>NC_064628.1:569880582-570502249 GCF_023864275.1 Schistocerca cancellata
CAGCATAGACAGCGGTTGAGGGAATTCTTTATGAGGATAAGAGCAGCTCGTTTAATGTTGAGCCTCGAGAAGTGTCATTTTTCACTGGAAGAAGTAAAATATTTAGGTGTCAGTGTCAGAAAGCGCTTGACAAATTGAAAGATGTGTTAACGTCAATTCCGGTTCTTGTGTTGCCAGATTTTGAAAAGGAATTTATTCTAGCATGCGATGCAGCGAATCAAGCATTAGGGTGTGTTCTTAGTCAGGGAATTGATGGGAAAGGACATGCTGTAGCCCATCAGACTAGGCAGTTGAATGCACCAGAGAGGAATTACTCAACAGCAGAGAGGGAGATGCTTAGCACAATCTATGGAATCACATATTTTAAATGTTATTTATATGAGAGAAAATTTCGGGTAGTGACATATCATGCTGCATTGTAGTAATTATTTGGGTTGAAGAATCTGTCCATTAGACTCGCTAGGTGGGCTGTGAGGCATAGTGAATTCGACTATGATGTGGTGCACAAGCCTGGGAAGAGGCACGGTAATGAGGAGGCACTGAGTAGAAAGTAGAAGTCATAGTTTGTGACCTCGCAGTATGGCAAGAATTACAGGACGCTGTCAAGGATTGTAAATTGTATACAGCCACAGTTTAATTTGTATGATGGTCTTCTGTGCAGGGAAACGAGGTTAGGGCCAAGGGTAGTAGTGCCAACGAAACTGAGAGATGATGTTTTATAGGAAGCACATGATCACATGTTATCTGCTCATGGCGGGCATAGACCAACGAATAGGAGAGTGGCGGAGAGGTATTGGTGGAGAGGTAAGAAAGTGGATGTGTATCAGTATGTCAAGAGATGTATACCATGTGTGCAGAGAGCAGATTTGAGCCGGAAACAGATGTAGCTACAACGGTTGCCAGAAGTGATATGTCCATTTTCTATAATGGGAATAGATGTCTTAGTACCGTTCAGTCAAACACCATCGGAGCACAGATTCGTTCTGACAATAACTGACCATTTTTCAAAGTATGTGGAGATGGTGGCTATGCCAAATCAACAGGCAGCAATGGTCGTAAAAGCAATAATCAACAACTGGACTTAGAAGTTTGGTGTACTGGGGACAATAATTACTGACGAAGGGACCAACTTCATGACAGATTTAATGAAGGAAGTGTGTAAGTTGGTGAACGTAAAGAAGTTGAGGACAAATACATTGCATTCACAGGCGAACGGAAGGACAGAACTGGCACACAGAGCAATCGGAATGATGCTGAGTGGAATGTGGGACGAATATTTGAAGCATATTGTATGCACATACAATGCTAAAGTCCATACCAATACCGGTTTCTCACTGTATGAGGTAGTGTACAGCCGTAAAATGCCATCACCGTTTGATTCAGTGAAGCTACAGAAAGGAAGGACCAGTGAATCTGTACGTCAATTCACGAGAACAATTTGGGATGTTTGGAAACCGGTACAAAGGCGAATACAAAGACTTTGGAAAGGCAGGTTGACACAGTGAAGCGAAAAGGAAGTTTACCACACTATAGAGTAGGGCAATGCAATCCAGCCCCTATACACCAAAAGGGAAAACAAAGATGTTCGTCATGAGGTACCGAGGACCATACCAAGTAGTTGAAACCACATCCTCCGTTAATGTTAAGCTTCAGCTGCCAGCTAGAACAACGATAGTACACATTGGGCGGTTGCGACCATTAAGTGTTTTCCAGATATGATTCCAGGCATGTCACAAAAAGGGAAGAGGAAGAAAGAGAGAGTGAAGAGGGGTGTTCAGCACAGAGAAAGCCAGGAAGAGTACAGCGAGATGTACCTTATGCTTTGCAATCTAGAAAGTAGTGGAGTATTTGTAGTTTTCTCTTTGTCTTGTTATGTATCATAGGGTCTGCGTAGATTAATTAGGCATTGTATTTTCGAATGTTGTATGTGTTTTCGAGTATTGTGAGCCTGCTAGGGAGAGCAGTCCTTTTGGAGAGGGAGGAACGGTGATGGTAATCCCTGTCGTCTAGTCACTGAAAAGGGGAGCATTGAGCAAGTTGATAGAAGCAAAAATACTGAGGAGGCATTGCTGATTTTTGGCATTTCACAGCCAGTACGCTGAGATGACAAGGGAGGGATTACAGGAATGCCATAGAGAGAAGGTGTGATAAGCAGGGTGATAAGCAGCAAACCAGACACATGCATGGTGCAGTTATTTTTAGCCAGGAGGAAAGAAAGAGACTGTCCAACGGACATCATGGAGCCAAAATTGAGCTTGCAATAGGCCTGGATGCATTGGACCTTCTTCACCTACGAAAAATTAATAGTGGCAAGTTGTTTTGAGCATGGAGTATTTGCTGAAGCTAGAAGGATATAGCTCGAGTGCAGATGAATTTTAAACAATGGAACTGCATGTAAAGTAATAGGATCAACCTTCCATCTGCCAGCATCAATTTTATGAGTCACACAGTTGAATGTTACATAGCCACAATTGTACAGGCCAGAAGCAACTTAAGAGTTTTGCGAAGGGTGAATCTGACCATCTTAAATCTAACTGTGGAGTCAGATCTGTTGGCATTTGTAAACCAGTTTATTTCAGAGCAATAGGGACGCATATCAGCCAAACAGCTTGTGCAGCATGTCGCTCAATATAGGGAAAGGCAACGACATGTAACGTTAATTTGGAGCACTTCTGTGCCAAGTTTCCTCGCAGCCTTAACTTTGTTGTGTGTTGGTTTCATTCTGATCAGGCGGAGAGCCAATTACAAGAGGGAACCGATGGTAGTCCAAATCCCAGTGGATTGGATACCGAGGGTGTAAGACGGGTTGGTAAGGGGTTGATCAAGCATTAAGTGGAGTGATAATCCAGTGAAGAATTTTTGCGTTTTGTCTCTTGTCATGTGTTTTAAGGGGACTAGACCACATCTAATTCTTCTAACAGTAGTAGTAAATACATATGTGCCAACCCAAACGAGTTTAAGAGTAGTTAGAGGTCAACCCCAGGACCGGGTCGTTCTGAAGGGGGGGATAACATAGTGGCACCACCGGTTAGGTGGGGTAATAGGTTGGCTTCAGTGAAATATTTTGGAGCACACAAGTTACAGTAAGGCACGAGCCTGTTGAAAGTAAGTTATGCTACCAGCGGTTGAGAAGTGGAATGGAGGCCACAGGGTGAAAAGAGTAAAAGCAGCGGTTTTCATGGCGCAAGTTACAGGCAGAAGGGTCTACTGGCACAACCCAGGTGTTATGAGTACATGACTCAGAGTGTCACGTTAGTAAAACAGAGGTGTACAGCTGTGTATAAATAGGCGCCGGTTCAATAACAAGACATTAAAGTGTGACAGCTCTCCTGGAAGGTAGGGCATGTCACACCACTGGCTACGTGCAGCAGCAGATGGGGCACCAGTGTTCCAGTCCATGGCAGGTCGCTGGTTTGACCCTCTGAGGCAAACGCCAGGTCCACAGCCAGCCAGCAGCAGGCCATGCCACGGCTTGCTACTGCGGGCAGTCTTGTTGGCTCCCAACATACGCAAGATGCATCCCAAGGCAAGGGCCACAGATTCGGATGCCAGATTGCGGGTGCTTGTTGTCGCCACAATCTTAGCCATATCAGTTAGGAAGCATGCCGTGGGCCACCTTGCACCTCCCAGTAGGTGGCGCCGAGGCAGCAGGGATGGAGACCGCTATTTTGGCTGCTGGTACATCCTGATGTCATCGCAACTCTGCTGCCATACAAGGCCGAAACACAGCAGGGTGTTGCACAGTTTGCTGAGGCAGCCATTCCACACCAAGCCATTTCACAGACAGTGGAGTGGTGTCCTCAGCATTGCGGGACCTGGCGGTGCAGACCAATAGGAACGGGGGCACTGTGGCTGTAAATAATAAATCACTTGGAAAACTCAGCAGAGTTTTAATATGGCGCATCCTGACAGATTCCATCCTCTTCCAACATTCTTCTACACATTGCTGAAGAGAACATTCGACATGTCATTGGGCCCATCTGTACCGCACTGCACAGTGTCATGGTTGCAAAGATGGACCTCGCCATAGACGCCAGGAGCGAAGATGCGCATCATGCAGTTTATTGAGCACAGTTTGGACATAACACAACGTCCTGTTACCAGACGAAAAGCGTTATTTAACATGATGGCTTTGCTGTCAGGGTTTCTCCGAGCCATAATTCGGTAGTGGTCATCCACTGCAGTAATAGTCCTTGGGTGGCCTGAGCAAGGCATGTCATTTACAGTTCCTGTCTCTCTGTATCTTCTCCAAGTGCGAACAACAACGCTATGGTTGACTCCGAGATGCCTGGACACTTCCCTTGTTGAGAGCCCTTTCTGGCACAAAGTAACAATGCGGATGCGACTGAACTGCGGTATTGACTGTCTTAGTATGGTTGAACTACAGACACGAGCCGTGTACCTCATTCCTGGTGAAATGGCTGGAACTGATAGGCTGTTGGACCCACTCGATCTAATAGGCGCTGCTCGTGCATAGTAGTTTACATCTTTGGACGGGTTTAGTGACATCTCTGAACAGTCAAAGAGACTGTGTCTGTGATACATCTACAGTGAACGTCTATCTTCAGGATTTCTGGGAACCGTGGTGATGGAAAACTTTTTTGATGTGTGTACATTACACTTCTTCTAGCCACACTACTGTAAATTATTTTTTTCAGTTTTGTCAGCAAATTGTTTAGTTTTTCCCCCATTTCCTTTTATTTCACGGTGTTATGAGCGTAATCACCTGATATTAATATTAAGATGATACAGGAAAAATCTATCATAGCATACTTTGGAACTGAAGCAACTAAACTGCACTGCACGAACTGTTCATCGAGTTTGGTGTATTTCAAAATTTTTGCGTTCCCACTTTATTTAGGATTTAATTGTTTCTCTTCACTACATAAGTGATTTAAAAGCAGCTTGCTTTGAGCCATAAATAATTTTTGTGGTGTGTCAGAAAGTACACCTTCCTATATTCACTATAGCCGTTTTCCCTTAATGTAGTACCGACACACGAATTACGTAGTGGCGATTTATACCCTTTTTTTTCCTACACATAAGACATTTGTATATAAGTCATTCGCTGCCCTATCGCCTTCTTCTTTGTACAACGGTATCGCCCTCGATGCCGTTGATAGTGCAGTATTCACCTCTGTTGGTTGCTACAGGTCTCGCACCGTACTTGCAGAGAGAATAACAAAAAGTGAATAGATTTTACTTATATACTCTGCGAATGATGTAACAATTTTGATAGACATAATTTTAGAGCGATATCTCAAAATGTATTACACTTTGAATGTTTCACTTCAGTGTCACTGACTGGTGCACTGATTGGTTATGGTCTTAAAGACGTCCAACAGGTAGGTCGAATAAGTTTGATGCTTGAAACTTAGACGTCATCTATGAAGGACATTGTCAAAAAAGTGTTTGAAACTGCAAAGAGGGATTGGTCAGCGCTTGAAAAATTTTTCACGGGAGGGCGAAATCCATGCAGCTGGCTCTAACCACAGTTTGCGATCGTTCAGTGATGCACTGCTATATCTTCACCTTTTGCCTTTGTCCAAGCGTGTAATTCAGCGGAGAACTTCGCTTCCTGTGCGGAAAACTGCTCGTGTATCTTTTGGCCCTGTTCTAGGGGCAAATTTGTCATGGTTCCGACAGATTTGATACAGTAGCTGTTAATGATTCCTGACTCTCTTTAAAGCGTTTCACTAGTGCTTCATTCGAAGACTTGATAGCAAGTCTTTAACCGTATTCACTTCAAAGTGTTTGAATAGCTTCTGGAATCTTCTCATGAGGCTTCCTCAAATCAAATATCGCCTTCGTTAATTCATTAGCTAAATTCCTATATTGTTCTACTAATTCCTTAGCTAGATTACTCTGTGTTCTACTGATTCCTTACCTATAGTGACTTTTCGCCTTGGGGTATCAGCAAACAGTTCCGGGCCTAGTAAATGTGACATAATTGGTACCATTGTCTCCTCAATTGGCGTAACATTCTCTATGTACTCCTGTTCCATTATATGCTGTCATCACGTTTTTACCGTAAGACTTTATTATAATTGGATAAAAACCATAATCTTCTATCAGCAGCACAAAATCCTTCAAATTCTAACGCACATACACAGTCACCAAAAATAAATGCTTAAGCTCGTCAAGAACAAACAACTTAATTCCACTAGTGTTACAGCTACGCAACAACCTAATATGATCCTAGACCAAACGCTCTTCTACATATTAAGTAAATTATTACAAATGTGTTGTAAAGTAATTCTACTCGGAATTAGTGTACAAGTACACTATTGGCACAAGTGAATCTACTTCCGTTAAATAGGATAATCTGACTTGCGTTTCTATACGAAGTGATGTTCTTATGTGAAGGACCTGCGCTCCTAGGGACAGTTGTATCCATTCACCAACGATGCTCATATGAAACGAAATCATTACAAGTATTAAAACACAAGAACATTCTTACAATGTAATGGTCCGTCGTGCCACGGAAAGACTAATCATACTTCCCTTCATAACGTATGAAATAAGATTAGCTCTATGAAAGTTCAGTTAAGAAGAGTCTTTGTTCTTTTGTGAAACCTCTTCTGCAGTGGATATCTGGTGGTCTTCCGCACCCGAAATGAACTCCATTCGTCCGCAGACCCTTTTTATGATAATGAAATGCACGGACTCGATTATCATGGATCGGAGCATTCATGCTGACAAATGAGTGCAATTTACGTTTTTGCTAGTTAAGGGCTGGCAACTGGTGTGCGTATTGTAAGTAAAATCGGACTTCTGAGCTAGTTCATGGTCGCTCCACTACTTTCCAGCAACATGTCCTCCCAGTCAAGAGCACGCTTACGATAGCTTTTTGGTAAGAGGGGTCAGTATTTTGGAAGACGAATGGCAATTTCTGTATAGCCATATGAAGTTACATTTCCGACAATGTTTAAACTAGAGTAATACAGACACTGAAATCATTTTCTTGAAAGAAAACTACCGGACTGCTCTACAATTCTTTTCCCTAGCAGCCAGCCCCTCCACCCCTCTTCTTTGGCGCGTCTATGGGAGCCCTTATCCCTTTGCTGAGTTATCTGACCTCTTTAAAACCACAAAATGTAAGAAAATCACCAATTTGCTCTCGCCTTCGAAACTTTAATTATCTTCCAAGTACTGGCGTTTAATAGGAGAAAATGTTGTCCACAAACAGAGAAACTGTACACGTTTTATATTACAAGTTATCAGTCTCCAGTTGCTATCTCCAGTAACTAAAATAAAGAATAATTCGTGATTCCTTTCTCTCGTAACAGTCACTCAAGACGGAATGTTGAGCCGCGCGGAATTAGCCGAGCGGTCTCTGGCGCTGCGGTCATGAACTGTACCGCTAGTACCGGCGGAGGTTTGAGTCCTCACTCGGGCATGGGTGTGCGTGTTTGTCCTTAGGATAGGATAGTTTAGGTTAAGTACCGTGTAAGCTAAGGGACTGATGACGTTTGCTGTTAAGTCCCCTAAGATTTCACACACATTAGAACATTTTTGAACGGAATGTCGAACATGGAACGTTGAACGCAGTTTGCTGTCCGGAACACTGCATTACGCGTGTTATTTCCAGCGCACAGTGTGCACGATAAGTCCCTAACGATATAATACAGTAGGCCATTGGTGGAATTTGAACCCAAGTACAAGGTGATTTAATCGATAGGTTTCACATTTCAAACATGTTTGTACATTTGTAACTACCTCGCAAACGGCTCAATTGAGCGCTCATGTTTACTAGCAGGTATTTGATTCTGTTGTTGTAAACGTTGATTTGTCGCAGTTTTCTCCATTAATTATTAAATAAAGTATACAGTAACACAAGACTTCGTTGTGTTGGGCTTTGTGCAAGTTTGTGGACCTATGACCTTTATTATTACCACGAACTATAAGTTATGAAATAAAAAACAAACACTTGTGCTGAAAATAGTATTAATAATTAATGCAGAATAATAATAGTACGAATCAAACATAATACTAATGTAAATATACCAATTCTCGGGCTACAGTTTCTCACCTTATTCATACAGGATAGTACCACTTATGCTTGCGGGGAGAGGTGGAAAAGGAAAAACTCTTATGATCACCTGTTTCACGTTCCACCAACAGCTGCGTCTGTTAAATATGAAAAACAACCAAGCAGATTTGCCGAATATGCTGCCAATAATTCTGTAATACTTATACGGGCCAGACATTATGTTAATGTAAATTTAGCAGTTTTTGGGACTGAATCTACAGTTTCTCATCTTCTTCAAGTGTTATGCTTTCGGCGAGACGTGGCCACCCGCTCACGTTCTGTCAACAGCTGCCCCCGTCCACACATACGGCCGACGGCGTTCAGTGTTGGCGCAGTATACGTCGCAGAGAGCAAACATCCATCCATCGCATGTCAGGCCCTCATCGTCTCCATTTTTCTAGTCTCGGCCATCGCACCTGCATCCCCCCCTCCTCCCCCCTCTCCCCAGCATTTACACCAACACACACATAAAAACACACACGCACGCACGCACAGACACTATGAAGCCCCAGTTATTTTAGAGATCTTGAGAAAGCAGTGTGAGTGGCAAAGTTGTAAAGAAAGATCGATAAAAGAATGCAGAACATATAAGCCTTATTAACACTATTTGTATAAGCAAAAATTATTAAAAACTGAAAGAACAATTATGTGCTTAGCTGAAAGAATTAGAAATCGACTAACCACCTCATTATGATTCTGAGGAACAGGAAAACTACCATCCTCCATTCTGGACAGTGCAGTACATTACGGTGTCTGTGAAAAAGAAAAACCAAAAAATACAACTCCAGTCTTCATTGGCTGTCCTTTTAATGCCACCACTTCCGAAAAGGAGCTCCACCCCCGCACTCTCTACAGAAAGATATGAGGTTCACAAGTCTTATGAGTCGGTATTAAATCAGAATAGACCCTGATTTAAGAAGAACACGCTGTTGGGTAGTGAACGAGACTCCATGCCAGCCTTTCGACACCGCGTCCGAGGCCGTTCCGATTTAATCTTGTCCATTAAGAGGTTTTTTTGAGTCTGCGGCTCTGAAAACAATGGGTTTATTTATGAATAAAAATCTGTTACCAGTCACGAATTTCTTTTATTTATGTTTTGCACAACGCATTACGGGAAATTATTCCTATGTTCAAGCGTGCATTTCTTCGTATTATGCCATTTTTTCGTAATGCTTTCGACGTGTGGGGTTCTGCTTTGTTTCGTTGAACTAGTGCAATACGCAAAAACACACAATTTTAGCTAATTATCGATTTTTATGTGTAATTAGTGGTGAAATTGTAAAGAACTAATATTTATACACTCCTGGAAATTGAAATAAGAACACCGTGAATTCATTGTCCCCAGGAAGGGGAAACTCTATTGACACATTCCTGGGGTCAGATACATCACATGATCACACTGACAGAACCAAAGGCACATAGACACAGGCAACAGAGCATGCACAATGTCGGCACTAGTACAGTGTATATCCACCTTTCGCAGCAATGCAGGCTGCTATTCTCCCATGGAGACGATCGTAGAGATGCTGGATGTAGTCCTGTGGAACGGCTTGCCATGCCATTTCCACCTGGCGCCTCAGTTGGACCAGCGTTCGTGCTGGACGTGCAGACCGCGTGAGACGACGCTTCATCCAGTCCCAAACATGCTCAATGGGGGACAGATCTGGAGATCTTGCTGGCCAGGGTAGTTGACTTACACCTTCTAGAGCACGTTGGATGGCACGGGACACATGCGGACGTGCATTGTCCTGTTGGAACAGCAAGTTCCCTTGTCGGTCTAGGAATGGTAGAACGATGGGTTCGATGACGGTTTGGATGTACCGTGCACTATTCAGTGTCCCCTCGACGATCCCCAGTGGTGTACGGCCAGTGTAGGAGATCGCTCCCCACACCATGATGCCGGGTGTTGGCCCTGTGTGCCTCGGTCGTATGCAGTCCTGATTGTGCCGCTCACCTGCACGGCGCCAAACACGCATACGACCATCATTGGCACCAAGGCAGAAGCGACTCTCATCGCTGAAGACGACACATCTCCATTCGTCCCTCCATTCACGCCTGTCGCGACACCACTGGAGGCGGGCTGCACGATGTTGGGGCGTGAGCGGAAGACGGCCTAACGGTGTGCGGGACCGTAGCCCAGCTTCATGGAGACGGTTGCGAATGGTCCTCGGCGATACCCCAGGAGCAACAGTGTCCCTAATTTGCTGGGAAGTGGCGGTGCGGTACCCTACGGCACTGCGTAGGATCCTACGGTCTTGGCGTGCATCCGTGAGTCGCTGCGGTCCGGTCCCAGGTCGACGGGCACGTGCACCTTCCGCCGACCACTGGCGACAACATCGATGTACTGTGGAGACCTCACGCCCCACGTGTTGAGCAATTCGGCGGTACGTCCACCCGGCCTCCCGCATGCCCACTATACGCCCTCGCTCCAAGTCTGTCAACTGCACATACGGTTCACGTCCACGCTGTCGCGGCATGCTACCAGCGTTTTTTTTTTTTTTTTTTTGGTTTTGGTTTTAGGGCGCAAAACTTCTATGGTCATTAGCGCCCAGCCCGTGACTTAAGACAGTAAAAAACCGAAATTGAAAACCAGCAGCAATGGGAACAAAGTCATAAAATTGGAGAAACTAAAAATAAAAGGAATGCTTAAAAGTCCACTACAGAAATGGGGTGGTTGTCCCCAAAAAAAGCTTCAAATGACTGACGTCATTTCAATGTCAGTAATAAACTGGAGAACGCGGTCGGCTGAGCGCGTGTCATCTGCTAAAATCGACGATAGATCAGGCGATAGCTGTAGACGGGAGCGTAACGGATTAAAATAGGGGCATTCAATTAAAAGGTGTCTTACAGTCCACAGCTGAAAGCAGTGGGGACAGAGTGGGGGAGGATCGCCGCTTAAAAGATGTCGATGGCTAAAAAGACAGTGCCCTATCCGGAGTCTAGCTAAAATTACCTCCTCCCGACGACGCGTTCGGGAGGAAGAGGTCCAAGCGCAAGGAAGGGTTTTCACTTCACGCATTTTATTACGGGAAAGTGTTGAGCAGTGCGCATGCCATAAATGACCAACTTGGCGACATAAACCGCTCCGTAGATCGGTGAAGGGAAGCGACTGAATAGCTGGCCGAGGAAGAGAGACTGCAGCCTTGGCCGCTATAACGGCCGCCTCATTCCCACAGATACCAGCGTGTCCCGGGAGCCAGAGGAACGCTACCGAGACGCCCCCCCAGGTGGAGCAAGCGCAGACAGTCCTGAATCCGGTGGACCAGAGGGTGCACAGGGTAAAGAGCTTGGAGACTGAGGAGAGAGCTGAGAGAATCTGAGCAGATAACGTACTGTATCCGCTGATGGCGGCGGATGTAGTGGACAGCCTGGAGAACAGCGTAAAGCTCCGCAGTATAAACCGAACACTGGTCGGGAAGCCGAAAGCGATTTGGGGTGTCGCCAACAATATAGGCACTCCCTACACCTAACGATGTTTTCGAGCCGTCGGTGTAAATGAATGTGGCGTCCGTCATTTGTGCACATAGAGCAGCAAATGCCCGACGATAAACAAGTGTAGGGGTACCATCCTTGGGAAATTGACAAAGGTCACGGAGCAGGCAGATCCGGGGACGGAGCCAAGGCGGTGCTGTACCCCAAGTTGTCAAGAAGGTTTTAGGAAAGCGGAAGGAAAGAGAATGGAGCAGTTGACGGAAGCGGACTCCTGGGGGGTAGTAGGGAGGAGGAGCGGCCTGCATACCCTACATCAAAGGAGGCGTCGAAAAAAAGGTCATGGGCTGGATTAGCAGGCATGGAAGACAGATAGCTAGCATAACGACTCAGGAGGACTGCTCGCCAATTGGACAGCGGAGGTTCAGCAGTCTCAGCATAAAGGCTTTCCACAGGGCTAGTGTAAAAAGCTCCAGACACTAAACGTAATCCACGGTGGTGGATAGAGTCGGGACGCCGAAGAATAGACGGCCGAGCAGAGGAGTAGACTATGCTTCCATAATCCAATTTCGAGCGCACTAAGGCGCGATAGAGGCGGAGAAGGACCACTCGGTCCGCTCCCCAGGAGGTACCATTCAGGACACGGAGGGTGTTAAGCGATCGCAGACAGCGAGCCGAAAGATAGGAAACGTGGGAGGACCAGCACAGTTTTCTGTCAAACATAAGACCCAAGAATTTAGCGACGTCTGAAAACGGAAGGTTGACAGGACCTAGATGTAAGGAGGGCGGAAGAACGTCGCCAAAAATTGACACAAACGGTCTTACTGGGTGAGAAACGGAAGCCGGTTTCGATGATCTACGAGTGGAGGCGATCGAGACATCCTTGAAGACGTCGTTCAAGAAGGCTGGTCCGTTGAGAGCTGTAGTAGATCGCAAAATCGTCCACAAAGAGGAAGCCAGAGACATCAGGAAGGAGACAATCCATAATTGGATTTATGGGATGAAAGTGGAGAGAGCAACAAGATGGTCAACTGCAGAACGATGCTTCCGAAATCCGCATTGGGCTGGTGTTAAAAGACTGCGGGATTCCAGCCACCAAGCTAAACGGTAATTCACCATACGCTCCAAAACCTTACAGACACTACTCGTGAGAGAAATGGGGCGAGAGCTAGAGGGTAGATGTTTGTCCTTTCCAGGTTTCGGAACGGGTACGACAACAGCTTCCCGCCACCGTCTGGGAAAGGTACTGTCGGCCCAAATTCGATTATAAAGGCGAAGGAGATAACGCAGATTATGGGTTGATAAATGCAGCAACATTTGGACATGGATACCATCCGGTCCTGGGGCGGAGGAGCGAGAAGAAGAGAAGGCATGTTGGAGTTCCCGCATGGAGAAAACGGTATTGTAGCTTTCGTGATTTTGAGAGGAGAAAGCAAGAGGTCGCACTTCCGCTGCACGTTCCTTCGGGAGAAACGCTGGCGGGTAATTTGAAGAGCTCGAAATCTCAGCAAAGTGCTGACCCAACGAGTTAGAAATTGCGACGGGGTCCACTAAGGTATCATGCGCGACAGTGAGCCCAGAGACCCGGGAGAAACTAGGCGCACCTGTGAACCGTCGAAGCCGACTCCAAACTTCCGAGGAGGGAGTGAAGGTGTTAAATGAGCTTATAAAGAATTTCCAGCTTGCCTTCTTGCTATCGCGGATGACGCGACGGCATCGCGCACGGAGCTGCTTATAGCGGATACAGTTGGCCAAAGTAGGATGGTGACGGAAAATGCGAAGAGCACGTCGCCGCTCACGTATTGCGTCACGGCATGCCTCGTTCCACCAAGGAACTGGGGGGCGCCAGGGCAATTCGGAGGTACGTGGTATTGAACGTTCCGCAGCTGTAAGGATAACGTCGGAAATATGTGTGACCTCATCGTCGACGCTGGGAAAGCGACGGTCATCGAATGTTGCTAGAGACGAAAAAAGTGTCCAATCGGCTTGGGCAAACTTCCAGCGTCGCGGGCGCATATATGGCAGTTGAGGCTGCAGTCTGAGGACACATGGAAAGTGGTCACTCGAGTGTGTATCATCAAGGGCGAACCATTCGAAGCGCCTAGCTAGCGGAACAGTACCGACCGCAAGGTCCAAATGAGATAAATTTGTCGTGGAGGCAGACAAAAATGTGGGGACCCCAGTGTTGAGGCAAACTAGATCCGCTTGGTGGAAGATGTCTAGCAATATGGAGCCACGTGGACAAGGATGTGGAGATCCCCAAAGCGGGTGGTGGTCATTGAAGTCCCCAACCAGCAAATAGGGGGGTGGAAGCTGACCAAGAAGATGAAGGAGATCAGCTCGTGGCATTGGTGTGGACGATGGAATGTATACAGTACAAAGGGAGAACGTGTATCCGGAAAGGGAAAGACGGACGGCGACAGCTTGGAAGGAAGTGTTTAAGGGGATTGGGTGATAATGGAGAGTATCATGGAGAAGAATCATGAGTCCACCATGGGCTGGAGAGCCTTCAACAGAGGGGAGATCATATCGGACGGACTGAAAATGAGGGAGAACAAAGCGGTCATGGGGACGCAGCTTTGTTTCCTGAAGACAAAAGATGACTGGCGAGTAGGATCGTAAGAGGATCGACAATTCATCCCTATTGGCTCGAATGCCGCGGATATTCCAGTGGATAATGGACATGGGGTGAACAGAAAATGGAGAAATGTGACCAAAGTTGCTGTCAACTCAAAGACTGCTCGGAGCTAGCGACTGACAGCATGGAATGGCAGTCAGCTGAAGGCAGAAGATCCTGATCCATAGGTTGGTCAGGAGCAGCTCCTGCCACCAGCGATCGGCCAGTTGACCGGCCACCAGCAGTGCGCCTTGGCGACACAGAAGACGGCCGAGGGCGATTTCCGCCAGGTGGTGCTGTAGATGGGACACGCCGTGGCGGAGAAGGAGAGGAACTGGGTTTCTTTGTAGCCTTCTTGGAAGAATGATGTTTAGATGAAGGAGGAACCGATGGTTGTGAAGTTGCGGTACGTAAAAACTCTTCACGAGTATGCTCTTTTTTCGAAGACTTGGCGTCTGACTTTTGGGGTCGAGATTTAACAGAACCCGACGAAGTGTGAGCCATAGAGTGGGCAGGCGAAAGTGGTGAGGTTGAACGAGCGATCTTTGCGCTGGCCGATCTGACGACCGTGGCACTAAAGGTGAGGTCGCAAGTCTGCGTGGCCGCCTCCTTTGTTGGCCGAGGAGAAGCAAGGACAGTGCTGTATTTTCCTGTCTGAGGCACGGTGGGCTTGCGACTGGCGAATAATTTTCGAGCAGCAAAGGTCGACACCTTTTCCTTCACTCTTATTTCCTGGATGAGCTTTTCATCTTTAAAAACGGGGCAATCTCGAGAGGAAGCAGGGTGGTCACCCATACAGTTGATGCAGCGAGGGGATGGAGGTGGACAAGCACCCTCATGGGCATCCTTGCCACACGTAACACAGTTGGCCGGATTGGAACAGGACTGGCTGGTGTGATAGAACCGCTGACATCGATAGCAACGCGTAGGGTTTGGGACGTAAGGGCGAACGGAAATTATCTCATAGCCTCCTTTGATTTTCGATGGGAGGTGAACTTTGTCAAATGTCAAGAAGACAGTGCGGGTTGGAATGATGTTCGTGCCAACCCTTTTCATAACTCTATGAACAGCCGTTACGCCCTGGTCAGACAGGTAGTGCTGAATTTCTTCGTCAGACAATCCATCGAGGGAGCGTGTATAAACGACTCCACGCGAGGAATTTAAGGTACGGTGCGGTTCCACCCGGACAGGGAAGGTGTGGAGCAGAGAAGTACGCAGCGATTTTTGTGTCTGGAGGGCACTGTGTGTTTCTAACAACAGGGTGCCATTCCGTAACCTGGAACATGACTTTACAGGACCTGCAATTGTGTCGACACCTTTCTGAATAATGAAAGGGTTGACCGTGGAGAAGTCGTGACCTTCATCAGACCGAGAAACAACAAGGAACTGTGGCAACGATGGAAGAATCGTCTGTGGCTGAGACTCAGTATACTTACGTTTGTGAGCAGACATAGTGGAAGGTGAGGAAACCATTGCGGAAGAATCCCCCATGATTACCGGCGTCTCCGATGGCGCGCTCCTCCCTTGTGCGGGCCCTCTCTGAGGGCACTCCCGCCTTAGGTGATTGTTCACACCTCAGGTCACACCTCTCGACAAACGGACGGAGGGACCAATCGGCACTTTCGGAAGATATCAGCTCGGGTAATCACCCCTCCCTGGGCCTGGCCGTTACCAGGGGGTACGTACGTGTCCTACCTGTCTACCCGGGGCGGGGAATTACGCGTTACCCCGTCACCGGCTACGCACAAAAGGCGTGGGTCGGCCTTCAGACACGCACAGGGAGGAAGAAAGATCAAGGGAAAGGAAAGAAGAGAGGTCTCAAACGCCGCAGCAGAGAAAAGGGAAAGAGAAGAGGTAAGGAAAAGAGAAGGACAAAGGAAGGAAGAAGACATAAAAGCAAGGAAGGCGAAGAATGCAGTACATTTACGAGCGTCCGTCTCTGGACGTAGGCACAAACCATACTCCCAGATGGGGAGAAAGGGAAGGAAAGAGCCAGAGGTGAGGGGAGGAGGGGCGAAGATAGGGATGGGGAAGGATGCGGAAAGGGAAGGTATGCAGCCCGGAAAGGAAGGAAGGCCACATTAGCTCGGGGTCCCGTGCTCGCTACGCACGTATCCACAAAAGAGTTGTGGACTCCCTGGGGGGGCTACCAGTGTTAAAGACTGCGATGGAGCTCCGTATGCCACGGCAAACTGGCTGACACTGACGGCGACGGTGCACAAATGCTGCGCAGCTAGCGCCATTCGACGGCCAACACCGCGGTTCCTGGTGTGTCCGCTGTGCCGTGCGTGTGATCATTGCTTGTACAGCCCTCTCGCAGTGTCCGGAGCAAGTATGGTGGGTCTGACACACCGGTGTCAATGTGTTCTTTTTTCCATTTCCAGGAGTGTACATTTATAATGGTCAATTTTTGCAGTCTCACACATGTTAAACATCACTCACAACTTTCAGTGCTCAGCACACATCGAGAAGAATTCATACAAACAAACAGTGTCAAAGAGGATTTTAGATGTAGTTGACAGAGTTAATGTTACAGGTCCTCCACAAAAACGCTTTTGTACAGAGGGTACTTATCTCAACGATATGGATTTACTTACCTATATTTCACAATGTAGTTTATTTTTGTGTGTTACTGCTTTTGCTTAACTATATTGTCGAAGTATCTGAAGAAATTCACTGATTCACTTTCAAGTTTTTCATTTAGAAATTTCTCTTATTTTTTCTGTAACGTGTGTATACCTCTAGGTCTTCTAATAAATAAGTTTCATGCCCTTTATGTAATCGGCGGAGTACACCAGTTTTACAAATGGGTGTTCTGTATTGTGTATGTGCTGTAACTATTGCTTATGTTATGTCTATACAGTACGTGGTGTAGACTGCCCTCTCTGTACTGGTGTTGAAATAACTATGTAAATGTTTAGTTTTCAACATAAAAAACTGCAGCAAAAACGTATACGTGATATTAAGTGTAGTCATGAACATTACTCAGACTCTGCAATATACGAAGTAATATGCCAGGAATGCTCCATGTTCTACATAGGACAAACAGGGTGAAATTTCTACGCAACTAACTACATATATAATCGATAAGTAACTAAAAATTGCGCGTTTATTATACATTGCAATAAAGGCAACAAAACAAAGTAGAATATTACACATGGAAAGTATTTCGGAAAATGGTACTGTAAGTAGGCTGTTTAGATTTTTATATTGGTAATGCCACGTAGCGCTCTGTATGAAAATCACTGGCTGTGCTGTGTGCAGTATGTGGCTAGTTCGCATTGTTGTCTGCCATTGTAGTGTTGGGCAACGGCAGCTGGATGTGAACAGCGCGTAGCGTTGCGCAGTTGGAGGTGAGCCGCCAGCAGTGGTGGATGTGGGGAGAGAGATGGCAGAAGTTTTGAAATTGAACTGCTATATATATTATGATTATTAAGGTAAATACAGTGTTTGTTCTCTATTAAAATCTTTCATTTGCTAACTATCCCTATCAGTAGTTAGTGCCTTAAGTAGTTTGAATCTTTTATTTAGCTGGCAGTAGTGGCGCTCGCTGTATTACAGTAGTTCGAGTAATGAAGATTTTTGTGAGGTAAGTGATTTCTGAAAGGTATAGTTTAATGTTACTCAGGGCCATTCTTTTGCCGGGATCTTTGATAGTCAGATTGCGTTGCTCTAAAAATATTGTGTGTCACTTTAGTGAATGTTTGAGTACGTTCAGTTTTGCTCAGCTGTTTGAAAAGCAAATAGTGTAAGAGGTTTATCAGCACAGTCGTGTATAAATTGTTCTAAGGGGACGTTTCATATACTTTACAAAAATGGTACATACTTGACTAGAAAAAGAAACAAAACCGTGAATGTTAGCAGGAAGTTATTTATAAACGAATCTTGATGAGATAAAACGCGTCGGTTAAGAGGTTCCCTCTGCCAAATCACTCTTCGTCCTCAATCTTTAAGCCACTAAGATTCAATTCCCATTGTGGCCAGTCGTTTTTCCTCCAAACTAAATCCCGATTCATTGTGTCTCTAATTGATCAGCATTCCTCTTAATTCTTGTGTACCCCTACGGTGTTTAAGTAGGCGGTAGTAGTTTTGTGGTGGTCTGACTTTTTCTACACTATGAATTAATATCCGAGTTTTCTTGATATCTTCAATGCGATTGGTGCCATTTGTTTATCGGGATGTGGCCTCCGTATGTATTCTGAGTTTTGTAGAAGCAAATAATTTATCAGGTGACAAAAGGAAGGTTCACAGTTAATTCAGGGACGAGATATTTATTGCCCTTCTGACATCTTCCACATCGACTAACAAGAATTATCTGATAACCGTAACCGCCCCCCCCCCCTTGGATCCGCCCCCCCTCCACCCACCCCCACATTCTGGTATAGCGACCATTTCCGAGCAGATGAAAAGTTTTCCACTTTACCGTCAGACGGAAGAGACATTCAGATAGCATACCAAGACAATACCCGCAGCGGCGCGCACTCGCGCGAGCGCGCGCGCGCACGCGCACCAGTACACAAACACACCCAAACATGTTTGGCCCACTCATGGCTGTATGAACAGTTACACAGCTCACTTGCTCTTTGGCAATGTGCAGAAAGTACCACTCTCTACCACGACCGACCAAGGCCCAAAACCCGATCTTATAATTTCCTTTAGTTACTCAGTTCACTGAATAGTTACATGTTCCATAGACCTGGTGCATTATCGTAATTACGTGGAACAATTCAACTCACCGTTATGAAATTATTTTGTACCTACGTAGACTACATGATAACAACTTGAAAATAAATTTGCTACAGTGGAAAAACATTAGTATAATAAGAGAAATTGCATGGGGTACAATTTTGAAACAAAAAAGTCGCAGTGTAGAGACATTGTACGATGCAACTCTTCACCTATTTGATCTGGTGATGGAAAACACATTATTTGATATAACCAAAGTAGTTAAACGAGGATTTTTTCTAATATCACTGGGGTGTTAATAAAAATAAAAAATAAATAAAAGACTCAGCGGTAATATAAACTCAATGTTTTGGTTGCTAGTTGCATTCTGATATTTTGCATTATCTTTTCCCATAACTTTATCTTAAATTTCGAAAAATTGTTTAATGCCATCTGTAAGAAGAGCACTTTTTGTGGCTGTAATTTAGTGTAAACCTTAAAAGAGCTTTATATTATAATTATCAGATATTATAGCAGTAATGGAATATTTTAACAAGTCTTGGATGAAAATAAGCTATGCACTCGATTATTTTCACTTGCTTCGTAATACTTTGAAACAGTCATCATTACAAGGACTATTGTAGCAAACCAGCCCACAGTAGTACATAATCTGCATAACAACTGCACTCACTGTCACCTGTTCGTGAATGAAATCAGTGCACTACGTTCGGACAGTACATCACAATCGTAAATGATCACTAGAAATGTATTTGGTTGGTGGAGTGTGTGTGTGTGTTGGGGTTTATGGGCGCTCAACATCGAGGTCATCAGCGCCTTGGTTGGTGGACTCAGGTAGGTCCACTTATATTTAATACAAAGAGATTACTGATTAGAAAACGAAAGTATAATTAAATAGTCGCCAGCCCACTAGGACATTGAATCTCGAGAATCTTAAAAAAGGTAATGACAAAGAAATTTAAGCAAATAATCACTGGTGGGGGACAGGAGCTCGTCACGCTTTACCACAACAACAGTTAACAAGAAAACAAATGAATCAAAAAACACTGAGTTTGCAGTTACTTATTCCGAAATTCTGAAGTTAATGAAGTTACTGGTTGAATAAATGACTCGTTGTAACTGAAACGTTGTTATGTAAAAATGTTCAGTAACCTCAGTGTAATACAATGCAAAATTTGGAAAAAGGCAAGCAATTCACCTTCGATGATGAAAGACTCAATTGACTTGACTTTAAGCAAATAAGCAATTTACTTTTAATATAACAGCAACAAAATACATACTAAGCCAGCAGAAGTCACTCGCTACGCTAAATAGAGAATAAATCAAATTGCGCACTCTGAATTCGTTCTGTATCTTCAGTTATTAATTTTTCCAGTGACGTTTCACGTTGCTTTAAGCGAATGAAGTTAATACTTAAAACTGCAAATTAGTTAAGCCTCTGTCATGCAATACAAGAATGAACAGTTACTGAGGCAGAAAGTGCTGACTGAAACTGATCATTAGCAAACTATCAAAACTGGCAGTAAACATTTAATGAATATTCGTATTCTTACGACACTCAGCGATTGCATTGAAATGAAAAGGACTCTGTTCGGTAATAATGTCTGAGGATGATGACAACGTGATTGCCCAACAACCTTAAACTATTGCTGGTTATTATTCAATTTAGTCATACTTTGTGAAGAAAATGTCACTGGGTAATGTCTTTACAGTATTAGTTATATTTTGTGGCTTAACAGTCTTACGATGTAGTACCTGCGCGGACGACGACGAATGTAGCCGACGACAGTACTGAACTGCCACTGTTGCTGCTGGCTGAGAACCAGGAGCCGTCTCCAGAGCCACGAATAATTACGGGGGAGGCAAATAGTTGCAACTGCAGCTTCCTCCGCCCGTCCACTCCTTCCGTGCTCTCAGCACTCGCGAATTAACTAATTAGTGGCGCCTACACAGACGCGATCATAGCTGCACACCACGTCAGCGGGAGCGCCCCGCAAACAATTCCGCACTCTTTTATGACTCAAGTTGCTCCGCGTCTTCTCTGCTCGAGTGCCACAGACTCTCCATACGCAAAGATGAACAATGGCACAACTATCGACACATTTATATTAAATTTCCTTGGCTTTTACCTATCAATTTACGACATTTGCATTACAATTACAAACAATTATATACAGCCAGAAATAAATACAGTATAACATCCATTACGTATTAAAACATACACTCCTGGAAATTGAAATAAGAACACCGTGAATTCATTGTCCCAGGAAGGGGAAATTTTATTGACACATTCCTGGGGTCAGATACATCACATGATCACACTGACAGAACCACAGGCACATAGACACAGGCAACAGAGCATGCACAATGTCGGCACTAGTACAGTGTATATCCACCTTTCGCAGCAATGCAGGCTGCTATTCTCCCATGGAGACGATCGTAGAGATGCTGGATGTAGTCCTGTGGAACGGCTTGCCATGCCATTTCCACCTGGCGCCTTAGTTGGACCAGCGTTCGTGCTGGACGTGCAGATCGAGTGAGACGACGCTTCATCCAGTCCCAAACATGCTCAATGGAGGACAGATCCGGAGATCTTGCTGGCCAGGGTAGTTGACTTACACCTTCTAGAGCACGTTGGGTGGCACGGGATACATGCGGACGTGCATTGTCCTGTTGGAACAGCAAGTTCCCTTGCCGGTCTAGGAATGGTAGGACGATGGGTTCGATGACGGTTTGGATGTACCGTGCACTATTCAGTGTCCCCTCGACCATCACCAGTGGTGTACGGCCAGTGTAGGAGATCGCTCCCCACACCATGATGCCGGGTGTTGGCCCTGTGTGCCTCGGTCGTATGCAGTCCTGATTGTGGCGCTCACCTGCACGGCGCCAAACACGCATACGACCATCATTGGCACCAAGGCAGAAGCGACTCTCATCGCTGAAGACGACACGTCTCCATTCGTCCCTCCATTCACGCCTGTCGCGACACCACTGGAGGCGGGCTGCACGACGTTGGGGCGTGAGCGGAAGACGGCCTAACGGTGTGCGGGACCGTAGCCCAGCTTCATGGAGACGGTTGCGAATGGTCCTCGCCGATACCCCAGGAGCAACAGTGTCCCTAATTTGCTGGGAAATGGCGGTGCGGTCCCCTACGGCATTGCGTAGGATCCTACGGTCTTGGCGTGCATCCGTGCGTCGCTGCGGTCCGGTCCCAGGTCGACGGGCACGTGCACCTTCCGCCGACCACTGGCGACAACATCGATGTACTGTGGAGACCTCACGCCCCACGTGTTGAGCAATTCGGCGGTACGTCCACCCGGCCTCCCGCATGCCCACTATACGCCCTCGCTCAAAGTCCGTCAACTGCACATACGGTTCACGTCCACGCAGTCGCGGCATGTTACCAGTGTTAAAAACTGCGATGGAGCTTCGTATGCCACGGCAAACTGGCTGACACTGACGGCGGCGGTGCACAAATGCTGCGCAGCTAGCGCCATTCGACGGCCAACACCGCGGTTCCTGGTGTGTCCGCTGTGCCGTGCGTGTGATCATTGCTTGTACAGCCCTCTCGCAGTGTCCGGAGCAAGTATGGTGGGTCTGACACACCGGTGTCAATGTGTTCTTTTTCCGTTTCCAGGAGTGTAGTTTCTGTAATAAAGGTTATAGATTTAGAATTACAAGTACAATACAACTTGTCAACGGATATTAAACGTCTCAAAATTTAGGATTATGCTGAACGTACTTTATTTGCATTTTCAGTGTTGTTGTGGTGACACTCACACTGCCAGGCAGTCGGTACAGCTCTCGCTCCAAAAGTACTCAGCACAGTGTGAGGTCGAGCGAGCGCTTAAGCCGTCGGCACACGGACCGTGCATGCGAACGTTGAGCGTTGAGCGTGCCTAGTTTCTGACGTCATAGCATGGAATAGCACGTTCGGGAGTCTTTCCGAACGTGCAGAGCAGTATCTGACATGTCATATTCTGAGCGTGCGTCTGAGAGTTGACCAATGACATGGCATAACGCCACCTACGTCACACACACGCCGTCTCCCTTCAGTACAGTGTTGTGAGGCGCCATATTGGCATTCATTTCAAGCATATATGTATATATGCCGTTTCTGAGAACCAGCAAACTGATAATCACTCTAAAACCCGTTGTTAACTGTGTGATTCGTTCCAATAAAATTATGAGAAACATATTCGTGGCAAAAGAATTATTGTAACTTGCATATTATGAGAGTAGGCTATTTGAAGGCAGCGACACACTGAAGATCCACCCAAAACCTTGGTACAATTTGTTTTAATTAAATTTGAATTAGTGACATATCTACGATTAAGGTTTTCACCAGGGGCTAACAATCTGATTAGTTACAAGGAGCGTCTTTTTAGTTTAGCGTACTGGGTAGCGGCACTGTAAAATTGTTTATTGGGGCGGTGGTTCGCGTCTTGACAACCCCAAATATTTTTTCCTAACATTCGCGTTTTTATTAGGTTCTACTATAATATTTGATGTTATGTAAATGTAAGTTCACCTTTTTTTGAGGTGTGACTTTGTTCGATTGGCTTAATCTACAGGACAGCTTTCGCTACTTGTATAAAAATATTTTGCTCCTTTTTCTTTTACGGTTCGTAATTCACATGTTGCAAAGATTCTGCTACATGGTAGGAACAGTGATCAAGTAAGACTGGCCTTCGGATTTTACTAAAATGTGGGAATGATAAAATAATGTTTATGCGGAGAAGTATTCCAAATTTGTACCGCACTGTTTGTAATGGAACTTTTATAAGCCTGTGTTCTTATTGATTGGACATGCTAGTTTCCTTTTCGTGGACGACGGAGGGAATGTGCGTTTTAATAGAGCTAACGAGGGAATTTTACGCGCGCCCGTTGAGTAAACAGTGTGATTTATGAACTAGAAACATCCCTCAACTGCCGCTGGAGTGCGTTGCGTTTGCGTATATCACGATGGGGCCCACGTACCGTGTGCACAAGTCGCACCGTTCCTCAGCGCTCAACAGCACGTTGAACTTGGCACGCTCAACGTTAACGTTCGACAGCACAGTCCGTGTGCCGCCGGCTTTAGGCGTACACAGCAGTCCGCGGAGACTGCTACTAGCGCCGCGCCGGCAGGCGGATTAGTTGACTCCCAGGGCGCGCTCGACACGGCAACCCGGACGCTCAGCTGCAGCAGTCAAAGGGTTAACTGATTTGGACTGAGCATTTATTGTAATGATCAACATGCTCAACAAATGGTTTGTATTTACAGATACTACTGGTTTTGACTAACTTTAGTTCTTTCCTGGTATCCACCGACAATGTATTCGGTTTCGACTTCGTAGCATCTGCTAATTGCGGGAATTCCATTTTCCTCTGTTCCTGTATTTCACCGATAGCGTCTTTAATGCTAGCCGCTTGCTTCTCAACAATGGGTTCCACTCCATCGTTCCCTTTACTCTACAAATTGTTAACCATGAAGTACAATCAAATTGTATGTTTAATTTGTGTTCATCATTTTGCCTGTTTTACTGATTAAGGCTAATTCAGAAATTTTGTGGCTGATTTGCATCGCTTACTGTTGCCACATGTGAGCGACTTTATTCGTAGCGAAAGGTTTTAATACGCTACGATTCTGCACAATGCCAAATTCGTGCCAGGAACAATACCAGACTGATAACATCCTGCGATTAGGCTCGCCGCATGTAACGTCCCCCTTCCTACACTGGATTGTGATGTAATTGACCGTTTTCGCGTATGCCTCATCACATTTTACAGTGAGTAAGTGTATCATCTCCGAAGGACTGTAACACCGGTTAGTAGGATGAATGTATACAACAGATAGTTCAGAAGGAACTATCTCTTCTAAATCTCATATAAATACTGATGGACGGGAATTTAGTGCCATCGCTCATGAACTACACAACGAGAAAAACGGTATCACGCAATATTTAATACAAAGGAAATATTGGATAGCAAAGAAAGGATAATTAAACGGTCACCAGCCCACTATGGCAATGAATCTCCAAAATCTTTAGAAAACAGTTCAAGCGAGAATAATGAATCACAAGGCACTGAATTTGCAGTTATTTATTCTGACATATCTCGCGTCCGTCGGCCGTCGTAATTTAATATTTTATTATTGTTATTATTATTATTATTATTGGATTGTTGCCGACTTACGTGGTGGGCCTTAATAAAAATGATATTCCATTTAATTTTGATTTTACGATTAAATGCTTTCCTGAAGTTCTCATTTTTAACAATATTAATCTCAAATTATTTGTTACGTTAATGAATGTTAGACTCGCGGCATCTTAAAACATGAGCATACAAGCTGAACAATGTAATAAACTTTTCATATTAATTTCCTCGGCTAGTCAATTCACTTTAAAGCAAAAGATCTTTAGTTATTAATTACAATTGCGGCCCACACACGTGCGAGAGTATTTTTTCTTACCTCCGTTAACCATTGTATTGTAGTCGGAGTCCTGGCTCTGGGTCTCGGCTATGGTACTGAAAATAAGAATCTTAAAGCTAAGTATTTTCTGCAACGTTGGGCGGCTGTGGAGAAAAATTAATATTATGTTAATAGCAGGCGAGCATTTCGCTTCCGATAATTTTCATAAGTTAATATCGCCACGCAATGGCGTCGTTGGCTGCATCGGCCGCTGCGATTGTTGAACTGTAAATTACTTGAATGCAGGTTAATTCAAGGAAGGCGGATATGAAATCGGGATCACCTCTTACAAATTAAAAGTGCACAATAATATTCTATTAATATATTATCTGCTTAACTCATACAAATATGCCTACATTCGTCAGCACTCGAAAGATGTCCGTCTATATACACTCAAGACAAAAGAGGAAGTGAAGTCGACTAAAAAATTAACAAAAGAGCGTATCTTGTCTCTTTAGATCATTTTGTCATAAATTATTTCTTTGCAATCTAAACCTACACAGAGAAATTATTATTTTACGGCTACATGATAAAAATATATTATTCAATTTTTCAGTCTTTTCGTAATATAGCACTGGGGACGCTATATTGCCCCCCGAAATGTTTATGTCATCAAAAATGTTCGTGTTTTTAGACATAAATATTTCCTCTTTCATGCCCACAGTGTCCACACGCAGATTTTTCTTTCACAGTCTATATATGTCACATCGTATATTTAAATCATTAAATTACTGAGGTGTGTTGCACACAAAGTGTAATACAGATGAAGTTATCTACATAACAATAAAATATACAATTGGTTACGTATACAGTCATGTAGAAAAGACAAGGACATAGAATACAATAGAATACAATTTTGGCTGCTTCTTTTTGGGTTGCAACTTTTGCAGTGGTCAAAGGTATCCAATCACGAGTTAGTCCATAAACTTGAAGTCCCAGGGGTGTCAACTGTTCGCTCCCCATTTGGCGCGGCCGTAGGGAAACCCTGGGGAAAACCTCGGCGGAGCGACAGACTAACTGCTTTGGTTACTTTCACTTAATTGTTTCTGGGATGTCATTGGAGTACAGGACGTGCATACATTACAAATAATTTTTTGTTGCACTATGCAAAAAATGAGGTCATTGTAACAATTGATTGCGGTGTCGTTGATGATCTACGCCGCGACGTTTAGCTCGCGACGGCGTCGGTTGGTGTGTTCGGTGCTCGGCGTTCGCGGCGGCGGCGGAGAGGTCAACGCCCGCTCGACGCCAGCGTGTCTCTCGCCGTCGCGGAACGTCAGAATCAGCTGATCGGCTGCACGGTTGGCGATGCGCTTCTGTCTCGGCCGGCGTGGCGAAGTGGGATGATATCCGCCTCCCGCGCTTGTTGGCAGGAGTCAGCTCTGCTACGCATCTCCGACGTAGTACATGAAACATACACACAACCAACGTAATATTTGTTTCCCGCTGCAGATGGTTACGCTAGTGGGAAAGGAGCATTTCTTAGTGCGGCAGTTGTTGTTAAGTTTTCGCCAGTTTCCGAGTGTCAAGCTAGCACTGTCTTGCAGAATACATGACATGGATCATCTCCCGTGAATGAAGTTTTGTTGCGCCACTGTTTCCATTACACGTCAGTTTTTGTCTTGATACAATTATTTATGTTTTCGCCACACTCGCAGGCACTGGTGAGTGTCCCAGTACGAGCTTAGCTCAAACATTCGCCGTTTCTGCGGTCGCTGTTTTGCAACAGTCCACGCATCGCATTCCAATCTCGCATTATTGTGCTCATTGAAACTACAGTCTGTCCAAAAAATATTGACAGTGGGTTCACTTCATGTTAACGGTTCACATTTATAAGCAAATTCACAGTTTTTCGTGCGTAATATTGGCGTTTGGCGTCCTTACCGCTGTTGAACGTTCAATACTAGCACTTCACTGTCCATATCACAGTTTCACCTTCACAGTTTTTCACACTGCTTAAAGTAACTTACGATTAGTTCACAAACACTTATTTATTTCATTCAGTCTGAACTGGATTTTGGCTCGTGCTGGATTTTACCAGTCTCTCGCACTAGTTATCTCTTTTCATTTTCCACTTAGAGTCGTACTTGCCTTCAGATTTTTTTTTTGACTATACAATTGTATTTCCGTCTCATCTGAGGCAAGTCCCCATGTCGTGTCTGCCCACTCATTGCGTACTTGCCCTCCAGAGCCAGGCTCGACTTTACAAAACTTTGCCTCTCGCATTATCGTACACATTTTATAATCTAGGCCTAGCGTGCAAGTTCCTAGATTAATGTTAGATTTGTGATTTTTGTTTACACGATAAATTCGTGTAAATCTCTGCCTTAGCAGATGGCAATATATTTTAACAGTGCTTAGCGGTAGTCGCGTTTACTGATTTGCTTTGTACCTTGTCCACAACACATGAGGTACCTTGGGTGATGTACACCCTGTACTCATGTTGTCCAGTAAATTATGATTGAGCATATTTCAAGATCGATATAGACATAAATACATGGAACAACATATACACTATAATATTGAGTTTCATAATTTGCGTTTCTACTACAGTTCAAAAATATCCATGACACACCAATGAAAAATTCCTTCATCATTACATGCTGTTGAATTTTTTAAAGCATTTTTCAACATGAAATTTTTAAAATATTCTTAAATCTACGTTCATTTTTTTTTAAATGCAATTGTTTGAAAATACTATTATTCCTTAACATCTACACAATTGAATCGCACTAATTTTGTGTGCCTCATTGTCTTTAAATGTTACACTAAAATCTGAACATTTACTCACAAAAAATTTCACTATAAACTTAACCTATTATTCACATATGTAAAAGTTGCTCTACTGAACGAACTTCTTTAAGTATTTATATGGATAGAGTCCTTTAATCTCTTCCGATTCTACGTCACCCAACAAATAGCTACATCCATGTGGTATGTCTATGATTTTGTAGGGCCCGGCATACACCGGTTGCCATTTTTTATTCTTTTTCGCTAACAGAGATGACTTAGGATGAGTCCTTATTAGCACCAAGTCACCTGGTTGATACACTGTTACCTTCTTTATCTTCTTGTCATGCTTCTCCTTTCGGCGCTCCGCGCACCTCGTTAAGTTATTTAGAGTCTCAGCTATAATTTGTTCGTGAGGTACAACTTGTCGTGGTACAGTTGGTAATAGTGACAGCCGGCTGTCGGTTTCATTCTTTCCAAACATGACTTCTAGTGGAGTATAACCGGTGGCTGAATGTGGCAATCTATTGTGGAGTTCCTCAAAAGTCGGAACCCATTCTGCCCACTTGGTGTGGCGATTCGGAATGTAAGTTCTCATGAATCTGTTCAACTCTTTAAGGTACGCTCAACAAGACTGATCTCCGGGTGAAATCGAGCTACAAAAATGTGTTTAATACCTTGCTCTTGTAGAAACGTTTTCCATTTGAGACCAGTAAAATAGGTGGCATTATCGGATAATATGATCTGTGGTTTGCCAACATTAACGAAATATTCTGTTAGTAATTTCTGAATGAGGGGTGTGGCCGTTGAAGCTTTTACAGGATACAATTTTAGAAATTTGGAAAAGGCATCATATACAGCAAATACATATTTCACACCACCTCTGCCAGTGGGTAGTGGCCCTAGAATGTCAACAGAAACTAGTCGTAATTGTTTGTTAGGAACAACAGGGTGCAATTCACTTATAGTGGGCAGATTTGTAGGTTTCGTCCTTTGACAAACTACACATGTCCTTACAACATTCTGAATTATCCTTTTCATATTCTTAAAATGACATTGTCTTGCGAGAAGTACTCTACATTTTTCAATACCCACGTGTCCCCACGAAAGGTGTACGTGCCAGATTAAATCACTGATACATACTTCCGGTACACAGATACACCACAAGTCCGTGTTAACATCCTTCCGGTAATATAATACCCCATTTTGCACAGAATAATGGCTACCTATCTGATTTCCACCCGAAGATAGGAGTTCTTGTTTGACTTTTCCCAAGGCGGGATCTTCGTCCTGTAAACTAGGCAGTAGCACGTCTGCAGGAACTTTTTTCGACAAATAGGGTCTTTCATAACTAAAATTTTGTACTCTGTTGCCTGTTCTAGTATTGTTGTTAACTCAGGCAGACCTTGCGGCAACCGTGACAAAGCATCAGGTACTACGTTGTTACAACCTTTTATATACATTATTTGAAATTGATATTCCTGCAGAGCAAGCACCCACCTAGTCAACCTGTCGTGCATTAACTTGCATGTCAGCAAAAAACTTAAGGCGTGATGATCACAGAAAATTTTTACATTTTTTCCGTACACATAGTATCTGAACTTCTTCATGGCCCATACTACTGCTAGTGTTTCGAGTTAGGTGACTGTATATGATAGTTCACAACTTGACAACACTCGGCTTGCGAAACCGATTATTCTTACGTTCTTGTCTCCACCTTCCTCATCGATTTGGAATAAACAAGCGGCTAGTCCGACAGTGGAAGCGTCTGTAGCAAGGCAAAATTCTTTTGACATGTCAGGATGTGACAGTAGATTAGCTTTTAGAAGGGCTTGTCGTATTTGCTCAAATGACTGCTAGCACAGTTCATTCCATATCCAGGGTGTATCCTTTCTCAACAAGTTTAACAGGGTATTATCATTTAAAATCTGGTCAGGTATGAATCGTGTGAAAAATGACACTAGACCCAGAAATGCCTTTAACTGTTTCATGGTTCTAGGAGGAGGGAAGTTCTCAATTGCTGCCATTTTCTTTGGATCGGGCACAATACCTGTAGGTGATATTACATGACCAAGAAATTTTGTTCTCTCCCTGCCAAATTAGCATTTTGCGATGTTTGCTGTTACGTCTACCTCAGAAAATCTTTTTAGTACGCATCTCAGTGTGTCCATGCGGCTTTCCCAATCGTGAGTAGCTATTAATAAGTCATCGACATACAACGTTACTTTATCGAGCGCTGCAATGAAGACACCTGCACTAACATTTAATCCAAATGGTAAAACTTTAAATTGGTAACTTCTGCCGGCAAACACAAAGGCAGTGTACTTTCTTGATGATTCAGTTAGTAGGATTGGCCAATACGACGAACGCATATCGACAGAGGTCAGATATTTAACTCCATAAAACTTCTGTATCTGTTCATCCAGGTTTTCTGGTCGCGTTCTGACAGGTACAATTATTTTGTTAATATCGCGCGCATCAAGCACGAGACGTATACTGCCGTCCGCTTTCGCTACGGCCACGAGCGGACTGCTGTACGGGGATAGAGATGGTTCAATTATCCCCCAATCAAGCATTTTTATTATTTCCTTCGTAACTGCCTCCTTCTTTGACCACGGGATGGTGTAGTTTGCGTGACAGAAAGTATCGTGAGGTACCACTTCGATGTTATAGGTGTAGCCCTCTATGACACCGGGTTTTTCCGAAAACACATTCTCATAATCTGTAAGTAGCTGAGTCAATTCGTTTTGTTGTGCTTCAGTCAAATGTTCTGACTCCCTAACTTTCATAGCTATCAGTTTCCTTTTTTCCTCTTTATCTTCAGTAATAAATTCTTTATAATATGCTTGTCTTGTATTTAAGTCAGAATATAAATTCATTACCTGTATTCCTTCGAATCTCGACTGAAAGTTCCGGCAATATTTACCGTGCACTTCCCGTGTACTCAACAACGGCAAAATTACACGTCTGTCCTCATTCATAAGGCTTACTTCCCCGCACAAGAGGTCGGTTTTTGCGTCCCTCTGGCGTAAAAATTCCATCCCCAGGATGCAAGCAACACCTAATCCCTTAACTACTAGGAACGAGCTTTTCATTGCTTCATTTCCTACCGTAAACTCGACTTGCACCTGGTGATTTATGATATGAGATTGTGCACCTATTGCACCTGTAACACGACAATTCTTCACTGGTAATACTGGTATTCTATTATTTTGACTCAAGTACTTGTAAAAATTTGCGCTCATGACATTGGTTGACGCACCGGTATCGACTTATGTGTATTGGTGCTCCGTACATATCTGCTTGCAATATAGCCTGCACAACACTTGTCGGTTCGGTTACATTTCTGCGGTATGTCTACAAGTTCCTTTTCTATTTTTGTTCCCTCATTTTATCTCAGCATACAAAGTTTATGGCTGTCATCCGTGAATGTGCCCTCACTACACCGTCCTGCAGCCAACAACGGAGAGCGTATTGTGGCTGTCTTTAGTGTAACGGATGAGCATTAGTGGGTTGACAGTTGTCTGTCACTTCCACTAACCTCACATTGTGGTTCTGGTTGTTGTTGTTGCTACTGTTGGTTTGGCCACCCTGCCTCCCCGATGGTGTATTTTGATATTGTGTATGGCTCTGGTTTTGCGGTGGTCGGTTGTAACTTCCTGACATGCTCTGTGATGGACCTGGGTTGGCGTTCCATTGTGGCGCTGTGTTTTGTTGCCACTGTGATGTCGGTTCGTTACGACCCCGCCACTGGTTTCGGTGATTCCGCCATTGCGGATTGCCGTTACCATTATATCCATTACTCATGCGTCCATCATGATGTCTCTTTCGATTTTGATGATTATAACCGTTGCCGTCATAACCATTGCCACTGTTTGTGCCTCGATTCTGTTGCCGGTGCTCTTCCCTATTCCCGTTACCATTTGGTACTAAGTTACTACCATTACTGTGGCTACTATTGTAATCGGCATTTTGTTGATTACAGCCTGCTTGGTTCCACTTGTTTTTGGTTTTCATATCTTTGATCAATAAGTCAATAGAATCCACTATTTCCATGAATTGTTCTATATCGTATTCCGGCACATTGATGAAATATCTTTTAATTTCACTGGGCAACTTCATGTTTATCAATCTGATTATGTCACGATCGGACATTGGCTCGTCCCAGTACCTGGTTTTGTTTATATACTTTTCGAAATATTTGCGTAACGTTCCCATCCTAGGATTGTACATTTCTGGACTGTACAACTCCTTTCGTAGTCTTTCTTGGACGCTATCGGACCAGAATTTTTGCAAACATGCACCTTCAAAGTGTTGCATCGTTAGACATTTTTCGGACACGTCGGTGGCCCACAGTGCCGCGTCACCTTGAATAAAGGAGACCACGAACTGTATTCTTTGTCTTTCCGTCCATGCCCTGGGAAACACATTCCTGAAGCTCTTAATAAATACCACAGGGTGGACATTTCTTTTTTCGCTATTGAAGGGTTGGAATGTCCTGTGGCTTATTACATTGTCCTCCTTTTTGCACATCTGATTGCTACATTCTGGGACATTCATTACTTCGTGATGTGCGCTGCACGGTATCGCATGTTGTCCGTGCTCATAATTCGCATTAGGTAGCGGTTGCGCACTCGCACCCTGCCTACCGTCAGCGTTATTATAGTAATCAGTGCGCGGAGTCGGATTCATTATCTGTCCGCCACTGTTTACATTGCTTTCCAACGCAGACAGTCTCCGCACGACCTCCTGTTGCCAATTTGGCAACTCCGCAGTCACAAGGGATTTGATCTGTGTTAATTCGGCATGTAGTGCAGCAGCGCTAGCGTCAATATTTACACTCGCGCCCGCAGTCGCTTGTACTACAGCTGTTTTTACGTCGCTTTCAATCTTTGCAGATATCTCGCGATCCTTTACTTCTAGCCATTCAGTTAATTCTTTTTCTACTTTTTGAGCTTGCACTTCCAAATATGCATCTAACTCCACATTATCCACGCGGTTGGTTAAAGTCTGGACATTATCTTCAAGCCTAGCCTGCGATATCTGTAATTTTTGCATCTCGCCGGCTAAGCTTAGCACAAGATCGGGGATTTCTTTGCAAGCGTCCCGCATCTCGGCAAGTTCGCTTTGGATACTATCTAGTTTCGCTTCATTGCGCTCCTCTTGCTCACGTAGCATCTGAGCCAGTTTCTCGTCTCTTTCTTTTTCCCTCTGTTCTAACATTCTTTCTTTTTCCCTATCTCTTTCTTCTAACCTGCGCAGAAATTCTGCAAATGGGTCTGCAATCGGTGAGCATACTGGTGCCCCGCTTAATCTAGCACTCGATTGGCTCCCCTGCCCAGGCAGTGGAGTTGTTACTCTATTCCCATTCGGCTGTGGAGCGTCATTCACCGTCCACAGATCCTCGGCCCCCGCTCCGGAATTTATGTTATCCAAGGCGGTGGCTTGGGATTCGTTTACGTATTGCAAATGACCCTCACTTTCCATACTAACAAAATTTTGTTCGTCTGGTACGGATGCTTTAGCTTGTCCTATCTTACCCATAATATATTCACTTTAAGCCACTGACGAATCTTTAACACTGATATACACACAAATAATCATCCCCTCCAAAAATAAACATATAAATGCACAATACGAATAATTATCCCCTCCAAAAATAAACACATAAATACACAAAACACCGAAGGTATCTCATGTGTACATGGGTTCGATATTCCGCACAGAGCTACACAGGATGCTTGCACAATAGGCCTTACCTTGCTTATTTTTCTTTCTCGCAATCCTTTCTCTTTTCTACACTTTTTCTTCTCCAGATCTCCTCAGGGAGTGGTTTTGTTGTTGTACATGTAAAAGAATTCATATAAGCATTAATATTTTACAACAATTAGACACATACATAATTACATTCAGTACAATAGAATCATATTAATCGGGCCCCAAAGTTGCGGCGCCAATCTCGCGTCCGTCGGCCGTCGTAGTTTAATATATTATTATTGTTTTTATTATTATTTGATTGTTGCCGACTTACGTGGTGGGCCTTAATAAAAATGATATTCCATTTAATTTTGATTTTACGATTAAATGCTTTCCTGAAGTTCTCCTTTTTAACAATATTAATCTCAAATTATTTGTTACGTTAATGAATGTTAGACTCGCGGCATCTTAAAACATGAGCATACAAGCTGAACAATGTAATAAACTTTTCATATTAATTTCCTCGGCTAGTCAATTCACTTTAAAGCAAAAGATCTTTAGTTATTAATTACAATTGCGGCCCACACACGCGCGAGAGTATTTTTTCTTACCTCCGTTAACCATTGTATTGTAGTCGGAGTCCTGGCTCTGGGTCTCGGCTATGGTACTGAAAGTAAGAATCTTAAAGCTAAGTATTTTCTGCAACGTCGGGCGGCTGTGAAGAAAAATTAATATTATGTTAATAGCGGGCGAGTATTTCGCTTCCGATAATTTTCATAAGTTAATATCGCCACGCAATGGCGTCGTTGGCTGCATCGGCCGCTGCGATTGTTGAACTGTATATTACTTGAATGCAGGTTAATTCAAGGAAGGCGGACATGAAATCGGGATCACCTCTTACAACTTAAAAGTGCACAATAATATTCAATTAATATATTATCTGCTTAACTCATACAAATATGCTTATATTCGTCAGCACTTGAAAGATGTCCGTCTATATACACTCAAGACAAAAGAGGAAGTGAAGTCGACTAAAAAATTAACAAAAGAGCGTATCTTGTCTCTTTAGATCATTTTGTCATAAATTATTTCTTTGCAATCTAAACCTACACAGAGAAATTATTATTTTACGGCTACATGATAAAAATATATTATTCAATTTTTCAGTCTTTTCGTAATATAGCACCGGGGACCTATACATACTAAATTTTGAAAGTAGAGTTAAATAAAGTTACTAATTAAATATGTGACTGGTTGAAATTAGAATTTCGTTATGTATAAAATGACTTCAGCAGCCGCAGTGTAACGCAATGCAAAATTTAGAAAAAGGTAAGCTATTTACTCTTGATTTCGAAAGACTGAACTAAATTTTCATTAAGCAAATGAGTGACTGATTCTACTTGTAATACAACAACAATGAAACACATACTAAGCCAGCAGAAGTCACTCATTAAGCTAAAAAGAGAATAACTCAAATTGCGCACTCTGAATTTAAGTGAATGAAGTTAATACTCAAAACTGCCAATTAGTTAAGCCTCTGTCATGCAATACAAGAATGAACAGTTACTGTGGCAGATCATTTAGACTGAAACTGGTCACTAGCAAACAAACAAAACTGGCAGTAAATAGTCGACCAATTTAATATTTTTATGACACTCGGCGATTGCGTGGAAAGGAAAGAGACACTGAATGCAAATAATGTCTCAGGATAATGACAACACGGGTGCCCTACATGCTTTAACTATTGCTGATTATTATTCAGGTTAGTCATAAGGTGTGATAGAAATGCCACTGGGTAATGTCTCTACAATATTAAAATATTTTAAACATAGCTGCACAACAGCGACGGTTTCACGTAATAAAATTATAAACAGCAAACCTGTTGCAATGGATAAAGAAATTCTTTACCTAGGTTTCGACAAATATAAATTTGTCTTCTTCAGAAGGTAACAATTTTACATTAGCAAGGACTAATGTACCATCGCCGTTTTTACAATTGTCGGCATTGATCCATATATCAATAATAAAATATAGCCCTAGAATTAGGGTTTGTCACGTTAGTATAAAATGGCTCATGGATCTTGCAGAGCTCACAACCGACAACGGCGATGGTACATTAATCCTTACTAATGTAAAATTGTTACCTTCTGAAGAAGATGAACAACCGCACAGCTATCTATACATTGAAAAATAATTCCTTGGCTATTACCCAGAAATTTGCAATTTTTAATTATAATTACAATCAGTTATATACAGCCAAAAATAAATACAGTGTAGCACCCATTACGTTTCTGTAATATAGGTTACAGATTCAGGATTAGAAGTACAGTACAAGTTATCAACGGATATTAAAGGGTGAGAACTGTCGATGGTGCAGAAAGTATTTTTGGATTTACAAATTTATTATCATGGCTTTCTTTTCTATGTGTTTAACTTCTTTCTGTGGTTCCTGGTGCGACATGATACTAACCACACGCTCAATAAATAAATCCCAATAGTAACTGTCTTTATATTTGAGAATTTGTACGTCGGTTCATTGTTTGTAGGGTAGTGGATTTCCTTCATTAAAAGTTCTACGAAAGTGTGGCCAAGGTAAGATAAAGCTTCACGTTGTGGTTCCACAAGGGCCAACTAGGCCCGACCAACTAACGTGTCATCCTGTACCAAGAGCATCACCGAATGCCGTATGTAGGGCACACAGCTCTCCCGGTTGTCGTTGGGTTGCATGCCCTTCGAACCGCTACTAATGGTCGAGTAGCTGTTCACCTGGCCTCACGAGGCTGAATACACTCCGTATGAGTCTTTCCGCCAGGGAAAACCCACTGATAATGCTGAGAATCGACCCTGGATCCTCCACATGGCAGTCAGCCACGCTGACCACTCAGCTGACAAGTATTCCACGAAAACAGAACCAAATTATCAAAATCACGAATTTCATGAACCTGTTTTTGAAATAGCTGCATCTTTGACGTATACAGTGAGACGGACGGGTTTTATTGGTGAATTGGTTTACCTAAACCACTGATATCTGAAATTGCTATATAATATAATCCACATATTTAAACTTGGCATCACTAGCTGTTGTCAGGATTAAATTCGTTTCTACTTCCAAACAACGTACATTCTTGATGAACAGTGGCAATGACGGTGACCTGTATTTATAACAGCTATTCTTAATACTTATCTCAGATGTACTATTACTGAGCTGCGTCGGTTACTACCGATATTATACGTGCTTACGCACTCTCACTGTTAGTAAGCGCCAGCCGCTGTGGCCGAGCGGTTCTAGGCGATTCAGTCCGGAACCACTCTGCCGCTGCGGTCGCAGTTTCGAATCCTGCCTCAGGCATGGATGTGTGTGATGTCCTTAGTTTAGTTAGGTTTGAGTAGTTCAAAGTTATAGGGGACTGATGACCTCAGATGTTAAGTTCCATAGTGCTTAGAGCCATTTGAACCATTGTTGAGCGGACCGTACCGAGCTCGCGTGGCGGAGTCTTGGTCTCACAGTCAAGGGGCAATTTTCCGTCCGGCAGCTGGAGCGCCGTCCCCACTCCAAAAGTACAATCTGCGGGGTGCCTCCAAAACAGCGCGTGGCCGAGTGCACGACGCCGGAGTCCGGGCTGCGTGAGCAAGCGGACAGGAGGCGAAGCGGGTGGCCGTATATCGGCGAGGGGGAATACTGGTGTACCGTTGACCATTTGGGGGAGCCCCTTTTCAACCAAGAGAACTAAACTTGCTGAGCACGTTTCAGAACATGGTCTGTTGCTGTAAGCTTGAGCCATGAAGCTGACCTTAACACACATTCCGATCTGTTCAGTGCTATTTGACGGACTATGTTCCCTATTTAGTGGCAGTCTCTTTTTACTTGGTGTTCGTCCGAAAGAACAGACACCACGTATATACGTATAGCTCAGGCGAGAAGGCCAGTGATATCTTCAGTGTAGATGCTCACCAGACGCCAACTCTTACAGGAATCAGCGAACTACCACGAAAAATGAGGATAACGGGTAGGAGCTTCTGCGTTAGTAATGTGTGTGGCTAAGGTGAGATTTTGACTATGAGGGAAGGCGTGCTAGCGCAGTCCGTGCAGTTACAATGACAACCGTGCCCGGATGTCTTAGTGGTCAGAGCACCTGCCTAGTAAGCAGGATTCCCGGGTTAGAATTCTCATCCAGGACAAATGTTCAACTTTTCCCATTGATTTTCATCAGTGCTCGCTTGCATCCAATATCATTAATCCCTTTGGATCCTAATTCATTATAGCTTCTTGATCAAAACCGTGTCTGTAGTTTTGGATGTGTGTCCATGGGCAATGTAATGTATAATTTGAGGAAGCTGAAAGAACCACACCCTTTTGTGAACTGTTCATTCTGTGTTTCTTAAATGTGTTTCATTTATTCGTCTCAGAAGTACCAGTGTCTGCTCTATTTGGCCAAATCGAGTAGGATGTCACATCTAGAAATGTAAACTGTTGCTGCGTTTGAGGCCTGTCCCACATTCGCATTATAATGGGGAAATTAATTGGTCATCCATTGGCATTTAGGCAAACTTTTTTACTTTGATACTTCTCCTAAGGGCTGGTTTATTTAAAGAAAATATTTTTTTGCGAATGTCCATATGACAGTCCAAGCACGTTGCTCTATGTCTATTATAGTTATCAGTTGAAATGGGATACCCCCCTTCTAACACTACCTCTTTTTATAGAGGTAACCGATACCATGCATACTGTAGATTCTTGTATAGGTGAACATTCTCGGCTGTTTCACTGTAGGAATTTCATTTGATTTTGTATTAGATGTATTACACGAGGGTTATTCGGAAAAATACGGAACGATCGGTCGCGAAATGGAAACCAGAGTGAAGATCCGACGAAGGTTTGTGCAGGTGAGTTGGACAGTGTCTGTAGTATAGCCGTCGATGGTGTTACGCCGTTCTTTTTAGTTCTGAGCACACAGGGGGCACATAATGATACCTAGAACAATAGTGTCTCCAGCCAAGTACGAGGGCGTGGTGAGAAATTTCGCTTGAAGCTACGCAGCCAACAGTACATAACTGTCGTGTATTTTCTTCTTCAAGACAATTCTCAGCCGCATACTGCAGGGGCAATGAGAATGCTCCTGCATCGTTTTCAGTTGGAAATTTATGATTACCCACAATACAGCCCGTAATTTTCTCCCTTTGAGTTTCATCTCTGCTCACATGAACCGCTGGCTATGAAGGCAACATTTTGTCACTGACATCGAGCTGTAGGCCAGCGTAGAGAATTGGCGGAAAGCACTGGCGGCTGACTTCTATAACGAGGGCACTGGAAAGTTGGCACAACGCTACGACAAACATCTAAGTCGGATTGGCGACTATGGAGATCAGTAGCTGGAAGTTGTAGCTAACTGTTGAAAGAAACAGTTTTGATTTTCACTGTCGTTTCCATTTCGCGACCTATCATTCCTTACTTTCCGAATAGCCCTCGTATTTGAAGCTAAAATGTATAAAGAAATTAATTAGTTACAATTGATATGTACTAACGGTTATAAATTATTCTTGTTGTAGAAATATTTGAAATTAGAAATTCTGACATTCATTGCATTCATATTATTCATTGCACGATCTAGAGCTAATTATTAAATTTATTTCTGGATTCAATTATAAAAGAATTATGTGGCTTAGTAAAGATTCTTCTTTTGTCAAGAAAGTATGTAAACTCTGTTGCTTTGTAAGCTCTTTGGTATGTGGTGAGTACCGCAGGACGTTAGGAGTAGTAGGCATGCCTCTGATGGAAACGCGCGTATTCTGCTGATATTGTCAACAACTAAGTAATTGATGGTTTTACAAAAACGAAAATTGTGAAGTGATGTGATATAGAAGAGTGGGATAAGATAAAAGAAAATCATAGCAGCAGATAACACTTCATCAGTTATTCATTTATTAATTTAACCTGGCAAGGTTAGGGCCACGAGGCCCTCTCTTACATCTAACGAGGCATTCTACTTATTTTACATTCATTTGTTTTAGTAGGCATGTTAAACTGCATCATGTACAAAAAGTGAAATAAACAATTACAAAGGCACACTTGGAAAAATACGTACATGTAGAGTTTATATTCGTAGATAAGTACTGTCATAATTAGACATTATGAAAGAGACAATTTTAGATAGGAGTGCTAGCAACAAGGAGTATGAGGGAGACTGACGGTGAAGGTAGAAGAAGAATATGATGTTACATGATGTAACGTAATTAAGGAAATACACTCCTGGAAATGGAAAAAAGAACACATTGACACCGGTGTGTCAGACCCACCATACTTGCTCCGGACACTGCGAGAGGGCTGTACAAGCAATGATCACACGCACGGCACAGCGGACACACCAGGAACCGCGGTGTTGGCCGTCGAATGGCGCTAGCTGCGCAGCATTTGTGCACCGCCGCCGTCAGTGTCAGCCAGTTTGCCGTGGCATACGGAGCTCCATCGCAGTCTTTAACACTGGTAGCATGCCGCGACAGCGTGGACGTGAACCGTATGTGCAGTTGACGGACTTTAGCGAGGGCGCACAGTGGGCATGCGGGAGGCCGGGTGGACGTACCGCCGAATTGCTCAACACGTGGGGCGTGAGGTCTCCACAGTACATCGATGTTGTCGCCAGTGGTCGGCGGAAGGTGCACGTGCCCGTCGACCTGGGACCGGACCGCAGCGACGCACGGATGCACGCCAAGACCGTAGGATCCTACGCAGTGCCGTAGGGGACCGCGCCGCCACTTCCCAGCAAATTAGGGACACTGTTGCTCCTGGGGTATCGGCGAGGACCACTCGCAACCGTCTCCATGAAGCTGGGCTACGGTCCCGCACACCGTTAGGCCGTCTTCCGCTCACGCCCCAACATCGTGCAGCCCGCCTCCAGTGGTGTCGCGACAGGCGTGAATGGAGGGACGAATGGAGACGTGTCGTCTTCAGCGATGAGAGTCGCTTCTGCCTTGGTGCCAATGATGGTCGTATGCGTGTTTGGCGCCGTGCAGGTGAGCGCCACAATCAGGACTGCATACGACCGAGGCACACAGGGCCAACACCCGGCATCATGGCGTGGGGAGCGATCTCCTACACTGGCCGTACACCACTGGTGATGGTCGAGGGGACACTGAATAGTGCACGGTACATCCAAACCGTCATCGAACCCATCGTTCTACCATTCCTAGACCGGCAAGGGAACTTGCTGTTCCAACAGGACAATGCACGTCCGCATGTATCCCGTGCCACCCAACGTGCTCTAGAAGGTGTAAGTCAATTACCCTGGCCAGCAAGATCTCCGGATCTGTCCCCCATTGAGCATGTTTGGGACTGGATGAAGCGTCGTCTCACGCGGTCTGCACGTCCAGCACGAACGCTGGTCCAACTGAGGCGCCAGGTGGAAATGGCATGGCAAGCCGTTCCACAGGACTACATCCAGCATCTCTACGATCGTCTCCATGGGAGAATAGCAGCCTGCATTGCTGCGAAAGGTGGATATACACTGTACTAGTGCCGACATTGTGCATGCTCTGTTGCCTGTGTCTATGTGCCTGTGGTTCTGTCAGTGTGATCATGTGATGTATCTGACCCCAGGAATGTGTCAATAAAGTTTCCCCTTCCTGGGACAATGAATTCACGGTGTTCTTATTTCAATGTCCAGGAGTGTATAAAGGCAAAGAAGATTGTGTCGTTAATAGAGATAGATGAAGAGGAAGAAGAGAAAGGAGCAAGGTAGGAAACACTAGCTTTGCTATTTGACAGAGAAGAGGATTGGCCTTGTACATTGATTTTGTGGATAACGTTATGAGGATGATAGTAGGAAATGCTTCAACTTCCTCTTAAAAACAGCAATGGATTGAATTTTGCGCAAGGTATGGGGCAGTCTGTTCCAGAGGCGGACAGCGGCAACTGGGAATGAGTTTGCAAAAGTTTTTGTTTTGTGAGTGGGCACAGTTAGGATACCAAATTAGAGTGACCTCGTGTTTCGATTATGATGGCATGAAAGTTGTTTTATCTTTGAAGCAAGTTACTGGGGTGCTTGCGCGACGAGGAGTAGTCACGCAATTTGTCTGGCCGCAGCCACCCCATGTGGGAGTATGAAGCACTAACATGATCATATCGGCGAATGTTACAGGTGTAACGCACACAAGCATTCATAGTTAGTTCTAGCCGTCGGTTGTTTTCACTACTCATACCTTGTTGCCGGCCGGTGTGCCCGTGCGGTTCTAGGCACTTCAGTCTGGAACCGCGTGACCGCTACGGTCGCAGGTTCGAATCCTGCCGCCTCGGGCATGGATGTGTGTGGTGTCCTTAGGTTAGTTAGGTTTAAGTAGTTCTAAGTTCTAGGGGACAGACGACCACATATGTTAAGTCCCATAGTGCTCAGAGCCATTTGAACCATGCCTTGTTGAATTACATCACAATAGTGGAGGTTCGGTAGAACGAGTGCTCGAACGAGCTGGCGTTTCAAGTCCTGTGGAAATACGTTCCGAAACGTTTTGAGAGCACAGAGACAAGCGGACGTCTTCCAGCACACTGCGACTGTATTCTCCACCCAGTTGAGATGCTCATCGAAAGTTACACCCGAGTTCTTAACTGTTTTCTGATATGGAATTGGAATACCGTCGAGCAGAATAGGAGGTAGCTGTTCGCGGAAATGTGAACTTATTAATTTCTGATGCGCTATTAAGATTACTTGTGTCTTTTTTGCATTTAGTTTAAGCCCCATTTTTTCGCCCATGTCACTACTGAAGACATACCATCATTCATCTGAGCGATTCCAGTGTTTATATCTTCAGGTCTGACGCTTAGGTAGAGCTGGAGGTCGTCGACATAGAAATGATACTTACAGGTCACAATCGACCAAATATCGTTGGCATATAAAGAAAACAAAAGTGGTCCTAACACTGATCCTTGTGTCAGTCCCGAGGAGACATGTTTCCAGGAAGATTTTTCATTTACGCAGACAATACATTGCTGTCTGTCTTTTAAGTAGCTTTCAAACCATCTCATTGTACTATCTGAGAAATTAAGCTGTTGCATTTTTCTGAGCAATATGTCAAAGTTAACAGTATCAAAAGCTTTGCTGAAATATAGTAGCGTCAATTTTGTTGCCTTTCGGCTGTCGATGGCATATTTCAAGCCATCAGTTACTTTAATTAGAGCTGTGATGTTTACGGAAACCGGATTGAAATTTGTCATATAGGCTGAATTCATGCAGGTGTTCAGTGATTTGATCATGAACAATATATTCAAGCGCTTTGCAAACAGCAGGCAGTATAATCATAGTTCGGTAATCGCTAGGTAGTTGCGGGTTTTCGATCTTAGGGATGTGTCGAATTATGCTTCTTTTCCATGCAGTGGGGTATATTCCGTACACGAATGAAAAATTAAATATGTCAGTTAAGACAGGTCCTATAATATCGCAACTGTCTTAATCATGGTTATACTGATATTGTCATTGCCTATCGCGTCGGAAGAGATTCTCATTATTGCTTTTCTTGCCGTATTTATTGTTACGTGTTTTAGATGTTAGGTATCGTTGTTAGTTACCCAGTTAGGGGATTAATGTGGACGGTAATTATCAGCCGTGTGGGTATTCAGAGGTGCAGAGAGGAATTCATTTAATTCGTTAGCTGAGACATGAAAAGCTGTTTCCTATTTTGCCTTTCCCACCCCCAAGCTACGTAGATTCTTCCATAGAGTCGTGGGCGTCAGATCGCTGCATACAAGGGAGCGAGCGTGCCTGATTTTAGCATTGCGAATGCATAGTTTCACTCTGTTCCGTAGCTTTCTATATTCTTCGAAACTTTCGGGTTTCGGATCTGCCTTGAAACGCCTGTGGACAGAATCCCTATTATTAATCATTTGACATAATTCAGCTGTCATCCATGGAGCAGGAGATTTTTCTTACGCGGATTGTGCGTACAGGTGCATGTTTGTCATAGAGGACAGTGAGTTTATCATCAAGGTCATTAATTTTGCCATCGATTGGAGGTTCTCTGATTATTTAATGCCATGAGATTTCTGAGCAATCGGCTGTTAGAGCGTCAAGGTCAATACGTTTCGTGTTCCTACAACTTACGTAACGCGATTTGATCCTCGGGGGCTGCACAGAGTAGGCCAGGAATATTACATCATGTGCTGAGAGGCCTGGGACCGACGTTTGACCAACATCTCTTATTTTGTCAGTTTGTTTCGATGCAATTACGCCTATAAGAGTGTGCGCTGTATGGTGTGTAGGTTGTAAGATAAGAATGTTCATGCTATTAGCATCTGAACAATCTTCTTAGTTTTACTGTGGAGGGAAATGTGTCTTAGCAGGTCTGTGTTGAAGTCACCCACTGCGATGACATGTTTGTATTGACACTGAAGTGAATGGAATTCCGACTGGAAGAAACTCATTGAGCTTATTTTTGGCGGCTTTTACACGACACCAGTCAAGAACTTCCGACTTTGTATATTTATTTCAGTGAACATGAATTCATCCTCTTTTTCTTCAGCAGGGTTTGACGTACACAAGACTTTCGCTTTGAGATCCGTTCGTATATACGCGCCGACCCCCCCACCTCGCTTTTTTTATCTGTCTGCTCTAAGAAATGTGTACCCTGGGAGATGAATAGATGTGTGGTTTTAACCACGTTTCGGATAAGAGGATTACGTGGTAGTGTAGCTTGTTGAAGAGGACGCCAGTAAGTCAAAATTTCAGCTGCAAGAATGTACTCCTAGACGCAAGACTTGGAGTCAACATCAAGAAGAGAAAATGTAAAAGGTTTTTCTTTTGTATATCTTACGGCCCTCGAAACTTTTGAAATGTAATGGTGATGTGTAGGAGGGTAAGATTGCGCAAGACATTACAATTAAATTATCGAATAATATATGAAATGGGCACCTTTTGATAGTTTTTCTTCTTATAACCGAATAAGTCTCGTTATTGTATATAAATTTCACAAAAGCATCACTTACATAGTTAACTTAAAATCTGCTATAACTCTTTGAAGTCTAAGGCTTATATGCCCAGCTGTGAGTCTGGTTTAGTTATAGTCTTTGTACATCATTTTTTAATGCTGACAGAACGATTCTCTAAGCTGCTGTTTATAAACATCCGTAAACATCCATTGAAAATGTCTCCATCCTTGTACTCTCTTATTTCAAACAACGAGACAAAGCCTTACGCCTCGCCCGAGCCCGTCAAAACCGGCATTAAACTGTTGATGACTCGGGACATGTTGTCTGGTCGCACGAGTCTCGTTTCAAATTGTATGAGGTGGATGGACATGTACGGGTATGGAGACAACCTCATGAATCCATGGACCCTGCATGTCAGTAGGGGAATGTTCAAGCTGATGAAGGCTCTGTAATGGTGTGGGACGTGTTCTGTTGGAGTGACATGGAATCCCAGATACGTCTGGATACGACTATGACAGCTGACACGTACGTAAGCATCCTGTCTGATCACCTGCGTCCATTCATGTCCATTGTGCATTCCCACGGACTTGGGCAATTCCAGCAAGACAATGAGACACCACACACGTCCAGGAACAATCTTCCGAGTTTAAACATTTCCACTGGTCACCAAACTCCTGAGACGAGCATTACTGAACAAATCTAGGATGCCCTGTAACTTGCAATTCAGAAGAGATCTCCATCCTCTCGTACGGTTACGGATTTATGGACATCCCTGCGTGATTCATGGTGTCAGTTCCCTGCAGTGCTACTTCACACACTATTCGACTCCATGCCACTTCGTGTGGCAGCATTTCTGCGTGCTCGCGGGGACCCTACTCGATATTAAATGTACCGGTTTCTTTGGCTCTACAGTGTCCAATGAGCTACCAATAGCGTTTACGCTCTTGGCAGACCCCGTCTGTCTGCAAAGTTTATCAAAAGCGTGTGCACACGCACACACACATATACACACACCCAAAAAACAACCGGCATGCAAAATTAGTTGTTTAAAGCTGTCACCTGCATGTTAGCGGAGCATTCCAGTTCCTTTAAGCATCAACATCAATAGACATTACGAAAACTGCATTATAATAAGTCAACATTTACGACGATATATATTTTATCATAAATATGACAAAATTATTGGCTCACTCGCTTCCCGCTGCTGTTCATCTTCAACTAACATAACACTGGCAAAAAGGGGCTGCCACTCATGTCCATTATTTTTTCTGCTCTTGTAGAGTAGAAATTCCATAACACTCGGAACAGACTTTGGAATTTGCTGCATATTACATCAAAGAATTGCAAAATTCCGGTTGCATGTTTTACAACATATTATGCACTAAGATAACATATCGTTCGGAAATAAACGTGGACAGGGAAATAGCACGTCAATGCTTTTTGACATAGGATGTTAATGGCAATAATTAAAAGTGAATCATTATCCATTGGGCTAAACGTTACACCACTTTATCCATATGCACTGTGACGCTTTCAATACGAGTTAGAAGTGTTTTCATTTTATTTGGAGCTAAGAAATTTCATCGGACTGAAATGTCTTTTTGTTTATTGTATATTCTTTTCCAAACACCAATCTAGTTAAAAATAAAGCTGTAAATTACCAAAACTATCAGATTAATATATGACAGTATGATTCACTTTATTTTCCCACCCACTGTGAACTAGATTCATCATCTGGCTGGAGTTTGAAGACTACTTCTTTATATCTTTTTCCGATGCTAGTTCTCTCACAAAAAAAAAACGACGTGAATAAGGTGTTAAAAATCATTTTGCATTGGCATGGGAAAACAAAGTCCACACGTTAAATATAGAAATTATATTAATGTCAGCAAAGTTAGCCAACCAGAGTAGCCGAGCTGTTCTAGGCGCTACAGTCTGGAGCAGTACGACCGCTACGGTCGCAGGTTCGAATCCTGCCTCGGGCATGGATGTGTGTGATGTCCATAGGTTAGTTAGGTTTAAGCAGTTCTAAGTTTTAGGGGACTGATGACCTCAGATGTTAAGTCCCCTAGTACTCAGAGCCATTTGAACCATCTTTTTCAGCAAAGTTAAATTAAGGTACGAAAATAATGTACGTTCAAATAGTAAAGAACTCATTATCAAATGAGTGACTTGGTACACTACGTAAGTTTAGGTTTGGGAAAAAGGGGGATAAATGAGCTGAAATGGTCACTTGCTAACTATGGAAACGGTTTAACAACTCGCAGTGTAAGATTATCAGCATACAGAGAATTATATAATTTGTTGTTTGACTACACCTGAAATAACGAGCTACATGGTGCGGAATCTTCATAGTAATGCTACAGTTTTTAAGTCCAGTCTATGTCAACGAAATCTATAAAGAAAGACCTGTGAACTCTGTGTGTACGCCCGTACTAGCGTACCTTTCGCGCACATTCACGGAACACGCGGAACTGTCACTGCTCGCCACACGAGTGCTTTCATACGTAGCGTGAAGAAGCCCAGGGACTTCCCACCAGTAGTGCATAGGTGGAAGATTCTGGGCACTAGTTGTTAGTATCAATAAGATAGTTGTTGAATAAGAATGCTGGCCTTGTGCTGTGTGCCTCTAGCTCTACGTAAATATAGATAGGCTAATCAGTTAAAATTTGAAAGTATATTTTGAAATTATACTGACATCAAAAAAGTTTTGCATCACCTCGTTTCCGAGAGTTCTGGAACCTGTACCGGAAGGAATAGAGATCACCATAAACATAATTTCCGCCTTTTGTTTGCTTATGAAAACCACGCACTGCATTTTGCACAACCATACAGGGAGGACTTCAGAAGTGGTGGTCCTGATTCCTGTACACACCGGTACCTCTAATACCCAGTAGCACCCTCTTGCATCGATACATGCCTGCAATCGCCGTGGCATACTGTCCACATGTTCATGGAGGCACTGTTCGTCCAGATTGTTCCACTCCTCATCGGTGATTCGGCGTAGATATGTCAGAGTGGTTGGTGGGTCAAGTCGTCCATAAACAGCTCTTTTCAATCTATCCCAAGCGTCTTTGATCGGGATCATGTCTAGAGAACATGTTGGCCACCCCAGTCGAGTAATGACGTTATGCTGAAGAAAGTTATTCACAAGATATGCAAGATTGGGGCGTGAATTGTCCTCCATGAAGACGAATCCCTCGCCAATATGTTGCCGATATGGTTGTGCTATCGGTCGAATGACGGCATTTACGTGTCGTACAGCTGTTATTACACTTTCCATGACCACCAGCGGCGTACGTCGGTCCCACATAATGCCACTCCAAAACTGCAGCAAGATGCTGCACTCGCTGGACAGTGTGTCTAAGACGTTCAGCTTGACCGGGTTGTCTCCAAATAAGTCTCCAACGATTGTCAGCTTGATGGTATATGCAACACTCATCGGTGAAGAGAACGTCCATTCTCCTGAGCTGACCACTCGGCATGTTGCTGGGCCCATCTGTACAGCGCTCCATGGTGTCGTGGTTGCAAAGGTGGACCTCGCCATGGACGTCAGGAATAAAGTTGAGCATCATGCAGCCTACTGCACACAGTTTGAGCCGTAACACGACGTCCTGTGGCTGCAAGAAAAGCCTTATTCTAGGTGGTGGCTTTACTGTCAGGGTTCCTCGGAGCCAAAATCCGTAGGTAGCTGTAATCCATTGCAGTATAAGCCCTTGGGCGACCTGAGTGAGGCATGTCATCGACAGTTCCAGTCTCACTGCATCTCATCCACGTCCGAACAACATCGCTTTGTTTCACTCCGAGACGCCTGGACAATTCCCTTGTTGAGAGCTTTTCCTGGCACAAAGTAACAATGCGGAAGCGACCGAACTGCGGTATTATTCGTCTAGGCATGGTAGAACTACAGACAACATGAGCCGTGTACCTCTTTCGTGATGGAATGACTGGAACTGATCCAGTGTCAGCCGGCCGGTGTGGCCGTGCGCTTCTAGGCGCTTCAGTCTGGAACCGCGTGACCGCTACGGTCGCAGGTTCGAATCCTGCCTCGGGCATGGATGTGTGTAAAGTCCTTCGGTTACTTAGGTTTAAGTAGTTCTAAGTTCTAGGGGACTGATGACCACAGATGTTAAGTCCCATAATGCTCAGAGCCATTTGAACCATTTTTTTGATCGAGTGTCGGACCCCCTCCGCCTAATAGTCGCTGCTCACGCATGGTTGTTAACATCTTTGCGCGGGTTTAGTGACATCTCTGAACAGTCAAAGGGACTATGTCTGTGATACAATATCTACGGTCTACGTCTATCTTCAGGAGTTCTCGGAACCGGGGTGTTGCTAAACTTTTTTTTATATGTGTAAAAGAGACAACAGGACAATGCAGCACTTCACACATGGAAAACATCACGAATAAACGGCATGGCGCAGAGCAAATGCACTTTTTTAAAATGGGAAGAATTTGCTGAAAAGTGTCGTGCAAAATATAAATAAAAAGATACCTCACAGACTTTCACGAACTATTTATAATAGATCAAATATTTAGCGACTGGGAATTCGATGGTTTCTCTACATTTTGATTTCCTTCTTGAGACGCCCTCCTAAACCCGCAGGACAAGACAAGCAGTAGGAATTGTGGAAGGGGGCCGCAAAGAGCGGCTGTCAGTTACATTCCTCAAATAACACTTTATTTAGTTGCTCAAACATAAAGCGCAACTTCGAAACTTGACTATTTACAGAAACCGTCCTTAATGCTAAAACGGCGGAAGGCCCATGTATTAAATACAACTGCTACATATATTTTTTCAGACTGAAGGCTCTAGGCTTTAACCTTAAATAGTATTTAAGTCCAATCGATGTAAGACTTGACTAGTCAGATAGATTAAGTTTTTTAAAAGCAGCTGAAGGCCGATAAATTTAAAACAAGATAACTACAATAACCTTTCAATAGGCAGAAGGTCCGAGCTTTACGACCAATAGGAAATCTTACTCCAAAACGGCTGAAGGCCTGTTTTTCAAAAACAACTGCAACCAATTTTCTAAGGCAGAAAGCCCAAGGCTTTTAACCTTAAATAGTATTTAAGCTCAAGTGATTGGAAGACTTGGTAGGTCAGAATTCAAAATTTTAAAGCGGCTGAAGGCCCATCATTTTAAGATGAATACAACTATGATAAATTTTCAACAGCAGAAGGCCCACAGCTTTATCTTGGAAGAATGTAATACTTGCTAAGTTCGAACCTTAAAACTTAAAGCGGCTGAGGCCCCATGCTTTTAAAAGAACAACACAACCACAATAAATTTTCAACAGGCAGAAAGCCCACGGCTTTATCTTCCAAAAGGTAATACTTGATAGGTAACATCCTTAAAACTTAAAGCGGCTGAAGGTCGAAGCTTTAAAACAGAACAGTAAATTTTCAACAGGCAGAAAGCCCAAGCTTTATCCTCAGACAATGTAAGACTTGCCCAATTTAGAAAAACTTACTTTTAAAACGGCTGAGGGCCTTTGATTTCTAAAACACAATTACAAGCATACAAATTCCAACCATCGGCTATGAGCCACTAAAAATACACAAATGCAAACAAGAAAGGCAGTATAGGCAACGGCGCTCAGAACTTTCCTGGGGGCTCAGTCTGGCCTTGAAATCCTAACGTTAGTTTAGGTGAGACAAGGAGTCGGCCCATCTATACTCGATCCGCCGGCTACACAACAAAGAGACAGTCAAGGACCCACCGACAAGACGACTTGCTAACCACCGACCAGTATATGAGAATTCCAAAGCCAAAACATTAGAGACATAGCCACCCACAACCAAAAATACATTAAGCTGTCAAAACTACACACCATGTTGGACAGCGACAACAAGTGAGGAAAGGGCGCTGCCTGAATTTACGTCAATGACCAGGGCAGGTAACCGGAACACTAACGGCCACAAAGCAGAAAATTCCACTGGTTCACTTGAATTTCAAACTACCACGGTGGCTAAATCTTCACCAACTCTAACACTCGCTGTTGCTTGCAGGAATACCGCCAACAGCGAACGACTAACCGTGAACAGACGTGGCTTCGGTAATTAAATCACCACTCAACTTTCATGTCCTGGGTCGGCGAGCCACGAACCACATAGCACTCTGAACAGCCCCCAAACACTCCGACACTGAATAGAAACCGCCAGCGGGCCTCGCCAACTGCGCCGCTCGGAGACTCGTTTACTGATCCGCTCCAACCGACCGACTTTCTGCACACCGCCAAGCCGGAACTATCAGCACCAGACCAAAGATCGTATACGATGCAAATATCGATGTACACCGCTGCTGCCACTCGTAGAAAGAGGAAGAACCAAGGTATAACCTCAATAACCGCGGGAAACCAAATGCAGAGTAACAGCCAAGTTTTAAAGCAACGCATACGCCAGGGTGGGCGCGACTCACTTCTCTGCTGACCTACATGGCATAGACAAAAAGAGGAATGTATGAAACTAACGATCACAAAAGAGCGGAAGAATATCAGCGACTATGAAAAGCCAGCAGACTTCTCTCACTGTTTGGGATGCATAGGTGGAAAAGACATAAGAATCGTTAAACCACGAAGACCAGGCAGCAATGTAATAACTACAAAAAGCAATTTTTCATTGTACTAATGACCATGGCACGCAGCAGTTATTGCTTCACATTCATAGACGTAAGGGCATTTGGATGTCTAGGAGACTATGATGTATTCAGAGCAACTGATGTAGGTAAAAGTTTGACAATCAAACTTTGAATCTGCAAGATGCAGCACCACTTCCAACTGATCCTTGTGGACTGAAAAGCCCTTACGTGTTTGTGGCTGACGACGCTTTTGCAGTGAGTGACATCTTAATGAAACCGCACTCCTCAAAATACTTGCCTAATAAACAAAACTCTTAGCTACAGGCTTGCACAAGCATGGCATTATGAAGAGTACATTTGACTTTGTAACTAATAAATGGAGGATTGTCCAGTCGATGTAGAGACCACATGACGGCTACAATTTTGATGATACACTGACATGTATAATGTAAAGTATTGATGCACGTTGGACAAAAGTAGCTAATAGCGGCAAAAGTATCGGAGTCCATTTTGCCGATTACCACTTTTTCCCTCAAGGATCTGAACCACGGTAAGATCGTTAGGGCAATATCCTTGGATAAAGACTGGTTTCCTTAGTCTAAAAATGGGCTTGTTTACATTTTATCCAGGAATGAATTTCAGTGCATAGTGTTTAGAAATGTTAATGAAATATTTACTGTCACCCTACATTTAATTCCGCTTGTTATCCATTCCATCTCACATTTCTTTTTAAGCTACTCATCGCGATCCTCTCTTTTTACGTTTTCTTACAAGGGAACCTCCCCATCGCACCCCCCTCAGATTTAGTTATAAGTTGGCACACTGTATAGGCCTTGAAAAACTGAACACAGATCAATCGAGAAAACAAGAAGAAGTTGTGTGGAACTATGAAAAAAAAGTAAGCAAAATATAGAAACTGAGTAGTCCACGTGCAAAATAGCAAACATCAAGGAGAGTGTGAGTTTAGGAGCGCTGTGGTCCCGTCGTTAGCGTGAGCCGCTGTGGTGGTAGAGGTCCTTGGTTCAAGTCTTTCCTCGCTTGAAAATTTTACTTTCTTTTTTTTCGCTAAGTTATCATCTGTCCGTTCGTTCACTGACGTCTCTGTTCACTGTAATAAGTTTAGCGCCTGTGTGCGATTGTTATTGAAGTCGCGAGCTATATTTGCTGGATTCATATTGCCCACGGAATACATCTCACGTATTTAATGCACTCTCGTCCAAAGTAGTGAACAGTCAACTGCCAGCCAGGGAGCCTCGTTAGCAGGAATACTCTCTCTTCCGTGCGCTGTAGTCCACTGACGTCGTTTGTTTCGATGTTTGTTTAGGTGTGGCGTCCCCATACTACGGCGCAGTTACCTCGCATCGGACGGACGGACAGATAATAATTGTCTGAAAATAAAAAATTAAACTTTTCATCGATGGACGACTTGAACCAAAGACCTCTCGTTCCGCAGCCGCTCACGGGACCACGGCGCTCTTGAGCTCACTTTCTCCTTGACGTTGCCTATGTTGCGCATTGACTACTCAGTTTGTATATTTTGCTTATTTTTTCATAGTTCCACACAACTTCTTCCTGTTTTCTCGATTGATCTGAATTAGGTTTTTCAAGGCCTATCCACTGCGCCAACGTATAACTAAATCTGAGGTGGGTGCGATGGGCAGGTCCCCTTGTTAGTTTTGTACTCTTCGTCCCATGTGTTTGTTGTACAGTCATGAGTGTTTCTGCATTTAAATAATCATTACTTCACTGCTCGTTCGCTCAAGGATTATTTTTCGGGAGGTAGGGTCCAATTCGAAAAGCTAATCTACCTATTGTGACTTTTTATTTTATATTATAAATAAATATTCGATTAAAGAGCTTGAAGAGGTTAGACAGATGGACAAGAAACGATTTGCTGTTTTCATTCTCCTTAAACGATCAATAAACGTGTAAATAGCTCAAATTTCCGCAAAAGTACTAGATAAACATTCACTTATTACAGAACAGTGTTACTGAAACATCAATCAGTCTCCCACAGTAAGCAGTAGAAATCAAACAGCTCGAAAAAGTAAGGGACACTAACAAAAGGTTACAAAATAAAGTCAAGTCGTGTAGGAGACTGAACGAAAATGTTTATAATAAACTCTGGTTTCACGTAAATATGTCAGGTAATGGACAGGTGTGTCAATCCATTCCACTCTTCGTTCATTGACGAGCGCAAGTATAGTTTCAATCGACGCAAGCAGCTAAGATTTCGCTCACTACTGCATGTTTATACAGGAGGGACACAGATATTCGAAGCAGTGTTCGAATGTTTCGGAAGATCCGAAATAAAGAATTAAATGATTCGCACTACTCACAATAACTTCAGTGATTGGAGATTCTCCGGTTTTCCTGTTCCTGTATACAATACAGTTGAAGTAAGGATGCAAAATATTCAATCCGCTAGCTTACAAGATTGCCTTCTTCACTGAGAACAGACACTCTCGTGAAACCGAGCAAACTGTAAATTTCCTGCAATCATCTGACTGGATCTAAAGATGTCTTATAAGTCCATAGATGAAAAATGCCTGGTTCAGTGACTCAGAGTTATTATCTTCAGCTTTTTATGTGGCTGCTAATGATTACTTTGATACGACTGGACAGGCGCTTCATCACTTTTGCTTTGACAGGTCTATTCCATTCAGTGTGACCCTTCCGGCTGATATTATTCGCTATTCTTTTCGACATGAAAGGCACCTGCTCACCACACACAATGTTTTGAATATAGACACTAACCTTGATTCTACTCTGTTCTTTTCCGAAATACCCCAGGCGCAGATATGCTGCACCAAAATTTATCCTTGTATCGCTAAGTATGGCACTGAGAGTGGAAACAAAGGAAGCTCATTAGCTCAAACCCAGCCTTGTATGATTAATTTTCACGGAAATTTTTACACAAAAACAAGAGTTGAAGCCTTATATAATTTCGTGAATCTTCCTGTGCTGATCTACTTCACGCTCTTCACACCTGAAGACCCTTTCATTCCACTTTTTTTTTAAATTTGTGGAAGGTCTTATGGGATCAAACTGTTGAGGTCATCGGACCCTAAGCTTACACACTACTTACTCTAACTTTAACATACGCTAAGGACGACACACACATCCGTGCCCGAGGGAGGACTCAAATCTCGGACGGGGGACCGGCGCCTTTCATTTCACTTTCAGTCACGACTGCAGTCGTAAGCAAGACTGAATAATATTAAGAAATCGTTATTATACTAGAAAATTCCAATTGTATCTAATGTAAGTCCAAATATTTCGGAGGAGGGGGGTGCTGGGGTGCCCTGGGTCTCCCCATCCCTACCGCCATCCCTACCCCTACGTGCGTGTCTGTTTCGCTGTCCATTCGCACCATTTGAACACTTTATAAGATACAACAAGACGGCCACAATGACAAAAACGCGAGAGTGGTGTAGTCTGTCTACAAACAGAACAGCATGCTCCTGAGTCTCTAGTCCTTCTACCCAACTGTTTCATAAGTAACACACGCATACAAATTGTTCCATAAAGTTGCAATGACTCTTCCACGGCTGGTTTGTCAAATCAGTGACGACACGTTGCCAGATACGTCTGGAGAGTTAATTTTGCACTATACGGAATAAAACAATTTGTAAGTAATGTAAATAAGGCAAGAAACGCACATGAACAGATTTTTGGTAAATCACCGCTGCACTGGGCTACTATACGGGGTGAACATTAAAAATTCGAGAAACTGATGGACGTATGGAAATGTGAAGGAAGCTCCAATAAACACATTTCCCATGGACGGTGTGCATGCACAATGTTGGCGGGCCACTTGCCTGGAGCTTGTAGTACGGTTCGTATCAGCATCCTGCAGATCCAGGTTGGTGTACCACAGTCTGCCGCCACACATTTGAACATTTAAAGCAGACTTCTTCCGCGGAAACTAAAGCCGTCGAAAGTAGTATCACTCTCACATTTACATAGTAGCTAACTATAGGCCTTGTCACTGTCACCATATTTTTCCGGATTTATTGTAGAAGTGTCACATCTGACTGCTTTCTTCGACAAAAGTAATATTTTTTCTCAATATCAATTTTGTGTGCAGGCCAGAGCTCTAAATTGAAACAGCAGTTACAACCTAATAAACAGTCTGAGATATAGAGGACAACCACACATAAAAATTCTTTGTTGGATCCAATAAAAGAATTCGACCTAACTGAACAAGCAGTTTGGAGAAGTCTCGAACAACACGGCGTCAATACATTGTTAAATGTGTGAGCTAAATTATATTTCCGGTATCAATCGCAGGTAAGCGGATTACGGTACATGGATGGAAACGAACTCCAGGTTCACATCTGAGAATCATGTTTGGTGAGTGACAATGTACCACAGGGCATAATTCCTACTACACTTCCTTCTAGTGTATATAAATGAATTCCCACTACAGATCAGGGATTTGAGGATGAAGGGGAGAACGACGTGTCTGGACGATTTACCACAAACAGACTAACAGACTAACAGTTAATCCTAAGAAGTCAGTCTTCATTAATTGACATACACAACAAAATTAAAATCAGGCCTAGACTAATACTTTGGAATAGAAAAAGCAAGTGTCTGATTATCGAAACCGAATTTCAAATAAATGTTCAAGTGTGTGTGAAATCTTATGGGACTTTACTGCTAAGGTCATCAGTCCCTAATCTTACACACTACTTAACCTAAATTATCCTAAGGACAAACATACACATCCATGCCCGAGGGAGGTCTCGAACCTCCACCGGGACCAGCCTCAAAGTCCATGACTGCAGCGCCCTAGACCGCTCGGCTAGAAACCAAATTTCTTACGATTCGTATTCATGAATACCTTAAATGTTGTTATGATACCGTAATTGAGCGCACCGTAGGAACGGCTGAGTAGACGCACGAAACAGTGCAGTCATTGTAATACTGGAGCGGAGCGGCATATCAGTTGTCTAAAAGGGCATGATCATTAGCGTTCGGACGAAAGTTGCAAGCAATACCGCAGCAGCTAAGTTTGTGTACTATTCGTGTACCGCCGTGGTCAAAGAATACAGTGCGTAATAAAATTACGCTATCCGAATTCCGCGCCGAGGTGTAACTGCGGTGCACCACAGGCCATGGATGACAGGGATGTCGGCTGTGGAGATGTGTACGAGCAAATAAATGCGCAACTGTGGTCAAGTGACCTCCCAGATGAACAAAGGGGCTACGAACAGTTTATCCTCAATGACCGTCCGGCCAGTACATACATCCATTCTGACTGCTGTTCGTTGGTGACGAAGGCTGGCATTTGCACGTCAGCACGGCATCTGGCCGTCCACTGAGTGGCAATAGGCGGCCTTTTCAGATGAACCACGTTTGATACTCTGCCGGACAGATGGCCATTAGCGGCTACGAGGTGAAACGTCAGAAAGCAAATAAGGAGCGAGTGTTGTGGTTTGGGGAAGTTTTCTTTGTGTTGCTTGGCTGATCTCATCGATTTGAAAGTCACAATGGCTCACCAGAAATATTCATCTATTCTTGGGCAACTCTCCTCCCCTACCTGCAGTTTCATTTTCCTTCGCACGATGGAATCTACAATGCAACACGTTACACTGCTGGCAGTGCATGTGCGCGTACAGGATCAGGAAGAGTTTATTGTACGCCCCGCTTTTAAATGCAAGCGAGAGCCTATGGGACCACCTCCATCGGACTGTTTGCGTCATGGATCCTCAACAGATAAACTCAGTGCAGCTGGCCACGGCACTATAGTCGGCACGACTCCGCATCCCTGTCAGCAGCTTCCAGAATATCACTGAGTCACTTCCATGACATTTTGGAACGGTTCGCGATGCGAAAGGTGGTTATTCAGGCTTCTGATATGTGTTCATACTAATATAAGTGAACAGTCGATGAAACTTATTGAATTCATATGAGGACGACTTGGTAATAGGCAGAAACTGGTTATGATATCATCTGTGTAGCCCAAGGCTGAAAAGTTTGCCGGCCGGAGTGGTCGAGCAGTTCTAGGCGCTTCAGTCTGGAACCACGCGACCGCTACGGTGGCAGGTTCGAATCCTGCCTCGGGCATGGACGTGTGTGATATCCTTCGGTTAGTTAGGTTTAAGTGGTTATAAGTTCTAGGGGACTGATGACCACAGAAGTTAAGTCCCATAGTGCTCGGAGCCATTTCAACCATTTTTGATAAAAGTTTACAAGACCGTCACAATGCAGCTGCTGGTGATCGGTCAGTGAGACAGAGATTCCGAGCTTTGGAGCCTTTCTAATGCTAGTGAAGACTAAGGTTGCGGACCGGCATGTGCATCACTTTCTCTTTTTTCACGATGTGTGGCATTTGTACAGAGCGAGTTGTAAACATGGCTGTTTTTCAGCAACCGTATATTAGTTTAAATATAGGAATGATACAGCGAAGCGGTTGCAAATAACTGTTTGGTACATAGACCTAGGGTGGAAACCTCTAAGGATATCTTCATCAGAATGATGTTTTGAGAATCTCTATAAAATATTACATAGAAAATTAAGTGTGACAAAATGCACATTGACATGACGTACAAAGGTTACTTAAGTAAAATTACATTGCGAGAAATCAATGGTCATAAATAAGAGCCCAAGTGAAGAAATAAAATAAAACGCATTCCGGCATTTCACATGGGTGCCTAGCTAGGAACAACATCAGACTGGTAGGCCCAGTGACTTAATCTGCTGCCACGAAAACGGTAGAAGTGGCGCCGCCTACCGGGCGCGGACAGTGACGTGTTCCCATCTGAAGCATTATAAAAGAAATACTTGAAAAGAAGACAGCTAATTTTGAAAACAAAATACAAGAGAGCTTAATGTATTTTGGAAAATACACAGTAGTCGCGGAAATTAAGTTACAATTAAGAGCCATGTATTAGGCTTTACAGAAATTACTCATACATAAATAACGGAATAGTACAGAAAAAGTATTCAAACAGCTGTAATGTCCAGAAAATATCTGCATGGAGGTAACTTTACTAGTACACATGCATGAGACTCGAAGAAAATGATGTTTCGGAACCGATTCAAATATATTCAACGGTAAACTTGAGACAAATGTGCCGCAAATTAGTCGTAACGTACTTTTAAGGGCCACAAAAAATTCTTTTTTTCCATCCGATTCACATCACCTGACACACTATCGCACCACATAAACACTTGCAGTGTTGTACGTACAAACGCATGACACTGTTTCAGGACAGAACACTAATGAAGAGTTTGTAACAAATCTGCGACGGCTGCAGTATATTTATTTTCGAGAGTAGTTCCGAACCGACTGCTTCAGTCTCAAGCGTCACTTACTGAAGCTGCCTGATCTTAATGAAAACCATTTAAAAATTGGCAACAAATGCATAACACAGTGACGGTAAATAAATCTTACAGTATACTTATCCTCACTATACATGATGCATGTAGTGGCAATTTTAGATGATTGTCGGTAAAAGTAGACACCTTCAGGGAAGCCTCAGTAGATCTGGCTTGAGAATGAATTATTTGGTTCGAAACTAGTTGTCAAAATGTATGTACTGCAATTGTCGTAGATTTCAAATGTTCATGAAATAAAAGGGTTACTGATCTCATATGAACAAAACGTTGCTCCTTAAATAGGAAGGATAATGACAAATCATTTTCGCTGAGATCTTGTCCATGGTAGCATTACGGGATTTTCACTTCATTTTCTACATTCTTCGGCTACTGTCGGACACATCAATGCTGTTTTGTACTTTAATGGAGCGTTTTAGAGAGTTTTCCTGTTATTCATGTTTGAAACTCATTGCCACCTGCGAGATAAATTTAACGACTTCCAGGAATGCTTTTATGAGCGTCTCTTAAATTCGTTGTCGCCGGGACGTTAAAATCTAATTTTGTTTCCTTCTCTTTCGCATTTATGAAGGATACATATCGAAACGACTGAGAGGTCGTTTCATTAATATCCTGTTCATTAAAATTGGGTGGCTGAAACAACTGCTAACGATAGCGATGTTACACCGAAGACTGCACAGCTCCCTTGGAATCAAGGGTAGCCTTCAGTAGCGGCCCAAAGAGGCACTCAGCTTTAAGGATAATTGGTTTCGGAGAATGGCACGTGACAAATTGGGTCTTCACGGTGTATGCGACGATGAGGGTGGGAGTGTTTGAGGGTAGCGCTCCTTCAATATTGCGCCCATGTAGCGAGCACGTGCCGCAGAACTGTGTGCGTGGAATGCAGGTCCGCTGCTTGCTGCTACAGTTCTTGTTCAACGATCAATATTAGCAGCAAGCTGAATTATCTCATTCGAGGTTTATAATGAAATATATTAGAACTGATTTCAAGTAAACGCCATGCCGATAAATGTAGCGTGCTGGAGGATGGCAGGCGCAAAGGGAACGGGAGAGGTAGGAGGCTGTATCAGTTATGCAAAACCAAAAAAATTGCTCCTAAGAGGATCAACAACCCAGAGATACTTAGGTCTATTTCTGGATTTCTCATAAGTACCTACGACCTCGACTACATAGAATGTGAGCGTGTTACCCTCGCATATGTGTTTAGAATACTGTCTAAACGGTCCAGAATTTTGTAATAACGCAATAAACCTCTTCGATACATGAAGAACTTGCTTTCTCTTTTCTTTTCTGTCCTTTCAACTTTGACATGGAGAGCTTAGGTAACAACTTATTCATCATTTGGTTAAGATCTTGTCTGTTTAAGAATAATGGATTGCTCTCTTTCGAATATTCTATGTATGTATCTTTTCATAAGGAAGATCTAAAGCTTTGTATTCCTTCATTTATGTCGAAATTATTCTTGTGATGGTTTATAAACAAGATATAATTAGTTTAGTTGTTAATACAGTTTTTCATATTAACCTCCGATTGTTTGTTGTCAGTCATTTCTATAGCTGGCGGGAAGAAATTTTTCTAAAATACGTAACTTTCACACTTTGCTCTTAGTTCGTGAGAAGACCAACGTTTTCACGAAACGTAATGCTCGTCGGACTCATAGGATTCTCTAAGCTCTACGTTGTTCTTGGATATCGGCAAGTGGCGAACACTTCAATAGCAGCTGAATTTTCGTCTCACGACCGAACTTTCTCTAGCTAGTGGCAGGTGACAGCGGTACGCCCAGACACCCGTAAGGTCCACGAGTATTTTAGGGAGCAAAGCTAAGAACATATGGTGTTAAACGCATTGTCGACGACGAGGTCACTAGAGACAAGGTACGAACCTGGACTGGAGTGGATGCGGAAGTAGATCGGCCGTACCGATTCAAAGAGATTAATTCGACATTCGTCTTAAGTAGATCAGGAAAGACCAGTTAACAAAAACCAGGGTTACCAGACTGGTATTTGAACCACCGGCTTGCCGAGTACGAGCCCAGTATCTGACCACTGTCACACCTCACGCAAAACATCTGTAACGAGACGCAAGTTGTGTGTCATTACAGGGTGAATATTCGTTCAGGTGCCAGCGGTAGCGAAAATAGTGGAAAACTCCGTAAAATAAACGGCAGGCCTTAAGGGATGCCACTGACTGAAGATAAATCCACTGTTCGGGAGAATTGTCTATGATACCTGACCGACCAAGGTGACGCAGTGGCTAGCAAACTTGACTCGCACTCGGGAGGACGATGGTTCAATTCCGCGTCCGGCCATCCTGATTTAGGTTTTCCGTGATTTCCCTAAATCGCTCTAGGGAAATGCTGGGATGGTACCTTTGAAAGGGCACGGCCGACTTCCTTCCATGTCCTTCCCTAATCCAATTAGACCGATGACCTCGCTGTCTGGTCTTCTCCCCGAAACAATCCGACCCTCTACGATACTTGTCGCAACTCTTCCGAACAGAAGAGACACTGAATAACTGCCTAGGCGTGACTACTAAGGAAATAATTCGTTTAGTAACAGTACATGGAATTCCTTATAGAATAGTTACCTATAACATAAAAAGAACTCCGTCTTCAGGCCACGAGTGGCCTACCGGGACCAGCCGACCGCCGTGTCATCCTTAGTGGAAGATGCGGATAGGAGGGGCGTGGGGTGAGCACACCACTCTCCCGGTCGTTATGATGGTATTCTTGACCGAAGCCGCTACTATTCGGTCGAGTAGCTCCTCAATTGGCATCACGAGGCTGAGTGCACCCCGAAAAATGGCAACAGCGCATGGCGGCTGGAGGGGCACCCATCCAAGTGCCTGCCACGCCCAACAGCGCTGAACTTCGGTGATCTCACGGGAACCGGTGTATCCACTGCGGCAAGGCCGTTGCCCTATAACGTAAAAAGAGAGGAGAAAACTTCCTTAACGTTTTCATCACCGTATATAGTACTCCGCGTATGCTGAAGTCTGTCGCTAAACAGCAACATTTTGATAGAAGAAATACATATGGAAATCATAAACGCTTCGCGATGACAAAAGTGTATTCGAACTGGGAAAACACTAAGTTACTATGATGGCTTTACGTCATACTGTAAATTCGTATACAGAAATTTACGGGAACTAGATGGAGAATAGGCGTGGCATTTTTTGGAAATTGTGTCTTTTCGTGAACTGGGGCAGCCATGCCCCTTGCAGTCGTCCTACTGGCACCGTCGCAGACTCTGCTGGAGTCTCCGAAATTATTACACACTCAACAAAAGTTTAGCGTTACTAGTTTACTTTAAATTCATGGCATAGAAAAGAAAAACTTTATCTGAGGCATGCATATATCTTCATCTGAAATGTGTACAAATCAAGAAATAAAAATATAAAAAATCAATTTTTAACGAGAAAATTATATTTTTCGCGTAGGGATTTTTTCGAAGCACTCCTGAGTAACGTCAGTACTTAGTGGAACATCCCGTTCGCCGCATGCAGCTTTAAATCCACAATGGCGTACCATGGATGCCATAATCAAGCCAGCCACGGTGAAAATTGACGCACGATTCAATGAAGATTCTGCGTAATTCACACAGAATAAGTAGTAGATGTCCTAAAACACCTCTATTCAATGGTCCCCAAAAATATTCAATTTGGTTCATATCCAAGAAACAGGTAGTCCATTCCATTCTGGTGTTCCTAGCGTGCTGAAGGAACGTGTTTACGAGAACAGCATGCTGAACACGAGAGCTACCATCCACGAAGTTGAATTTGTCACCACAATGTTAGCAATATTGTCCCACTATTGGTAGCAGAATTTCGTCCCTGAACTGTAGACCAGTGAGATCGCCCTAAACAACAACGATGAGAGATGTACGCTGGCCCGTTGTGTTGCTAGCCCAAAATATCAATCCACCACCACCTTGTTGCATATGTGGGGCACAGCGCTGGATGCGTACGAAGTTAGCGGATTGTCTCCAAACACGTTGTCTGTGATTATCCGGGTACAAGTCGATCCGTCTAAAAATTCCATTGTGTTGTGTTGTATGACGTGTTTTTCGTTATGATTGTCAGGAATGGAGATTTGCGTTATGCAGTCGTCTCCTGGTATTTTGAACGCCGAATTCATTTTTGGAACACTCAGTCCACGATTCCTTTAAGACAAACGTGATAGATATCGATCTACCAATGCACCTCTACAACGTGGATTGCCTTTGCGGCGTAAGTCCTCAACACTACCTTTCAATTTGAACCGATTCCATGTCCTCACCACATCACTGTTGAGTGCCGTGCAAACGCAGAGCATTTTTCCTGGTTGACAAGCTTCCGGCGCAAGACGTGTGACGCGGACTCAATCATTGGTGGTTTTTTTTGTGGTTTTAGGGCGCAAAACTTCTATGGTCATTAGCGCCCAGCCCATGACTTAAGACAAGAAAAAACCGAAATTGAAAACCAGCAGCAATGGGAACAAACTCATAAAATTGGAGAAACTAAAAGTAGAAAGAATGCTTAAAAATCCACTACAGACAGGGGGTGGTTGTCCCCAAAAAAAACTTCAAATGACTGACGTCATTTCACTGTCACTAATAAACTGGAGAACGCGGTCGGCTGAGCGCGTGTCATCTGCTAAAATCGACGATAGATCAGGCGATAGCTGTGACGGGAGCGTAACGGATTAAAATAGGGGCATTCAATTAAAAGGTGTCTGACCGTCCACGGCTGAGAGCAGTGGGGACAGAGTGGAGGAGGATCACCGCTTAAAAGATGTCTATGGCTAAAAAGACAGTGCCCTATCCGGAGTCTAGCTAAAATTACCTCCTCCCGACGACGCGTTCGGGAGGAAGAGGTCCAAGCGCAAGGAAGGGCTTTCACTTCCCGCAATTTATTACGGGGATGTGTTGACCAATGCGCATGCCATAAATGAGCAACTTGGCGACATAAACCGCTCCGTAGATCGGTGAAGGGAAGCGACTGAATAGCTGGCCGAGGAAGAGAGACTGCAGCCTTGGCCGCCATATCGGCCGCCTCATTCCCACAGATACCAGCGTGTCCCGGGAGCCAGAGGAACGCCACCGAGACGCCCCCCAGGTGGAGCAAGCGCAGACAGTCCTGAATCCGGTGGACCAGAGGGTGCACAGGGTAAAGAGCTTGGAGACTGAGGAGAGAGCTGAGAGAATCGGAGCAGATAACGTACTGTATCCGCTGATGGCGGCGGATGTAGTGGACAGCCTGGAGAACAGCGTAAAGCTCCGCAGTATAAACCGAACACTGGTCGGGAAGTCGAAAGCGATTTGGGGTGTCGCCAACAATATAGGCACTCCCTACACCTAATGATGTTTTCGAGCCGTCGGTGTAAATAAATGTGGCGTCCGTCATTTGTGCACATAGAGCAGCAAATGCCCGACGATAAACAAGTGTAGGGGTACCATCCTTGGGAAATTGGCAAAGGTCACGGAGCAGGCAGATCCGGGGACGGAGCCAAGGCGGTGCTGTACCCCAAGTTGTCAAGAAGGTTTTCGGAAAGCGGCAGGAAAGAGAATGGAGCAATTGACGGAAGCGGACTCCCGGGGGTAGTAGGGAGGAGGAGCGGCCTGCATACCCTACATCAAAGGAGGCGTCGAAAAAAAGGTCATGGGCTGGATTAGCAGGCATGGAAGGCAGATGGCTAGCATAACGACTCAGGAGGACTGCTCGCCGATTGGACAGCGGAGGTTCAGCAGTCTCAGCATAAAGGCTTTCCACAGGGCTAGTGTAAGAAGCTCCAGACACTAAACGTAATCCACGGTGGTGGATAGAGTCGAGACGCCGAAGAATAGACGGCCGAGCAGAGGAGTAGACTGTGCTTCCGTAATCCAATTGTGAGCGCACTAAGGCGCGATAGAGGCGGAGAAGGACCACTCGGTCCGCTCCCCAGGAGGTACCATTCAGGACACGGAGGGTGTTAAGCGATCGCAGACAGCGAGCCGAAAGATAGGAAATGTGGGAGGACCAGCACAGTTTTCTGTCAAACGTAAGACCCAAGAATTTAGCGACGTCTGAAAACGGAAGGTTGACAGGACCTAGATGTAAGGAGGGCGGAAGAAACTTCTTTCGTCGCCAAAAATTGACACAAACGGTCTTACTGGGTGAGAAACGGAAGCCGGTTTCGATGCTCCACGAGTGGAGGCGATCAAGACATCCTTGAAGACGTCGTTCAAGAAGGCTGGTCCGTTGAGAGCTGTAGTAGATCGCAAAATCGTCCACAAAGAGGGAGCCCGAGTCTTCAGGAAGGAGACAATCCATAATTGGATTTATGGCGATGGCAAACAGTACAACACTCAGCACGGATCCCTGGGGTACCCCGTTTTCTTGGGAGAAAGTACGGGAGAGAGTAGTGTTCACCCGCACCCTAAAAGTGCGCTCTGCCATAAATTCGCGAAGAAAAAGGGGCAGCCGGCCTCGAAAGCCCCAAGAGAACAGTGTGCGAAGGATGCCTGTCCTCCAACAGGTTTCGTATGCTCTCTCCAGATCAAAAAATATTGCTACCGTTTGGCGCCTCCGGAGAAAATTGTTCATGATATAAGTGGAGAGAGCAACAAGATGGTCAACTGCAGAACGATGCTTCCGAAATCCGCATTGGGCTGGTGTTAAAAGACTGCGGGATTCCAGCCACCAAGCTAAACGGTAATTCACCATACGCTCCAAAACCTTACAGACACTACTCGTGAGAGAAATGGGGCGATAGCTAGAGGGGAGATGTTTGTCCTTTCCAGGTTTCGGAACGGGAACGACAATAGCTTCCCGCCACCGTTTGGGAAAGGTACTGTCGGTCCAAATTCGATTATAAAGGCGAAGGAGGTAACGCAGACTAGGGGTTGATAAATGCAGCAACATTTGGACATGGATACCATCCGGTCCTGGGGCGGAGGAGCGAGAAGATGAGAGGGCATGTTGGAGTTCCCGCATGGAGAAAACAGTATTGTAGCTTTCGTGATTTTGAGAGGAGAAAGCAAGAGGTCGCACTTCCGCTGCACGTTTCTTCGGGAGAAACGCTGGCGGGTAATTTGAAGAGCTCGAAATCTCAGCAAAGTGCTGACCCAACGAGTTAGAAATTGCGACGGGGTCCACTAAGGTATCATGCGCGACAGTGAGCCCATAGACCGGGGAGAAACTAGGGGCGCCTGAGAACCGTCGAAGCCGACTCCAAACTTCCGAGGAGGGAGTGAAGGTGTTAAATGAGCTAATAAAGAATTTCCAGCTTGCCTTCTTGCTATCGCGGATGACGCGACGGCATCGCGCGCGGAGCTGCTTATAGCGGATACAGTTGGCCAAAGTAGGATGGTGACGGAAAATGCGAAGAGCACGTCGCCGCTCACGTATTGCTTCACGGCATGCCTCGTTCCACCAAGGAACTGGGGGGCGCCGGGGCAATTCGGAGGTGCGTGGTATTGAACGTTCCGCAGCTGTAAGGATAACGTCGGTAATGTGTGTGACCTCATCGTCGACGCTGGGAAAGCGACGGTCATCGAATGTCGCGAGAGACGAAAAAAGTGTCCAATCGGCTTGGGCAAACTTCCAGCGTCGCGGGCGCATATATGGCAGTTGAGGCTGCAGTCTGAGGACACATGGGAAGTGGTCACTCGAGTGTGTATCATCAAGGGCGAACCATTCGAAGCGCCGAGCTAGCGGAACAGTACCGACCGCAAGGTCCAAATGAGATAAATGTGCGTGGAGGCAGACAAAAATGTGGGGACCCCAGTGTTGAGGCAAACTAGATCCGCTTGGTGGAAGACGTCTAGCAATATGGAGCCACGTGGACAAGGATGTGGAGATCCCCAAAGCGGGTGGTGGGCATTGAAGTCCCCAACCAGCAAATAGGGGGGTGGAAGCTGACCAAGAAGATGAAGGAGATCAGCTCGTGCCATTGGTGTGGACGATGGAATGTATACAGTACAAAGAGAGAACGTGTATCCGGAAAGTGAAAGACGGACGGCGACAGCTTGGAAGGAAGTGTTTAAGGGGATTGGGTGATAATGGAGAGTATCATGGATAAGAATCATGAGTCCTCCATGGGCTGGAGAGCCTTCAACAGAGGGGAGATCATATCGGACGGACTGAAAATGAGGGAGAACAAAGCGGTCATGGGGACGCAGCTTTGTTTCCTGAAGACAGAAGATGACCGGCGAGTAGGATCGTAAGAGGATCGACAATTCATCCCTATTGGCTCGAATGCCGCGGATATTCCAGTGGATAATGGACATGGGGTGAACAGAAAATGGAGGAATGTGACCAAAGTTGCTGTCAAGTCAAAGACTGCTCGGAGCTAGCGACCGAAAGCATGGAATGGCAGTCAGCCGAAGGCAGAAGATCCTGATCCATAGGTTGGTCAGGAGCAGCTCCTGCCACCAGCGATCGGCCGGTTGACCAGCCACCAGCAGTGCGCCTTGGCGACACAGAAGAGGGCCGAGGGCGATTTCCGCCAGGTGGTGCTGTAGATGGGACACGCCGTGGCGGAGAAGGAGAGGAACTGGGTTTCTTTGTAGCCTTCTTGGAAGAATGATGTTTAGATGAAGGAGGAACCGATGGTTGGGAAGTTGCGGTACGTAAAAACTCATCACGAGTATGCTCTTTTTTCGAAGACTTTGCGTCCGACTTTTGGGCACGAGATTTAGCAGAACCCGACGAAGGGTGAGCCAGAGAGTGGGCAGGCGAAAGTGGTGAGGTTGAACGAGCGATCTTTGCGCTGGCCGATCTGACGACCGTGGCACTAAAGGTGAGGTCGCAAGTCTGCGTGGCCGCCTCCTTTGTTGGCCGAGGAGAAGCAAGGACAGTGCTGTATTTTCCTGTCTGAGGCATGGTGGGCTTGCGACTGGCGAATAATTTTCGAGCAGCAAAGGTCGACACCTTTTCCTTCACTCTTATTTCCTGGATGAGCTTTTCGTCCTTAAAAACGGGGCAATCTCGAGAGGAAGCAGGGTGGTCACCCATACAGTTGATGCAGCGAGGGGATGGAGGTGGACAAGCACCCTCATGGGCCTCCTTGCCACACGTAACACATTTGGCCGGATTGGAACAGGACTGGCTGGTGTGATTGAACCGCTGACATCGATAGCAACGCGTAGGGTTTGGGACGTAAGGGCGAACGGAAATTATCTCATAGCCTGCTTTGATTTTCGATGGGAGTTGAACTTTGTCAAACGTCAAGAAGACAGTGTGGGTTGGAATGAGGTTCGTGTCAACCCGTTTCATAACTCTATGAACTGCCGTGACGCCCTGGTCAGACAGATAGTGCTGAATTTCTTCGTCAGACAATCCATCGAGGGAGCGTGTATAAACGACTCCACGCGAGGAATTTAAGGTACGGTGCGGTTCCACCCGGACAGGGAAGGTGGAGCAGAGAAGCACGCAGCAATTTTTGTGCATGGAGGGCACTGTGTGTTTCTAACAACAGGGTGCCATTCCGTAATCTGGAACAAGACTTTACAGGACCTGCAATTGCGTCGACACCTTTCTGAATAATGAAAGGGTTGACCGTGGAGAAGTCGTGACCTTCATCAGACCGAGAAACAACAAGGAACTGTGGCAACGATGGAAGAATCGTCTGTGGCTGAGACTCAGCATACTTACGTTTGTGAGCAGACATAGTGGAAGGTGAGGAAACCATTGCGGAAGAATCCCCCATGATTACCGGCGTCTCCGATGGCGCGCTCCTCCCTTGTGGGGGCCCTCTCTGAGGTCACTCCCGCCTTAGGTGATTGTTCACACCTCAGGTCACACCTCCCGACAAACGGACGGAGGGACCAATCGGCACTTTCGGAAGGTATCAGCTCGGGTAATCACCCCTCCCTGGGCCTGGCCGTTACCAGGGGGTACGTACGTGTCCTACCTGTCTACCCCGGGCGGGGAATTACGCGTTACCCCGTCACCGGCTGCGCACAAAAGGCGTGGGTCGGCCTTCAGACACGCACAGGGAGGAAGAAAGATCAAGGGAAAGGAAAGAAGAGAGGTCTCAAACGCCGCAGCGGAGAAAAGGGAAAGAGAAGAGGTAAGGAAAAGAGAAGGACAAAGGAAGGAAGAAGACAAAAGCAAGGAAGGCGAAGAAAGCAGTACATTTACGAGCGTCCGTCTCCAGACGTAGGCACAAACCATACTCCCAGATGGGGAGAAAGGGAAGGAAAGAGCCAGAGGTGAGGGGAGGAGGGGCTAAGATAGGGATGGGGAAGGATGCGGAAAGGGAAGGTATGCAGCCCGGAAAGGAAGGAAGGCCACATTAGCTCGGGGTCCCGTGCTCGCTACGCACGTATCCACAAAAGAGTTGTGGACCCCCTGGGGGGAATCATTGGTGGTGATTGTTCTTCACACTCCACAATTCCACAGATGACTCTAATGTGTTTCTACAGGTGCTTTACTTCCAACTGAATTGCCGTAATCAATCTGAGTGCAGCGAGCTACCCTTATGTGTAGTTCATGGTAACTGTGTGTGTGTGTGTGTGTGTGTGTGTGTGTGTTTACAAACAGCGTCATGGATGACCTTTTGATCGGCCCAGGGACAGTCACAATAGCAACACACAACATACCGGTACGACCTGTCAAGGTGATGCAAAACTTTCGTTGATGTGTATATATGGCGGCATATATCGGCATCGTCAACCTAGCTACATTAACATCTAACACATGTCAATGGTGAACAGAGTCGTCTCAGTGTTGTCCTACAATGACATGTCACACACTGAAGGTAAATACGCCAACGGCTTTGCAGCTTTGTTATCACTGGTTCCCATGACATCATCGAAATTAAGAGCTGCCGGGCTTGGCTAGCACTTGATTGGGTTACCATCCGAGCCAGCCGACCAAGCGGCGTGCACTTAGCCCTTGTGAGCGCAGTTGAGGAGCTACTTGACTGAGACGTACAGGCTCCAGCCACGAAAACTGACGACAGATTGGGAGCGGTGTACTGACCACATGCCCCTCCATATCTCCGTCCCTTAATACCAATAGCCCGAGGATGACACGGTGGTCACTCGGTACCGTTTGCCATTCAGTTCGGTGTTTGGGCGGATATTGAGACAGTTTTGAAGGTAAATAGGGCAAGGATGCCATAACAGGCAAATTAACTTTTGTCTCGTATTGAAGGAAATCCAGTGTTTCAAATGCTGTGTATCTGATCGTCAGAATTCTTTGGGTAACCTACATTTCAGTGTATACCGGTTATTCCTGAAATACCACCAGGAAAACATGCTTAATTTTTTTCTGTAAAGGCTACTCATTTCATGGCTACCCATTTCTATCAATGTACCAGATGAAATTCATGACTGGACCATTAGATATTATCAGAAATTTGTGATTAAACACGACTTATTCGAGTGTACAACGGCTGGGTGCGTTTGAATATGGCCACACAGTGTAATTAAGATAAAAAACGATGCTGGATTGAAAATTAATGTTAATATGAACGATGAATGTTGATTATGAGCATAAAAAGAGCTAAATTAGACCAATAGTGAAGTGCGGTACAGTTCTAAATTGACATTATTATGAAATTAAGTGAAATTTCGGCTACTTTATAAAATGATTCCAATTGCGTGTAATTGTGGTCAAACATTGAGGCAGTTCATAATCTTTTCAGTAACATAGGGTTACAGTCCATCTCAACTAAACAAAACTACCTTTCAGCATTCTTTCAAATTCCACTGCTGTCTTCATGTACCCACTTCCGACAAGCCATGCTGTTCATCTGTTTTCCACTGATCGCTTTTGGCATAGTTTACAAAACCAATCATTATTGTCGTACTTTGGACATGTTTCGTTTGAGTCACTGTCGGCATCTTTCTCTTTAGGTTCGCGGGATGTTTAGCGCTACGTTCTGATTGATCCTTTCATGGAGAACGTGTCAGCGTTAAAGCTTTTTGTCAGCCATTTCTTAAGCTGGCCTACAGTGACGTGGTTGTTTTGGGTATCGGAGATATATGTGCTAAAATAACAGACAAACGGCTGCATCCTGCAGTATTTTTTCCGATGTCCTTTTCGGTTGTTGGTAGTCTCCCTGAGGTTTGTAAGCATTATATTGAACCTAACGCCCTTTCTGTCACTGTTGGTGGCAGTGGTGTTGTCTCTTTCACTACCGGTAACTCTCCATTGAATGGATCGTAGCGAACTGCATCACAGGCAGGAAATAGATGATACTTAAGGACAACTCTGGCCACACTCGGCCTCACTTCAGATCGAGCGAATCAGCTAATTTCCGTCTCTATAATTGCTTATCTCCCACATGCTTTTCAAGAAAGTGCTGAATCTCGGAACTATCTCAGTAGACGTTCTGGATGTGCTCGTAGCCATTTGTCCACTTCGTCTACTTATTAACTGCCTAAGAGTTTGTAGAAAGACACATATAAAGGCTGCAGTCTATGCGTGGTCAGCCCTGGTTGGATGTGTGTGATGTCCTTAGGTTAGTTAGGTTTAATTAGTTCTAAGTTCTAGGCGACTGATGACCTCAGAAGTTAAGTCGCATATTGCTCAGAACCATTTTGAACCCTGGTTGGTTCAAATGGCTCTGAGCACTATGGGACTTAACATCTATGGTCATTAGTCCCCTAGAACTTAGAACTACTTAAACCTAACTAACCTAAGGACATCACACAACACCCAGCCATCACGAGGCAGAGAAAATCCCTGACCCCGCCGGGAATCGAACCCGGGAACCCGGGCGCGGGAAGCGAGAACGCTACCGCACGACCACGAGCTGTGGGCGGTCAGCCCTGGAACACAAATTTGCTCCATTCTCCCAACTAGATGCAGTGATTCCCGACTTTTTTGTGTGGGTTATATGACCATCAAGGACAAGACGAACTTTACAATCCTTTGAAGGTTTTACATTAACAGTAAAATGTTCCAGATATTTCAGAAGTAGTCCTTTATCGTACCTAATACGGCCCTAAAACAAATGTTTGCAATACTATCGTAGAAAGTAGTCTATGACAGTAGAGGTCTCATTGACTAGACACTTAATGCATTATCCACTTATAGCCCATATAATGGACGGTATCTGCGACTGGTATGCTTTGTGGCCGCATCCCAGTCATGTAAACATACCGCTGCCGCAGCGATACACCGGGAACAGTCCTGTATTAACAACAGCTTCTTTCAGTTTGTGTTCAGCACCGCAGTAACGCGCCACGTACATACCTACAATACTTCAACAGATTCAAAGTAGTGCTTTACTTTCAGCAGGTCATACACAGCAAGATGTTGGCAATCGATTACATGTTACTCAAAGTGGTTTGTCTATGACAACACCAATGCAGGAGCGTTTCTTCCAAATGTCTGGTCGCAGGCCCCCGAAATCAGTTGTCAGAAATATCGGTAATGGCTTCTGCCGGGCAACAAGGATTCGTATCTCAGAACAAACAGTGCGTAGAAAATTGCGTAAGGATGGTTTACATCCAGGCGACCAATCAGCAGTAGAACCCGTGAAACCGACGCAATCGAAGGATCTGGGCTCCTGTACATCAACATTACATCATCGCAGAACGGAGTAGTCTCATATTTGCTGACGAAACCAGGATTGGTTTCCGACGGCACACTAGACGTGTTAGGGCCTGTAGAAGGGCTACACGGCACCAAGAATGCCGATACGTTCAGGAAGTCTATATGTTTGCAGATGGCAGTGTAATCTACACTCCTGGAAATGGAAAAAAGAACCCATTGACACCGGTGTGATGATGATGATGTTTGGTTTGTGGGGCGCTCAACTGCGTAGTTATCAGCGCCCGTACAATTACCCAGTCTTTGCTCAGCCCAATTTCGCCACTTTCCTGGATGATGATGAAATGATGAGGACAACACAAACACCCAGTCATCTCGAGGCAGGTGAAAATCCCTGACCCCGCCGGGAATCGAACCCGGGACCCCGTGCTCGGGAAGCGAGAACGCTACCGCGAGACCACGAGCGGCGGAGAATGTGACACCGGTGTGTCAGACCCACCATACTTGCTCCGGACACTGCGAGAGGGCTGTACAAGCAATGATCACACGCACGGCACAGCGGACACACCAGGAACCGCGGTGTTGGCCGTCGAATGGCGCTAGCTGCGCAGCATTTGTGCACCGCCGCCGTCAGTGTCAGCCAGTTTGCCGTGGCATACGGAGCTCCATCGCAGTCTTTAACACTGGTAGCATGCCGCGACAGCGTGGACGTGAACCGTATGTGCAGTTGACGGACTTTGAGTGAGGGCGTATAGTGGGCATGCGGGAGGCCGGGTGGACGTACCGCCGAATTGCTCAACACGTGGGGCGTGAGGTCTCCACAGTACATCGATGTTGTCGCCAGTGGTCGGCGGAAGGTGCACGTGCCCGTCGACCTGGGACCGGACCGCAGCGACGCACGGATGCACGCCAAGACCGTAGGATCCTACGCAGTGCCGTAGGGGACCGCACCGCCACTTCCCGGCAAATTAGGGACACTGTTGCTCCAGGGGTATCGGCGAGGACCATTCGCAACCGTCTCCATGAAGCTGGGCTACGGTCCCGCACACCGTTAGGCCGTCTTCCGCTCACGCCCCAACATCGTGCAGCCCGCCTCCAGTGGTGTCGCGACAGGCGTGAATGGAGGGACGAATGGAGACGTGTCGTCTTCAGCGATGAGAGTCGCTTCTGCCTTGGTGCCAATGATGGTCGTATGCGTGTTTGGCGCCGTGCAGGTGAGCGCCACAATCAGGACTGCATACGACCGAGGCACACAGGGCCAACACCCGGCATCATGGTGTGGGGAGCGATCTCCTACACTGGCCGTACACCACTGGTGATCGTCGAGGGGACACTGAATAGTGCACGGTACATCCAAACCGTCATCGAACCCATCGTTCTACCATTCCTAGACCGGCAAGGGAACTTGCTGTTCCAACAGGACAATGCACGTCCGCATGTATCCCGTGCCACCCAACGTGTTCTAGAAGGTGTAAGTCAACTACCCTGGCCAGCAAGATCTCCGGATCTGTCCCCCATTGAGCATGTTTGGGACTGGATGAAGCGTCGTCTCACGCGGTCTGCACGTCCAGCACGAACGCTGGTCCAACTGAGGCGCCAGGTGGAAATGGCATGGCAAGCCGTTCCACAGGACTACATCCAGCATCTCTACGATCGTCTCCATGGGAGAATAGCTGCCTGCATTGCTGCGAAAGGTGGATATACACTGTACTAGTGCCGACATTGTGCATGCTCTGTTGCCTGTGTCTATGTGCCTGTGGTTCTGTCAGTGTGATCATGTGATGTATCTGACCCCAGGAATGTGTCAATAAAGTTTCCCCTTCCTGGGACAATGAATTCACGGTGTTCTTATTTCAATTTCCAGGAGTGTACATCTATATCTATATACGTACTCTGCAAGCCACCGTATGGTGCTTGGCGGAGGGTATCCTGTACCACAACTAGTCATTTTCATTCCTGTTCCATTCGCAGATACAGCGAGGGAAAAACGACTGTCTATATGCTTCCGTGTGAATACTATTACCTCCTATCTTATCTTCGTGGTCCCTATGCGAAATGTGTGTTGGCGGTAGTAGCATGGTTCTGCAGTCAGCTTCAAATGCTCTTTCTCTAAACTTTCTTGGTATAGCTCTTCGAAATTAATGTCTTCTTCCCTCCGGGGATTTCTACTTTCCGAAGCACATCTGTAGCACTTGCATGTTGATCGAACCTACCGGTAATAAAACTATCAGCTCGCCTGTGAATTGCTTTGATGTCTTCTTTTATCCGACGAGGTACAGATCTGAAACACTCAAGCAATACTCAAGAATCGGATCGCACTAGCGTCCCATGTACGGTCTCCTTTAGAGATGAGCTACGCTTCCCTAAAATTCTCCCAAAAACAGAGGTCGACCATTCGCCTTCCCTAACACAAACCTCAAATGCAATGTTACGCCCAATGACTTAAGCAGCGTGACTGCGTCAAACAGTACACAACTAATGCTGTATCCGAACATTAAGGGTTTGTTTTTCCTACTCATGCGCATTAACTTACATTTTCCTACATTACGACCCAGCTGCCAGTCATCACACCAACTAAAAATTTTGCCCTGTCCGTCTCAACCTGTAGTCACTTATCTTCGATACCTTTCTGTACACCACAGCATCATCAGCTAACAACCGCAGCTTGCTGCCCACCCTCTCTGCCAGATCTTTTACGTATATGGAAAATAGCAAGGTTCCAGTCACACTTCCCTGGGGCAGTGCTGATGTTACCCCTGCCTCCGGTGAGCACTTGCCGTTGAGGACAAAATACTGGGTTCTATTACTTAAGAATTCTTCGAGCCGCTCACATATCTGAGAACCTACTCCGTATGTACGTAACTTCGTTAACAGTCTGCAGTGGGGTCCTGTCTCGAATGCTCTTCTGAAATTTGAGATATGGAACCTGCCCGTTGCCCTTCATCCGTAGTTCGCAGTATATCATGTGAGAAAAGAGCAAGCTGGGTTTCGCACGAGCGATGCTTTCTAAAGCCTTGCTGATTCGTGGACATGAGCTTCCGGTCTCCAGGAAATTTATTATACTCGAACTCAGAATATTCTCTATAATTCTGCATCAAACCGGTGATAAGGATATTTGTCCGTAATTTATTGATCTTGTGGGTCCTTTCTTTTACCCTTCTTTTGTTCTGGGGTGGCAATATTGATGCGACAGAGAACCCCTCTGATTTCCATATATGGCAATTTGAATGGTCTCCGATAGCTCCATGAGGTCCTACAAACGATTGTGATGCCATACAGACGTGATTTCGGTGACAGCTTCATCTTAGTCGATGACAATACAAGATCGCACCATATTCTGACAGTGTCTCCGTATCTTCAGGGACGCAACATCAATCGAATGCTTTAGCAAGCACAGTCCCCAGACATGAATGCAATTAAGTGTGCATGGGGCCTATTGAAAGTGCCCATTACACAGCATCGGAAACCACCAGTATCTCACTGAAGGTGACATTGAGGAATGGAATCTCGTAGATTGTCATAAACGTGATGGTCTCATCCAGAGCATGCCTCAGAGAGTGGAAGAACGCATCTTTGTGTGCGGAGGTATACTCACTACTGAAGACTGATAATCATCGTCAGGAGATAAATATTCTCATTGTTTTATTTTTCAAGACACATTTAGGTGGGAGCCTTCTTTGTTTTGTAATGATTTCTATAACTAACGAAAATCTTTCTTCTTTTCGCGAAGAATTACGTTTAATTTGTTAATAGCAAACCTTAATCGGTGTACAATAAGAAATTGTTGTAGTAAACTGTCATATTCAAAACGTTTCTTGAGACGTGTTAAATCAACTTGCAAGAATAATATTAACGTGCTAGAATAATTTAATATCATTTGTTAAATCTTTATTGCAGTTATTGTTTACAATATGCAATACTTGTAATTTAAATTATATTTATTTGCCTATCAGAGAAACAGGAAAGGCCTAGTTCACTTAGATTTTGCCAGTAAAATAAATAAATCTTAATACTGTATGTACAGATGATATGCTTAAGTAATTTTACGATGGAGCTAGCAGTAGTTCAATGGAAGGAACACAGTAACGTCTGCTGTTCGTGCCTTTATATAGGAAGCTACAGCAAATAAAAAGAATCTAAATATATCCGTGGAAAGTAGATAACGTTCACTTACGAATGTCCTAAGCCAAGTACACCTTTAATAATCGATGTCGTTGCCATCCACAATCCAATTTTAACCCAATGCTACGTCAAATAACACAGTTTTGTTCATGCTTCTACATTAAATCTTCTCTGTAACCTACAACATTCAAACTAAGATGGTGGCATGCTTCTGCAGCGGTTATTGACCAAACAAAAATGTAGCGATGGCCCGTCCGTGGGATCGGTCCACTGACAGCAACCTTGCTCTACGTCAATACGAAATGCTGTCATAACTTTATATCACCTCGAAACCATAAAGCTGTGTAATTCCTTCTTTTGTTTCTTTTCTGGTACATGTGCGCATGTCGGGTAGATACCTAAATCCCCCACGCCACACTACCGTAGCACGTCGATCTAAGAATAAAAACAAACTGACGCAGCCCATTTAAGAAATGTAGCTCCTTTATGCATTGTGTGTTAAGGTGGAGCAAAGCTGTAGCAACCCATGCTGAACATGTCTAAGTGTACAGCAAAACTGCGCCATCATATGATACATTAGTCAGGAGGTGAAAGTGCTTCCAGTCCGGTCATACAATACTGAATGACGAAGTGTAACGCGACCTCTCTCAAGAGCTGGGAGTGACAAGAGAAGTTCTTCAAAATCAGCGTATCACTAATGAGCAGTTGGAATATAAGGTAAAAGTCAATCGTCAATCAGCTTTCAACTTTCTGGGCATTTTTTACAACATGTTAAAAGTCGCCCTCTGCTGGTTTGGTGACTGGTGGAACAAACTAAAAAGTATTGCCGAATCTAAGTGGTAGGGTAAATGTTGCAACTTTGTCGCGATGATGTAGATAATTTGTAACGAAATGGATTCGCATTTTGCGTATCTGGATTGACGTCAGCTGTTGGCGGCACATGAAAATTTGTGCCGGACTGGGACTGGAGCCCGGTTTTCCCGCTTCCGGGAACGTCTCCAGCGCCGGCCCAAAGTTCCAGTGTCACGTAGTCCACAACCCTTGTTCTCGCAAATTTCAGATGCACGCACAGGGAGAGACAAATTCTCCCTTCGAGGCAGAGTTACATTGTTGAACTAGCCTCAATCCAGATTCACAAAATGAGAATTCCCCTCATAATATTTAGTACAGCTGTAGTCGTCAGAACAGTACTACTTAAGACATGCATGTATGTCCGATGGGCAATGTTATGTGAGGATACAGACACTGTATAAACACAGATACTGTATCCAGGTAAGTTATTTAACCGCCTAATCACCACATACGTGCGGTGAGTGGGGTGTACCACTATGATCCTGAGACAAAGGAGCAAAGATAGCAGTATAAATATGTGGATTCACCACCGTTAAGAAGGCGAAGCTCCCACGATCACCTCGCAAGGTGACACTGAGGGCTTTTTGTTACTGTCATGATGTGGTGCAAACAGATTCGTCACAGGAGTATACTACTAAAATCTCCTCAGTGGAATACAGGAGGTAGTCAGCACGATGCGCCATAGAAACCTGTCCATGAAGTGGTCTCTGTTCGACGACAACGCTACATGTTATCCAGCACCAGAAGTAGTCACACACGCTATATCTTTAGGTTATCAAATTTTACCTCAACCACCGTAATTACCCCATGAGGTCAGTCTTTCGTCACATCAAGAAAACATTACGTGGCAGGAATTTGAAGAACGACGACGTTGTGATTTTCAGGTTGATACGTTTTATGAACAGGAAAAAATGGAAGATTCTGCCATCAAGGTTTCCTCGGAATCATAAATTATTGAGAAAACTGTATCGCACTGAAGGGTGAGTACACTGAGGTGACAAAAGTAGCAGGACAGCGATGTGGACACGAATGGCGTTAGTATCGCTGACACAAGGACCGTGGGTTGGCGCAGCTCTCATTTTCACTCAGGTGATTCATGTGAAAAAATCTCCGGCATGATTATGACCGCACAACTGGAATTAATAGACTTTGAACGCGGAATGGTAGTTGGAGCTGGACACATGAGACACTCAGTTTCGGAAATAGTTAGGAAGTTCAATATTTTCAAGATGTACAGTGTCAAGGGTGTACCGAGATTACCAAATTTCAGACATTACCTCTCATCACAGACAATGCATAGGCTGACGGCCTTCACTTGACGACTGAGAGGAGCAGCGTTCTCGTAGAGTTGTCAGTGGTAACTGACATGCAATGCTGTGTGAAGTAACCACAACAGTAAATATGGTACGTTTGACTAACGTATCTGTTAGGACAGTGCTGCGAAATTTGGCGTTAATGGGCTTTGGTAGCAGACGACCGATGCGAGTGCCTTTGCTAAGAACACGACATCGCCTACACCGCCTTTCCGGGGGTCATGATCTAGCCGACTGCATAATCGTGAGTTTTCAGACGAGCCCCGATTTCAGTTGTTACGAGCTGATGGTAGGTGTCCAGTCTGGCGCAGATTCAACGAAGCCAGGGACCTAAGTTGTCATCAAGGCACTGTGCAATCTGGCAGTGTGTCCGTAATTGTATGAGCTGTGTTCACAGCGAAAGGACTGTTTCCTCTGGCCCAACTCAACCGACCATTGACTGGAAATGGTTATGTTCGGCTACCTGAAAACCATTTAAAGCCATTATTGAGCTTGACGTTCACTAACACCGAATTTTTTATGGATGACTATACCACAGGTTTGCGATTGGTTCGAAGAACATTCTGGACAATTGGAGAGAAAGATTTAGCCACCCTGATCACCCGATGTGAAGCCCATAGAGCGTTCATGTTCAGTTCGTGCACAAAATCCTGCCCCGAGAACACTTTCGGAATTGTGCACGGCTATAGAAACAGCTTGCTCGGTATTTCTGCATGGGTCTTCAGACTTGTTGAATACATGCCACGTAGAGTTGCGGCACTACGCTGAGCGAAAGTAGGCCCTACGCGATATTACGAGGGATCACATGACTTTCGTTACCTAATTGTGTATATAGAAAAGGTCTAACACAATAGGCGCCATACGTGGTCAAAGCTACAATTTTTCGAAATTATTATTAGAACTTGTGACTAATTCTCTTTTCACGCACATCTTACAAGTAAATTGGAGAATTTTGATCACTTGTTTGAACTACATTATATAATTTAGAGAATGAGTTTCCACTCTAACGGATAGCACGCTGATTTGAAACTTCGTGACGAATTAAAACAGACTGCGACTCGAATTTGAGAGCTTCGCCTTTCCCGTGCAAGAGTTCTGCCAATTGAACTGTCCAAGCACGACTCGACTCGAATTATGGTAGTGGCGTAAGTACAGCTGCGACGGTGGTCCTGAATCCCGCTTGGATAGCTCAGTCGGTAGAGCGCTGCCTGCACTTAAAAACCAAAGGTGTCAGGTTCGGGCCCCCGTCCGGCATACAGTTTTAATCTACCAGCGACTTTCGTGTTACATAATTACCTGGCAACCAAATTCCCCTACCAAACATGTCAGTTACCGCCGTAAAATGCCAACGAAATGATAGGACGAGCATGAGGACCGAACAATACGTCGAAATCGTTTGAAAACATGTCATGTCAGAGCAACGAAACAGTGTATCCAACGCCCTCCAGCTTTGTTTTGATATGAAACTGACTTTATTTCATCGCATTTTAACATGTATTTGTGACGGACATGAGTAAAGAGATACCAGATTTGGTACACTGTTCCACATTAACATTAAAGTAACGATTAGATTTATCTATGAAGCAGCGCTTACAGTCTCACCCCAGATATTCGTTTCCCGTCCGAAACGAGGTTTTAATCTCATTGTCGGCTGGCGTAGAGTGAAATTGGGCCTGGAATAACGACATTTCATGACGAGACCTAAGGCCACTGCTGTACCTCAAAATATTGCAGTCCACGTCAACAACAATATTCTGTTAGAAAGGGCCTCTGCCCGATCTGTCCTTGACGAGCGATTACCAAATGAAATCGCTAAGTCCACTTATATGTAGATCCGAACGACACGTGACACATCCAACCCTAATTGGAAGTTTTCTTTTAGGAGTTTCTCAGAAGGCATTTAGCACTTTGAAAATTTCAAATTTACAAACACCGAAATGCACTACTAAATTCTATGATATGGTAAGATGGGCTAAAACAAGTAAAAAGATCTAGGAAACATTCCTAAAGAGCTATGAACATCTTCGCTTCTGTAAACATTTCCGTCCAGCTTTGGGAGGAGGTAGCATGACTAAAACATTAGAAAAATATCCAGTAAAGATGGGCTTAGAATGCATAGCTTAAGAGCTCTGAGCTTTTGTTCGGAACAAGACATGTATTTCATTGTAGCGAAGAAGAAGAAGTGTTTTTAGCTCTTAGGTTATGCATTTTAGAAGCTATGTTTATATAGCATTTCTGTCGCGTTTCAGTCCATACTACCACCTCTGATAGTTTTTCGGCAGAGTCCTGGTTTACCTTGTATTTTTCTCCGACACACATGTTTGCAAAACTGCCTATAGAATAGATGCATCAACTCTGTCACTCGAATCGTATCTGAGCCACATTACTCATTATCTGACTAAAGATAATGTATGCTCTTTATTGTAGAAGTGGAGTATTCAAACAGTTCTTTACACGAGTTCCTCAGGCCCTGTGCTGAATTACAATTCCTTATTTCAACCCCTTGAAATTAGCCATGGTCAAGGTTTTGTGATAGAACCATGACTCAACAGTTCACTTCAAGTTCTAGACGGTGTGAACCACAACCCCAATAAAATTTCTGAATCTTTTCAAGAAAATTTTTGGAGGACTTTGGTAGAAGCTACAAGGGGTTTTCTATGGCTTGTTACAGACTGATAATGCAATTATAATTTATTCGATTTCTTACTCCATTTACCTTCTTTCCTGTAAAAAAAGCCTTCACAAGCGTGAAGATGCTTGTAGTCAATAAGCAGTCACACGGGGTGCAATTCGGCAAACCCTTCATCAGTAAACTCATCCGTATTGCTGTGTTTCACTTAACGTACGATTAAGACTACCGCAAAAATAAACCTGACACAGAATCATGAAAAGCAAGTTTGAGGGCGGAGGGTGAGATACACATCACAGCGAGTGAATGGGACAAATTATTTTGCAACCCAGACACACAGTGCGTATAATCGTGATTTGCGCTGCTGTGCAGATATTTTCAGTACTTGATACATACAGAGATAATTTGGGAGCGGGAGGGGGGGGGGGGAGAGGGTAGAGACCAAGAGTCCTTTATATGAACTCAATACCATTGAATATGCTTCAAGTATGAACTAAAGCATGCTTCCTTCAAACGATAAGCTTAGCCTTCGCAATTCAAAGCGGCGAGGGGGAGGGGGGAGGGAGAGTATCGTGTGCACACCTTCTGAAATGATTGTAGTTTAGTATTTTTTTCACACTTTTAAAATTAGGAAATATATTTATTATTTTTAATCTTCCACCAGATTATACAACTTCCTTAAATTTTCAGTAAGACTTCACTCTAAAATTTAAGTCTTAGTACATGATATCACTTTTCCCAATGAAGTCATATTTAATATTTTCAGGTTCAGGACCTTACTTATGCATAAATACTTCTTCCTGAATAATGTTTGAGTAAAAGTCAACAAAAATTACAAAATTTCCATCTCTTTTTAGAAAATTGTGGTGGTCATAATACAGTTGGCAGTAGACGTTAATTCAATAAGAATTAACGAATATTCCTTTTCCTAAGAATTTTTTTATGATGGGCAGGAAGAACCCCCCGCCCCTCCCAACGGTAAAGTGAGTTACGCAAAATGACTTGGTACTGCTAGGGTTAAAACTCACGTTTCATTTACATTTTGCTATTTTGCACACTTCCCTACTGAACACTTCCTCTCAGTGTGTCTGATAGCTATAGTGTTAGCTAAGCTAGGTAGGGCCAGTCACCAATGTGATGACTGAACTTCCGTACGGAACCGGGTGTCATGCAGGACACCCACTTGCATTTTTGAGACATGTAGATGCTAGAAAAGTTAGTTTAATTTATAAAGGTGTCATTTTACAACTAGATCAAAATCATTTTCTAAATCAGAAAGTAGTGAAAAACGGCAACACCGGATACTGTATTATGGGGCGTCGGATTCCTTTGTGTATCATCTCCGTTCAAGATTACTTATCTCAAAGCACCCGAACGAAGTGTGACAGGACAGTTACTGTATAGGATGTGTACGAAAGGTCTAGTCGAAAGCGTTGTAAGCTGCTTAAGACTGTTCGTAGATGATGCGGTTGTGTATAGTAAAGTAGCAACGCCAGAATACATTATCGGTTTGCAGAACGAGTTACTGAGGATCGATGAGTGGTGCATACATAGGAGAAGAAATGCGCTACTGTACAAGTACACTATTCCTGCCAAGCTACTGGAAACGGTGTCTAGGAGTGACTATCCAGAGCGACATTAAGTAGAAAGATCACGTAAATGAACAGTGGGAAAAGCAGATGCCAGTCAGCTTCATAGGGTGAATCTTACGGAAATACAATTCATCGACGATGGAACTGGTTTATAAGACTCCTCTTAGACCTATTCTTGCGCAATGTTTACCAATATGGGACCTTTACCAAGCAGTATTGATAGAGGAGATAGAAGCTATCCAAAGGAGAGAGTCGCGTTTCGTCACGGGATCGTTTAGTCGGGGCGAGAGCGTTACCGGGCTGCTCAACAACCTGCGCTGGTAGACGTTACAAGAAAGGCGTCGTGCATCACTGAGGGGTTTGCTACTGAAATCTCGAAAGAACATCTAGCGGGTTGCCGCAGTGGTTAGCACATTGGACTCTCATTAGGGAGGGAGACGGTTCAAACCCACATCCGGCCACTTTGATCTAGGTTTTCAGTGATTTCCATAAATCGCTTCAGGCAAATGCCGGGATGTTTCCTTCAAAAGTGCAAGGCTGCTTTCCTTCTTCATCCTACCTATTCCGAGCTAGTGCTCCGTTCCTAATGACCTCATTGTCGACGGGACATCAACATTGAGCTCTCCTCCTCTTCTCCTCCTCCTCCTCCTCCTCTCCTCTCCTCCTCTTTCTCCTCGAAAGAACACTTCCCGGAATTCCTTTTGTTACGTTGTGAATCATAATTTACTTAAATGCAATAGAAATGCCGTTGATGGTTCACAGCCGTCTCTTATATGATCAAAAAATGGCAACATTTTAGTCATTTTTTAGCTGATCTTTCACTGTGAACCCGTCTTACAAGATGGACAAAGTAGGAGAGGGAGGGTTCTGTGACTGCACACAATCCGCAGTACTGGAAGTGCTGAGCTTGCGCTATTACGCAGGTCAAGTAATTCAAGACATTTGTAACGTATTAGTAGCTTCCAAATACGTACCTGTTATTCCTGATGGGACCTCTGACTCAGCATGCCTTGATACGATTGCTTTTATTTAACGTTTTCTGAGTCTGGTGAGCGAAGGCAACCAGAAACAGCAATTAGCGTCTGTGGACCATAACTAAACCGGAACTTTAATGCATCTGAATAGTATTGTTTTCCAAGAGAAAAATACACCTTATTTCCTGTAGATAATCTATTGTAGATAATCTACTGCAGTGAACTGAGTGTCCGTTACAAGTATTTGCGAATCATTACCCGTTTACACTTTGTGATTGTCACTGCTTATAACGTTAAAGAGTTCTAAAGAACTTAGAACTACTTAAACCTAACTAACCTAAGGACATCACACACATCCATGCCGGAGGCACGATTCGAACCTGCGACCGTAGTGGTCACGTGGTTCCAGAATGAAGCGCCTAGAACCGCACGGCCACACCGGCCGGCAAAGAGTTCTAAAAATCCTGACGTTAGTCGTATGTAAGTCTGTGTTATCCTAAAATACTGACTTCTTTAATGGACTGTTCTCACAACTCAATAACTACGTTGAAAATTAAAACATACACAAGCCTCGAAGATGTCTCCTACATCGACTAGTATGTTTGCTGTAACCAACTCATGAAAAAACTTATTACCAACCACAGTTAGAAAATCTCCTGCCATGATCACTACAAAGACAATTTCCGCCATGTAATGTTCTAAAAATACCCATATTTATTCCCCTGTAGTTTTCATACTCTACATAACTCTTAAAAGCCACGAAAGTTGTTCCTTTATCAATTATAAATACAAGGTGCTATCAAAAATTTACCATTTGAGGTGTACAGTAGAACCCCTCTAAACCATCACCTTCGGGACCGGGACCATGGTCGGAACGAAAAAAGGGTCGGATTATCCGAAAAACCTAATATTTATTGCAAAAATATAAAAAGACATTTAGCACAAAAAATTTAACTATTTAAGAACTAAATCACTTCTACAGTAACAAAAAAGGATGTTTTTTACACAGTGTTAAACAATATATTTACTAAAAAACGTCTACACACACTATAATATGTATTGGTTTTAAAAGGAAAAACGACAAACAAATTACAGTACTCTACTGTACTTAATAACGTATGAACGATGTATATTGTAAACTAAAAAATGTTTATAGCACTGTATATCAAAAAGAAATTTTTTACAAAGAAATAAACTACTGTGAGTTGAAACTAAGAAATGATTATACTGTATGCATTGTTTTTACAGTAAAAACGAAAAATATTACTTCGAAAAAAAGTCGGTGATTGATTTTTGTTTAGCAGATGTTATTTTAGATCTAGCTGCAGTGCCTCTCCATTTTTTTATCCACAAAACGTCCATTGGAGTTGAAGTTGGATTCTACTCGATGTATTTAACGGCGATGTTAAAAGCGTTTATGCATTGTTGTGTGAAATTCGGGTGGGTGGGGGGGGGGGGGTCCGTCTTCGCCGTCCGAGTCCTCATTCACTGCTTCCTGGCTAACAGCTGCAACATGGCGTCATTGAGCTCTTCAAAAGTGTCACAGTCTTTGTCACATTCGTTGATCCACTCTTCAACTTCATTAGCAAGGACGTTCGGATCCAGAGTTTGTAAATCTTTAACGATTCCCTGTGCGTCGTTGTTTTGTTCATTTTCGATATGCTCATTTTCAGTCATAACTTTTGGCCAAAGCTTACGCCACGATTTCCGCAGTGTGTCAGGTTTCAGTTCATCCCATGCTGCAGCGATTGTGTGGATATCTTTGATGTTCAAGGATTTAATTGCCTCATAAGTTGTTACCTTCTTCAAATTTTTCCAAGATTAAGCTGATGTACTTTCTGCGATATCGCCTTTTTTTAAAATTCGATAACGCCCTGATCTATTGGTTGGATGAGTGACATCACATTAGGAGGTAGAAAGAGAGCTTTTGTGTCCCCTTTCATCAAATCTTCCTCAGATGGATGTGAGGGTGCGTTATGCAACAGCAGTAGAGCACGAACAGGCAGATTTTTTTGCTTCAAGACTTTTTCGACCGATGGCACAAAGTCGTCGAAAAACCAGGATTTAAAAAGGTTGCAGTCCATCCAAGCAGATTTTTGGTTGCGGTAATAAACCGGCAAGGAAGCTAAGTTTATATTTTGGAATGCCCTTGGATTCTTCGATTTGCCAATGACGAACAAGGGGAGCTTCTGGGTACCATCTGCGTTGCTACAAGGAATGACTTATTCTGTCTTTTATAAGTTTCGTTCCTAACATGGATTCATTAGAAGCTGCGAGCGTTTTTGTTGGCAACATTTTAAAGTTCAGGCCTGTCTGTCGATGTTTTACACTATATACATTTGGCAGGGTAACAGTTCATTTTCTTTTACAATTTCTTGAAACTTGACAGAAAACTCAGCAGCTGCAGCATCGGCAGATAGTTTTTCACCGGAAATAGAAACAAATCGCACACTATGGCGTGTTTTCCAACGATCAATCCAGCCTTCACTGGCAGCAAATTTACTTTCGGCTTTCAGTTTTTTGTGCAAAACTATCGCTTTTTCTTTCAGAATTGGCCCTGATATTCGAGTTACTTTCCTTCTTTCTTGACAAAACCACATCCACAATGCGTTATCAAGCAGTTGAAGCTTAGGCTTTTTTAATGTTTGACGATTCTTCAGTGTGTTTTCGCCGTCAATCGTAACGGTATAGGATTCAATGCCTTTCCGATTCTGCCTCCAATCCTTAATTGTCGTAACACCTATATTCAGTTCCTTTGCAAGTTTTTGGAGCGATTCTCCTTCGTCCAGTCGTTGTAGCACTGCTAATTTTTCATTTAGTGGAAGAGTTACGTGTTTACGTTTGAATCCAGACATGTTGAAAAACAGATAACTGTACACACTGTACAATAACGTACAGTATAACAATATGCACAGCGATAGACACCGCAACAATGGCCCGACAGGCGTCCAGTCAGTGACAAGTCGGCACAGGCTTGCGAACCTCAGTATGGTCGGCCTAACCGGAGTGACGGACCATGCAAGGTCGGATTATAGGGGTTCAACTGTATATGCAACGTAGCGCGACCCAGATGCTGGTAGAACATAAGCGCGGACATGCAGGCAAGGGATTAGTGTGGCATTTCTGTCTTTCCGGCGTGTGTGAGGTAAATGCGGAAAAGTGAACTGTGGTGACGTTGTCACCAAATGCGTCCGAAGTGCAAACACTGGTAGACGCCCATCGTAGAATGAAAATGTGAATGGGGTGGCGTTCATGCCGAAAACCTTCGTTATAGAATGGTGCACCAACGGGTGCTGCTGCTTCAAGAAGTGTTACTGCTCTTCCCAACATACCACCTTCCAAGTACAAAGCGTGAGACTGTAAGAAAACAGATAACGAAAATGCTGAACTGGAGGGTAACAGAACCATTGTTCTCGCCGTACAAATGGTTCAAATGGCTCTGAGCACTATGGGACTTAACTTCTGAGGTCATCAGTCCTCTAGAACTTAGAACTGACTGCTCGAGGCAGGATTCGATCCTGCGACCGCAGTGGTCGCTCGGTTCCAGACTGTAGCGTCTAGAACTGCTCGGCCACCGAGACCGGCTCTCGCCGTACAACAGACCCATATTAGGAATAGAAAAACTTACTATATACGTGTACATCCTATTACACACATGTGAAAGTAATAAAATCATTCTGCCTTTAATAATATGACCAGAAATACTGGAATAAATTGCATGGAGTACAGTACTTCACTAGTATTGATCTCAAAGATTCATATTGACAAAGTTCGCTAGCAAAAAATTGCAGGACGTATACAGTATTCTTATTCAGGGGACGCAGTTATCAATTTCGTGTTCTTCCTTTTGGATTTAATGTGAGCATCAGAGTTTTCATCATTGCATTGAATACTATGCTAGGCCCAGAACTGATAAGCAGTGTTAACAATTAACACTAACGATTTGCCCATTGCTTCGGCCATGTGGGGCTGCTGCCTTGCCGCAATGGATACACCGGTTTCCGTCACGTCACTGAAATTAAGCGCTGTTGGGCGTCGCCAGCACTTGGATAGGTGACGGTCCAGGCCGCCATGTGCTGCAGCCATTTTTCATTCTGCACGCAACCTCGTGTTTCCAATTGAGGAGCTACTTGACCGATTAGTAGTGGCTCCAGTCAAAGATAACTATCATAATGACAGTGAGAGCGGTGTACTGACCACACGCCCTCCTATGCTCGTCCTCAGCTGAGGATGACACGGTGGTAGCATGGTCCCTGTGGCCCATTTGAAGCCTGAGGATGGAGTGCTTTTAGTGCTTCGTCCACGTGGGAGGAGCTATTGGAAATTATATATAAGGTATTGCTGAGGACACATCCAAAGCCCTCACTAAGATTTTAGAGAAACCAAAAGTGGCTGTTAATGTACACTGGTCCATTCACGATTATTGGAATCTCTCATGCTGAATGTTATGTAATAGCCTGCTCAGGTACAGAAAAATAAAAGGGCTGCAGCCAGATAAAGATTTAAGAAGGTGAGTTAAGTAGCAGTAACATTTTTTGAAATACGTATTTATGCATGTAAAGTTATGCATCTGTCACTGCAAGTAAGTAGTAATACCGGGTGTACACTTCTTCAAATAGTTTGGTAAGTAAATACGTGTCTAATTATTCATTAAGATGGCAAAAAAGCTAAAATGTGATCGACATGTGTAGTGCTAATTATTGTGAGCTTGTAATGCTTTACCAAGTAATTCGTAAAACTGGTAGGTACTGAACAGGGACAGAAATTTCTATGAACTGGCATTAAGCAACTGTATATAATCTGTTGCAGTCTAAGAACCATTCTTCTTACTTTATTATCTGCTGTATATCCGTATTTTCATGTGAATATATGATTTTAGCATACCAGTGACAAATATATATATACTCACTGCTAACAATACTAATAAGTATGAGAGAGTGCACTTAGGAACAATGAAAATGTTATGTTTCTGTGGAGATGGGCAACAGATATGACAAGCAATCCTGAAATGATAATAAAATGCGTTGAGATCTATAACACACCCTGCCACTCCAGATGCCATCTAGTGGCATCTTGCTAAGTGGACAGTTCACCTAGTCAAATATAAGCTGCGGCCTGTCGGCAATATTGTAACTGAGTCTGCACAATTGGGCTTTCCAGGTCCTTTGTGCATGCATGTACTGCTGAGAGGCCAATGAAAGCGAGTGACCCAGGCAGCGTGGAGACTCTGCAACAGCCAGGTCCACAGCTCGTGGGCGCTTTTTTAGATATTAGTACTTTTAGGCAGCAGTCTGTGTTCCGTCTCATTATTGTCGAGTGGAAATAAAGGGAAGACAGTGAGACCTCTCGTACCTTACACTACTAACTGAAATATACCAATGCAGGACCTGAGACCTAGAAGCGAACTGCGTTCATATCTGGACCTCTCTCCCACCGAAACTTCCCTCCGTCGGAGATTACAGCCCCTGCCGTCCGCTGCGCCAACTGCTAGAGTCTGAGGCATCTTCGCTGTTGCACTTCGTACCGACTGCAACCTGGGGTGCGACTGTTGGATTTTGGTAGCATCTACCTATTCCTGAAACTGATTCCTTTGGTGATGATGACGTTTGGTTTGTGGGGTGCTAAACTGAGTGGTTATCAGCAAGCGTATAAAGTCCCAATCTTTACACAGTACAATATCGCCACGTTCAAGAATGATGAAGAAATGGTAAGGAAAACACAATCACCCTGTCCCCGGGCAGAGAAACCACCGACCCGCCCATTAATCTAACACTGGACTCCGTGATCCAGAGACAGTAAAGCTAGCCACGAGACCTCCTGCTGCGGATGGTTTCCCCTTAGAGAACATGATTATTCAAACCGACAGGGCCTACAAAAGCCATACTCCCGCATGTTTTGGGGAGTTTTTTGCTAGCTGCAGGTAGTACTAACATATAAGTGCTGGAACAGAAATTTAGCAGATCAACGCGGCTTCAGATTGCTTTTTAATCGTTCCATTGTGGGCTGGAAATGGAAGGCGAATCTGCAGATAATTGCAAGAACAGAGCGCAATCTAGTATCAAGAGCTTGATATCACCTGTGGCCTACCTGTAGCATGTCTGATTTGTAATCCTGATGTCTTTGATCCAGGCTTCTAAACCCGCAACAGCTCGAATTTTGAACAACAGTCATCAGCAATGTTGGCTGAAGACATCAGTCATAAGAAGTCACCCTGACTAAGCCAACCATCTTGTCAAGGAGCATGGAGGAGTGGACAGAGTTCCGGAGCACTATGATGTCACTGGCTTGGGAAACTGCCCCTAAAAGGTGGAAGAATGGGCAATCATCAATGGTATGAGGACGCAGAAGGCGTTAGAAACATTACATTAAAGATACATAACGTGTATCCACAAAGGATGTAGCCATAAACAGACAAAGTGTCATGATCTCTTTGTTGGCAAAAGATTCCGGACTAGTCCACCATTCGGTTCTCTGGGAGGGGACTGCAGAGGAAGGTAACAATGACAAAAAGACTGAATAATAAACGAAACAGTAATGTACTACGAGCTGTTGCGTGGAACGTCAGAAGTTTCACTGTGGAGGCTAAAAATATGAAAAGGGAATGCAGGGACTCAATCAAGGTACAGTGGGGCCTACTGAAGTGAAGAGTACAGAAGACCAGGATTTATGGTCCGATGAGAATATGGTAACGTCAACAGTAGCAGGAAATCGAATAATGGAAGTAGGATTCGTTATGAATAGGAAGGCAGGGCAGAGAGTGAGTTACTGTGAACTGTTCAGTGATAGCGTTGTTCTCATCAAAAGAACAACATCTACATCTACATACATACTCCGCAATCCACCATACGGTGCGTGGCGGAGGGTACCTCGTACCACAACTAGCATCTTCTCTCCCTGTTCCATTCCCAAACGGAACGAGGGAAAAATGACTGCCTATATGCCTTTGCACGAGCCCTAATCCCTCTTATCTGTGTGGCCTTTCCACGAAATATAAGTTGGCGGCAGTACAATAGCGCTGCAGTCAGCCTCAAATGCTAGTTCTCTAAATTTCCTCAGTAGCGATTCACGAAAAGAACGCCTCCTTTCCTCTAGAGACTCCTACCGGAGTTCCCGAAGCATCTCCGTAACACTCCCGTGAAGATAAAACCTACCAGTAGCAAATCCAGCAGCTCGGCTCTGAATTGCTTCTATGTCCTCTCTCAATCCGACCTGATAGGGATCCCAAACGCTCGAGCACTATTCAAGAATAGGTCGTATTAGTGTTTTAAAAGCGGTCTCCTTTACAGATGAACCACAGCTTCCCAAAATTCTACCAATGAACCGAAGACGACTATCCGCCTTCCCCACAACTTCCATTACATGCTTGTCCTACTTCATATCGCTCTGCAGTGTTACGCCCAAATATTTAATCGACGTGACTGTGTCAAGCGCTACACTACTAATGGAGTATTCGAACATTACGGGATACTTTTTCCTATTCATCTGCATTAATTTAGATTTATCTATATTTAGAGTTCGCTGGCTGGCTGGCTGGCTCTGATCACTATGGGACTTAACAGCTGTGGTCATCAGTCCCCTAGAACTTAGAACTACTTAAACCTAACTAACCTAAGGACATCACACACATCCATGCCCGAGGCAGGATTCGAACCTGCGACCGTAGCAGTCGCGCGGTTCCGGACTGCGCGCCTAGAACCGCGAGACCACCGCGGCAGGCATTTAGAGTTCGCTGCCATTCTTTACACCAATAACAAACCCTGTCCAAGTCATCTTGTATCCTCCAACAGTCACTCAACGACGACATATTCCCCTACACCACACCATCATCAGCAAACAGCCGCACATTGCTATCCACCCTATCCAAAAGATCATTTATGTAGATAGAAAACAACAGCGGATCTAGCACACTTCCCTGGGACACTCCAGATGATACCCTCACCTCCGATGAACACCCACCATCGAGGACAACGTACTGCGTTCTATTACTTAAGAGGTCTTCGAGCCACTCACATATTTGGGAATCAATCCCGTATGTTCGTACCTTAGGAGTCTGCAGTGGGGCACCGAGTCAAACGCTTTCCGGAAGTCAAGGAATATGGCATCCGTCTGATACCTTTCATCCGTGGTTCGCAAGATATCATGTGAAAAAAGGGTGAGTTGCGTTTCGCAGGAGCGATTCTTTCTAAATCCGTGCTGATGCATGGGCAGCAACTTCTCTGTCTCAAGGAAATTCATTACATTTGAACTAAGAATATGTTCGAGAATCCTGCAACAAGCCGATGTTAATGATATTGGTCTGTAATTTTGAGGATCCGTCCATCTACCCTTCTTATATACAGGCGTCACCTGCGCTTTTTTCCAGTCTCTCGGGACTTTACGTTGGGCAAGAGATTCGCGATAAATGCAAGCTAAGTAAGGAGCCGATGCAGTAGAGTACTCTCTTTAAAACCGAATTGGAATCCCATCAGGACCTGGCCGTTTATTTATTTTCTACCCATTCAGCGGCTTCACAATCCCAGGGATGTCTATCACTATGTCCTCCGTACGGGAATTTGTACGAGACTCAAACGACGGTATGTTTGTACGGTCCTCCTGAGTGAAAGATTTCTCAAATGCTTAATTTAAAATTTCAGCTTTCGTTTCGCTGTCTTCCGTTGCCAGTCCAGACTGATCAGTGAGTCACTGGATGGAAGTCTTCGACCCGCTTACCGATTTTCAGTGAGACCAGAAATTCCTTGGGCTTTCAGCAAGATCTTTTGCTAAGGTATACCGGTGGTAGTCGTTGTATGCTTCGCGCATCGCTCTTTTTACAGCAGCACGAATCTCTACTAACTTTTGCCTGTTATTCTCCCGATCGTACTTGTACCGCGAGTGCTACTGTCTTTGCTTCCTGAGCATTCTCCGAATTGCGCTGTTAAACCACGGTGGGTCTTTTCCGTCCGTAACCCACTTTTTCGGCACATACTTCTCGAATGCGTGATTTACAATGTGTTTAAAATTTGCCCATAATGCTTCCACGTCGGAAGGAAACTAAGTCGATTCGTTTACTAAGTGGGATGCTAACAACTGCTTATCTGCTCTTTCTAGTAAGAATTCTCTCCTAGCCTTCTTGACCGACTTTTTAACTTTCGTAACCATAGTTGTAATGACACTTTCATTATCACTAATCCCTGTCTCAACACCGACACCGTCGATGAGGTCTGGTCTGCTCGTGGCTACCAGATCTAAAATATTTCTATTACTCGTTGGCTGTCCATTTAGCTGCTCAAGACAGTTTTCGGATAATGGGTTCAAAAGTAATTCACACGACGGCTTGTCTGCACCACCTGTAATGAATCCATAGACATCCCAGTCTATACTACGTAGGTTGAAGTCGTCTCCAACTAATATAGCATGAAGCCAGTACTTCTGCGATAGAGTGTAGACTCCCTTTGAATGATTCTAGAACTGTCACGGCGGAACCGGGTGGCCGGTAATAACACCCAACCACAAACTTTATTTCCCCTAGCCCTGTTAAACGTGTCCACAATCACACTAGTTCGACCTCAGTAGACAATATTTTTGTCAATTGCAATGAAGACACCACCTCCTACGGTGCCTAATCTGTCTTTCCGATACACGTTCCCACCCTGACTAAATATTTCAGAACTTCCTATCTAGGATTCACCCACGTCTCAGTCCCGAGAATAATTTGCGCGCCACCCGCTTCCTGAAGGGCAGTAAATTAAGGAACTTTGTTCCAAACACTCTGAAAATTTACTAGTAATATCTTGATAGCTGAAGTGTCTTTAATGCTCGTTCTGATTTCCCTGCCTGCACGTCGATTTGTCAGTGTTTATGAGGACATCTCATACTACTGCCTAGCCTAAAAAACCCATGTGCACGCCACAAGTACTCAGCTACCCAAGTAGCCGCTCCCTTTGTGTAGTGCGCCCATGACCTATCTAGGGGCGCCGTACAATTCCCCACCCAATAGTGCAAGTCTAGAAATCTGCAGCCAAGACCGTCACAGAGTCGACGAAGCCTTTGGTTGAGACCCTCCACTCGGCTCCAAACCAAAGGACCCTGATTCGCTCTGGGAACGATGCTGCTAATAGAGAGCTCTGCTTGCACCCCGCATGCGAGGCCAGTGGTCTTCACCAAATCCGCCATCCGCCTGTACGAACTGAGGATCGCCTCAGAACCCAAGCGACAGACATCATAGGTGACGACGTGAGCAGATACTTGCAGACGACTGCACCCCGTACACTCGACAGCAGCAGGCAAGGCCGCCTCCACATCTAGGACGTTGGAATTCTTTCCAGCCTGTACACTATTTCCCGAAGGGGCTCCATCACCCGCCTAACGTTCGGGCCCTGCTGAAGGAGCGGCCACATGCTCACTGACAGGACGAACTGATGAGGCCAGCCGGCCAGCCTCCACATTGACCCTTTGCCTCGAGCGACGCGAGCGCGTTGCAGTCCACCACCACCCTGAGGTGAGGGCGGCCCCAACGCGCCGGGTACACTAGTATGTGTCTCGGCGGCTGAGTCAGCGGACGCAGCAAGCGACACCTGGGGTGACTCAAGCGACGCGCCAGACCCTCCGCTGTCGCTGCACCTCGAGGCAGCAGCCTGAAGGCGGCTGACCGCACGCTCAGTTGCTCGCGAACCGCGGCCAGTTCCTCCTGCACCCTTACACAACACGCACACACGCTATCCATCCTACTGCTATTATCTGGACGTATAGAGTTGCGACAAATTAAACTGCAATATGCGACCGCACAGTTGCGTCACCAGCGTCACATTGAGATGCGATATATGAACAATTACTTACGAACTAAGCAATCAAATGATCACGACTACACCACTATACATATATTACAATGCGATCCTACCCCTGTCTTAGTACAAATGACAAATGCCTACGCTATGTTACACTCTACCGTTATTAAATTTTAATACGACCACTTTCTAATTGGAAAATACGCAAAGATCCGAAAAATTTCACCACGCAAGAACACAAACACACAAAGTAGTTTAAATTAAACCTGCGGATCTAAGACGAAAAATTGAATATACGACTAGTTTCTGCTACTGCTGCTCGCACACGTTACTCTGCAAGCACAGATGAAACTGCACTGGCCTTTGGCTGCTGCTAACTGACTCTACGAAATAAACAGAAAGCACTGGCTGTCCAAAACAAACAACTGACAACTGACTAACGACTCTGAATTTATACTTTACAGCTGTCAATAAGCAATATAACTCCTCTAAAATACGAGATTTCGCAAGGATTTTATGTAATTAGATATGCAAGCGCACTAACACTCGGAAAGAAATAAAGAATCAAACTACAATACAAATATGAAAGCTAAATATGCGACTCCCTACTGCACTGCTGCTGCACTACTGTTGCACTGATACTTCACCAGCGGCTGCTCAAGGTTCACAACTTATCAGATATACTCGCCGACGTCGTAAGGAGAGAATGAAGAGGTAACGAAAGTATATAGGGATATAGAAAAGGGAATTTAGTACGTAATGGTCATGTGGGAGTGGAATGCAGTTGTAGGCGAGAGAGGAGATGAAACGATTACAGGAGTACATGGGCTTGGTAGTAGCAAAGAGAGAGGAGAAAGACTAATTTAGTTCTGAAATCAATATTAGTTAGTAACAGCGACAACTCTATTCAGGAACCACAAGAGGAAGGGGTATGCCTAGAAAAGCCCTGGAGATTCGGGAAGATTTCAGTTACATGACATCATTGTCAGGTGAAGACTCCAAAATCAAATAATGGAGTGGAAGGCCTACTCAGGAGTTGATATAGACTCATATCACACTTTAGTAATGACGAAGAGTAGGGTGAAGTTTAAGAAACTAATAAGGAAAAATCAGTGTGCAAGGAAATGGGATACGGAAGTATCAAAGAATGAAAGGACACAATGGCAGTTCTCTGACGTTAGAAATTCAGCGATAACTAATAGCTCAGTAGTCAGTTCAGTGGAAGAGAAATGAACATTTCTGATATGTACATACATACATTAATCCATGTTACATAGATCATGAATACGACATTTCATAATGATGAGGAACATGTCACAATAAAGTAAGTTTTCTTTACACAAAAGAGTTTTTTTTTGTCACAGTTACTACTTCATATATAAGGATTCCTCTATTGAGTAGAAGGAGTTGTCATCCAGAAATTCTTTTAACTTGCTTTTAAATGTTGGTTGCCTATCTGTCAGACTTTTAATACTATTTGGTAAATGACCAAAGATTTTTGTGGCAGCCTAATTCACCTCTTTCTGTGCCAAAGTGAGATTTAATTCAGACTAGTGAAGATCATCCTTTCTTCAAGTGTTCTAGCTATGCACTTCTTTGTTTTTTTGAATTGGGATAGATTATTAACGACAAGTTTCATAAAGGAATATATATATTGCGAAGGTACTGTGAATATCCGAGTTCCTTAAATGCAAGGTGATCTTTGGTGGGCTATTATTTTGATTACACGCTTTTGTGTAATGAATACTTTCACTCTTAATGACGATTATGAAAGCAGTGAATGAAACTAGGCATAGTAGGCCAATTTACTGATATGTTTATCACCTAAATTTGCAATAACCCAAATAGCATAAGTAGCTGAACCTAACTCTTTCAGCAGATCATCGATGTTTTTCTTCCAATTCGATTTCTCATCAATGCACACACCCATTATTTTTGAGTATTCTGCCTTAGAAACAGACTTCTGTTCATGGCCTTTATTTATCAATGGTGTTAAGCCATTCCCTGTACAGAATTATACAAACTGATATTCTTAAAATTTAGTGAGAGTCCATTTGCAGAGAACCACTCAATAATTTTCTGAAAGACATTATTTGCAATTTCCTCTGCTAATTCTTGCTTGTTGGTTGTGATTACTATAATTGTACCACCAGCAAAAAGAACTACCTTTGTATGGTCATAAATGTAGAGTAGCAAATCGTTAATATATATTAATAACAATAAGGGACCCAAGACTGAACCCTTGGGAACACCATTCTTGATACCTCCCCAGTTAGAGGCCTGTGCTGGTTTTTGCAGACTATCTGTACTGTTATTTTCTACCTTCTATATTCTTCCAGTTAAGTATGAATTAAACTATTTGTGCACTGTCCCATTCGTACCACAATACTTAAGCTTATCTAGAAGAATTTCCTGATTCACACTATCAAATGCCCTTTAGACATCATGAAATATCCCAATGGGTGATGTTTGGTTATTCAATGCATTTAAAATTTGACCAGTGAAGCATATATTGCATTTTCTGTTGAAAAGCCTTTCTGAAAACAAAATTGACGTCTTGTTAGTACTTCATTTTTACAAGCATGTGAAGCTAGTCTCCAATGCATTACTTTTTCAAGAATTTTGGATAAAGCTGTCAGTGAGACTGGGCAGTAGTTGTTAGCATCAGAACTATCCCCTTTTTTATGCAATGGTTTAACAATAGCACATTTCAGTCTATCTGGAAAAATGACCAGTTTCATTGAGCTACTACATATGAGGCTGAGAATCCTACTTATTTGTTGGAAACAAGCTTTTAGCACTCTTTTGGAAATGGAATCAATTCCATGTGAGCTTTTGCTTTTGAGCTTATTTATTATTTTCCTACTTTCAGTAGCAGAGGTGGGTTGAATTTAAATTTTATCAAATTGCATAGATGCTGCCTCTTTCATATACTGCCTTGCATGTTCTAATGAATAGCTGGATCCTATTTTCTCTACAACACTTACAAAAGGATTATCAAAAATGTTTTCTATTTCTGATTTCTTGTTAAACTCTGCATTGTGTTTGATAGAAATACAGTCTTCCTGTGCTCTCAATTGCCCTGTTTCCTTTTTAGCAGTATTCCAAATTGTTTTAATTTTATTGTCAAATGTGCTAATCTCAGACATAATGCACATACTTCTGGACTTTTTAATAACTTTACTTAATTAGTGCAAGAGTTCTTATAATGTTTCGCTGTTTCCGGATCATTACTCCTCCTAGCTATAAGATACATTTCCCTTTTTGGTTAAAAGATATTTTTATCCCTCTAGTAAATCATGGCTTTTTACATGGTTTCTTACCGATATATTCCACTGTTTTCTTGGGAAACAGTTTTCAAATATACTCACAAAGGTATCATAAGAAAGGTTAAATTTTAAATTAGCGTCATGTTCCCTGTACAACTCTTCCCAGTGTAACTGTTCTTCGTTTTGCCTAAAATTTTGAATTGTTAAATCGCTAATTGAATTCATTATTTTGGAGGACTGTTTTGCATTACTGCATGGAATTATACACTGAAACTAGATGTGCATCATGATCAGACAGACCACTCTTAACAGGAAAAGTTTTTATTTGATTAATAACTCATGTCACATTGAAAGAACCTAGTAATACTTTAAGGTCAAGCTTTCTATCAGACTCTTTCAGAAAATCTACATTGAAATCCCCAAAAACAATAATTTGCTTTCCTCTGTCTGACAGATAGCACAACAAAGCATCCAAGTTTTTCAAATGACAATCACAGAATTAGGAATGAGGAAAGCAGGTACAAAGAAGGTACCTGAATATAAAAAAAACATGGGTAACAGAGGAAATACTTCAGTTGATCATCGAAAGAAGGAAGTACAAAAATTATCAGGGAAATCTGCTACTACTGATATACAGTGTAGTTAGGAATGAAATAAACAGGAAGAGCAGGGATTATAAAGCGGGAGAGCTGCGAGAAAAATGTGAAGAAATAGAAAGAAAGTGATTGTCGGAACGATACACTTAGCATATAGTAAAGAGAAAACAACGGTCGTTGAAATTAAAAACAAGGGTGGTAACATTAAGAGTGCAACCGTAGTCCCGCTGTTACATCCAGAGGAGGGAGCAGATGGGCGTAAAATGTGCTTTGAAAACCTTATGAGGGGAGAGACTTCTCTGCTGAAGAGACAGGAGCCACTGTAGAAGAGTATGGCATCTAGCATACGAATCATAATTTAAAAGAGCTTTGGAAGACTTAAAACTGAATAAGGCAGATAGATAAATAACATTACATCAAAACCTCTAAAATAACTGGGTGAAGTGGCAATAAAACTTTTATCCACGTTGATGTGTAGACTAAATGGGTCAAACGGCTCTGAACAATTTGGGACTTAACTTCTGAGGTCATCAGTCCTCGACAACTTAGAACTACTTAAACCTAACTAACCTAAGGACATCACACACATCAATGCCCAAGGCAGGATTCTAACCTGCGACCGTAGCGGTTGCGCGGTTCCAGACTGTAACGCCTAGAACCGCTCGGCCACACCGACCTGCTGTTGTACAGACTGTATGAGTTTGACCATGACCCATCTGACATACAGGAAACATCATCTACACATTACCAAACACTGCAAGAGCCGACAAATACGAGACTTATCATACAATCAGATTAATAGCTCACGCATCTAAGTTGCTGACAAGACTAATATACATAAAAATGAAAAAAATAATTGAGCTTGTGTTAGATGACCTGTTTGGCATTAGGAAAAGTTAAGGAAGTTCTGAAGTAGCGGTTGGTAATTGGATCAAGACTGAAGAAAAATGAAGATACAGTCATAGGATTTGTAGACCTACAAAAAGCACTGGACAATGTGCAATGGTACAAGTTGTGCGAAATCCTGGGAGAAACTGGGGAAAGCTATAGAGAAACATATATATATATATATATATATATATATATATATATATATATGTAAAGAGAGAGAGAGAGAGAGAGAGAGAGAGAGAGAGAGAGAGAGACAAGATGGAGCCATGAATGTGGGTGGCCCAGAACGAAGTGATCGATGAAAGAGGGTATAAGACATGAATGTAGTCTTATGCCACTACTGTTCACTCCATACATCGAAGAAATAAAGACCCAGAATAACAGGAAGGTTCAAGGGTGGAATTAAAATTTAAGGTGGTAGGATACCAATGATACGACTCTGATTACGGTGCTGTTCACAGTGAAAGTGAAGATGAATAAAAGGAACTGCTGAGTGGAATGAACACACTTAGTACAAAATATGAATTGAGAGGAATTGAAGAAAGATGAAAGTGATGAGAAGAAGAGAAAATGACAACAGCGACAAGCTGTCGTCATGATTGGTGATCACAGAGTAGATGAAGTTAAGGAATTATACTATCAACGTAGCAAAATAACCATGATGGATGGAGCAAGGAGGACATCAAAAGCGACTAGTCCAAGCGATTAAGCATTCCTGACTAAGAGAAGTCTACTGGTATCAAACATAGGACGTAATTTGAGGAAAAATGTGACCAAATGTAAGTTTGGGGCACTGCATTGTATGTCAGTGTAATATGACTGTGGGAAATCAGGAAAAGAAAAGAATCGGAGCATTTAAGTTGAGTTGCTACGAAGAAATACTGAAAATTAGGCACACGGATTCTCTGGAGAGTCGGCGAGGAAAGGAATATACGGAAAATATTGACGAGAAGAAGGGGCAGTATAGTAGGACATCTGTTAAAACATCACGTAATATTGTGCACGGTACTAGAGGAGCTGTACTGGATGTAAGCTGTGGAGAAAGACAGAAATTGGAATACATGTAGCAAAAAATTGAGGATGTAGGCTGCAGGTGCTACTCTGACATGAGGATGGGAAAGGAGAGAAACTAATGGCGGGCAGCATCAAACAGATCAGAAGACTGATGACTCCAAAAAGAAATGAAGTTTTTAATTAGAGAGACGTGGAACTCCCAAAGGCTGTGCAATCTAGCCCGACGGGCAGTGTCATTAGTTTGTTACAACGTGCTGCCAAATTTTGAAGGGACTACGTCGAGTGGTCATACTACGGAGATGACATTTTGAATCCCATTATGAATAATAATTCACTTGATAACGTCCAAAACTTTTATTACATCTGTTCTGGTTTGCGAGGTGAAGCAAATGACATTTTGAAACATACGGTATACCTGTCGTATAAGGGAATTTATCGATTGCTTGCGGACGAATCATGCAGAGATATTATAATCCAAAAATAATTGCAGCCAGACATACAAAGGCTTTGTTGGCCTTGCCTGCAGTCGGCCATTGCTCGGTAGCCGATTACGGGCATTTAATTAAACATGTGTGTATCCAGTAGCAGCACTTAAACCTGATGTTCCACTGTACGAAGTCACTCTTCCATAAGCAGTTCCAGCTGATTTATGACCCATAGACCATGAGTGGGATGTAAAAATTTATACGTCCACGTTCGCCACATTGAATCAAGTGATAGGTTTTTGGAAACAAAATGTGGGGCTCTTGTGCTAGTCAGATTCAGGGACATCACCTCAAAGGTTCCGCAAGGAAATGCCAATGACTCAAATCAAACGAGGCATGTGAATAATTCTCATCTGGCTAACGCTGATACTGAAGAGATGTGTCAGTTTTGCAGCGAAACTGATTTTATCACTAAATAAAAAGAGTTTCATGTGCTAAGTATCGACGGGCGACGGGGATTTGTAAGAAGAAATAACCTTTGTTTATTGTGCATGTCCCCTGGTCACGTCTCGAGTAACTCGAGTAAATGCAAGGTTTCTCCTTGTAAGATCTACAAAGGAAGTATCAATGCAATGATCCTCAAGTCAGCTGACATACATTGTAGACAGATTGATAACTTTACAAGCTGCTCCATGTCCCATGAGGTTACTGAAGGGGGAGTGCACTGCAGCTGTACTGCGTTGTTGGCAACAGCAGCTGTAAATATTAAAGACGGCACGAGTAGATGTCAGTCTTGTAGGGTGCTCCTCGACAGTACGAACCAACAGTTTTTAGTCAAGGTCATGTGGAGGAACTGAAACTCATACTGAGGAAACAGTCACTCACAGCTTAATGATTCGCGTATTAGAATCACTTGTACTATTGTGGTCAGTGTCACCAGTGAGATGCCATCTAGCTAAGTGGAAACAACAAGTTGTAATATACCGTATGGTCTGTCTCCAGATGATCCCGGTTTCTACAAGACTACGAAAACAGATACCGTTCTGGAGGCATATGTTTTTTCGATATCTTCGACAAGGAATGATTATGGATGCCAAAGCACCCCACACTGATTGACACAAAATGTAATTGGATTTTGTCAGGTAGGACACACCCAATTCCACAGAAGGCCGTGTGCAAACAAAACAAATCATGTAAGAACAGATTCAACAACTTGCTGCTAGTGATAGACATCGGAGGTTTGTAGGCTGGTTCGGTGAGTTGCGACAACCCTCTCGACAACTGGAACAACTGAGATTGATTGCACTGGTGGCAATATGTACAACAGCTGTCAGGCTTTGGTAGAGGTGGCCCAATGAGCAGATACATCAGGTGCGGCAAAGCACTTTTGGTAGTCGGAATAAAGGTGACAGTGTCAGATCGAGAATGTCGTCATAGTAAAGGAAGACAACAGCCTTCCTTGGTGTGGAGGTTGGGTCATATCGATCAGTTGTTTCCTTTAAAGTACAATAGTGTTCGCGTGGTGATGTTAAAGGCCGTCATTGACAGGTTAAAAAGCCATATTAGTGAAATTTAGTCCGCCGCCTAAGTAGTGAAGCGGTAATGCTTCGTTCCCTTTCATTTGTGAGGTGGTACACAATCAAGCCCAACGCCAAACTGATTTTTACGGCAACAAATCGTAGCATACAATCTCAGCCAGAGAAGCTGTAAACACTGACTTGCTGTCAGCATTAACTTCTTAACTATAATACTGCATGTCGTAATATTTTACTTGCTTTTCGTATCTTAAATTTCTATACCTTTCATGCCTCTTATGCAATGGGACAGTTCTTATTTACTGCTTTTTTTTTATTTCTCGCTTGTCAGTACCTTTCGTATTTCTTATGCAGTGTGGCAGTAATATTTATAGTTACTTTAATATCTAAGAAATTACTATGTTTCATGTTTTTCGAGCAATGAGACAGTTTTTTTTTTGCTTTTTATGTACACCAGATGTTACTTTATTTTATTTTTATATACCCTGGTATTGTGTTAGTGTTTACCTTGTTTCGAACTGACATCTTCTATTTTGTTAAATTTGTGGCTGTCTTGTAAAATGAGAAGTCTTATTTAAGTGTGAGTTACATAACTCACTTTGCCACTCCAAATGCCATATAGTAGCGTCTTGCAAATGGGAAATCTCACCTTGTGCAGTACAACCTGCTACCCGTCAGGAGTGCTGTAACTTTTGGTGTGAAGAAATAATTTTTCCAGGTCCTTTGTGCTCGCAGGTTCCGCTGAGCGGCCTTGAGGGCTGTTACTCTAGGTAGCGTATAGATTCTGCAGCGAGCAGACATATCTCGACCATCCAGGGCTGCAGACAGTGTGCACCTAGTAAGATACTACTGAATATAGTACTTTCATGTAAAAAGTTGTGTTCTATCTCTTCACTGTGAAGTGGAAATAGGGGGAACTATTGTACACACCTAGCTTAAACGTACCATTGCAGGACCAGAGGCCTGCAAGCGAATTGCGTACTAAATGTTTATCTACAGATTATATACAATTAGTAAAAGCAGTGCACTAAGAGTGATACCGGTTACCTTAAATCTATGATCCAGTAACTGTATGTTGTTCAGAAATGTAAAACGGTTAATACGCAAGGCGATCTTCATCACGCAATAGTACATTAGCAAGGAATATACCAAAACACTTTTATGGGCGTGTTTCAAGTTAGTCATAAGTAAAACCGTGTATAGATGGCCCAAGACAACTTTCCTACGCAACTTTAAATTCAGTAACCTAAGTTCTATAGGCTATGTCATATCTGTGCCTCTGGGAGATTTTTGTTAGCGTGTATCCTGTTATTCTATAAATGTTTCTTTAATCTATTTTTGAGATGTGGAAGCCTTTTGCAATCATGAGGGTAACCAAAGATGTCGTATACAGAACGAAAGAATTATTTAAGACGTGCACATGTGTGTGTTTAAAATACCGCAAACTAGGAAACAAATTAAATACGAACTTGGACATCGGTACGTATTAGGCTGTCGGTCCTATATGGAAGCCACATAGTGGCTATGCAGATCTAAACCTTGAATGTGAATATGGTTGTTGAAAAAAATCTGTACACGAACGTCGTAAAAATATTCTAAAACTATTCTAAATAAAATAAAAGGAACTCAGAGCAGTGTGGAATAATAATAAATCAATATTTGCCAGACAAAATATTAAAATCAGCTCAAGGTACTTCAATATCAAGTAAAACTTGTCATGTGTGAACTCAGAATGCAAGTGCAGAGGTTGTGTTAGTACACGAAAGGATAACCATGAAAGCTCTAGTGAGCGCTAGAGGTTAATCAAGGTTTGTACAGCGGTGCAATTGAGAGTGAAGGAAAGTCATTCAAATTTTCATTTACCGTTGATGAATCGTGAGTAATGACGTATAGAGTAAATCCAAAGACAGATTCTTCAGCGTTCGAAATCTTCGGTTAAAAATGATGCTCTTCTCATTACGGTAATAAAGGACACTGCGTAACAAAACACTGGAAAACGTGCGCAACTAAGCTAATGCAGTACAAAAAAAAAAAAAAGAAAAACGAAGAAATGGTGAGATTGAAAAGACTACCATCGAATTAAAATAACATGCATGCAGATACGCGATGATATCCCCAGTGCTAAAACAGGAATCAAAACGAGTCAAAGTAAACAAGTAAAGACTAAATATTTTAAAATATTGTAAACTAAGAAGGTGATATAGTAATGATCTTGTTCTTCTTCCCAACCTTAAAGGGCGAGGGAGGGGTGGGGGGGTTGGGGGGTGGGTAAGAGGGGTCCATAAACCCCCCCCCCCCACCTAAATTAAATTGTGCATGACGAAGTTGCTGTGTAGTGAAACGTGTGTGCGGCAAATGTGAAAACGCGAGCTACGGCGACGTTATTCCTCTCCGACGAGGTTGTGCAGCATACAGTTACGGACTTATCCATACAGCGGGGCACGATGCTATACCAAATGGGCATCCTCAACCTGCTGCGTCAGGGGGATGATTGCCTCAGTGTTGGCGACGATTTCGTCTGATTGGCATACAGAGTCTGGATTGTACGGTACTCTATCGGAAATTTTTTGATCTCCCTTTATATTCTGACTTTCAATCATGCAATGAAAATGGGATATTCAGTATATAGAAACTATCAACAGCACTATTGGCCATCTCACCTACCAATACCCATAACTTTTTTCGAAGACTGAGCTGTCTTATTAGCACAGTATTTTAATTAGTTTGCAGTAGAATGAAGTTTTCATATTGTCAAATAAGGAAATATTTAATTGCGCATTTGAGTGTTACGGTGAATTACGTAAAACTTGCACCGCTAATAATGCGGAAATGGAGCTGCTAGTGATGTGTGGTTTCCACAGAATGGATTCAATGTCATGTTTATAGTGTGAGTCGTTTACGAGATATCGTATTTTGAAAAGTTCCCACCCTGACACCTGCACAATACCTGTGGTAGCATTCAGTAGAGAACACAAGTGCATAAACTTTTTATATGCATTCTAACCAGTGACGAGAAAACTGAACATCATGTTGTGTTCAAAATGAACACCGGAGGTATGGAAAGACTGCTACACACGTGCTTGCATTTCATTTCAGAAGAGATGCCCGATCAGGGTGCAGAAATACGTTGTAGCATATCATCGGGTGTGGTAGCTATATCTTTATAGCCAGTGTCCTTTAATTTACCCAACAGAAAAAAATCTGCAGGCGTGAAATCCTGGGGAAAGGGCCGGCGAAGGTACAGAACTTCGGCGTCCAATCCAACTACACGGAAACAATTTTATAAGAAATGCTCTAGTACACTGTGAACAGGAAAGCAGTCATGTTGGTACCGCAGGTTCCTCCTAGTCTGCATGGAACGTCTTCTAGCGTCCGTAGGAGATGGTTGTTAGGAGGCTGCGGTACTTACGCACGTTCAGTATTCGATATGTGAAAAACGGGCCTATAAACTCATGTTTCACTATCCCACACTACACGTTTACACTCCAGGGACGCTGACGGTCCTCATGACGCAGCCAACGGGGATTGTCAACAGAACAATAGTGCATGTTTTGGCGATTTACCTGGCCATGATTGGTAAATGTGACATCACTAACCAAGATGCAGGAGATGATACATCTGGAATATGATACATTTGGAATATGCCCATATACAGAGTTTAACACTATTCTCATAATCCTTTCTATGCAGCTATGGCCGGAGAAGAATGAGATAGGGAGAGCGCGTAGGACACTTACTCACGCCAGTTGATCGTGCGATTGCATGGGACCTACCGTGTTGTTTCCTTCTAATAGCTGACATGGTTGGCGCCTATTAGGGTATATTGCCGCATACACTATACGAGAACGAAGTGCATTCTTCCTACACTCTCCTCTCCATACACGTGAACTGTCAGCTTTTTCTGCCTTGGTGAATCACATCTACAACTCACGACCTGTTGCTTGGACTTTACCCACAAACTGACAAGCAAATCGCAATGTACTCACGGAAAACACAAGCACACTGTAAGCAAATATAACATCATACCTAGAAACTACACAGTTTAAATGGCACAAACACGTACGGTGTGGAAACTGTGCATAATACGGTATCTCGTAAAATCTCACATTTGACTCGTGCAACAAAAACCACAATTTACCCCACATTTAGATTTAAACCGTGGATTTACTTTCAAAATCTTTTCTTAAAGAATTTACAATAAATTCGTTAACACCGAATCCGACAAACATGACAGAGGCAGCTATTAAAGTATGGCAGATTGACAGGGGGATTACTGAACAACTCGAACCGCAGACTGCTCTAACCCGCCCCTACTCCACAAGGAAGAAACGGACAACCCAATTCATAATTAACCACCTTCCCGCAGGTGGGGAAACGGAGAATAATGGTGGGACGACACCAAAACAAAGCGGCTGGTGAACTCACCAAGAAAACAAGTAGAATTTAACAAGTAAATCAAATAACATATCACCAATCACTTAACTTCTAGTAAACTGTGACTTCTCGAGAAGACCTGGCGCAGCAACCCCAACGCTCTCCCGAACCGTCCGCTGCCAGCCGCTTCAACTGACGCAGGAAGGTTCGCCGATCTCCTGTCTCACGGCATCGCAGCTCGCACAGGCCAGCCCGATGTCGTGGTTTGACTCCTGTTGCTCGACCGCGAAGCCACTACCCCTTTCCATACGGCGCGGCCCACTGGACTCACGTGGGGACCTCACATGCGCCGACGCTCAAGGCGGACAAGTCATCTTGTGTCTCAGTGCGCGACCGACCAACCGATCGTTCCAACCGCCAATGACCATTACCAGAGGAACTCGAGCAGACTGGCGGCCTAACGCGCAGACTCAGATGCAGGATCTCAGCCCCAACCGGGCGACCACTAGCTGGGTTCTGTTACTGGCGGAGTGGCAAGACTCTCATTTTCTGGCTTCAGAGTTTGATCCAAACGACATACTAGCACACCGACGACAGACAGACACTAACTGCCGCACAAATGCGAACGAGAGACAGACCAGCAACTGGTGACGCGAGGCTGACCCAGACTCACTCCGACTGACCAACCGCCACTGTCGAGTTTTTTTTTTTTTTCCTTTATTGTGTTTCAATGCCCCATCGGGGCGGGCTGGCAGCAGCATAGGCGCTGCTCTTCAGCCGAAAGACAGTACAAAACAATAGAAGACAGTAAAAACAGCAAAGGAGAGACTAAAGTGAACATATATATAAAAAAAGGGGGGAACAGCATGGAAGACAAAACAAAACAAAACGGGGTGACTGTAACAATGGAGATAATAAAAAACTGTTTAAAAGTAGCACATATAAAAAGCCACACACGGCGACGGTTAAAAGAACACAAGGCACAGTATGACTGGAGCTAAAAGTAGCGACGGATGGCACAGCACATAACGTAACACTGACGGCGAACCTCAAGGCAGGACACAATTAAAATCACATCTCTTGACGCACACAAGAAACAGCACTAAACACAACACTGATGTGGCACACTGATGATGAGCAATACAGAAGATCTGCCAGGCGCTAGGAGATGAGGGAGACCTGAAGAAGGGAGGGAGTGGAAGAGATGGGGGAGGTGAGCAGGGGGTGTACGGGAGGGGGCCAGGTAGGGGGGGAAGGAGCGGGGTAGGTTTGGGGTGCAGGGTCTCAGGGGAGGGGGGACGGAGGGAAATCCGCTCTGGGAGAAGAAAGAAAGAGGAAAGGGTGCCCTGGGGAGGGGGGGGGAACAAGGCCAGGTTATAGTTGGAAGGAAGGCTAGATGTCACGGCGAAGTTTGTCATCCGGGAGGGGGAGGCGATGGAAGTTGCCCTGATGAAGGAGATGGAGGGTGTGGAGGTGGAGAGAGGGAGGGACACAGCGATAGAGGCGCGGCAACGGGCAGGGGGTGGAGAGGAAGCAGGAAACCAGAGGGTGGGGGGGATCAAGTCTGCGAGCAATGTAAAGGATGCGGAGATGTTGGAGGAACAGGAGGAGGTGGGGGAAGGGGATCAGTTCATACAGGAGCCGTGTGGGGGAAGGAAGGCGGATACGGAAGGCAAGGCGGAGCGCATGGCGTTCAAGGACTTGGAGGGCCTTGTAAAAGCGGGTGGGTGCGGAAATCCAGGCAACGCTGGCATAACAGAGGATAGGACGGATGAGGGATTTGTAGGTGTGGAGGATGGTAGAAGGATGCAATCCCCAGGTCCGGCCAGACAGGAGTTTCAGAAGGCGGAGGCGGGAATGGGCTTTCTGCTGGATGGTCAGGAGATGAGGGGTCCAGGTGAGGTGTCGGTCAAGGGTGAGGCCAAGGTATTTCAGGGTGGGGGTGAGTTGGATAGGACGACCATAAAGGGTGACGTAGAAATCATGGAGGCGAAAGGAGCGAGTGGTGCGGCCTATGATGATTGCCTGGGTTTTGGAGGGGTTGAGACGGAGGAACCACTGGTTACACCAAGTGGTGAACTGGTTAAGGTGGGTTTGGAGGGTACGTTGAGACCGTTGAAGGGTAGGATAGAGAGCAAGGAAGGCGGTGTCATCAGCATACTGGAGAAGGTGGACTGGTGGGGGTGGCTTGGGCATATCAGCTGTATACAAGAGATAAAGGAGAGGGGAGAGGACTGAACCCTGGGGGACGCCAGCCGTGGGATAAAAGATACGGGAATTGGTGTTGTGGAGGGTGACATAGGAAGGACGGTGCGAGAGGAAGGAAGCGACCAGACGGACAAAATTGATAGGCAGGGCGTAGGTTTGGAGTTTAAAGAGGAGACCGGGATGCCATACACGGTCATAGGCATTTTGGAGGTCAAGGGAAACAAAAATGGCGGAGCGGCGGGAGTTGAGCTGGAGGGACAGAAGGTGAACAAGGTTGAGGAGTTGGTCGTCAGCAGAGAAGGAGGGTCGGAAGCCACACTGGGTAAGGGGGAGGAGGTGGTGTTGAGAAAGGTGCTGATGGATACGGCGGGAGAGGATGGATTCAAGGACCTTACTGAAGACGGAGGTGAGGCAGATGGGACGATAGGAAGAGGCGGCAGAAGGGGGTTTGTTGGGTTTGAGGAATAAGAGGATGCGGGAGGTCTTCCACAAGTCAGGGTAGAAGCCAGTAGAGAGGACGACATTATAGAGTTGGGCGAGGACACTCAGGAAGGAATAGGGGCTTTCGCGAAGGTGCCGGTAGGTGACACAGTCGTGACCAGGGGCTGTGTTGCGTTTGGACCGGAGGATAAGTTTAATGTCTTGTGCCGTGATGGGAGTGTTTATGTTGGAGGGGGGCAACTGCCCCAAGTACTGGAGACTAGGAGCAAGTGGAGCGACCGAGGTATCGGCACGTTCCATGACGGCGGGGAAAAGAGAATAATCAAAGTGGGGATCATCGGGGATGGAGAAGACCTCGGAAAGGTGGGAAGCGAAGTGGTTGGCCTTACTGAGGGTGTCAGGAAGGGGGCGATCGTTATGGAGAAGGGGGTAGCTGGGAGCAGAAAGGGAACCAGTAAGGCGATGGAAGGCGGACCAGTACTTGGAGGAGTTGATAGGGAGGGTGGCGTTGAGTCGTGTGCAGGTCTGGCGCCAGTCTCGGCGTTTCGTTGCTGTAATAAGGTTCCGTACGTGTCGCTGTATTTGCCGGTGGCGTTGGAGTGTATCCCTGTCACGAGTGCGCAGGAAGGAGCGATAGAGGCGGCGGGATTCACGGAGGAGGAGGACAGCCCGCGGAGGGAGAGTGGGACGGTGTGGGTGGATGGTCTTTGTAGGAACATGGGCCTCCACGGCGTCAGTAATTACCTTCTGAAGGAAGGAAGAGGCGTGGATGATGTCGTCGGGATGGCGATAGGTAAGAGGGTGGCTTTCGACCTGGGTGGAGATGAAATCCCGGTAGGCATCCCAGTTGGCACGGCGATAGTCATGGACGACCTTGGGAGGGGGTGCAGGGTGCGGAGCCGGAGGGGGGCGGTGAGCAGACTTTACGGTGAGAAGGACAGGAAGGTGATCGCTACCTGTGGGGTCAAGGACGGCGACAGTGATACGCCCAAGGAGGTTGGCGGAGGCAATGACAACATCGGGGGTGGTGTTACTTTCGGGTCGGGTGTGCTGGGGAAGAGGAACAAGGTCACCTTGGATCGTGGAGAGGAACTGATGCCACTGCCGAAGGGCAGCAGGAGTGCGGCTATGGATGTTGAGGTCGGCGGCAATCACATAGGTGGAGAAGGTGCGGTCAATGTGTGAGATGAAGTCATAAGGAACAGGAGCAGTGGAGCGGACATAGATTGTGGCACAGGTAATGGTGAGGGAGGGGAAGAAGACGCTAAGGATAAGGTGTTCAGTAGGGTCATTGAGGAGAGGCTGTGGCCGGACGGGGATATGCTTAAGGTGGCCAATCGCGACTCCACCCTGCGCACGAGGACCAGGAGCGTCTGTGCGGTGGAGGTTATAGGGGGAGGTGCGGATAGAGTGGTGAGGCTGGAGAAAGGTTTCGTTCAAGAGGAAGGTGTCGACCTGGTGGTGGGAGAGGGTGTGCATGAGGAGGTATTTGTTGGAGCGGAAGGAGCGAATGTTCTGGAAGAGGATGCGAGGCTCATGCCGCGCCATGACGGGAAGGGGGGGGGGAAGAGAGGGAAGGGAAGAGACTTAAACTAGGGTGTCGAGGCGGGTGAAGGTGAAGTGGGCTTGGTTGTGGGAGTAAGTGGCGAAGGTGTTTAGGTGGAAAACGGAGCGAGCAGCAAGGGATATTTGGTGGAAGGTGTGGGGGCGCTGAAAAGGGTGGATGTTTTGGAGGACTACGGTAATAAACCGGATGACGTCCTCGGCCGTGGGGGGTGGACGGAGGGAATTGTTGGGATGGACAGGGGGATCAACGGGACGAACTGGGACTGTAAGTTCAGGGGTGGCTGGAGGGGGTTTAGCTTTACAGTTGTGGGAGTAAGTGGGATGGGGGCCATTGCAGGTATTACAGGAAGGAGGAGCATCGAGGTTGGGGCAGTTCTTAAGAAAGTGGGAGGCCTTGCAATGGGGACAGGTGGGGGGGTTTTTGCAGTTGGGAGTCAGGTGGTCGTTGTACATCAGGCACCGCTGGCAACGGTAGGATTGGGGAGGGGATTTGGAGGATTCAACAGGGTGGCGACGGTGGTATATCAGGGCACCCTGGGTAAGGAGATGGTCTATGGACGGGGCAGACTCAGAGAATACCCGCATGAGGTAGGTGGGACCAGAGGCATTGTGGATACGGCGGGCCGAGCGGATTTCCAAATCCGGGTGGGAGTTCAGTTCTACCAACACCTCATCCTCCGTGATCACCGGGCTGAGCTTGGTGATCACAGCGGTGTAGGTGGGGGGGCGACGGGGAGGCTGGGGCTGGCGAGGAGTGGAAGCGGAAAGGAAGGGTGTCAGAGAGGCGTGGGGGCCAAACATAACTCGTGGGAGTTTTTGCAGGAGGTCTGTGTGAAAGCATGGGGACGGGGACTTGATAAGGACTGAGTCCCTGCGGGGAATGAGTTGGGAGATGGGAGCACCAGGCAAGTACTTTCGTATTTCCTTGGTGAGGGTACGAGCGTCGAGGAACTTAGGATCGGGAGTTGACAGGACAAAGGTGTGGAGGGTGGGGGCCAAGGGATGGTCGGCAGGAGGAGGGGTGGCGTCCATGGTGACGGCAGGGGGAGGGGGAGGTGGTGGTGATTTTTTGTGGGAAGTGGCGGGAGCAGAGTCGGGAAGGACGCGCTTTTGGGGTTTTTTGGAGACAGGAGGCTGGGAGGAGGGGAGAGGGATGGGGAGGAGAGGGAGGTGGCGGGTGGCAGATCCCTGTGGCGTAGTGGAGGCACCGGGAGAAGCAGCTGGTTCAGTGGTGGCGATGGTGGCTCGGCGCGACGTGATGCGTGCGGGAGACGCAGAAGACGAAGCGACGGGGTCGGCTAGAGACGGGAAGCCAACCACCTGAGGGGCGGCAGCAGAGGCGGCAACAGAGGCGTACGTGAGGGCGGGGGTAGTAGTGGGAGCTGTTGAGGGTGTAGAGGCTGGAGGAAGGGTGTAGAGGTGCGGGTATACAGCAGGGGAGGAGATAGGGGGATGGGTAAGTGGGGGAAGGGAAGGGGAGGTGAAAGGAGGGAGGCCAGGGGCGGCACTCCAGGAAGTGACTGTGGGAGAGGGGGAGGGGGAGGTGTAGATGACGGTAGACGTGGGAGCACTCATTGCAGACGAACGGCGATGGACAGACGGACGTGCAGCAGGCAGCGGCGGCGGCGGCGACGGACAGACGGACAGACGGACGTGCAGCAGGCGGCGGCGGCGACGGACAGACGGACGTGCAGCTGGCGGCGGCGGCAGCAGCGGCGGCGGCGGCAGTGACGACGACGGCGATGGACAGCGAGCCGGCAGGCAGGCAGGCAGGCAGACAGACGGACGGACGGACGGACAGCGGTAGCAGCAAGCAGCGGGCGGGCAGACCAACAGACAGACAGACAACACAATCTTCGAAAACGGTGATTCCACCCTGAGAGTCGCCCAGGCTTTGCAATCTGACCGCTTTCGAAGGAGGGGATCCAACCCTCTAGATGCACTGTCGAGCTTATAGCGCCCCTTAAATGCACGTGACAGGCAACCTTTCCTCTCTCCCACCAAAGGGAGATACCAAAGCTGCGATTGCCACAGCGGCGCCACCGCCAGAATCGGAGGGCGTCTGCTTCATACTACGCGATGCGGCGCGCTCTTCAAAACAGCAAATTTTACTACGGCTCAAGGTTGTTAATGTCAATGAGCATTGCTCCATTTAAAAAGTTATGTCTGCACAACAGAACACTTTCTGAGTCTTATTACAATCAACTTATTGGCTAATAATATGAGCTTCTCACTACCAACCCATTCTCCGAAAACACCACGTCAGTAGCACATTCAATGGTTGCAATATATTGCAATGCAAATTTTAGGTGGTTGAGGCTATATATCTACACACACACACACACACAGATATATATATCAAATACTATTGGAATGAACACCTTCCAAATGCAAATTATGTATACAGAATTATTACATATAACTGTGTTTTCAGAATAAAATGGAAATCACGAGTCTATTTATGGTCCTAATATGAAAATGCAGGCTTTCTCGGCGAATCTCGATGATAAAATCTTCTCGGGTGGACAGCCGAGTCAATACGTTGTTGGATAACAACGCATTGAGTCGGCTGTCAACCCGTGATGATTTTACTATTTAAGCTCCTCTTTAACAAATCGGACCCACCTTTTTAAAAATCCTGCCTTCGTCCTTGTCACAGTAGAATAAGTCACGTATTGTAGAAAACTTATTGAAATTACATCATTCTACACTATCAAATGCAATTCTGTTCATATACTATTTAATTACAATTCGAAGAACATTTAGGGAATTCAGCGAACTTCTTTGTCATAGAACAATTTATTTGAAATTCACAGTCAACTTTCGAATAATTGTAATTAAAGCTTTGTTATCAGGACAACAGAGAAGAAAAGTAAAGACAATTACATTTTTATAACTAATGAAGAGGAGGTTTACAATTGCAACACTAACTCAAGAAATATTTTAACAGATTGTTATTTTATATGAATAAACTTTCAGTCAGAAATGATTTGTACTAAAAAAAGTTAGTATGATTCTGTGAATCCGAGGATTCAGGCTGGCGTTTTCTGGGCCATTTCCCTTAGTTACACACTTGGATAAGTGAACGCATTAAGAAATTAGTACTGGTGACCATAGGTAAATATAAATGATGTTTGAACTCTCCACGCACGTCAAATAAACGCTAAAACATGCGCACTAAAATAAAAAATCTGTCGCTCTGCAAAACTGGTGTAAACAGAAAATCCAATGCAACAGAAAAATAAATGAACGACCCCGTTAATGTAATTACTCATACATCTGCAGGAACCTAACTGGGATGCTACCGGACTGGAAGTCTTGCCTGTCTTATGTGTTTTAAACTGCTTCGCTACACGGAGGACATATTCTTCTAAGTTATTCATGCTGGCAGTGGTTCTTGATTCGAATTCTGAAATATTTATTTCGCTTTTTTTGTGAAAGTATTTCGGAGAACCATGTTTAGTAACTCTACTCAAGTGGCACTGTCATCAATGAGACAACCATTATTATCGTGGAGTGAAAGTATCGACTGCGTCTGCCACTCTCATATTTTACGTACCACCAGAGAGTCTTTGGGTTTTCTGCCAGATTTAGAGTCAGACGAAAATACTAAGAGCATTTCGCTTTGAAGTTCGCAGAGTAAAGTAAAAGGAATAAAGTAATGTGACGTTTAATTTTTGGTTTATCTCTCTGTCGTAATAACAATATCTATTCCAGTGTAAGTTAAAAACGATATACACTCCTGGAAATGGAAAAAGAACACATTGACACCGGTGTGTCAGACCCACCATACTTGCTCCGGACACTGCGAGAGGGCTGTACAAGCAATGATCACACGCACGGCACAGCGGACACACCAGGAACCGCGGTGTTGGCCGTCGAATGGCGCTAGCTGCGCAGCATTTGTGCACCGCCGCCGTCAGTGTCAGCCAGTTTGCCGTGGCATACGGAGCTCCATCGCAGTCTTTAACACTGGTAGCATGCCGCGACAACGTGGACGTGAACCGTATGTGCAGTTGACGGACTTTGAGCGAGGGCGTATAGTGGGCATGCGGGAGGCCGGGTGGACGTACCGCCGAATTGCTCAACACGTGGGGCGTTAGGTCTCTACAGTACGTCGATGTTGTCGCCAGTGGTCGGCGGAAGGTGCACGTGCCCGTCGACCTGGGACCGGACCGCAGCGACGCACGGATGCACGCCAAGACCGTAGGATCCTACGCAGTGCCGTAGGGGACCGCACCGCCACTTCCCAGCAAATTAGGGACACTGTTGCTCCTGGGGTATCGGCGAGGACCATTCGCAACCGTCTCCATGAAGCTGGGCTACGGTCCCGCACACCGTTAGGCCGTCTTCCGCTCACGCCCCAACATCGTGCAGCCCGCCTCCAGTGGTGTCGCGACAGGCGTGAATGGAGGGACGAATGGAGACGTGTCGTCTTCAGCGATGAGAGTCGCTTCTGCCTTGGTGCCAATGATGGTCGTATGCGTGTTTGGCCCCGTGCAGGTGAGCGCCACAATCAGGACTGCATACGACCGAGGCACACAGGGCCAACACCCGGCATCATGGTGTGGGGAGCGATCTCCTACACTGGCTGTACACCACTGGTGATCGTCGAGGGGACACTGAATAGTGCACGGTACATCCAAACCGTCATCGAACCCATCGCTCTACCATTCCTAGACCGGCAAGGGAACTTGCTGTTCCGACAGGACAATGCACGTCCGCATGTATCCCGTGCCACCCAACGTGCTCTAGAAGGTGTAAGTCAACTACCCTGGCCAGCACGATCTCCGGATCTGTCCCCCATTGAGCATGTTTGGGACTGGATGAAGCGTCGTCTCACGTAGTCTGCACGTCCAGCACGAACGCTGGTCCAACTGAGGCGCCAGGTGGAAATGGCATGGCAAGCCGTTCCACAGGACTACATCCAGCATCTCTACGATCGTCTCCATGGGAGAATAGCAGCCTGCATTGCTGCGAAAGGTGGATATACACTGTACTAGTGCCGACATTGTGCATGCTCTGTTGCCTGTGTCTATGTGCCTGTGGTTCTGTCAGTGTGATCATGTGATGTATCTGACCCCAGGAATGTGTCAATAAAGTTTCCCCTTCCTGGGACAATGAATTCACGGTGTTCTTATTTCAATTTCCAGGAGTGTACTTCAACAAGTATATAAAGGCAGCTACGACTTGTGTAACTGAATGCATTTAGATAACTGTACCGACATGTAAAGAAAGCAGCTCTCAGACATCCAAATAACAGAACAGTGCTTAAAGAGGAATCTCCATCCCGTTTAACTTTACTTTCGCTTGTTCTCCCTTGTGATACATACGTAGGTACTATTATTTAATAAATCTTTAAATTTTGTATTGTTTTGAATGATAAGTAAAATAATGAGAAAACGTGTCTACAATCAGCGTAGTCACGTGTAGAATTCTCATATTTTCTGGAGACGGTGTGTCAGTAAGGATGTGTACGTTGTTCGAAAGCTATCAGACGGATCCCGTATTACGTCTTGCTGTTTGAGCATTTCTATCAGAACAAAAGCTGTATCTTTTAGTATGAATTCCGAAGGTGCAAACCAAATTAATACTTTCCATGGGCAATCTTCTTATCGAACAATGGGACGTTTATCAGTATCTACGGCCTGATGCACCCTCCGATCCATAACCGATAGCATTTAAATTTCCTTTCTGGAAGTTACGTTAGTACTCAGAGGAATAATTTACATTTTCGGATGTTTGGATATATATTCGGTAGGTCATGCTGTCACTTTTGTGATGGGTACTTTCGACGAAATACCCTTAATTTTTTCACTACATACTGCTGAACAAATGGATTTATCTCTATCATTTGTATCTGCTCCATACTGCCGTCCAAAATATATATTGCAGAAGCCACTTTTGGTTCAGGAACAGAATCTAGGAGATCGTTTCATCTTCAAACGTTTGTTGTGGTCTAAATGAATGGCTGATACCAGTTACAGTTACTTCACAGAGTATATCTAAATCTACTTCTACATGTTAGTATTGGCTAACTATGACGAAATAACGGAATATCGAGATAACTGTGTACTTAAAAGAGTCGGATATCTGTTTTATTTATCACTCTCGGGAAATTTGTGGAGGATAACAGCAATGCAATGATATAAAATAATTAGCGTCCGCAGCAACGACTACTTAAAGTATGTGTATAATTTCGATGTAGATCCTCACACGCACTCAAGATTTCACCTCAAATGGATAGTTGGTTTGCAAAGTGTTATTTATTTCCCTTTTTGTACAATTTTGGTTTTATTTGCCCTCACTCGAGCAGCTTCTCATCACATAACTGTGTAGGTTCTGCCTTCATACACACCCTTGTGGACCATGTTGACGACCACATACTGCACTCTTCAGTGTGGGATACACGGTTGCCTTTTATTACACCATCAGTGCATAGTTGGTTTCACAAACCCTCACGATGATGACGGAGGGGGATGTACAGTGCTGGAAGAAAAGAGCTTCTCATACTGCTCGCGTGATGCCTGGTAGGCGTCCAATTGCGGCCAACGACAGAATGTCCACAACACTACTTGGGCACTGTTTGTTCGCAGTGTGACTGCACATGAGCACACGGTTCGCAGTGCGATGCGGGGATCTCAGAGGATTTTAATCCCCTTCTACACAAGGATCTCGCCACTCAAACAGAAGCTCACCATGGCTAAACAATAACAATGGTATTTCTTGGAACGTTACGTTAGCTACATCAAAGATAAAGGCATTGTTCCAATATGTGAAAGAAAAAGTTAAGTCCAATAAACACACAAAAGTCATAATTAAGAATATAATTTATGTTAGTTGATAATAACAAATGTTATCAGTTTTTTGAAAATGAATGTTTATTATTATGTTCAAGCAGTAGTTCAACATCTAGTAGGAACTACTCGTTGAAAACTTGAATAACGTTTCAATGACTGTAAAACAGAAAACCTTTAATCTTATCAACATGTTCAACATAATGACAGTAGTAACTGAGAAGAAAAGACTGCAAGTGTTAAAAATATAGTAATATTAATCATAATATTAGTATATTCGTAGCCTAGGTATTGTAAGTAGGCTGTTTAGAATTTTATATGGGTAATGCCACGTAGCGCTCTATATGAAAATCACTGGCTGTGCTGTGTGCAGTATGTGGCTAGTTTGCATTGTTGTCTGCCATTGTTGTCATGAACTGCTATAGCTGGATGTGAACAGCGCGTAGCGTTGGGCAGTTGGAGGTGAGCCGCCAGCAGTGGTGGATGTGGGGAGAGAGATGGCGGAGTTTTGAAAAATGTCATGAACTGCTGTATATATTATGAATCTTGAGGTAAATACATTGTTTGTTCTCTATTAGAATCTTTCATTTGCTAAGACTATCAGTAGTTAGTGCCTTCCGTAGTTTGTATCTTTTATTTAGCTGGCAGTAGTGGCACTCGCTGTATTGCAGTAGTTCGAGCAACGAAGATTTTTGTGAGGTAAGTGATTTCTGAAAGGTATAGTTTAATGTTACTCAAGGCCATTCTTTTGCAGGGATTTTTGATAGTCAGATTGCGTTGCGCTAAAATTATTGTGTGCCAGGTTAAGCACAGTCTTGTATAAATTGTTCTAAGGGGACGTTTCAGTATCAAAACATGTTTTCTGGGTTCTGCACATTGCTATGACTGGAATGTAACGTAACTATAGAGTGCAACTGGTACTCGGCGGGGTGAGTGGTGGAGTGGCCGCTTGGTGGAGCAGACTGGCACAATGCTGATCGAGATAAATGTTTTATTCAACTTTAAATACATATCACGTCGTTAGCAGTGTCAGGCGGATTGAACCCACTCCATAGATCACGGGCGGCATCGGCTCACAGGCGGCCGTTTCGCCCCCTACAGAAGAGATACACCTGTAGCTTCCCTGAGATGCTGTTGTCAGGCAGATCAAAGACTGGGCTGTGACAGTAAGCCAACGCCTTGATGTCGGCGACGTTCTCCTATTTCACATGTGTCGGCGTTTCTCTGGGGATTGGCTGCACTCAACCACCACTCTTGTCCACAGCACCTACATGTCGACTGCTGAGGCAGGTGGAGATTACCTTGCGTAAGTCATGATCCGCAGCACTGTGGCTGGACTCTAGCGAAGGCAGGCACACATGGTGGGTCAGTGGCGCTACGGCACCAAGTCCCATAAGGAGACCCAGTGCAGGTAGCGGCTGGTCTGACACAGCCATAGATGCAGCTGTCAGTGCCCACTTATCTAATCATCTACTGTGGTGGTGGTACCGCACTCCAAATGAATTTGCCTCAAAATCGATAGCTATGTGTATGGCTCTAAGTCACGTAGCTCACAGCATGGATCTTGTCCTGATAGGGTGAGATCAGTCTGGTCACTTTTGCTGTTACAGCTGCACGGTGAGGTTTCGCCCTGCATGACTGTACCATTTCGCAATCTTCTTGCGTGTTGCTTATTCAGACCCACATATCGCCACACAGCCCTTACCGGCCTGTAGGTGCTACTTCAGTACTCCTCGGCAGTTTCCTTAGAAATTCGACTAAAAACTGGGCAGTTACACTGCATAACACTAGAGAGGTAATTACGACGTACATAATTTGGTACACATATGAAGCAAAGTTGTACAAACTACAAGCTACACAGTCACTTCTCTCTTTGCTTGTAGGCACTTAGCTGCAACACTGGCAGAAATGAAATCACCGCAGCAAGCCGCTAGAGGACTTAAAAGAAGTGGACTCGCTGTTTTGAACACGAAAATGTCTCCCCTATTATATTTGTTTCCTCAGATTTTCACACTTTTTCAAAATGCCAGACAAATTGGGAGAGCAGCGGAAATATTGTAGCCGATCACACCTACCCAGATTTCTTTAGCCACAGCATCACTCACGAAAGGTGGTTGCATCACTACGACCCCCAAGACTAATGAGCAAAGCAAATGCAGGACACATGTGGATTAATCACCACCAAAAAGGTGAAGGTACAGCCATCATCGTACAAGATACTTCGGAGTGTTATTTGGTACTGCCATGGTGTAGTACTACGGATTTTGAATGTATGGAGCGGCAGTAACAGCAGAACATTGCCGAATTATCCCGACGAGGCTGCAGGAGGCTGCCACGTCGAAGCGCCACAGGAAGCTCTCCATGGCGAAGGACACTCCTGACGGCAAAGGACACTGTTACATTTGCTGCATCTTTCGATAATCAGTTTTGACTCTCTACCTCTATTATTCCTAAGGAAGTTTGCAGTGTCTTCTTCCATTTTTGTCAGTTAAGTGGCAGGCTTATCTAGAATCACGAACCCACGATTTTCGAGGTACAACGTTTGCTGATCGTGTAAAATACAGTCTAGAACTAAAATTTACATTAGGTTATATCGATGAAGGTTGAAAATGTGAAGAAGGGCTAAAACTAAGTTTCACGCTATGAGCTTGTCTTTTACAAAGTGATAATTAAAGCTATGTGACTGCACTACTAATTGATAAACGCTAGCCGGAGTGGCCGTGCGGTTCTAATCGCTACAGTCTGGAGCCAGGCGACCGCGACGGTCGCAGGTTCGAATCCTGCCTCGGGCATGGATGTGTGTGATGTCGTTAGGTCAGTTAGGTTTAATTAGTTCTAAGTTCTAGGCGACTGATGACCTCAGAAGTTAAGTCGCATAGTGCTCGGAGCCATTTGAGCCAATTGATAAACTATCCATTGACCATTCCTCATCTAACAATCACTGACAAGAAGTGATACAACTAGTAGCGGAAAATAGTACCGGTTAGCATCACAGAAAGGCGTGCTGCAGTTCGCCGGTTCATATCTGATCATCAACAAATAATGGGTGATTGTAAGTAGATTTCCAGTTTCATAGTGCTGTATTAGAAAGAACCGCCGCTGAAAATGACGTTAGATTTCAAGGAAATACTATCGGAGACGGGAGAATTGTTAAGGAAACAAATAAAAGTAACGAAAATTATACCACTATATAGCATCGTAACGTAAATGGTTTCGGTCACAAATAAAAGATGATTCGCAATACTATAGCTTTGGTGTGAGCATCCTGTTGTACCACATGTACAGTGGAATGTGCATGACTTCACAAGGGTGTCATGCAACACTTGTGGCACTGTTACATAGGTAAGGCTGTCCACCATCACAAAATCGTACTACATCGGATGGGAAAAATAGGTATTTAAGTGTCCTGATGCCAAACACTGCAACAAAAACGTCAATGAAAACCGGGTATAATTGTCATGAAGACAAAAACCGCATAAAACTCAATAATGAAACTGGTTTTTAGGTTTCCATAATCTCTGTCAGTAGAAGTAGGATTGGTTTGTAGTCCATCTGACTGACTGACAACTGTTTAGAACCCTTTCTCTCTAGAACGGGTATATGTATCGTGTTCTAATTATATCACAAATGAGCATTTGAGATTGTAGTCCCTGTAAAACAATAAACACACCATATTTACACTCTCAAAAACTCATATACGAAAACCTGTTGCCTACTACCTATTCACGTAGACTCATGAAATTTGGCAGCAGGAAAGTTTTCGCAGTACATAATGGAAAAAGCATTAAGTGGGGACATTAAGCACGCTTGGAAGCTTTTTGTAAGACCACTTTACGCGAACAGAGAAATGACCAATTTTGGGTATAAATAGCTTATTTTTTATTTTATTTCATATTTTTTTATTTTATTTATTCTTTTTGTATTTTTTGCATTTGGAATAATTCCAGTGGGAGGATATTGTTCTTTTGGAATTCAATAAGAAAAGGCATAAACCATCTGTAGCAATTCTCGTAATAGATTTTTCTCTTCCAATAAAGTGGTATAAAAATTTTAATGAAGTTCTCACTGAAAGTTCTAGATCATGGATATATTATTACCATTATTTTTTATTTTCGTCGTTCCATTCCATCTGAATTTAACCTGACCATCTTCTAAAAATTGGAAGTCACCAACACGCTCCATACAAATTTTTCTTCTATATCTGGTATTGGAGTATTGTCATCCAGTAATGTTATAAAAAGATTTACCTCTAGTTCAATAACTTTTTAAAAACAAATTAGAAGTACTTGCTTTATTAAGCTTTTTGAGTAAGGGCTCCATTCATATAGACAAAATTTTTATTGATAAAATTTCCCATATTGGCTGGCAAAAACAATTTACAAATAGAATAGAGAGCTGGTGTTCTGAGTGACAAAGTTGATTCGAGAACAAAAAGTGAGACATCTATTAGAAGTTTCCTGAACTACCACTGTGTGACCAACAGAGAGGAAATAGTTATTTGACAGTGAGAAGCGAGTACAGCAGCGCTGTAGCAGATGCACACATTTGCTGAACAGGCCAATCGAATCAGTTACATCTCACAGGCGCGACCTATATGCTGCAGCATCAATTGTGAGCTCAAGAATAGATCTATGTTTTTATTCACCTCACAGATGTTTAAAAACACCAAAACAATCAGTGAGAGATCATCAGAATCTTTAAAGTGTATTTGGATCACGTTATAAAAATTTAAAATATGTTTACCATGGGTTTGTTGCTGATGATTTAAGTTTTCATGATTTATAAACATTTTTGTAGGCTATACTGGAATTAGTATCATTTACAATTTCTTATAATAGGCACGATAGCAAACATAATGAAGGTGAGTGCAGGAGTCAAATTAAACGTATTTTATATCTAAATACAAACATTAAAAGGTAATTTGTTAAAGTCTATTTTTCTATGGAAATTATTTAAAAATATGACCCAGAAATTGTTAAAAAAAGCTAGATGGAATATAAGGAAAAAAGGAGGAATTAAAAGAAAAATTTTTTAAAAATGGAAATCAGCCAAGAACAGAACATGAAAAATATAGAAAATAATGTCATCCAATTTTTGCTGCAATCAAAGAAGTGATACAAGGAATTAGGTGATAATATACTGAACACTACTAAAGAAAACAGGGAAGTTGAAAAACAAGTGGTACCTTATCACTATTATTTTGAAAAATTTAATGACATACCACCGACTAAGCAATATGACTAAACATTAAGTGAATCTGAAATACAAGATCCATCGAATAAACATGAAGAAAAGAAGAAATAACTAAAAAAGAAAAGATAAAGAATGAAATGATAAACATAATAGTAAGTGGGAGATTGTTGGAATATATCAACCTCAGAGAAGATAACGTTTTTGGATTGAGACCTGTCATTTATTTAAAATAAGTTAATTTTTAGAAAATTCAATTCAAGGGAGTTAAATTAATTATTGGTGAAAAAAAGTATTATTCTACACATAGACTGACGAATCTCTTAACTAAAAGACAAATTACTGTGGATGATATAGATACAATATTAGAGAGTATTGACTTATCAAATTACGTATTTAGTTCATTCCATTCTGGAGCATAATATTCTGATAACATTCCCAAGAAATTAAATTAAATACAGGTATTAAACACAATAATTTGGTAAAAGATATTTGTTATGTCTATTTTGCGAAATTAAAGTAGTAGGCTCAAATTCAGATTCTTCAGAATCAGATGAGAAGAACAGGTGAAGGTTTGATTTAAAAAATAAATAGTGCTACTAGCTGAAAATATCTGGATGAATGATGTGTGTGAATTACTCCATAGTTCGGCAGTAATTCATGGAGAAGAATTAGCAGGAAATAAAATTTACTATAATGAAAAAGTATGACTAAAACCAATTTTAACAAATAAATTCAGTGATGTCATTAATAATAATCCCAAAGGAACTCCACATTTGATCTCCTTTTTGAATAATCTACCACACACATTTTGAAAATCTGAAAAATGTGGAAATGGAATAGTAAATTGGGCTTTCAATAATTTGGCTAGTTAGGCATATATCTGCAAGTATTTCTGTATTGCAGACCATACACTGAACTGGATGAAAGACTAGCAGATGGGAAAAAGGGATACTTCCTTGATATAAAGCTTGCAAAAATCATGATATTACATACAGAGATAACAAAGATGTACAATCTATACATCAGGCTGAGAAATAACTTCAGTTTGCTGCAAAAGAGAGGATATACACTAGAGTTTCATCACTTGCTGAAAATGTTGCAGCACCAGCAGTTTGAGAAATAATATCTGGAAAATGAAAACTAGGAATAAGCTTGGATGAAAATTGATGGACGGTATAACTTATTTCATCCTCATAAAATTTTACGTGCTACAAATTAATAACTCAAGTATTGGTTAGAAACTGCTACCTAATGGCAAAACTAAACCAAAAGCAATAAAAACTAGACTCCTTAATGAACAGTTACAGCATGTTGATAATATTTAAGTGGAGAGCTCCAGATATCTACAGAAAGATAATGTAAAATAATTCATCACTAAAGAATTTAAAAAATTGATGAAAAAAATAATCTTTATTTAACTTTTACTGAATTAAAAGCATCTGCTATTAAAAGATTTAATACAACAATGAAAGATAAAAATGTGGAAGAGATTTTCTCTTGAAGGATATTATAAGTGGGTTAACTTATTTATAGAACTATTTGATAGATACAATAATACAAAACGTCCAAAATAAAAATGAAGCCTGTAGAAGTTACTGCCAAAAATTATAAGGCAACTGCCATTGTATACAATGATACACCGAAAAGTAAAACTCAACATAAAGTTTGAATTAGCAAACATAAAGTAATTTTTGAGAAACAGTACACAGTTGGTCAATACAATTTTTTTTTAAACTGTTATTTCTTCTAACTGAATCACATACTACCTGAAGGCACTGTATGGAGAAGAAGTAAAAGGACATTTTTATGATCAAGAGCTACAGAAAACTAATTAACCAGAAATACATCACATTGAAAAAGTTTTGAGAAAGGAAAATGATAAAATATGTGTTGAATGTAATAGTTTGGTAAATAAATAATAATTTTTGTATGAAATTTTATATACATAAATGTAAGTTATAGACAATTTAAAGCTGTTTGGAACTGATTATAAGATTAACTTTGATGAATGTGTTATCAAAGGTGGTACAGTTGTGATGTTTCAAGCTTCAAAATTATTTGTGATTTTTTACTCAAATACGTTTACGGTTTTCTTTGGATAAATTCCAGTATTACTGGAAAATTAGCTCATAAAATATTTCATGTGTTCTGAGGCTAGCACATTCGTTTGTGATGTGAATTGTATGACAGTTCCAAGCCACACTGAATTTAATAATCATGACTGAGCCTTGCATCTTATTATTGTGACTGTATGGCGGAAACTCTGTTATGAGAAATGACCAAGAAAAAACAAGCTTGTAACGATAAATATCATAACTACATCTATGTAAAATACCCATTTTCGCACCAAAAAATCAACTGTGCCACTCTAAATGACTATCATGACTATAATGCTTTAACAGTGCATAGTGACTTTGTAACATGATTATGTCTTCATTAGTTTGTAGTCAGGCCAGCAGAAAAATCACTTATTTGTTGTGCACCTAATTGTTTCGATGTAAATCAAATCTCATCCATATCCATGGGTTCCTGTGAAACAGATATGTTATACTAGGTGCATGAGCAGTTGTGCAACTATAAAGAAAAGTATTAAAATCGGAATTTCCATGTAATGGCGGCTATCTTGCAGCTCCTGCAATGCCGTATTGTCTGAACTGACAGTGTGCTAGAATTAATGTTAATGCTTCTTTGTTTGACACAGTGCGATTACAACCATGAAATGAAACCACCAAATAACAGTGTAAGTTAAAAATATTTCACAGTTAGTAACATATTATACATTTGTCGAGACCTGAAAGATGTAGAGCAATCTCATACCAATGACAGAGTCAGAGAAACAGCGTGGCAGAGGGACTGTCTAGGAGAGAGAGTTATCACAATGACACAGCTATGTATATATGTAATTCCAAGTCCACTGATTTGTTTTTCACTAGTTATTACACTATACAGAGTTTCTTTTACTACAGTCACTCAGTTCATTTATTCATAGCAAACTTACAAAACTTCCTCATATTCACATATGGGGATGCTATGGATTATATTTCAATACTACAATAAAAGTTAATAAAAACCACTTAATGTCAGAATTATTTGAGAGTTTTAAATCTGGGTTTATTGAATGGCATGAATTTAAAAAGTATAATTTATTAGAGGCACACAAAATCGTTATGAATGTCACATAAAATTTGATTATGGAAAACGTTATTGTATTTTTAGTTTTATGCCAAAATAATCTAATTTTTGTACTAACTCAATGTGAACATCTTTCAGTATTTGACTATTCATTTCTTTTTGGGTTTTTGCCGTCCACATGATTAAATAATTATGGCAGCAAACAATATTCAATCTTTCTCTCATTCTTTGGTGTAAATTTATCAGATTAGTACTATAACTAAGTCTTACCGTTTCTTCAATACTTAAATAGTAACCCCTAGTATTATTAACTTGTTGTCGAAAATTTCTTATATGTACTCTAATGACATATTAATTATACTCATAGATACCAATGTTTAGTTTTAAATGGACCAAAGTTAGTCTTAAATTTTACTAGCTGATTCATGTACCACATGTCTTAAAAATACATCTCTTAATCTGTTTCCTCCACTCATTCTGTATGTAATTTTATCAGTTATTGTACATCAGTTTTATATATCATTTCCAAGAATTTTATTTAAATTTTTGTGGTGAGTTATGTCGTATTGATACACTTGTCTCAGTTAATTTTTAGTCTTGTATTCTCCATGTTTACGAATTGTAGGAAATTCTTCATATGGAACTCAGTTTTGTCTTCTTCCTTTGTTGTTGCAGTTGCTATCGTCTGCAGAAAACCACGTTTCAATAAGTGGAACCGTTTATGAAATATGACAGGGATTTTGACCACATGATTAACGTTTGGCATGGACACAAATTGTGTATTTCATTGGCTGCACTACAGTAATAAGGACGAGTAACGAAAGGAAATTCAATACTTTACCCAGCAAAGACATCATATTGTAAGATGTGAAAATTCACGTTTCTTCACCGAAACTGTTTTCTTCAAATCAGATGAGAAGTATTTTATCAGTTGACTGCAAGACTTCTCAACCACGTCGCTGACAATTCATGGATGGAGTGAACAGATGTGCAGTGAAAAATATCACTACTGTGATTCTCAAAGAGTCCCCATGAATTAGAGCGATGTCAAGGACAGATTCATAGTTTCCTTATTACAGCTATGAGTATATGTATGAGCGCAGTATTGTCGAAGAGTAACTATGAAAAAACGTTAGGTTACTAAGATGTTATAAAGTGACACTTCGCTTTTGTCAGGTCCTTCTAACATCCTATTAAAAACTGCAGGATGGATGTAATTCTTAGTCATGACACAATATTCATTTACTTGTGCGTCTGTGTATCCAGTGATTCATTTATAGAGGAGTTTTAAAGTCTAAAACGAAAGCTGCTAGGGTTACTGTATCTACAGAAGTCACTTGACCATCTGGCTCGTTATTACCCATTCCCATATCATTTGGCCTAATTAATTAATGACATAATAATACTTGTCTCTGGTAAAATGTGGATCAATTTATTGCACGTACTGTACTTTCCCAAAGCGTAAGCAAGTGGGTGCCTGCAACATTGCTGTGTAGCTGTTAAGAAAATTTTATGTGTCTTTTGTACTTCTAGCGTGTCTATAGTCACAATAGTAAGATATATACCGTTTTGTTAGTATTGAATGAGTTATTGGACCCACTCTTCAACAAACGATACTTAGAAATCGCATTGGGAGCTTACAAACAACAATGAGCACACGCAGGGAGCAGCTCAGTTGGCAGTGCCATGTTATTTGTTTCTTTAGCTCCATATAAGACGGATAAAGTGTGTGCATTGTCAAAATACCATTTTATGCGGTGCTTTGTGTTGGCTGACCAGACCTCCCAGTTTTTCCGAGACAGTGCCGGTTTTCAAATAAATGCCCTTCTGTCCCGAGAAAATCATTCGAGACTTATAATTTCCTGGCTTTTAAACTAGAAACATAACACGTACAATAATATTACTTATTTAATAAAATATTTGTGAAAAATTAGTTTCCTAGAAGTAGAACGACATTGAGATATATATTATCTCAATATCGCCTTTAGGCCTACCACATTAGTACCTAAAGGAGGAATAAGATATATGTTGAAAACAAAAGCAGGTACTACCTGCACCAACTTGTAACTTGCTTACATTCCACTTTATAGCCCTCGAGACAAGTAAAACCTAAACCAAAGGAGGTATACATGATCATTATTTAAATCAGTTTCCCTAATGGAACTGAAATATTATGGCAGTTAATTTTGTGAAGATTCCGAACGTTACGGCGCATTTCAGCAGTGATTATCTAAAATAGGATTCGAGGAAGATTGGTTTTTACACTGGAACAGCCGCGTTTCTGACGCTCTTAAAACGGCGGAAAGGGGTCATTATGACTTTAAATAAAATATATTCATATTTGACTTCAATATATACTTCATTTAGTGTTAGGTAATCGATACCATACATCTAGTAATCACAACAATTATTTACTGTTATAAATAATAATTGCTAATTTATTTGAACAACAATGTATCGTACAAGTATATTTTTGCTACTGCTAACAAGTTATTTAACTATAGAATTTAATTTATTAATAAATTTTAATTTATTAAATGTTCATACAACCTTCTAGGCACATTTAGTATGTTTGGTCCATTACATTCTCATGTGTGTTTTACAAACAGCTCTGTATTAGTTTTCACTCAAGTCATCTGAAGCTGCTAGACGCGCTTAGAATAGGTGATATCTGTTTTACGCACACGTCTTCCACACACAGCTTTGTGGCGCATTACACAGTTTTATCTAGTCTTGTTGCCTTTGCAGAGGCTAATTAGTCACTTCCTGTGCTTTCTAGGTGATTTCAGTCTCACATCCTCTTCCTTTACAGGATGTTCTTGCTCTTTCATTCCCTTGAGTTCATTTGCCAGTTGAAGTATGAACTTCTTCCTTTCCATTTTCTTGTTCGCTACTGTGTTATAGATGACCCATGCATTTATTGCCGCCATGTCCAGTATGTTGTAGAAGACATGCATTGGCCATCTCCTACATGCAACCTTCGTAGTACATTTACGGGTCATTTGATCAACCACCTACCACCCATACTTCGGTGCATTGTAGAACGCTATGGTTTCATGTTTCTTCTTTCTTTCCTTGCTTATTGCTACTTCAACATGCAGCGAACTCAGAAGAACGAAAATTTTTATTCTTCCTCTCTTGGTATACAGTCAAGGTGCAGCCTAAATTGTCGCTGTTGTGCAGTATTGTGGTGGAGTATATTCCAATATTTGGCTTCGTTACGTCATCGGGATTTCACGGCGGATTTGGTTCATTGTACCAGTTAATGAAGTTCTCTTTTTTTTTTGAGCTTTTTAACATGCTGAAGAGCAGTAAAGAAGTTGTCTGTGGTCACATTTCTTCCTTGATTCGCAAATGGTTCCATGAGATGCAGAACTATGTACTCTGTAAGTGGTTGTTTCTCTCTAAGCGTGTCGTTTTAGCCGAGATATGGGAAAGCACTACATATATTCTTTGTCATTACATCAATAGCGAACTAGAATTTGAGACCATATTTGTCTAATTTATTGGACATGAACTGAGTAAATCTTCATCTTGGTTTGCTTGGTAACAGTTGCTCATAAGTGGTTATATTTTCTCAAGGATGGTAAGTGCGAATACTGTTTTCAGTGATTTTCCCCAAATTTCAGATTCAAGAGGGAATTTGTTGGCTACCAGGCGTTTAGCCCAGGTTGATTTTTCACCAAAATCTAGAAATCTGAAAAGCTCCTGAACCTGCCCCTTGGCATAATGTCCCTGATAAAAGCAGGCCGCCAAGAATGTGACCAGAGATCATCCACAGACATACCTTTCGCACACAGTACACTCCAAACATGTATGATGGGTATCAGTTTCTCCAGTCCCTCAAATGACACAGTCCAGTCACTGTTTTTTAGTACTTTACGAGCATTTGATTCTGTATATTTCTTTATGAGACATAGTATTCCTTCATCAAAAATAAGACGGAAGGCAGTGAAGTTACAGGTGTCTACTCGTTGGCATGCATAAGCAGTGGGACCTCCTGAACATTAAGAGCTGACCGCCTTCCAGAAAATGAACAATTTCCTAACCCCCTTAACGGTTCCGTCCCTTGCAATCATCTTTGTAGACGCTTCCAACTGTACCTACTGTGATAAAAGTGGTGATGATTGACGTATATCCGAATTTGAATACTCTTCCATTAATTACCATCGTTCACAATGTCTTCGTCTTCACTTGTGTTAGGTACATAATCGTCGGTGATGTCAATTTGCGATTCACCTACGGAATTCTCTGAGAGATGTAACACTTTATCAGAAAGTCCACACGGACGATACATGTCCGAAAACGTGTTTCACGGACAAATACAGCCTGAGTGACACAACATAAGCTGTGGCGGACTGCGATGTACACGTGCCAAGTTGCAACAATGAGGAGCAACTGCTCTGTGTCACTGCTCACTGTTCCCATTGTACTGTTGTATAATCTACTCATGTTCAGAAGAGAAGTTACACTGGGGTCAAATTGACCCCTTTCGCCGTTCTAAGAATATGAATGAAATTGCGAAGAAAATTAACATATTTTGTAAAGACTAAAACATCTTCAGAAAGAGGTGAAAAATTAGAAAGGTCATATCATTTCATTAACGAAGTAAATAAATTGGATATGACAATGACCGAGTAACTAATGATAGGGGTAAAATGGACGCCTTCCGCCGTTCTAGTGTTAATGCCCCGTTGTCATCGAGGTCATTGGAGATGGAGTACAAGCTCGGATTGTGTCAAGCATGTGGAAGGAAATCAGCAGTGCCCTTACAAAGGAAACTTCCCGGCATTTGCCTCGAGTGACTTATGGAAGTCACGGCAAACCTAATTCTAGATGGATGGACACTTGTTTTAACTGTCGTCTTCCCCGAATGCGAGTCCACTGTGCTAACCTCTGCGCCACTCGCTTGGTAGAGCTTACTGAATAATGTTTGGGATGTATACACGCTGGACGTAACAACCTGCAATCAAATGAAGTCTTAAATTTTACTATTAAGTGTATAATTTGTTTCTGATTGCTGATTAATAATATTACACGGTATCTAGAATTAATGATCTGTACCTAAGTAACCAGTAAGTGACTAAACGTCGTAGGAAATATATCTAGGATACTACAATCAAAACATTACAAGCAATTCTTTTTTATTTCTGAAGAATAGGATTTTATTTATGTGGAATGTACCTACATGTTCCTTTCCATTTCACATTCTTGCCCAGGATTTTTCAGCTGCTGCGTCGTCATGTGGCTATCAGAATAATTGACAAGAAAGGCAAACGTTAAGTGTAGTAATGAAGTTAAGTAAAAAGTATAAATACAAGTGTCCCGGTTTTGATTCTTTTTTTTCTGTATGAAATCTGGTCAGACTGTCTTCGTGCTTTAATTAAAGAATCCTAAATGGTTGTTACACGGTGAAAATTACTGAACTATATGAAATAAAATCGCCATAGTTTCTGAACGGTTGCGTTCAGAATTCCCAACTGCTCGGTTGGGCGCAGGGTGTGTGTGTGGTTTGATTTAGCGACGATGCCCACTTCCTTTCGGATGGGTCCCTGAATAAGCGAAATTGCCGCATTTATGGGACTGACAATCCGCATTTCGTAATCGACACGTCTGTTCATCCTCAATGGGTGACTGTGCCTGTAAAGTCCAGTCAGGGAATAATCAGTGCGATATTCCTAGATGACACAAAATGAAATGGGTCTAAGCACTATGGGACTTAACATCTGACGTCTTCAGTCCCCTAGACTTAGAACTAATGGTACTTAAATCTAACCAACCTAAGGACATCACACACACATCCGTGCAAGAGGTAGGATTTGAACTCTCGACCGGAGCAGCAACCCGGTTCCGGACTGAAGAGCCTTGAACCTCGCGGTCACAAAGGCCGGCTTTGATGACACAGTGAGTACCAAAAGGTACGTAAAGGTTTTAGAAGATGATTTCATCTCCATTATCCAAAGTGTTCCTGATTTCGTAGAGATGTGATTCATGCAAGGCAGAAGTCGATCCCATCAAAGTAGGAGAGCATTTAATGTCCTGGTGGAGCACTTTAGGGACTGCATTCTTGTTCTGAGGTACCCATGCGACTCCTTTTTGTGGGGCTATATTATGGACAAGGTGTACGGCAATAATCCCAAAACCATTGCTGAAAATAGCCATTCAGGGGGTCATCCACAACATCGATGTTTCTACACATCAGCGGGTCATGCAGAATTTCGCTATTCGTCTGCGCCACATCATCGCCAATGATCGTAGGCATGCCTAACATTTCATAACCTAAATCCGAATACCTGTAGTCATGTTTACATGGATAAAGTGTACGCACTCCGTAGTCTGTAACTAATTTATTTTTTTCATATAGTTCAATAATGTCATCCAGTATGTATCACGTAATAAGTCAGAAAATTTTAATAAAATAAGTGTTTGATATAAAAAAGGGTGTTTCGAATGGTACGGCTGGGGTCACGAAAGAGAATTTATAAAAATCTGGCCTATCTAGTATTTTTTGTTATTCGGTTTGACCTTCCGCCACATTAGACCATATATTCAGGACTCTACTATGTTCTCTATTGGAGGCTGCGAAACTCTAAGCGGCAGACGAAATCGTCACGCCAGGCGCTTCAGGAATGTTTAGCATAGGGTAACCGAACCGTGCGGTAAAACCAGTACACAGGTACTGGCAGTAACTCACCCAGCGCGAGTGGGAGTATAGGGGCGATAACAAAGCCGCACTCTGCACAGAAGCAGCAAGCTCATTTGAGTCGTCAAAGGGATAGGAATGCAGATGTTTACACCAGAACGCCGATCTCAATTGAATTCAGACCACCAAATGGGGCGGTTCACAGTTCAGGTTCCGCCGCACTGCAACACCGACCGGCAAGTATGTCTTCAGTGTCGAACTGCTTAATATTTCGGACGTATATGTGTCCTATAAACTTTGTGACATCAGTCATTGCGCGTCTCAGCATTATTCCAGCACTGGTAATTAAAACACATATTTCTGTCAAATAGCTTTTCCAGTACATGTCACAGTTATTTCAAATCAGTACGTATTATCTATCGTTTCACCTATTGTTCCTTTTGACTAAGAGCTCTCATTGTGCATAGCTCAGTTAATTACTAATGCTGGATAAACAACATTGTTTCTCTTCCTCGCCATTCTCATCAAGTACACTATACATGACTAATCCTAACACAGAAAAATTTAGTTGCTCATTAACTAGAAACCTATATTCTGTCTTTATCTCAATTTATAAATATTTACACATTTTTAACTTTCTTTACACGTGCGACGAGAACACAAGATTAAGTAGGTGGAAATATTTCGTATTTTTATGCGTAACAGTACCCAAGAAATTATTAAATTTGGCAGCCGAAGAGTTTCGGCATAAGAAGTCACTCTCAATCTGCCAATATCCTTGTCAAAGAGGGAGAAGGAGCGGAAAGAGATTTGGTGCACTCTATTGCCCTCCCCTAGGAAACTACCCACAAATACGAATAATCAGCAATGATAAGCAACATTAGGATGCAGAAAGCAAAGGTAATATGACTGCATTAAAGACACATAATGTGCTTCCACAGAACACGTGGCTTGCCACTGAAAAAAGGGTTGATCTCTCCACTGGCAAAACATTCCGGAGTAATCCCCCTTTCAGATCTCTGGGACGAGAGTGCCAAAGGGAAGGTGACCATGAGCAGAAGAGTGAATAACCAACGAGAGGATAGTATCCTACGAGTCGGGGGTTGGAGTGTCGGAAGTTTGAACATGGTAGGAACGTTAGAAAATCTGGTAAGGGAAATACAAAGGCTCATTCTAGATATAGTGGGAGAGAGTTATTTTAAATGTAAAGAAGCCAAGGATTTCTGGTCAGATGAGTATAGGGTATTATCAACGGCAGCAGAAAATGATATAAAGGGATGAGGATTCGCTATGAACTGGATTGTTGGAAAGAGAATGTGTTACTGTGCACAGTTCGGTGATAGAGTTGTTTTCATCATGATAGACAACAAACCTACACTGACAACGATAGTTGAGGTACACATGCCATCGTCGCATTCTGAAGCTGAAGAGATTGGGAAACAATATGAGGATATAGAACGGGTAATTCAGTACGTAAAAAGATATCAAAATTTAATCGTCATGAGAGACTGGAATGTAGGTGTAGAGTAAGAAGTTGAAGAAATGCTGACAGGAGAATATGGGCTTGCAACCAGAAATGAGATAGCAGAAAGGTTAATTGGGTTCTGCAATAAATTTCAGCTAGTAATAGCAAATACTCTGGTCAAGAAGCACAGGAGGAGGAGGTATACTTGGTCGAGCCCGGGAAATACAGAAAGATTTTAGTTATCAGACAAAGATTCCGAAATCAGATACTGGATCTTAAGGCGCAGATATAGATTCAGATTACAATTTAGTAATCATGAAGAGTAGGATAAAATTTAAGGGATTAGTCAGGAAGAATCAATGGGCAAACAGGTGGGATACGGAAATACTAAGAAATGAAGAGATCTGCTTGATGTACTGAAGTACTAAGGAATAAAGGGACACACTTGAATTTCTCTCTGTCTACAGATACTGCGATAAGGAATAGCTCAGTAGGTAGTTTAGTTGAAAAGGAATGGAAAAGTCAAAAAAGGGCAAACAACTAAAGTTGGAAAAGAAAACATAGGAACAAAGAAGATAACTGCGAAGAAACGATGGACAACAGAAGAAATACTTCAGTTGATCGATGTAAGAAGGAAGTACAAAAATGTTTAAGGAAATTCGGGAATACAGAAATACAAGTCGCCAACCGACGAAATAAACAGGAAGAACATGGAAGCTAAGGCGAAGTGGCTTCACGAAGAACGCGAACACATCAAAAAAGATGCGATTGTCCGAAGGACTGTCTCACCATATTGAAAAGTGAACATAGATGAATTTAAAAGTGAAGTTGGTAAAATTAAGAGGACAATAGGAATTTCACTGGTAAATGCAGAAGAGACAGCGGATAAGTGGAATGAGTACATTGAAGGCCACTGTGAGGAGGAAGAATTGTCTAATGTGATAGGGAAAGAAACAGGAGTCGACACAGAAGAGCTTGAGGATCCAACAACATAATCAGAATTTAATAGAGCTATGGATTACTTAAGACCAAATAAGGCGGAAGGGTCAGATAATATTCCATCAGAATATCTAAAAGCACTTGAGAAAGTGGCAACAAAACGACTATGTTGGTGTGTAAAATGCTTAAGTCTCACGATGCACCATTTAATTTTGGGAGAGATATATCCACACAATTCCAAAGACAGCTAAAGCTGACCAGTGCGAGAATTATCACAGCATCAGCCTAATAGCCCATCCACCGAAGTTTCTGACAAAACTAATATACAGAATGAAGGAAAAGCAAATTGAGGATCCAGAATGAGATTTTCACTCTGCAGCAGAGTGTGCGCTGACATGAAACTTCCTAGCAGATTAAAACTGTGTGCCCGACCGAGAATCGAACTCGGGAAAATGAGGAGATGTCCATAGGATTTGTCAAACTAGAAAAAGCGTTTGCCGATGTCAAATCGTGCAAGATATGTGAGATTCTGTGGGAAACAGGGGTAAGCGACAGGGAGAGACGGGTAATATACAACCTGTACAAGAGCCAAGAGGGATTAATAAGAGTAGATGACCAAGAACGAAGCGTTCAGGTCGAAAAGGGTGTAAAACAGGGACGTAGTCTTCCCCCACTACTGTTCCATCTCTACGTCGAAGATACAGTGATGGAAATAAAAGAAAGGTTCAAGAGTGGAATTAAAATTCGAGGCTCAAGGATACCGACATTAAGATTCGCTGATGACATTGCTAGCCTGAGGGAAAAGTAAGGGGTATTGTACGATCTGCTCAGCGGAGTGAACAGTCCAATGAGTATAAACATGGAGTGAGAATAAATCGAAGAAAAACGAAAGTAATTAGAAGGAGCAATAATAAGAACTTGGACAAAGTTAACATCAGGATTGATGGTCACGAAGTACAAGAAGTCAACGAATTGTGGTATCTAAGCAGCAAAATAATGCGTTGTAGATGGAGAAAGGAGGGCATCAAAAGCATACCAACAATTGCAATAAGGGCATTTCTGGCCAAGGGAAGTCCACTAAGGTCAAACATAGGCCTCAATATGCGGAAGAAATTTCTGAGAATGTGCGTTAGGAACGCAGCTTTTTCTGGTAGTGATACACAGACTATGGGAAAACCGGAACTGAAGAGAATCGACGCATTTGAGATGTGTCACTACAGACGAATGTTGTAAATTAGGTGGACTAAGCAGTAAGAAGGTTTTCTGGAGAATCGTCAAGGTAAAGAGTATATGGAAAACACTGACCAAATGAAGGGACAGGACTGTAGAACACTTTTATGACGACAAGGAATAACTTACATGTTATCAGAGGAAGCTGTAAAAGGTAAGAACGGTAGAGGAAGGAAGAAACCGGAATAGATCCAGCAAATAATTGGAGATATAGGTTGCAAGTGGTTCTCAGATACGAAGAGATTGGCAGAGTAAAGAAATTCATTGATGGCCTGCATCAAAACCGTCAGATGACTGATACTCAAAGAAAAAAGAAAGTTCCTCTTCATGTAATGACATAATACCACTCATTCATGTACTAAGGAGTAATTCAATGGGTTTCAGTTCACAAAACAACATGTAACAAACACCAATATGTGCAGATACAAAATTCAACCGAATGATACAAAAACCAAAACATAACAAGTAACCTACATCACAAAATTTACCAAGTGGAATTCATTTACTTGAAACCTTTATACTAAATTCTACAATACCTATTTAGTTATTCACTCATAGAAAGTAAGTAGATAATATTAACTAAAATTACGATAGTAGACAACTGTCACTTGTTGTTTGAAAATCACATTTCTCTTCTTTTTCCCAATGACATAGGAGAAATTAAATTAATAACTGTTCATGAGTAATACTGTTTACTTACTACCAACAAAAATATGTATACATGTTTACAGATTTATGGATATGAGAAATATAAGTATCCTGTGCTTCAGTAATTTTGCAATTCTTTCTACATTTTGGGTATGTATTACTAGGAGTGTGCTTCAGCATATAAGTTTCCAGAATTTCAGCTAGTTCACTATCTTTAACCCACTAACAAAAATATTGTCATTTGCTAACTAACAATAATCAATCTAATTCTTAGTAACTATTATTTACATGAGTAAATGGTAGCAAGCTAGATCACTTAGCATAAATTTTCCCCTATCATATCATAACAGAGGCATGATATTCCAGTATTACACAGTCATGCCAGTTTTTTGCTATCTTCTTACAGCCTCCCTCCCCTGATTAGACAGCAGCTTATCTTCAGTGGTCATAGTGACTAATCTCCTTGTCACATCTTCATCACATCACTTCCCCAACTAAATAATATATACATACACATATAGGCCTAAATAGCTAATTTATAGTAGCATATGGTAAATAGTAAGGCATAATATTAATCATAACTCTTTACATATATTTCTATAGCTTGCATCACATTACATGAAGCATAGTAGAAAAAATAGTTTCTATCGTATCATACAAGAAGAATGCTTTCATATTACAGCTATGAATGAACTGTACTTAAACTGTGACACACAAGGCTTCAGGCTAAATAGCACATACATGTACCAGTATCTAGCACAGCTATAATTTCAGTTTCATAAGTGTTTGTCACAACATTACTTATCTATAGAGTTTTAGAGTTTTCTGTGAATAGTAATGTTACCCTTTAGTTAGTGTGAATGAATTACCTGCTTCGACATGAGAGTAGTTATTTCTCTTATCATATATACATTTGACCAAAAAGTCTTGAGCTCTTATTACTTATCCATCATTTAAATTTCTTACCTGCTGGAAGGTCGATTCATTCCTCTCTTAAGAGATTTCATAATCCCAAAAAAACACCATTTAACTACCTATTAGGGTCATGCAGGTCGACTCTGATTCCCTTTAATAAACTTAACCTAATATTACAGGTGTCAAATATGTTTCAACATTCAATATAACAAGTGCATTCATATTGAAGTACAGGAACTGGTTACTGCTGTATCCAAGCTTACTATTAATATTAATAGCAGGAATATTTACACTGAAAAACATGACAATAAAATTTCAGATATAGATACACAATGTTTCTTATACCATGAGAGTAGAGGAAGAGCTGTTTGCTTTTATTACATTGTAGCTGAATTATGGTATGAAAGTACTCATAAGTACATGACTGTCTAAGTAATGAATGTGATATGACACAATGAGTCATTGTTTCCTGCCCTGGAGGGATATTTCTCCACACGTAACTACATGCAGGCACTAGAGAGTATATTTCTTTGTGCCTCTGTTGGAATATAGTCCTTGGCATTTCTTACTAGACACATAAGCTAATAAGTGATTGCCCTCCCAGGGAATTATTACTGTTTGGAAGGGATCTGTGTATATCAGGTGCCATTTCTTTATTAAAATCTAAGGTTTATAATGAGTCTTAATGCTTTTTCACGAATGGAGTAGTCTGCTTTCTCCTTAATTTGGTATCATAGTATTCTTTCCTCAAATTCGCACATCATTTAATGGAAATTAACATCTGTTTCATCTTCTGTTCCTGGGCAGTTACTGTTTGAGATAAACATAAAATCGGATCTGCATAGTCGTTTGTTTCACTCTTCTTACATATTAGATTAGCTGGGGTTTATTGTGAAAAATATAAGGGAAAATTATTTACTATTTTCTGAAAACAACGAATGATTCTACCCATCTCATTTGTTTACTTGATGAATATGACATCACACATCTGTTAAACTTCCAAAAAAGAGCTTTGCTATTTGATGTTTCCTGAGGATTAAATTTCGTGATTTTATTTGTTGAATTTCTAGATACTCCAACAATTCTATCCTGCTTTACAAGCAAAATTTAATGCAACATTCGACAATATTACTGTTAAGTTTCCCACCTTGAAAATATATTCATTCATTATGTGCATAATTATTGGGCTTGTAGCTGTGGGTTTCACTGCATGTAATTTAACATGTTTAGGAAAGTTATCACACTGTCCTAGTTTGTATTTGACAGTCCCATGAGCAGAGGGATAGGGGCCTGTTAAATCAATACAGACAATACTTAGTGGCTCTGTGGGTATATCTGGGCGTTAATTTGTTTTACAAGACTGATCTGAGAATTTAACATTTTCGCAAATAAAATGAGTCTTCTGCATTTGATATGTTCATAGTAACATACTTGTGAAATAACAGTAGAGATTAAGGTTCATACAATCTTACTTCATCTTGTGGTGTCCTCACATGCAGTGTGTATGCCAAATCAGAATATCTTGAGATCCAGCAACATCCAGGCACATCACATTGTACACCAGTGAGAACATTTCTTCTATAAAACAACAAGTCTTCATGAATTTTGTAGTGTTGGTTTGTTTTAGCATTATTTCCTTCCATGAGAAACGTCACCCTTTTTCTTCGTGAATCACTGTCTTGTAATTCTTTCATGTTTGGTCACATATCCAAAAATACTGCCTTTCGTTAATATCCCTCATATTGATAATGATAAATTTATGGGTTAGTTCGACTAAGTCCTATAATTCTGCAAACCTTACTGAAATCATGATAAAGCTTTGGCTATAACAATGTGTTTTCCTATTATGAGTATAACTTCAAATCGTGCAACTGCTAGAACATAGTCTACAGTGACAGTTAAGTATACAGCCGTTTGCAGGGCAACAAAATGTTTAATTCTCGCTGGTGACACATCCTTGCCAAAGAAAAATAGTTAAACGTTTTGAAATGCTCATATTACAGCCAAGGTGGCAAATTCTGTAGCCAAATCCCCATGTTCCCATTACAATAAAGTTTAGCTGGCAAAAGTTATTCTCCTAATCTTAATTTGGCTTCCTGATCAGAAAGTTGGAGCAAGCATGCCCACAGTCTCGAAAATGTGGAGTTAGAGGCAAAGCTAAAATATTTTGTGATATCCAGATGATGTAGTATCCTGAAATGAACTATAACATATTTTACGTCTTCCCAACGCCTCTATCATTTTTCCGTCCAAAACCACTGCGCACTATTTTTATTAAACTAAATAATGTATTGCTGTATAACAGTTATAGTGAATATGTGTGTAGATATGCTGGGAGCAACACCTATGTGGAGCTCAGCTGCCTGGTGCAGTTCTTTCAGTTCGATGCCAGGTTGGCGATTGCACGTTGATGGGGATTAAAACGCCCAGTCCCCAAGTGGAGAAAATCTCCTCTCCAACCCAGCCAGCATCTGAACCTCTCCTCGGGTGACATTCTGCCACATTGAGCACTTAGCTAAGAGGGCAGACTGTTTAATACCTAAACAACAAGTATAATCTCATGAAAGCCTTTAACGGTCTCTTTGTTTGAAGAACTAGTAAGTTTTCTAATGCACATATGATATGAGCAACTGGGATTATCAGTTCTGAACAAAAGATACGCAATAAGATTTTACTTTGATCCCTAACATGACCCGCCGTGACAGATGCGGATATTAACTTCTGCAGTGTTTGGCACAATAATTTTAAATGTTGTTACCTCGTGAAGGGGTGAATATGATAATGTCATTAATATAAAGCCTAATTTACTCCAATAAATCCACTCCAAGCACAGTGCCAAATGCAGTGATCAAGACTCCTGGACTCACTTTTAGACAAAAGGTAACATGCAATATTGATAAACTCTCGACAAATGTATAGTCTGTACCCACCTGAATGAATCTCTGGTTCGATACTAGACAGATTCCATGAAATTTTTACAATTTCTCTTCGATGTTTTCTGGATATAATCAGACAGGTATAATAAGTTGAATGATTGCTGTGGCGTCTAACACTAGGTGTACTTTCCCATACAGCTAGCTACTCCTAGAAGTGGACTACAATATGGAGACAATAAAGGTTCAGTGAATCAGCAATGTATCATATATATGTAATGCTCGCAGGAAGGCGCGCCGATCTCCCGCCTCATGGCGTCGCAGCTCGCACCGGCCAGACCGATGTCGTGGGTTGACTCCTGTTGCTCTCGTGTCGGCCGCGAAGCCACTACCCCTCGACATACGGCGCGGCCGACTGGACTGACGTTCGCCGACGCTCAAGACGTACAAGTCATCTTGTGTCTCAGTGCGCTGCCGACTAACCTATCGATCCAACCGGCAATGACCATTGCCTCAACAAACTCGAGCAGACTGGCGGCCTAACCCATACTAGCACTCCGGACGACAGATAGACACTGACTGCCCCACACTGACCCGGCTGACCAACCGACCAGACTCGCCGCCTAGCGAGCTCATAGCGCCCCTTAAATTAACGTGAGCAGGCTACATTTCCACTTGCCTACCAGAGGGAGACACCAAAGCTGCGATTGCCACAGCGGCGCCACCACCAGAAACTGAGGGCGACTGCTTCACACTACGCGCTGCGGCTCGCTCTTCAAAACAGCAAATTTTACCGCGGCTCAGTGTCATCCTCCACACATAAGACATCGAGAAGTCAGTTCTGAGTCCATCACAGAAACGGCCAAGGGACAAATCATTAAGATCCTTAGAGAAACATGTGGTTCTTAACGTGTATAAAGATATAAGATGTTGTCTCCAGAGTAGTCAATGACCGATACTGTTTGAAAATAGCTACATCTACTGGTTTGGTTCTTTCTCAGTGCATTGTGTAATAAATACAAAGTCACACTCGCACACACTTTTGAGTCTCTCAGGAAAGGAAAATCACAGCAGAAGCTATCAGATAGTTTTGATGACTTTCACAGAAATACAATAAGAAGGAAAGTATATGCATTTATTTTTTCTAATGAACTGCCAGCAATTGACAACGTGTTTTGTATCGTGAATGAAGATCCAGGCCATTTTCAGAGAACTATATTTTATAAGTTGTTAAAATAATCAATTTTTAGTACGTTTTCGGCGTAGATGTGATAGCATGCTGATATGCAGGAATAACACGGTTTTATGGAGACGGCGTCATCTGCTAACGATGAAATTGTTCTGAGGTCCTGATGGATTTTCCACCAGAAGCAAGGGCCCACCGAGTAGAGGAACACGCTTGATCATTACACACATTGGGTGCAAAGAAGGTATCGTCGAAGGCTGCTTGTGGACTTCTGAATCTAAAAAGAGTGGAGATTATCATGAGGAGATGTGCGCCAAGATGTTCGAGAAGTGTTTCAGGATGTTCTTCCACGGCTTCACAAAAACACAGTTATTATTTCTGATAACGTGTAGTACCATTCTTCTAGAAAAGACGAAGTTCATAATGCGAATTTCAATGAGCACAATGTATCAAAACGGCTTATACGCCTGCTTAGCAGTCGGCTTTCAGCCGTGATACCGTGCGGACGGGCTCGGCGCGCCGGGCAGTACTCCGCAGGTGTTGTTGTTTACCCGCCAGCGCGCGGTCGCGTCGTTGTATTGCCTTATAGTACCTGTACCGACCCGCCATGGCGTTCTCATATAGAGAAGCTACAATTAAACTATCGCTCAACGCATCGTACACGAGACCGAAAGCCCATGAAACTGAACGGTTTCTACGAGACATCATGCACATAGAACCACAAAAACTGATAGGCATTCATCTGGCTATTGTAACAAGCACAGTGTACCTCAAACTGATTGACGAAGCGGCCTGCAACAGATTACTCCAACGATCTGAAGACAAGGAACACTCTCCTAAATTTGGTGGCCCAGAAAACGAGGCGCATTGCGGCGACTCCCAAAATGTGGGCTCCTGTGAAACCGACCAGCCACCAATGACATCACAATCGTCTCTTGGTGATTGGGCAGACGATATGGAGGCAGATGATGCACAGCAAACATCGGTATCTCCACCAGAGCCCATGGCTGACGTTGAGCCCGGAGGGCTCTGCCAGCCAGGGACTCATACGGCACAGTAGTGCACAGCATGCAGATGGATGGCTGTGTGGTGCGTGAGATCACTGTGGGCTTGCACCGGCACACTGCCTCCGCCACTTGATATGTCTCAGTCATACCGTGTGGGAACAGTCAATGTAAATGGTGTCCACTCCACTGTAAAGACCCGCATGTTACACGACATGATCAGAGCGGCAGACTTGGACATTGCCCTTCTCCAGGAGGTCCGTTCCGAGCTGCGTTTAGACCTATATGGCTACACCACCTACAGTCTATCCTTAGATGATGGCGCAGGAGGAACGGCCATCCTTCTCCGAGATAGCATAGACGTGACGGACGTGACGTACTTGCCGAACGTGCGAGGCATCGCACTCGGCGCAGTCCGCCTCATTAACGTCTACGCTCCCTCCGGTAATTCGCACCGTGGTGACAGGCATGTCTTCTATTCGGAGGAGGTAGCCCCACTTTTGCAAGGAAATATGGACCATTACATAGTGGGCGGCTATTTTAACAGTGTTCTGCGGCCCGAGGACCAGAGACCGCATTACGTCCCATGCCCGGTTCTACAAGCATTGATACGTGACCTCATGCTCCACGACACATGGCTCTTACATCATGGGACCCAGAGTGGATATACGCACTTTACCAGCCATTCTGCCAGTCGTCTGGACCGGATATACGTCTCGCGTGCCCTCCGCACAGCAACCCGTGATGCAGTACTCTGGCCGACGGCCCTCACGGACCATCTCGCGTACATCTGCACTGTCACCTTACCCCGACAACTCACAAGACGCAGCAGAGGCCCGTGGACGCCGAACGTCTCCCTCCTTTGCGAGGAAGCGTGTCGGCGAGCAGTCACTGACACGTGTCGTCGATGTATCAGGCGCCTGCCCGTGTATGCTTCCACGTTGCTGTGGTGGCCTGGATGTGTCAAACGTGCACTCCGAAAGACCTTGATGGCCTACGGGCATGAAAGATCGGACTGGCAAAGGGCAACATCGGAATTTTACTATACAGCGTTACGTGAGCTGTTTTTTTTTTTTTTTAACGGACATCGCGCACACGTTCGCCAGGCGCTATGGGACCTTGTACATGGAAGATTCGCGACATGTACGTGATTACCACGAGCTGTTGCACGATTTTCCCGCCCCTCGGGACGTGGCACCCGATGATAGTCTGCTGTTGCCCATTGCACCCGACGAGCTGACACCGGCCTTGGCACGTGGAGCACCGAACAAGTCGCCTGGACCGGACGGTTTACCCCTGGAATTCTACGGCACTTTTTACGACCTTATGGGCGACAAGTGGCTCCAAATGTTTCAAGACCTGATCTGCCCTGATTTCACTGTCCCCACAGAATTCACAGAAGGCATCTTGATCCCAGTACCGAAACCGAATGGTGGTTGTAGGTGACAGGACTTTCGCCCACTCACTCTCCTCAACAACTACTACAAGATCTTCGCCCGTAACCTCCGCTCGCGTCTCCACACCGTTATCGGGAAAGCCATCCACACCGATCAGACATGTTTAGGTGGTGTCAGCAACATTCGTACGGCGTTAGGAGCATACCGCGACGTAATTGCTTTGACGGCGGCCTGCAAATTACGAGGCGCCCTTGTCGCCGTAGATTTTGACCACGCATTCGACCGCGTCGACCACGGCTTCTTACGCGCAGTTTTGCAACACATGGGCCTCTCTCCGGAGTCAGCACAACTGGTCCTCCGACTGGTCCACGGAGCGCGCTCCCGCATGATGGTCAACGGTTATCAGTCTGGTCACATTGTTGTTGGACGGTCAGAGCGACAAGGGTACCCCCTGTCGGGTATATTATTTGCTGCAGCGCTTGAACCAGCTTTACATGGTCTACGGCAGCGATTAACTGGTATCTCCTTGCGGGACGTGACCTTTCGTTGTGGTGCATTCGCCGATGACGTGGTGTTCCTGGACAGATCATAGGATGAAATGCTACGCCAGTACGGGGCGGTAGCTGGGAGCGTCATCAACGTGAAGAAGACAAAATACATGGATGTCGGAGGAGGGCTTTCCCATGCAACGGCGGTGCCCTTTGACAAGGTGCCCGTACTCAAGTGTTTAGGAGTGCAATTCTATAGCAATGTCCGCTGCACGGAGGCGGCTACGTACCGCCGCCTCCTACACTAGACACGTGCTCTGCTGCAGGACAACAAACTGCGTCGCTGGGATATGCTACTGAGAACACGTTATGTCAACACCTATCTTGTCTCAAATCTGAACTATTTTGCGCATATCTTTCCCTTGACGGCTACGATGGCCGACAGATTTCAAGCAGCATATGGACATTTCGTAAGCACTGGTCTGGTCTTTAAAGTCCGATACGCCACCCTGACGCTGCCGCAGCGGGCGGACGGTATCGGTTTAATTCATGTATATAACCGTGCGCGATCGCTTTATCTCAACACTATGCGTCGTACATGGACCTCTGCCCACGCCACTCTGACGGGCACCCTGATAGCGGAAGTAGCACCACACTCTCTGCATCCCCCGGTTTCTGTAGGGCACATTTCACCGGTACTCACCTCATCAGAGAGTTCTTGATTGACTTCAGCTACTTACTGTCAGAACTTCCGACGACACGGAAGCCCAGCACAAAACACTATTATCGCCTCTATCAACAGTAGCAACCTGTAAATACGGTCGCCCACAGACATCCTGAAGTTGCCTGGAACACGGTGTGGCGAGTGGTCCACACGCCTTTCCTACCTACGACGGTGCGTTCATTGTGGTACGTGGTTGTGAATGGGAAGTTCGCTACTCGTCAGAGGCTATATTCCATACATCTGACGGACGACTCCTTGTGTTCGACATGTACAGTCGCTGACTCGGATGCACGCCGTCTGACGTGTGCCGCGACCAGCGAGTGCTGGCTACTGACGCAGCGCATGCTGACGTTACTCTTGCGGCGATTGCCGGAGTCTATCTCCCCTGATGATGTATTGCGCCCCGACGGCGTATACTTTCCATCAACCAGAACGAACGCCGTTAACTGGCTAAAAGGCATGGCTGTTTACTATATATTTTGCGATGCTCGACTCGACTTTTGGTCTCTATTGATGACGACACATGCAGCATTCAGCCGCCACCCGAAGTACAGAACTTATTTCGCAAATTATTTAGGTTCATTATTTGCGAATCCTCCTGCTCACTGTGGCGTTCCGGGTATGAGACGCTGAAAATAAAGAAGAATCCTGGAGCATATTGATCCTCTACGGACGGAATAGGGGAGAACCCCTCCCAACAGACGAGAAGACGACTCGGACGCTCGGCTACGGCAGTTGTGGGATCTTTCTTTGTAATGAAACAAAAATAAATCTATAAATACAATACAAAATGAAAATTTTAAAAAAAATTAAAAATGTTCTAAAAATTAAAGAAAGAAATAAATAAATAAAACAACATCGACAAACCCACTACATTCTCTTCCTGATCCTTTGATCCTCGAACTCGAACTCGAACACGTTGCTTGGGCGTGGCGGCGGGATGGCCAGGCTTCGTCTGTCGACCCCTGCCCTACCCGTCGTCCTGCTCCTGCAGCGGTTCATTGAAAAAGAAGAGAGCAAGGTAGTAACGTGCTTTCCTCCCACACAAGGGGTCCGGGTTCGATTCCCGGCTGGGTTGCAGATTTTCTCCACTCGTGGACTGGGTGTACTGTTGTCTTTGTCATAATTTTATACTCATCATCGGTGCGGAACTCGCCCAATGTGAGGTCGACTGAAATAAGACTAGCACTTGGCCGTCGAACTTCCCCAGACGGTGCCTCCCGGCCAACCATGCCATACGCTCATTTCCATTTTTTATCAGAACGGATAAAATCTAAAAATAACGCATTTTAATTGACTATGTTGACCGGAGAAGTACTATATGTCGTTAAAAAAACATGGAGTAGGGCACAACGAAGACACAGTAGACGAAAGGTATAAGAATGCAGAGAAAGAACTTAGAACAAACAGTAAGAGCAGTGACTGTAGAAGAGTGGTCAAGTGTGTCCTCCGTGTGGTGGAAAAAGTTTAAAGTCAAATGTGAAAATAGATTGCATTACGGAAGATAGAGACGGTTAAGGAAAGCAGTTTGCTTTAAATGTGAATGAAAATGGATGTATTTCAACAGCAGATTGACCTAAGTTTAGTACTTTAAAATTTTGTAACTGGCAGCGGTACTAAGGTTGCTTGTGTTTGAGTGTAATATGCCGCCTGTCGGTTTTTGACACTTCATTTCATTACATTGTAGGCTAAGTTTATAATACACGGTTTCTCACCAACGGTGCACTCTTCACAGTGACATCAGACCGGTGGCCAGGTTGAAGTGTCTACGGAGGATTTCCGGCACCCCTTCGTGAATGCTCTCACTGAAACAGTGCTGGTGAGTTACGTGAAACTGTTTCTATTTCGCCCCAGGTCTTACTGAACAGACTATACCTTCCTTTCATGTTTGGTAGCCAGATCCTTTACTCGTGTTAAAACCTGCGGAAATGATAATTTGAAAGTGTTATATTCTAATTGTAGAGTGCCAAAGTTCTCAGTCAACTCTTTTGGTGATAGATGAATACCCCTGACACCTTTTATCATTCCTGAAACTTCTGTTGTTATGATCTACATGTCGGTCCGTAACGTTTCGGTTATGACTGGTAACGTCGCTCTGTTGTTTCATAATATTAAAATCATTAACCGTACTCTCTTGGTTTTGATTCATAGTAGTAACATCATTAGCCATAATATCTGATAACATTTTCAAATAGGATAGTGTGTTGTAACAACAGATACAGCAACAGCTCCTTTTGCATCAGCTGACAATACCCCATTAGCTGTAGCGAAGTAGTCATCTATATTTCCACTGTCAGTTCGCACTCAGACACCTGCATTTAAGGACCCTAACCATGTTAGGGTATAAAATCAATTTCTCGAAGGTATTACTTATCATGTTGCTACAAGTACGTAAACAAGTCACAAATGGGATTAGCATACAGCTCAATGTTACTGACGAAAATATTTCTTTGAAAACAATTTGACGTCACTAATATAAACTAAGCCCACATAAATGTGAACATCCTCAGTTTTGTGGCTGTTAAACAATTTAACGTAATTACAAATTTTGTAAACCGCAAAATATCTACTATGGGTAAAACGATTCACATAAATGCATTCTACTGACACTGAAGGCGATAAATTTTCTGTATTTAAGGAATCCATTATGATATACTGATTTCTTATCCTAACCACGTTAGTGTAGAAAAGCCATTTGCAGAAAGTATTACTGATCGTGTTGCTACAAATACGTAAACAAGTCACAGATGGTAGTCACGTACAGTACAGTACTACTGACTTTCTATGAATGAGTGAATCAATGCCGACCTTGTTTCGTTGTAGGCGAGAATGTCAATTTTAACAGCTGCCTTGTCCTGTTTTATTTTCTAGTTTTATTTAGTTTTTATTTCATTATTGTCATATTTTTCGTCTGACACTATATCTATTTTAAGTTGACACTGTTGAATGTTTCTGTTACTCATAAGATAAATATTAATGTACTACTAAAATAGGCCACAAAAGAAAACTGTGTGTCTACTTGTTGCAAGATGACATCACTGAACATTCAAATAATCTGTCTTCCTCTCTTATGGTCCTTTGAAGAAGAATGACAGCACATAACGTTTCTGTTTCCAACACCGACGACTGAACAAAATCACGAATGAAGTCACCCACCCATTGTCACACACTGATGCCACATTGATTTCTCAACAATGAACATGCATCCAGGCTTCTGACCTCATAAATGTGAGTTTGGACACACCCAATGTTAATGTACGCTTATATGTATCCCAATGATTTTGATCAGATAGTGTATGTAGTGCTAGGCACCTTTGAGTGTAAGACAGAAAACCTGCTTTCACGATGTCAGTAACTGATGATATGTCTTTGCTCTCTGAATGACACTGTTGTTTTTTAAAAGACTTTTGAAGAACATTTAAGCCACCTGATTACTATGCTGACGTGTGTTCAGGGCGCAGGCGTCCGTCTGGATCTGATAAAGCTTCTCTTCATCGCCCAAGAACTAGAAAGGGTTGATGCACGTACTTATGGCAATAGCCTGTCTCTACTCATTGGCACATTCATAATATGAGAAGTTCTCTCAGAATGTGCTAGTACTATGAGCTATACACACAAGGGCCTTTACACCAGGTCACATGCCTTGCAATATCTTGCTCAGTGAGGCACCAAATTTTCTCAGAGAAAGGTGCAACAAAGATCTTTCCAAGAGTGACGAAAAATAATTTCACACTAACGCTAGTGGATGTAAGACAGATGCAGTTCTAGGTCAGAATGAGAAGGTTCTGAAAAGGTGATATACTTCCAGAGTTTTCTCCAAGCCTGAGATGAACTTCTCTCAAACCGAGAAAAAGTGTCTTTTAGCTGTTTAGTCCATCAACAGGTTCTGGACGTATTTATTGGGAAAATAATTAACCATTTTGTCGGACCACCATTCCCCATTTTGGCTGGCTATCTTCAAGGATCCGTTGGGTCGACTGGCGAGAAGGCACTGAAGCTTCATGAGTATGACCCCCAAGTACCATACGAAAATGGATGCAAGCAGATTGACACCATCTGCCTCCGTGAAATCCCAGACATCGCTGCATTCAGTGACATTTATAGTGAACATGTACAGTGAATATGAGGAATCCCGTAAAACATCAAATCTCTGACATCGCAGCGCCCAGAAAAGATCCTGCAAGATGGAGACCAACGACGACTGAAGAGAATCGTTCTACGTGACAGAAGTGCAACCCTCCCACAAATTGCTGCAGTTCTCACTCTGGGGCATCAACAAGTGGCACCGTGCGAACCATTCAAAGAAACATCATCGATATGGGCTTTCGCAGCCGAAGGGCCACTCGTGTACCCTTGATGACTGCACGACACGAAGCTTAACGCCTCGTCTGGGTCCTTCAGCACCGACGTTGGTCTGTTGTTCATTGGAAACATGTTGCCTGGTTGAACGAGTCTTGTTTCAAATTGTATCGAGTGGATGAACGTGTACGTCTATGGAGACAATCTCATGAATCCATGGACCCTGAATGTCAGCAGGGAACTTTTCAAGCTGGAGTAGGCTTTGTAATGGTGTGGAAGGTGTGCAGCTGGAGTGATATGGGGCCCTGATAAGTCTTCATACGACACAGAACGGTGACACGTACGTAAGCATCCTGTATCATCACCTACATTCATTCAGGTCCACTGTGGATTCAAACGGACTTTGGCAATTCCAGCAGGGCAATGCGACACCCTACATGTCAAGAATTGCTACAGAGTTGCTCCAGGATCAAATTTCTGAATTTAAACACTTCCACTGGTCACCAAACTCCACAAACATGAATATTATTGAGTATATCTGTGATGCCTTGCAACATGCTGTTCAGAAGAGATCTCCAGCCCCACTAACTCTAAAGGATTTATGAACAGCCATGCATGATAGATGGTGTCAATTCCCTCCAGCACTACTTCAGACATTAGTCGAGTCCATGCCACGTCGTGGTGCGGCACTTCTGCGTGCACGCGGGGGCACTGCATGATATTAGACAAGTGAACCAGTTTTTTCGGTTCTTCAGTGTATACCCAAGACTTTCTAATATCTGGTCCTCGGGGTATCATGCTGTAGAGAGGAGCAGACGCAGGTATCGATGGCCGGGTCTCTACGAACACGGTTCACTTAAAGTAAGTCGTTTTGAGAAGTGCCGAAAACGGGACAGCTATATATGTTGTACCTTATACAAATTCTGGCTGCAGCAGCACCATTTTTGCCAGACTGGAATAGACCATCGGATTGTACAATAAACAATAAGCAAAACAGATTCTGGCACACGAAGTCGCACAGATACTGTAAGTCAAAGAGAAAGAGCGGCTGGGACAAGTAGCATGGGGCACTCCACAGACTTAACGCTGCGCCATGAAACAGTTAATAAAAGTTACAGCAATTTGAAGTTGATATGCAGTCTTTGAACTACAGAGTATTTCGTGTCACTGAGTGTTGCTGTGGATGTCGCATTATTGTTATGTGAGAGCACAGACTCTTACTGTAGGAGATCTTTGAAGGCGGAGGACCAATCATTTATATTTTTATATCAAAAAAAAAAAGCAAAGTCGAGATGTGATCTTAGAACAGTTATTGGGGACAAACACTCTGAAGTATCAGATAATGAATTTTCAGGACTCTACAGCAACTAGACATAAATCATTTTTGTGTGTATTGAACACCCAGTGGCAGTGTGGATACTTTTGCAACGAATTGAAAGAAAGATCCTGGCGGATTGAAACTATGTGCCAGACCAAGATTCCGATGTGAGACCTTTACCTATCGTGAGCAAGTGCGCTACTGACTGAGCTACCCAAGCACGTCTCACAATCTGTCCTCACAGCTTTACTTCCACTAGTACCTCATCTCCTACCTTCAAAACTCCAGCAGAGCTCACCTTGGTAAATCGCAAGACTAGCGCTCATGGAAGAAAGGATACTGCGGAGACATTGTTTAACCACAGCATATCGGCGCACACTCCGCTGCAGAGTGAAAGTCTCATTCTGGAAGCTGAAAGGAGTTTAATATGAATTCTCAAATGCAAAATTGAACAAAGTTTGGCATGGGCATATACTAGATGCCAAAAAAGTACCTGCATGTTCATAAAGATCGTTGACGGTATGGTATGTCCCTGTTGCTTAATAGTGTAACGAAGGTAACTGCAACGGCAGCGTTGCTCAGACACTATGTGGCCACAAATGTGAACAGGGCAAAGTACGATGCCACTGTAAAAGATATTGGACGCTTATCCTGTTTCTATCTAACCACGCAGCAAAATCAGGTATGGAAACAAAGCCCTAACTTCATGTCTGCCAAAGGTAACCAGAAGCCCAAATCCAAAGTTTCTCAGTAGTGTTGAGGAAAGTGAAATGAATTTTCTTTCCTGGTGACAGCAATAACTTAAGCACTGAGAACACAAGAGCACTCCTCGCAGAGAATGCAAAGGAAACTCTCAGGGAAGTTTCCAATTGGTCTCATGCAAAGGAAGGTGATAAACCTGAGGAAACGTGTACTGATTATCACTTAATACTGTGTGAACACACTAAGATATCTGCAAACAGAACATCTTGGGCATGTCTTTAGCATCCTATGATGAGTGTCAACAGCCAGTGCTTTTACTTACATATTATTCATATGAAGGCTCAATTTTAACCAAAACCGTAATCAAGCTTGTTGTAACGATCTGAAGAAGATACTTGGGATATTAACCATGCTAATACATTCACCAGTTAACTATGGATATCAAAATTAGCTTTGATTGTTACTGTAAAAAAACTCAGTATGTGACCATGAGACAAGACGTAGGCTGAACTTCCATTTACCAACAAAACAGACAAAAACAGCATTGTCTCCTAAGGAATGGAGCTATATAACAAAAAGGCCTTGGTGATCGAAGATATTACTAAAATGAACTGATTTGTAAAAGTATTTGAAAAATATCTGTTGAGCGATAACACATAGTAGGAGTTTGACAAAAAAAGTAACACATCTAAATAATAATAATAACTATTATTATTATTATTATTATATTGATAATAATAATAGTAAAATTTTATATAGCACTTTTCTACCATGTTGTCTCATTTGTTTTTCTTTTCCGTCATTTTTGTAAAACCTTACTCCCATCGATTTATAGTGTATAGTTCTAACATCTAAACCTGCGTTCAATATGTCAATCAATGCTTCAGACTCCCAAAGTTGCAGTATTCAACATGTAACCAAAAACAACACCATGTTCATGATGTTAGCGGATAGTGCGTGTAGCATTATAATATGAAGTGATACGTGTATCGTGTGTCTAGTGTGATGAGGGACTAACTGTGTGAAATGGGTAAATAGTGTAGCGCTATCTTTTTATTTCATTTTTTTCAGAACAGTATTTTGCACTAGGAGTAAACTAAATGAGAAAGTGGTGTTCAGAAAACACAGCGGATGTACTGGGAAGGATTGAGGCTCCAGTTTCCGTCCAGCCACGTTCAGTTTTGGTTTTGCATCACTTGCTTAAGTGAATTGACGTAAATGTTGAGATGTTTCCTACTATAATAACTCTATACAATACTTCTGTCTCTAAATGCCCATATATATAAACTATGTTATATTCATTTTTTAACTGTAATACGATGGCAAGTCCAGTTCCCATGTAAAAGCGATCTAAGGATGTACAGTCGTGCTCAAAAATATCCGAACGACATGAATTGCATCTCGCCTGATTCGAATGCAACCCACATAGCGCAGCTGTCTAGCAGGTCCTCTAATCGCTCCTCGGTACAGTCGTTTGACTATTGAAAATGGTTCCAACAAGTCACCATCAGAAAACACTGCTCTGTATCGAAATAACTCAAGATGTTAAGTAATATCAAGGTATTACAAATATCAGGGAACATCTCATCACAGATAAGACGGTTTTCAGGCTTGTAAGTTCACATTTATTACAATAAATGACATATATGAAAGGTTGTCACTCTCATTATTACGTCAGATAGGTAATTCACGTAGTAAGTTCGTCGTATTCATGATTTCCTCTTCAAAATAACATACCGTACTTATTATATAACACAAAATGACGTAAAAAATTTAAGTTATTCACTAGCAGCTAGTTGAGAATATGTATGAACAAATGACACGACGAACCGTCTCGTTCTGCATATGGATTCAAACCCAGGCCATGAAGACTATGCAAAGACTTCGTGACTGACGGAAACTAACAGTCATTCCTGACTAGGCATACAGAGAGTTATATACCTCAATTTTAGACAGTATCAGTTAGCAAATATCAACTTGAAATTACATAACGTAAACATAGTTACGGGACGCGAATTCCTATCCAGCATCTATTGTCCATGTTAACGAACTACGAGATATGTCAAATATTGCTTCTTCACAAGTAACTTACTTGAAATGCCGTGAGGTAAAGCTTTGTGTTGGACAGGGATTCGAACCCAGAACCTAACTGGATTGTCATCGAAGCACAATCAACTGTGACATATCGGATTTTCTCGGCAGTAGCTAGATGTTTTAACTGAAATGACGAGACGAAACTGATTATTTCTTTCTCAGGACTGCAACCTGGCACCTATCGCTGTTATATTCTAGAGAAAACGAACGTTAAAAATGGGTTTGTTACACCAGCAGTGACATGTGAGCATGTTCGAGCTAGAAATAATATGACGAAGAGTTCAGTGCTGACTCGGAATCGAGCCCCACACATATCGTTGTTGACTGCACACAAAGAGACGTCAGCTACCGATTTTTTCTCCACCAGCAGCTCGGAATAACATAATTGAACTTAGAGTGAACTCTCAAATAGTTCTGTGTCTCACTGGGAGTCAAAAACGTCAGATATCGTTTGTGAAAATGCATTAAAAATCAAAATAATTATTCATCAGCAGATAGGTGTTCTCACGCTAGAGCTTGATAATACATAATGAAAGCTTTAGCGCCGGGCCAGGATTCGAACCCTTTCACGCGCAATATGTGGAGATGTTGAGGAATCTGCAGTTTTGGACAAACAACAAATCGCAGGCGAGCTGTAATGTCACGAAGGGATCAAATTCCGCGTTAAGGGTGGTCTGAGTTGCATTCCCAGATCAGAACAAATTTAATCGACATACAGAAGCTCAAATAAAAGATGGAATAAGTGTCCTACGACCCTACATAGCGTTTGTTTCGTCACTAGAAATAAATAACTAGTAAAAGAAAGGTTACTGTTGATAGAGTTTCTACGTGTCGCGACTGCTGACTTGATTGTGGTTCAACCCAACGTCTACTTGGTAGAGAAGGAATATCATGTTTATCATGAATGTCAGACCACAATGCCATCATACCTTCTTTACTCGGCGTAGCCAGAAGAGAACTGAATCTGTCTCTCCTTATCAAAAATCATCAGCAGAAGTTGGAATCGAACCCAGACTATAAGTGTATGAACATAGCATCAATCCAAGAGACGACCAATTTCTCTTCTTTGTAACTCATTTTTCTATCATAACAATGTTGCGCCACACTGGATGAGAATTCTGACACACAGACTCCCTGTAGTGGTTTGCAGAATGTTCAATACATTCATTTACTTGGTTGACCGAACCGCCATGAACTAGCTGCCCCGGTTGAAAACGAGTTTAACACCAGTGGGTACATTACTGCCAAATATTAAAAATGATTATCAACCTGTCTGAGTTCATCCACAAACTGAGGCGTATTTATAAATACGGTAGCTAGACTGTGTATCCTTGTCTTCTTTGAGTGGGCATTGGAAGTCATTTACACACACGTATTCAACACTATGAATACTTCGCATGCTGTAGCTATCGTTTCTCTCAAATGTAATTTTAGTGAATGGGAGGATACAATGAAACAATCAGACTCACGGGTGTGGACAGAAACTAAAGGGCAGATGCGTGCACTGTGCAGATCTGTGCTTTTTCTTCTTCCGATCTATACAAATAACGTATACTAATCAGAGTATGCATTGCTTTCATAATGTTTCCCACATGTTTAGTCTTCCAATGATGAAGTGGATCCGCAGCCGTGAGTCTGATTGTTTTTTTGTAACCTTCCATCTACTATCTTTGTGTGTTACTGCTCGGTGTTCAAAAAGCAATAAATTATGCCTGCTCCCGCGAGGTATTAGAACGAGGTCGCAAGAAGGCTAACGAATTATAAGCAAAATTCACTGAGACGCCAATTTGTCCGTCATCATGGTGTTAAGTCGGTAGAAATAGTTGTGTATTATTGCCGTCTTGTCTTTCGTTTGTGTGTTGCGCCTGGTGCAAGATATATTTGTGTTTTGCTTGCTTCTGTGACGGGTTTCAGCACACTGAATGCGAGCAAGCTCACGAATAGACTGTCAATAATTGGAATTACGCAATAATACACTTAAAATGTGTATTTTTGCATTATGTATCCCGATGAAGATAACTGTAAACAGATTATATGCCTACTTGCTTATTACTCTCGCTTCTCGATGCGTTCCTCAGAAAATAAAAATAAAAATAAAGAGAGGGAGAGAGACAGAGAGAGAAAACAGAAATGTATTTCAAATATCAGCTCTGTGACGCCATGTTCGTCTCGTAATGTAAAGCAAGGATAGTTGATAGGTAGTATCTCGTTGCACTAGCGATATGTATGGCTACAGGGGTCTTTCTTTTCTCTCTGCAAACAACCAGAACAGAATTCAGTAACAAAGAGGTAAGAAGACCTATGCAGTGCGACAATTAAACACTCAGTCTTTCTTTAATCGTCTGTAATGTAGTAAACATCTTTGATTACTGATTTTTTATTACTACCATTGTCATTGTTATTCGTCACCTCACAACAGATTTCCTATCACGCACTGCTGCCGATGCACGTTACGAATGGATCAGGATGAATGGAATGTGGGATATTTCGTCACGGAGAAAATACACATTTCTCTCGGCGATTTATGTTCAGGGTAATACGAAAATCTCAGTAAGAGCAGACGACAACGGGATGCTGATGATACAGGCAATAATATCCTACTATTTCTGTCGACTTAACACCATGAAGACAGACAAATTGGCGTCTCGGTGTATTTTGATTATAATTCGTTAGCCTTGTTGCGACCTCGTTCTAATACCTCGTGGGAGCAGGCATAATATTTTGCTTTTTGAACACCGAGCAGTAACACACAAAGATAGTAGATGGAAGGATACAAAGAAACTATCAGACTCATGGGTGTGGATTCAGTTCATCATTAGAAGACTAAACAAGAGGGAAACATTACGAAAGCAATAAGTACGCTGGCTAGTAAACATTATTTGTATAGATCGGAAGATTAAAAAGCGCAGATCTGCACTTTACTTTCTGTCTTAATGGACATGATTTTTGGTTTCTTCTCTTCTGAATTTTAAAATGAATTGATTATCACATGGCACAGAATAATTAGTTAACTGTGTTTCTTACAGCTTCCATTCGCACCATCATTCTTCTACATTCTCGGTCAATTCATGAAATTCTACCTGTATGATCACAAGACTGCACATAGATGCAATCGATTTCAAGGTGCATATTGTTTGTTATCTTAGTTTTTGTGACAGGTGGGCAAAGTTTATTTCCAAAAACTTTTTATTATACTGAAATAATCTTTTGTCACAAAGTAACAAGGTAAGTGTTTTATTTGTATATATTTTGCGGGATACTGTAATCGTTATTGAAGATTATACACCTGAATGTTTGACACAACTGGTAGGAGAAAACGCTGCATATTAACCAAACCACACGCCTCCTCTCCGTATCCAGCTATGATATGAGCATGGGATTCTCCTCACATACCGCTACAGAGCTGTTCCTAGCACAGCTGAGAATTGGCAACACCGTCACAAATATTTGGCAACACTGTGACAAATATTTGGCAACACTGTGACAGTGCAATCACTTCCACGTATGGCACTGAATTGACTCGCAAAATTCGCTTGATATTCCCTTTCCATTTGAATGACTCGTGCTATATAACCCTCATGTAAACTAAGACACTGAGACTGAAAATTCCATTTTTTTGCTAATGAAATGCTGTTCTGCACATAAGTGACAACTTTTATTATTTTTCGCGTGTTGTTATGAGGCTGAGCGACCAATACCATGATGAGAGTAGTGTACTCGTAGCAGTGTGTCCGTAGCACCGTGGTACAGCCCGTGCCTCGTGTCGCAATGGCTCAATGAATCGTCAGTTCTAACCGTGGCAGGAGCCAGCGTGTATGAGATTTTTTTTCTGGTTTATTTTATGGAGCTACGAATTTCCAGGAAAATTCTGTAACGAAATCGGAAGAAAACCCTTTACACGTAAGTCCTCTTGGTAGCTCGACCCAGTAAGTTGGGTTAATGGTCATAGATCTTGGCTTTCTGACTGTCAAGCTGCTTCACAATACAAGCGTCTCTGAAGAAAGTCGAATTGACCGTCAACGATACGAATTTCAATCTTGTTCTTCACATGAGACTCACATGCCAGGGTGATTAGTGTGAAGGGAATGAACCTCTTGATTACTGTAGGGCATCTATGCTAAATTTCCACAGTAGCAGTTAGGAACTCTCTGCAGACATTTACTAACAGCGGCTCTAGCGACTTACTTTTTCTCTGGGTAGCTTCAAATATGGGCAACATTGTCGCCTTAAATACAATTCAATATTTTAAATATCACTTCTGTACAGCGTTCACTTCTCCATTAATTAATGTATAGACCTCAAAACAAGCAATATGCCTGAGTAGCTATGTAGCAGGTTCTGATAGGTATTGACACTATGTTTTGCATCCATTTACCAGAGGGAATCAAAGAAAGGAATCAAACACATTACACTGCATTTACTCACTGTGCCTTGACTAACACATATCAATCCATGAAAAAAATATATTATTTGAAGAATCTCTTGTGAAAGGAAAAAGAACAGTATGTGACACTTCAATTATAGCGCACTAGATCACAATGAAATTAAATCTGTGCCACATTGATGTATTTCATACTAGTGTAATAAAATACTCACCAAATAAAAACGGTTTTGTGCCTCCGTTGCAATAGCGTGTGAAACACAAATTGTAGACAGATTTTATGGATCACCATTCAACAACATTAAAGAATTCCACATCGTCGAGAGTGAGAAGTGGAGCAGACGTTGCCGTCAGAAGGCAGCGCAGTGCCTCAGCCCACGTCGGTCGTCAGCAAACGGGTTCCAGAGAACTCAGACGCATGCGGTGTTTGGAGGCGGATGGTCGGCCAAGAAATCTCTCGCTAAGATATTGTTGAACCAAACTGTTATTACCAATGTGGCAGAAAGCGAAATATTTTGTAGTTTCGCTTGCAATACACTCATAGCTTCAGCACAGAGAGGAAAGTGGTGATAAAGATTATGTCGACGCGTGCTCTCGGTTGCCAGATATCGTACTAGCTGGTCCTGCGTTTTACCTCAAGACTACAGTCGCAGTGAAAAATGATGCACTCAGACTGCACTCAAGACTTCCTCAAGGAACTGGCGCACTCTACAATGTAGCCTGATTGAGCATATTTCCGGAAATTGAATTCTGATGGCAGCACGATTGTATTGTCCATCTTGCGGACAATTTTTTAGTTTAAGACTGTATTTACAACACATATTGCACGCTGAACACCCAGAAAAATTAACAAAACAAAATTATTATATGAGAGCAACGTTAGCTACAGTGTACGAAGTATTCATAGTATTGATTACGTGTGTGTTATGCCCACTCAAGGAAGACAAGGATACACAGTCTAGCTACCGTATTATAAATACGCTTCAGTTTGTGGATGAACTCAGACAGGGTGACAATCATTTTGAATATTTAGCAGTACTGTACCCATTGGCGTTAAACTCGTTTTCAACCAATGATTCCCACAGCTACAGGAACACTACTTGTAATACCTTTTAGACAAAATGCAGTGCTACCAGACGAAGAGATCAGCCTGACACAAACTGTGGGAAGTTTGTCTCACAACCTTCGTACCTGGATAAAGATCTTTTCCTATTTGAGGTATCTGTGAACGTTGCTGCATAAGACGATTTAAGAAGAAACTAAATTCCTTCAGCTACGACAATGTTTAAAGAAATCGTCTTAACGGCACTAAATCGTTTTATGTGAATCGTTTACTGGCTGTACTCTGCCGCATTTCGCTGGTTGGAAGGCAAAAAGCTTACTGACAAATTTCACACAAGGAAAAGGGGGACGAAATGTCTCCCACTGGAAGGTCATGTTGTTCTATTTAAATGATTACAAAATCACCGAAAACGAACAGTGAGGCTGTCAGGACAAGAACATTACTGTTTTCAGTATGATGTTGCACTGCTCAGGACCTGTAATGATAAAGGGTCCGTTTAGGTCAGGCATATTGTATACAGAAGTGGAAGAGAGAGCACCACTAAATTCCACAATCCGCATGCATTTCATACACACAGAAAGTACTGTTACAGCCTACTATAGGAGCCCAATGAGTGAATTGCACATTTTACGCTGAAAAAGAGCACTGGCAAACAGTCTTCGCTACATTAGGTTACTTAAACTGGTGTCACTCACAGCTAGAATTTATGGTCAGCGACTAAGTATAAGGTCAATGAGTCGGATGCGGGTTTTGCAACTGTGATATACTTTCCTACATTATAGAAGTGAATATTAAATCTGAACTAATAATGCGAAAATTTTGAACTTGGATAGCTTAAAATGAAAATCTTTCTGTTTATTGCAAAGGAAAACAATTGATTTTCTAAAACATTCTCTGCCATACACAACTTGAAACAGGTCACGTCGACCAAGTCTTGTGGAAGAACTGACAGCGATGTATAACGTAAAACTGTAAGATCCCTTGGCTTTTGGTTTGGCAGTATTCGACAGCCATTTCTAGGCGCAAGTAAATTAAGAAAGGCAGAACGTTTTTGTTATCAAGTAACGTTTTCATCAATTACTTTAGTTTTAATGTAATCTGCGAGTAATTGCTGATGTTTGATATTAACATGAAAAGGATTTTGTAGACAGGGAAAGAACCTCTTCTTGGGCAACTACTTCTATAATGACCAAAAGGCATTAAATGATCTTCAAGCATATGTGTTCCAGCAACGGTATGAAGAAATGGATAGTAACAATGACGGTAATAATCGAATTAGCCGGTAACTTCACACTTCACAGTGGATTTTCTCGAACTAAGAAATTTGCTGAATTAATGAATTTTTCAAAATGGCTTTACATCGAGGCTATGATGCCTAGAAGAGTCTTTACATCCTGCTGACATGAGAATAGCATAAACTCCACGTCAGAAGATTGCTTCTACTTAACCATTTAATAGATTCGCATTTTTTCCACCCACCGTGACTAATAATAAACGAAAAGCACCAGTTTGATTTTGTTCTACAATATTATTTTTATTGCTAACCGGTTTTCGGCTTACAAGGCCATCTTCAGGCATTTACTGAGTATTATCACCAAAGAAGTTAAAAACAACTGGATGTTATGAAAGTTGATATTGAATATGCCTTAACGAAAGACACCACTGCAAAATATATATTTGCCAATGCACTAAAGAACGAAACCAAATTCGTGTGTAAAATCCCACGGTCTATTGACTTTCACACCCTCAAGTCCTTAAAACAGAAATTACAACACCAAGGTATCGTTGCCACAAAATCTGATAAAGGCAACAGTATTGTGCTTTTGAACAAATGTGATTTTGTGGATAAAGTTAATGATTTTCTGAATACCACAGGCTTCCAAGTCCTTCCTAAAGACCCTACTAAATTGTTCAAAGAGGATGTTAAATATGCAATCATTTCATGCAAAAGCATATTCTCTGAATTTGAAGTAAAACTGTTAACCAATATGAACCCAGTGCCTCCTAGAATGTATGGCCTTCCTAAACTGCATAAACAAGATATTCCTATTCGTCCAGTTGTATCATCATTCACTGCTCCATCTTACAAACTAGCAAGTAAACTTGATGTCCTAATTAAGAGCAAGACTAAATTTAAACCAAAGCATGGTATTTCAAACTCTGTGAACCTAGTAAACAAGTTAAAAGGTATATCTGTCTCACACAATGTTAAATTAGTATCCTTTGATGTCAGCAGTTTGTTTTCTAACATACCAGTAGTAGAATGTATTGACATTCTGACAGAGCTGATGCACAAGTCTAATGTCAATCCTGTGGGATTGAATGACTTGAGACTGGCCACACAGACCTGCCTTGCACATAACTATTTCCAGTTCCAAGGCACTCTTTATAAACAATTAGATGGCTTAGCTATGGGTTCCCCTCTTAGTCCACTGTTGGCTGAAATATTTATGGACCATTTTGAACAAAATTTTCTAAAAACAGAACCTTTGAGTGCAAACATCAAATACTGGTTTAGATATGTAGATGATGTCCTGTGTATGTGGAATGGTACTACAAGACAACTCAACACATTCTTGAAAATCCTAAACGGTCAACATAAAAATATCCAGTTCACTATGGAAATTGGCAACAAATCCATAAACTTCTTAGATCTCACCATTGACATCAGTACACACACACATTGTTTCAAAATTTACAGAAAAACAACAACTACAGACACAGTAATACCTTCTTGCTCACAACACCCCATAGGTCACAAACATGCAGCTTTCCACTCAGTGGTACACTGTCTCATATCCATCCCCATGTCCAGAGATGATTTTAAAGCAGAGTTAGATACAATAAAATTTATTGCCTCAGCCAATGGCTACAATCTAGTTCTTATTGACCACATCTTGCACAGGAAACAAAAAAGGAAAATTATACCCCTCCTCTATGTCCCACCTGCTTCCTCATCCACTGTCTGCAAGAAATGGTGTACTCTACCATTTCTAGGTCAGGTATCACAGACTATAGCCAAAGCACTGAAATCCTGCAAGTATAGGGTTTACTACTATGTCAGGAACACTACAGCCCAGTGTGTTTTTAATAGCAAAGATAAGATCCAGTTATTAGCAAACAGTGGCGTATACAAAATCACCTGTTCTGATTGTGACAAATTTTACATTGGTCAGTCAGGCAGAGGTATATCAACTAGGCTGGCTGAACATGAATGCAGCTGGAGGTTGCAGAATTCAGTCTCTGCATTTGCTGAGCATGTACTGAGTGAGGGTCACAACTACCAGCCAGTGTCCCATGTACTTCACTTAGCAAACAAAGGCCATAAACTCAACCTGCTGGAAGCCCTGGAAATTAACAAACATCTTGCTCACAGTCCAGATCTCATCCTAAATGACCAGACACAACTCAACACTTCCCCTCTCCTAAACTTCATATAATCATCTTTGTTGTTCATTACTTCCCACACTCTCTCTTCCTACATATTCCCATTTTCCTGTAGTCATTAAGTTGTTTTATTTGTTGCAGTTGTCTTTGTATTCCAATTATGCTGTAGTTTCAATAGTTAAGGGTTTGCTTTAACTTGTACTTGTATTACTGTCCATGTTCAACTCCCCTTGTAGTTGTCTCATCAAATACTGTTCATATTTTACTTTGCTCATTTATTTAATGTAAACTGGTATACAGCCACTGCTTTGATTATAATGTTAATGTTAAAATGCAGTACCACCACACTCTCAAACTGTAGGTTCCCTCAAACACCTCAATTTTCCTGCATTTATTAATTTCTGTTTATCGTATTGATATGGCTTAAGTTCCTCGTGTATTCTGTATTTACATTGACAACTGTATCTTCTTTTTTAATTGGATGTGTATCACTCTCCATGTTTCATACCCCTTGATGCAGCCTTGCCTAGTACTAATTTTATCTTATTTCAGTAGTTTTGTTTATAAATAGAAACTGTTATGTAGGCATGCTATTCTTATTTTGTGCTAAAGGTTTTCGTGTCAACTCCATTGTTATTTATGTACTGTTCAGTTTTTACTATTTCATTGCAAAGATGTTACTCACTGTATGTTTCTACTTCACTCTAGATGTGTTACTTCTCTTCCAATGTTGTCTGCTAACTTTTAACTTCTTTGGTGATAATACTCAGTAAATGCCTGAAGATGGCCTTGTAAGCCAAAAACCGGTTAGCAATAAAAATAATATTGTAGAACAAAAGCAAACTGGTACTTTTCATTTATTATTATAATGTTGCTCTACCAAGAACCTACGGAAGATTCTGTTAATACACCGTGACTAATTTTGTAAGCTAAGCACATCATCCGTTACTGCACACTCCTGGGGCTGGGAAATGTGGCTACAATGGTCTGGAGGAACGAACTGTCACAGGTGCAATGCGTGGGTTCAGGCATTTACCTTTAGGAGGCAAAAACAGATTTACTTTACCTCTGGTAGCCTCAAGAGAAAGACGTTATAGTCCAGAATCCGCATTAAACATTGCGTTCCCTCATTACCAATTGGGTAGAGCCGGTTTACGTTGGGAAATGACATAGGCGGAGGTCATGATAAACAGAAATACTGTCTACAGTAAACTTACTTACATTAGAAAATTTTATTTTATTTGATGAAACGATATCCAAATAAAGGAACAGGTCTCTTATTTTTCTTGTACTTCATTGAACTAGAGACGTTGAAAAATTTGGTGCTGGACTGTGATTCGAATTCGTATCTCATCTTTCGAGGATCTGAATCTATCGGAACAGTATAGTTCAATCATTTCGTTCCTTTTCCCAAGACTGCCATCTTCTCTAGGTCTCCTCCCAAGTTAAGTATGTGGGTTCGAATCCTGATCCAGTACAAAAATATTCATAATTTCATTTCAAGCCCTATCACGTGCATACTAGTCTGCTAGTGCAAATTAACGTGCATTTTTAATGTCTGTTCATGTGTTACCAACAATCGCAATAGGTGTCGTTATTTCTGGTCAAACACACCCACATCTTACTGTTGGTGAGTAACCAAGAGTTACTTAAGCTATGTTCGTGGATGATAAAGAAGGACGGTAAGAGTGCGGTTCGATTATCGCTCAGGCACAAAAATTTGTATCCTTATTTTAGATTCAAACATCTAGCAGCTGGTAAGAATAACCGATACGTAACACTTGATTTTACTTAGTTAACAATCCGATTGCGTGCTGGGTTCGTATCTCCGTCACAGAACTTCACATCATTCGCTTCATCTTTAAACGCATGAACACTTTGTTCCTTCTGAATGGAGGTATATCACACATATTTCGTGGTTAGTTAACAGGGACGAAAGGGTCTTTGAAGGAGTCCCAGTTTATTACGATAACTGTCGTCTTGTTTTTTTTTTTTTTTTTTTTTTTCAAGTTAAGATTTAGTTACTGATGTTGGCGAAAATTTCTGTAATTCGTGCCTCTTCATGACTAGTCAGCAATATGATATGATTAGATTAGATTAATACTTGTTCCATAGATCATGAATACGACATTTCGTAATGATGTAGCACATGTCATTTTAATGAAAAATTTTTTTACATACCATGATTCAGTTTCTTTGCAACAATTTTTTACTCTCTCTCTCTCTCTCATTCTTTTTTATTTTTATCTCTCTCCCTCACTCTCTCTCTCTTCTCTCTCTCTCTCTCTCTCTCTCTCTCTCTTTCTCTCTCTCTCTCTCTCACACACACACACACACACACACACACACACACACACGCACACAGTCTTTTTTCATTTTTATTTGTTTTGTTGTGCTCGACTATCGGCGAGGCACGGAAACGTTCGTCAATGATTTTCTTAGTTTTGAGTACACTTACGAAAGATATATATATAAACAACTATGAGAGTTACTGATTTATGAAGCTTAGTTTTCAGTCAGTTCTGATTATTATTGGTAACTACACTTCAGACCCCAAACCCAGTTACAGAAATGTGAATCAGACGGATTAGGTATTCCAGGCCGTAGCAGCCGCGTCTTTGAGACGTCAGCTATGGTCACTTCCCAGCCCACTGTAGGATCACAGTGGTTCGTCTTCTTCCTGCTGGTGATGTAACTGAGATTTGGCAACAAGGCAAGGTATATTTGGCAACTCTGTGATCGACGAGTTACCTAATGGTGTGCACGGAATTAAGCCTCAAAGTTCACTTGATTTTTCCTGACATTTCCATTGAATTATCTGAGTTATTATTAACGCTTGAGTCGTAACAAAAGACTGTAAATTTACAGTTTTCAGCCCAGGAAAGTCATTGCACGTGAAAATCGCATCTAATCTCGTCCTTCAAATAGCGGTTTACGAGTTTTAACCACTACTGGTCTCGTAAGAAGAGAAATGGACGCATGGTTATTCCCTAGCTCTGTGGAAACGTGCTAACCTGAGAGAAAGCGTGTGTTAAGGTATGCTGTTCCAGTCTTGCTGACTATAACGTATTTATCCCTTCTGTGAAAGAGCTACAAGCAGTCAGATCACACATCGATAAGGAAATCGCAAGAAAATACTTTCGGCCACATTTGCCACATTTGCATACCACTTGAGTATGACACAGCATACCAATCAAACACAGACCCAATCGAAATCTAAGTGAGTAGTATTTTACTAATTCGTGCCGATAGAGGCACGCTTGTGTACTGATACTCAGTTTTATTGAAACAGACTTTCGTCGTAAGGTTATTGTCGGTAGTTTTATTTCATTTCTTATAATACAGTGCACAATTTTCGTACGGTTTTTTTTAGTGTTGTCAAAACATTAGTTAACATGAGAGAGAAATTAATCATCAACGACATATGCGAATTCTCTGGTGTTATCTATAACAGTCTGACAATGCACATGCAGTTTATTGATTACATGCATGTAGAAAACTTGTTCTGAGTTAAAGCTATCAAACAAGGTCTTATGAGAATAAAATGCCACTGTCACACGACAGCAAATGTAGAAAATACTTTTCTGGCGTATTTTGGCGCGCTGCGCTCTCCCCATACATAATACAAAAGCATCTGCAGCCTGGCCATCTATCAAACCTGAAAAGAACAAAATCTCGCAGAAGTTAGCCCTTTTTCCACATCCGACTATTTTGGGTTGAGAAGTGTAGGGAATTATGTTCAAAGTTCCATTAGGTCGATAACTTCAGCAGACAGCGGTATGGCGTTTTAAAAAATGTAGCAGTGAATGTACCCAAACTTGCGACGTCTTATCAACAGTGCGCGACGCTTACCGTTACGCCACTAGCTGACACAAAACTCCAACACCTCCAAAACTCAACATCAATTCCTCCAGAACTTGCGCATTGCACAGTTCTGTGAGATAATGCATGTGGCCGGATCTAGACTTCTGAGAGACAGACAGTTACAGCTTTTCTTTTGCACTGCACGAATTTTTTAAAATACAGATATCCCAAATGGAGTGGCTCAAGTCGAAAGGAACACTTCCTGTTTAAATTTATGCATCCTACACTGTTGGCAGTTCTGTATAGGTGGCAGTTACGTGATTTTATTTCTGTGATTACAAAACAGAGTCGAATGTGTGCACTGGGTAGCCGAGGCAGCTAGTTCGTGGCGATTCGGTAAACCAAGTAAATGAATGAACTGAAAGTGCAGCAAACCACCACAGGGAGTCTGTGTGTCAGAATTCTCATCCAGTGTGGCGCAACATTGTTATGATAGAAAAATAAGTTACAAAGAAGAGAAATTGGTCGTGTCTTGGATTGATCCTATGTTCATATACTTATGGTCTGGGTTCGATTCCAACTTCTGCTGATGATTTTTGATAAGGAGAGACAGATTCAGTTCTCTTCTGGCTACGCCGAGTGAAGAAGGTATAATGGCATTGTGGTCTGACATTCATGTTAAACGTGATATTCCTTCTCTACCAAGTAGACGTTGGGATGAACCACAATAAAGTCAGGAGCCGCGACACGTAGAGACTCTATCTACAGTAACCTTTCTTGTACTAGTTATTTATTTCTAGTGACGATACAAAAGCTATGTAGGGTCACAGGACACTTATTCCACCTTTTATTTGAGCTTCTGTATGTCGATAAAATTGGTTCTGATCTGGGAATGCAACCCAGACCGCCCTTAACGCGGAATTTGATCCCTTCGTGACAATACAGCTCGCCTGCAATTTGTTGTTTGTTCAAAACTGCAGATTCCTCAACATCTCCACATATCGCGCGTGAAAGGTTCGAATCCTGGCCCGGCACTAAAGCTTTCATTATGTATAATCAATCTCTAGCATGAGAACACCTATCTGCTGATGGATAATTATTTAGATTTTTAATGCATTTTCACTAACGATATCTGACGTTTTTGACTCCCAGTGAGACACACAACTATTTGAGAGATCACCCTAAGTTCAAGGATGTTATTCCGAGCTGCTGGTGGAGAAACATTCGGTAGCTGACGTCTCTTTGAGTGCAGTCAACAACGATATGTGTGCGGCTCGATTCCGAGTCAGCACTGAACTCTTCGTCATATTATTTCTAGCTCGAACATGCTCACATGTCGCTGCTGGTGTAACAAACCCATTTTTAACGTTCGTTTTCTCTAGAATATAACAGCGATAGGGTGAGGTTGGAGTCCTGAGACAGAAAAAATTGTTTCGTCTCGTCATTTCAGTTAAAACATCTAGCTACTGCCGAGAAAATCCGATATGTCACAGTTGATTGTGCTTCGATGACAATCCAATTACGTTCTGGGTTCGAATCCCTGTCCAACACAAAGCTTTACCTCACGGCATTTCAAGTAAGTTACTTGTGAAGAAGCAATATTTGACATCCCTCGTAGTTCGTTAACAGGGACAATAGATGCTGGGTAGGAATTCGCGTCCCTTAACAATGTTTACGTTATATAATTTAAAGTTGATGTTTGCTAACTGATACTGTCTAAAATCGAGGTATATAACTCTCTGTATGCCTAGTCAGGAATGACTGTTAGTTTCCGTCAGTCACGAAGTCTTTGCATAGTCTGCATGACCTGGGTTTGAATCCAAATGCAGAACGAGACGGTTCGTCGTGTCATTTGTTCATACATATTCTCAACTAGCTGCTCGTGAATAACTTAAATTTTTATGTCATTTTGTGTTATATAATAAGTACGGTATGTTATTTTGAAGAGGAAATTATGAATACGACGAACTTACTACGTGAATTACCTATCTGACGTAATAATGAGAGTGGTAACATTTCATGTATGTCATTTATTGTAATAAATGTGAACTTACAAGCCTGAAAACCGTCTTATCTGTGATGAGATGTTCCCTGATATTTGTAGTACCTTGATATTACTTAACATCTTGAGTTATTGCGATACAGAGCAGTGTTTTCTATTGGTGACTTCTTGGAACCATTTTCAATAGTCAAACGAATGTACCGAGGGGGGATTAGGTGACCTGCTAGACAGCTGTGCTATGTGGGTTGCATTCGAATCAGGCGAAATGCAATTCATGTCGTTCGAATACTTCTGAGCACGACTGTACGTGAATACTGCCAACTGCCACTAGTGTTACCATTACCACAGCTAGTATCAGACGATACTGTAGCACAACAACAATATATACCCGTAAGTGAATTCCACAGAGATAACTGTGTCAAGTGCCAGGATATGAAGTCAAAAAAGGCATAGAAATCGATTGCAAATGAAATAAACAACACAGCTAAGGGGAAGATTAGTACGAGATTAACCTGTGTGCTGCAGCCTAGAATAATTTACAAACCCATCCAGCATCATGGAAGTACCTATAACAAATGTTTCTCTGTGGTGGTGGATTACCAGTCCTCTCAACGACATTCGGTGAAGTCCATAAATTCTATCCTTCTGTCAGCGAAATTTAAAGGGCCCCATTACTAATTCAAAAGCAACACGTGTAGCGAAGAGCTACACTGAATCACTTGATGTGCTTCGGATCTCGAAATGTGAGGTACTGAAACAGTGCATCTTCCCTCCTTCTGACCCACCATGCCACATAAAACACTGGAAAACTTCAGACGGAGATGCTTTGCACAAGAGATTATGGAGCTCCACCATACTCTCTACTCGAGTATCATTTGTCGCCCGGACGCCTTTTGAATTGCTCTGGGCTAAGATATGTGCCTCCCAATTGGACTCATTTCATTTCCACTATGATATGTATGTAGTTAGCCTCTAAACTAAAGAACACATACATTAATATCAATATACAGTTCCAATTGGCAGCTATCGTTGCACAGTCAGCTGCTCGGGATTTAAATGCACAAGCTGACGAGGCGACGATCGCCTGCATAATGTTACACCACAACCCTCGGCAATAAGGACCCATTCCATAGAACTATTACTGTTTAACACAACACCACGTAGTAATTGCGCAATTTTGTATCATTGAGGAATTCGCAACAAAACTGTCATTCCGTTAAGCATTTCCTTGAAAGTATAATTGTTGGGCTATGGGAACAATAAATCACTGCAATATCTTCGTTTGTGCTTTCTAGTGTTAATTTCACAGGTGTCATATAAAACAGATAAGATTTCCTAACATACCTAAATGTCTCTGTCAAATGAATTTGCATATAGCGTATGGATCCCTCCTTCAAAATAAATTTGTATTTGTCGTAATGGACATTAACATCGACTTAATATTTTCGTTTATGTCTTCATTAATAAAGCAGAAATGAGAAAAACATGAATGGAATGGAGAGAGCGATGTTGGTTCCCACCTTCCGGCTTCCTATGGATTCGAAAATGATACTAACGTTCAGACGAATCTTCTCTGAAGAAAGGAAGAGCATTAACCAATAACAGATTCATTTCTTTCTTCTTAAAAGTGCACGCTATTGAAGCTATAAATAATACATTTACTAACCTCTCGTTTTGTTTACAGAAATTGGTATTTGAGTATAGTTGTGTAGTACGTTACAAGATATTGTCATCACCACCACCTTCTCAAAATTACATAAATCATCAACGTGTACACCCAATCCTAATTACTTACTGAAACGCAACTTTCTCACGGTATCAACGTGGGAAAGAATTTGTTAATTGTGGATTTAATTCTGCAATAAAATTCAAATTAATAAACAAAGAATACGAGAGAAATATAATCGTCTTATTTATTGAATCTAGCTTCGGCTGTGTCAGGAGCCAATATAATTCATAATTACGGTCACTTACTGAAAAACAGTACACAAAAAGAGAGTGTTTAGCAAACTGAACATTGATCTAAACATTAGTACAAGCACATGTGACACTGCATGTTACGTAAAAATATGCACATACTTTAATCAGCTATCACACGTAGGAGCAAAGTTTGATGCAACTACGATATATTGAGGTGCAGAGGCGTTAGCTGTTTATACGAGGACTACTCGGAAAGTAACGTTCGATGGGGAGCGAATTGGAAACCACAGTGAAAGTCCGATGAAGCTTTTCACAGATGAGTTGGGCAGTGTCTCTAGTATGCCCGCCGATCGCGTGACGTAGTTCTTTTCAGTTCTGAGGGCACAGTGAGCACGTAAACATGCTTGGAAGAGTAGTATCTCCCGCCAAATACGAGGCCCTGGTGTGAGATTTCGCCTGATGTCATGCAGCCCACATAATATGTCATACGTTTCCTTCCGCATGACAATTCTCAGCCGCACTCTAAAGGGGCAGCGAATATACTCCTGCAGGGCTTTCGATGGGAAATGTCTGATCGCACACAACGCAGCCCGTAATCGACTCTCCCTGAGTTTCATCCCTGCCCACATGAACCGCTAGCTATGAAGACAACGTTCTGGCACAGACAACGACCTGTAGACCAGCAAAGAGAATTGGCAGGAAGCAGAGGCGGCTTGCTTCTGTGACGAGTTTGTTGGAAAGTTGGTACAACGCAGCGACAAATATCTACATCTTAGCGGCGACAATGTAGAGAAGTAGCTGGAAGGTGTAGCTAACTGTTGCCAATAAAGCATTTTTGATTTTTACCATGGTTTCCATTTTGCGACCGATCTGACCTTACTTTCCGAATAGGCCTCGTACTTCTTGCTCTTGTGACTCAGATCACGAGAGAACAGCCTTACCAACACAAAAGTAATTCAACTACAGGTAAGGATATGGTAACAAAATATTTGTCAACAGTTCTTCACATAGTCTGGGTAAGAGCGATTGAGAGTGTTAATTAATCTATGTAATAATACTAAATCTTATTCAGGAATAGAAATTTATAGCTGTTTACCCGTCTCCGAAGGTAGAGAATTCAACATATGTGGAGAACAGTTACAGCAGGACTTGTCCTTCGTCATACAGACTAATTTTCGACTCAGTCAACTGAATTTAAGCTTTTGAGTGAAACTCTCACGCGATAAAATTTTACCCATCAAATAAAAGCATCCACGTCAGCTTCGACGTAATTGAAAACACCATTCCGTTCGGTACGCTTCCATTCAGGATATCACATCGCACATTGTATTCTAAAATCACTGTTTCATAGATAAAAGTCATGACAGTGGATAGTTTCCAGTCTTTTGTCTGTTTTTGTTTGTGAGGGTCGGCACACATTACTTCGATCATGCCGGTAGTGCTGAACGGCCGACAAACTAAGGTTTATAGCCGTAGTTATTCATGAACAAATTTGCCTTCACGTTACATAAGTTTCGTCCTAGGTTTGAAAACGAATTCCGACTTATTCATTCGCTCTCCCTTATCAAGATTCCTCGTACACAATAGGCAGACATCACATTCTGGGTTAGAACGGTTTCCACAGAAATGGAATGTAAACTTTTCAGTAATATATACTGTAACACAACATAGCCAAGTAGCATGTAAATCGTATAGGTCACAAGAACTCGAGAAATCACCATTACGATACGCAGCCACGCCCTCTACTGGCAACCACTCTTGCTGCCCAACAGTCGGCAGCCCACTGCGCGAAGCTGCGACAAACGCACAGAAACAAGGGCCGTTCCATAGTTAATGCGACACATTTTGTTTCCGGAAACAGGTTGTTTTCATTCAGGAATCGTATACATCATATTATTCCCCCACACTTTTACTCAGCAAAATCTCAGTTCAGTGCGTCACCGTACCTGGAGGACCTATGTGACTGCATGGTACCACTCTACTGCTCGACGTTGGAGCCAACGTCTTGCTACATCAATAACCTCCCTGTCATCCACGTACTGCTTCTAGAGCAGTGCATCCTTCATTGGGTAAAACAGATGTAAGTCGGATAGTACTTCACCCGGGTCGTAGGGATGACATTGCAACGAAGTTTAGGGAACCCATGTCCTGCCTTGCGATGTTATCGAGAAGAAGAAAAAGTTCTTTTGGTTTTTTGTGGCAACGAAATCACTAAAGTCGTTTCTTCAGATTGCATAATACACTTCAGAGTCGACTGTTGCGCCGTGATGGAGAGAAGAGAATAACCTCTTCTGAGCCACAGAAGACCGTTGCCACCACTTTACCGTATGAGGGAGGGGCTCTGAACTTTTCCTTCAGAGGAGAGGTGGTGTGGCGGTACTTCGTGGATTGCTGTTTACTTTCCGCTTCGAAATGCTGAGTCCATGTTTCATTACCTGTGACGATGTTCGACAAATAATTGTCGCGATCACCCTAGTAACGCGCAAGCCATTCCACACGTTTGGCCCTTTGTTCCTTTTTATTTTCTTCAGCTAGGCGGCAAGGAACCCAGCGTGCGTACACCTTTGAGTACCCCAGCTGGTGAACGAGTTTGCAGCTTTACCAAGGGAGACGCCCAGTTCAGCAGCGAGGTGTCTGACTGTGATCCGCCGACCACCTCGAGTGAGGGTGTTCGCACGTTCCAGCACTCCAGGAATCACAGCTTTGTGCAGCCGGCCAGCACATGGGTGATGGGACAGGTTTGCGCGATTTTGTTGCGATGACGATAGACGCCTTGCCCACTAACTCACTGCGGGTTTCTTCAGCGCCAAGTCTCCACAGACACTTCGCCAATGCCTATGAATATCTACGATGCTCTGATTTTCTGGCGAAAGAAACTCAGTTACCGCTCTCTGCTCAAAAACTCCTCCGTTAAAATCACAGTATGTGATTTGTTGGATTTGTTTATAGCACGCCAAAAATTCCCATGGAGAATCATCATTTATACTTGTATCGAAGTGAGAACATGTGACTGCTCTTAGTTGAGGTAAGCACCGAGGATCAAGTACTTCCATATACGACATGTGCATGTGATGAAAAAATCCATTTTCGTTTCAGTTTATCCTGAGAAGATATAATTAATATTGTCTCCAACAGATCAATCCCCTCAGACTGTATGTGAAGGTAAGTATGAATTCCCAAACATTTTTTTCTTCAAATACGGGCTATACGTTTGGAATGCAGTATGCTATTTAGGAGGTTTTAGCCTACTGGAAATATTCTAGCAACTGTTGGTGGGGATTCGTGACTGTTAAGTAACTTGTATATTCGTTAGCCAAGAGGAGATATAGCGACTGTTTACCATTAGTAGTAAGTCCGGCGTGGTATACAAGGCAGAGAAACCATCGTTGTCAAGGTGAGTCCATTGTCCAGAATGAGACATTACTGTGAGGCAGTTATCCCTCCCATCCTTCGATTCATGTCGCCATCGTCGACACCCTGCTACTGGCCTGCCTAGATTCTCCATGACTTACTGCACATGAGGAGGGAAACCCGGGAGGGTGGGGTGGAGGGACGTCAAACGTTGACTACTTGGCAAATATATGGCTATTCGCCTGTCGCGTCTCAGGCTCAGAGATCGCCATTATGACGGATCTCATTGAACCCAAAGTATTTAGTCAGTTTACAAACGCAAATTATCGTTCTGTGCCAACAACGACAACTTTAACTATCAAAACCAGGAAAGAATTACGTGATGAATTAGAGAGAACTCTTATGTAAGGCATGAAAGTGCAATGAACATGGAACCCAGAAGAAAAAAAGGGAGTTGGTTTGCCAATACTAAATAAGAATATAGGGTGGGTAACTATAGGGCCTGTTCTTTGTTTTAAATATTTTCCTGGAATACTTTTTGAATACACAGAATCCTTTCTGTGTTTAATGCACCTTGTGCTCTACGTGGCTTTAAGATTCTTGATCTGTTTTCCGTGTAACATATTCACTGAAATGTAAACTCTTTGAATGTCTTATACGCGTGAGAAATGCAGTTGATGTGTGATTTCATGAATGTAAGTCATTGAGGTAACAGTTCGTGCTGATCTGTACAAGGAATGTAGTGTATTGTCAAAACCATCACTTTGCTTCCAGCGCTGTACAGATTGGAATAGCACCTTATAATGAATGTATTAGGATTAAGTAACAACTAACATTTAAAATGAATCGATATTAATGAAACAAAAGAAGAAGAAATCCTGAGAAACAGCAGTTTCAAAAATCTCACTATTATTTGATGGGGTAATACAGACATGTAATAATCAACACTACTTACATGATCAGCATTTTTGAATGTTGTTTAAGCTATTTCAGTCCAAAGTTTCTAAACAACTACACTCTCTTTGTAAACATTTAACAGGTTTTAAAATAATCAGAGTCTGTTGTCCACATGGCCTACTTTCCTATTATTCTTTTTGTTCTACGCAGTTGATATAGATTCATCTTCCATCTGTGTGTCACAAGCGTTGCAAATTGTTCTTTTCGTCTGCAGTGTTTGAAATTTGATGGCCCTTCAAGAGCTGACTAGGATATCAATTACAGAAGTGTTCCGTAACTCAGTTCTGATCTCTTTGAAAGCACGTTTTCGCTACGCCGCTTTCATTACCCTTTGATCGGTCGCCAGTCAGTTGCTCGTGTCATTTCGATTATCACATAGCACATTTTCAAGCATTTGAATGACGCGTGACAGGGTAGTATCTTTTTTTACGGCACCATTTCACCTGTCCTCGTCACTGTGCAACTTGCTAGCCTGGCGGGGAATTCCGCAGCATGTCATACTAATATCCGATACTGGCTGGTTAGACAGATGCATCTTCTCTGACGCTGCACTGACTGCGATGGTCATCTTTGTGAAGTCCTATTTTGTCTAAAAAGTAAGCAATACACAACTGTCGGCACTGCTACATTTAATTACCAGTGTTAAGCATCTAAAACTTCGAGCAAGGTAAACCGATATTTATCACAATATCTAAGTAATAAACCTTTGAGTACTGAAAACATTACTTTCTGTTGCAATGTGGGATATTCGTTGCTATTGACATTGTCACATGAAATAACAAAAACACACTCCGTTTTCAGCCCACAAGTGGCCCATCTGGACCATCCGATCGCCATGTCTTCCTCAGATGAGGATGCAAATAGGAGGGGCGCATGGTCAGCGCATTGCTCTCCCGGTCGTTATGTTGGTTTTCTCTGACTGGAGCCGCTACTGATCGGTCGAGTAGCTGCTCAGTTGGCATCATGAGGCTGAGTGCACCCCGAAAAACGGCAACAGCCCATGGCTGGCTTAATGGTCACCCATCCAAGTCCTGGCTACGCCCGAAAGCGCTTAACTTCGATTATCTGACGGGAAAGTCGTTCCAAATCATATGAAATACTTGGCACTATTATTGTGATACACAGGTAATCGTGGGTACTGATATCAATAGCCAATTTAATTTTTCCTTCGCACAACAGAAGATAATAAAAAATAAATTTTCCCATAGGCCGACTGACAATGGAAAGTAAATACCATACTCCAAATACGAGTGTCGTCCTTCATTTCCTAGGAAGTACTGTTTGAAAAAAAGATTAATGGAAATCTCATGTGAGAAAACTTAACATTGCGACTGTAATCATCAGATTGCCGTATACTACGAAGTATGTGTTACTAACCAGTAATCACTATTTTCTGACCTATGCATATTATCCATTACAACTGTTCTATGACAAGAATGTGCTGTAGGAAGTTACTGCTTTACACGTAAAACCGTAAAAGACTTCAGACAGACTAGATTGAAAAGTAAGCACGTACATGCCACACTAGTGCCATGAACATATAATACATACAGATCATCAAAGCTGAAAAGCATGTACTTCATATGTTGGTAGCAGGCAATATCTTTTTTTTTTTTTCAGAACAGATCTGCATTTGGTGATACGAAGTCCAGGAAAGACGGATTTGATACTCAACTTGATTATATAGCGTGATTTGCCCTGAAAGTTAGCTAATCACTTACTAGCCCTTAACCTGAGTGCGTAACTAATATGACTCTGCTGCAAATGCCCTGAAAATATTCACCTTCTTTTACCAAACTTTTATTCATGAGTGACCAGAAACAAGATCTATAAGCGAAACAACAGGTTGTAAGCATTCTTTGACACCGCAACGGAATACGCATCTACAAGATTTATAATTAAAGGATATAGTATCCCTTTTGAAATATTCAAGCCGATATATTTGAAGTAAATAATAAGAGGACTGAGAATAAAATTACATGGACATAACGGCAAATTAATTATGAACATGTATTAAATTAGAATCAAAGAAAGACTATATCGACTGCAATTTAATAAAAAGACATCATTTGTATTATATGAGATCGTAGTGCATAACGTTCTCGGAACTAACATTATTGTCTTTGTCATTATATATAAGAGAAGAAAAGATATTTAAAATCACTTCGAGACAGATCATTTCTTCTGCTGTATGTAAGGTATGGTTCCTATTGTAAAGCGGTAGCTTTTGTTCTCATACGTAGCGAATAATACAAGTGTGTATTCTGTGCTTAGTGGAAATATAAGTACAAAAAGTGAGTTCAATGTGTTACTTAAAGAAACCATGCAAACAATTCTTCCTGACTTAATAACTGCAAGAAGTTATTTAGCATCTTTTCAGTCTCTGCGAAGCGAGCAGTGGTGATCTTTAACTGGCCACGCCAGCCGAAGTGGCCTAGCGGTTCTAGGCGCTACAGTCTCTAACCGCGCGACCGCTACGTCGCAGGTTCGAATCCTCCCTCGGGCATGGATGTGTGTGATGTCCTTAGGTTAGTTAGGTTTAAGTAATTCTGTGTTCTAGGGGACTGATTACCTCAGAAGTTAAGTCCCATAGTGCTCAGAGCCATTTGAACCATTTGACTGGCAACAATTGTCCGCCATTACGCGGCATATTTAAATTTATAGTTTTGTGTGACGTATCACCACAGCCGGAGCAGAAAGAATCATTTCAAGTTATTCAATTAACTAAAGTTCAAAGCTTTACTAATTTTATTTAGTTTTTTGTGTAACATATCACCACAGCCGAAGCAGAAAGAATGATTTCAAGTTATTCAATTAACTAAAGTGCAAAGCTTCTCTAATTTTATTTAATCAAAAAATGCATACTTTCAAAGATACGATTTATACTAGGTCAGTGAACTTAGCCTGCATTACATTTTGCCGAAAGCATTTGAAATAATTTTTAGGGAGCCTGGCGGCGTTTGAAACATAATTTAATGTTTATCTTTGGCCACCTACAAATCAATATATATTTAATTATATTTATTACATTATCCCCTTCTTGCGTTTCATTAATAATAATAATAATTAATAACCGCAGCAAGGAAGGGATAATATAAGGAGCAACCAGCCATGTGTATGGCTAAAAAAATTACTTACCTCAGATCACTATTGGTTTCAGTTTTATTACAGATCCAAACTCGAATGTCTGTTACAGCTTTCATCTCTTTCCTGCTGGAGATTTGTTTTGTATCCGTTACTTGTGTAGCTGTAACGTGCTGTTTTATACATTCCGTATCGCGGCTCATGGGTGATAGCAGTTAAGTAAGTGACTCTCCTTCAAAAAACCATTCAACTAGACGACATGGTCTTTGAAACGTGGGACGTAGGGAAAGCAGGAAGAGGTGTGGACGGGGCCTGGTCAGTTACTATTAGTTGCACAGTAAGAACATACATTTTATTTAAGGAATAATTTTTTTAAAACAATAATTTAAAAAAAACTACCTCAACATAAGCTGCACTGATCGCTGAAGGCCTTATTAAGAGAAAATTCAAAATTATTTGTCGGCTGAAGGCCACAAGCAATACTTCAGAACAATTAACGGCTGAAGGCCTGAATTAAAGATGAGGAAGACAATTACACGTTAAAAATACCAAAATAATTTTTTAAACAATCATTAAAAAATTGACTCTAACACAAGTTACACCGGTAGCTGAAGGCCTTATTAAGAAGAATTCAAATTATTTGTCGGCTGAAGACCACAAGCAATAAGAATAATTTAATCAAAATATTATTTTTAAACAATTGACACAATAAGACCAAATAAAGGAGGGAGTGATAACAGATATTGCTCCAAGGATCGATCTGAAAAAAATCCCTATTGCTGCGTAAGCAGTATGACATGCAGCCAAGAGTTATGCTCACCTAACAGGATGGCTACTCGAACTAGGGACAGTTTAAACACCTATCAATGCTCTTACCAAATCCACCTAACTTGTGATAACCAGTACAACAATGGAATAATTCAAGTGAGGACGAAGTGACAGAACACACTGCATCTTCAGAATCCAGTGTTTAAAACATCAATAGGCAGAAGGAACCACTACAACCAAGGTAGACAAAAGAAACCAAAATCCACACCGCAATCAAGGAGGCTGTCGAATTACACGTCATGCCGGACATCACCGGCAAGACAAGGAAACGTACACTACCACAAAGATACGCTAACCTCCAGGGCAGGTAACTGGGGCGTTAGTGGCCACTAGACAGTAAAATACCGCTGGTTGCACTTCACCAACAATAACATAAAATTTAAAAACTAATGACAGGCAGTACAAGATGGCTAATGATTCCCCAACTTGACACACTCCACTTGTTGCTGTTCGTCTCACGGCGACCCTGCGAGTAGCAACGCAAAAACAAACTGTGCGATCATAAAATAGTGGAGGTTTTACTACTGGATGAATGCTCACTCAACTCAACGTCCTGGGTCCGGTGGACAACGAGGTTGTGACTCTAGCAACTACAGCCCCTCGATCCGGCAGTTCCGGCATCTCCTCTTTGCTGCACCGTCCCAACCGAACTACCGACACACCTCACCCGGAAAACACTTCACGTCTTTCCAAAAATAGTACGGGTACCAGATATCGATAAACGCTGCTGCTGCCACTTGTGGACAGACAACGCAAGGAAATGTAGTGGCGCTAGTAAACAGAAGAAGGAAACGAGACGCCACTGTCCCTATTACACGATGCCAACTTACCAATGGCACCAACGCGAGCCGCATACGGCTCAGTCTTGTAACTCAAGTCCTTACCATCACCATTGTGCAGATTCTCTAACGACATGTATAAATTAACTATTAACGTATCTGACTGTGTTTTAAAAATAATCAGTGAACTTCTCAGGATATGGGTTTCTTTGGAGTCACTCAGAAGTTTTTGAACTGTAGCAACCTGGATGTAAGAGTACCGCTCACGGATAGATACAGACACTGACTGCACCAGTCCGTATTTGAACCAAGCACTGTTTAAACACTTGTAGCAGGCCTTTAGTATTATCACTTTTACTACTGTAATAATAATGCATTGCCCCAAAGAGGTGCATAAGAAAGGGACTTCACTTCATAAAAGTTAGAAAGTTGAGAAACATTTAGATACCTGTTGGATGCTTATCGGAAGACCTACTTCTTTTTTCTTCAGTTACTAAGCTCTAGCTATCACAGTAATCTCTTTCTATAACATGACATACGATAGGGATATAATTTAGCATACCATCCTCTAAAATAAATCACTGACTTTTATCGTTTCACTTAAGCACGTTATTTATCCTTCCAATGAATTACAAAATGACTATCTTCTTTCTTATGCGAAATCTGATGGAAATAAATACACAAGGTTGCGTTTAACTTACGGAAAATCAAATTCGTAAAGATGACGATGTTCCATTTGTTTATGATTCATGGATTAATGTGAGGAAAATATGTCTCACGATAAAACCAGTAACGGTAACTATTTGTAAAAATTTTCACGATTTTAAACAAACTGATTAATGTTTTAAGTTTTCCCTTTCTTTTATATTAAATTAAATCCCTAGTTTGAAATCAACAATCTTTACTGTCGTATTATCTATCTGTTTATCAGAGTGATTCGTAACACACGTAGGTAAGTCAACCAAGACGCTACAGATGACCACTGTCTCCGTTTCGGTTTAATCAGGAAAAGTACATTCAACGAAACCTTTCTTTAATTCTTTCTTAATAAAGAGTAAACCAATATCTTCGTTTCCCACCATCGCTATGGCATACTTTTCCAAACCAAGCAGTTTTAATCTTTCCATATTCATCAAATACATATTGCTTTTCTGTACAGCAAGTACTCTTTGATTGACGACTTCCACTTTAAAATACTTTTCAGTATTCGAATTTAAAGTTAGGGTTGAAAGAAACAGACCTGCTTTTCTTTTTCGGTTCACACGTGAGTGTGAAGCTCGTTTATTAGTTTACTTCAGATATCATACTGTGTGTGCCGTTTGTGAATGAGTGCACGTTAACGCCACAAAGAAAGTTAGAAGCATAACTGCACTGACGCCGCTACTTTATACGTTAACCTTAACAAATTGTGTAAAGCTGTGTCGACGGGTCGTGAGTCGTGCTTGGGTAGCTGAGGTGGTAGAGCACTTACCCATGAAAAGAACAAGTACCGAGTTCGTGTCTCTGTCGGGCACACTGTTTTAATTTGCCAGGAAGTTTCATATCAGCGTATATGGCGCTGCGGTTCTAGGCGCTTCAGTCTGGAACCGCGCGACTGCTACGGTCGCAGGTTCGAATCATGCCTCGGGCATGGATGTGTGTGATGTCCTTAGGTTAGTTAGGTTTGAGTAATTCTAAGTTCTAGGGGACTGATGACCTCAGATGTTAAGTCCCATAGTGCTCAGAGCCATTTGAACCATTTGAACCACACGGCGCTGCAGAGTAAAAATTTCATTCTGTATCCATTAAAAAAGCCGACTAGGGGAAAAACTGTGTAGGCCCTAATTTTTGCACAGTGTTAGGACAGAATGTCATGCACAACATACCAGTTGGTTGTGAACGTTAGGGTGGTGGTGGATTTAAGGGTCACTTATGCTTTTCTCGAATAAATCGAAAACCGCGGCTTCTATTGGAAATGTTTCCCGGTACTAAATTAAACGACATTTAATTGCTTACAAAAAGATCTTATTCATTTCTCTTGTAGGACTAATAATTTCTGTGCTGCACGGAGTGAAAAATGCACAGATTATTAAAAATATTGTTCTAATGGTATAAAATTAGTGTTTACTTTTAAATGAAATCATTTTAAAAATAAACAATAAGTGTTTGTACCACATCTAAATCAGGCAGAGCCATATTAAAGGATAAACTGTTTTTCAGGATTGTAACAGAAAGCAGTGGGGAGATGTGTGGGGGAGAAGCGCGACGGAAAGAAGGTCACTACACTGCGTTCATGCACTTCCCTCCTTCATACGTCGGAAAAGTTAAGATCGAGCAGGTGATTCTCTAATGTATCTACTCCACTACGTCACAAGAAGCAAGTACAGGGTGTTTCACAAAGTTATATCGACCCTGCACACAGTGTTTATTTCGCACAAAACGGGTTACCACTACATGAGACGAAGGTATGATTTACTAATAATATCAACGGAAATCAGAATCAACGTAAATCTCTGCACACTGTTCTGCACTGCGAGGCAAAATTGACTCGACATCATCCTGTACGGCAGTGTATTACTTTCAATCTGGAAAGCTGAAGGACAGTCTGAAGCGAGCTCATTCTTTGTGTTCTCCCCGTGAAGACAACCTCCTTCCACCCCAGCACATCTCGAAATTCAGTTTACAGACAGACTCCCTAGCAATTACTGCCGAGTTCTATTATGCGAGTAGATGAAGATGATGTCTGGTTTATGGGGGCCTCAACTGCACGGTCATCAGCACCCGAACAAAGTCCCAATCTGTACACAGTTCAATCTAGCCACTTTCACGAATGATGATGGCCTGATGAGGACAACACAAACACCGAGTCCCAGGGCAGAGAAAATCCCCAACCCAGCCGGAAATCGAACCCGGGACCCCGTGATCCAGAGGTAGCAACGCTAGCCACTAGACCAAGAGCTGCGGACTTGCGAGTAGAGAAACTAGCTTCACTGAGCTCGTTTTTATATAGAAGGGTTATTTTCAGTTAATTAAGTAAGTATATTTTTGCTGTTTTTAAGGGACCTAATACGTAAAATTCATTCTTTCACTGACCGGACTAGATTGAATATTGCACATTCAATTTGCTCATTTCGTTCTCATTTCGTACTCGTTTTCAGCTGCTTCCGGGAAACACATCTTCTTCCCACCGGAGCGGTATTCACAATTCAGTTTATAGACAGAGGTCTGCATCTGGCCTTTCTGCTCGCTCGAACTGATTGGTGCGTGTAGTTACAGGAAAGTGCCACAGATGTCCCGGGCGTCTACACCCACCCGATCACCACTCGTCATTCGCTGCTGGCTCACGCCCTGTCTCACAGTTCAACTGCAATGCAGCTGAAGACCCATATCTGCAGAACACGACGAAGGGTAAGTTCTGACGCATTACCAGCTTCAGTGAAAGACTGTAATTAAAAAATGCTTACAAATGTGTGCTGGAAAACTTACTCCATTTTCATTAATATCTGGTGGCGAACTTCGTTCTTTATGACATGAGCTCGTAGATGTTGATTTCTAATTTTGAAAAGTGGATGTCTCCAACTTTCTACCTCATCCGACGACGACGGCACAAAATACTGGAAGAGGATTCTTTGAAATAGGGGCGAGTTCGACATCCAGTATTGTCTAAGCCATAACCGTGGATCCATGTGCACATAGAGCATATTTGTGATCGATCAATGCCGGAAAATGTGTTACCTCTCTGTAACTGCACACTTTGTTCATCAAGCTTGGACATCCAGAAACGTGGTATTGACAATAAGTAAAATTTCTGAGAAGAAAAAGCTGGGGAACTGATTAGGAGCAATACTGAGGAAATAATATTTAATCTAAGAGTAAATCGTGAGCACCTAACTACATTCTACACTGAAGTGCCAAAGAAACTTGTATGGGCTTGCGTATTCAGATACAGACATATGTAAACAGACTGTTGTTAGATCGATTACTACTGCTATAATGGCAGGTTATCAAAATTTAACTGAGTTTGAACGTGATGTTAGAGTCGGCGAACGAGCGATGGGACACAGCATATCCGAGGTACGAGATCGCTGCGGTCGATAAAAATCCTGCAAGAACGGGACCAACGACGACTGAAGAGAATCGTTCAACGTGACATAAGTGCAACCCTTCCGAAAATTTCTGCAGATTTCAATGCTGGGCCATCAACAAGTGTCAGCCTGCAAGCCATTCAACGAAACGTCATCGATATCGGCTTTCGGAGCCGAAGGCCCACTCCTGTATCCTTGATGACAGCACTACACAAAGCTTTACGCTTCGCCTAGGCCCTTCAATACCGACATTGAACTGTTGGTGACTGGAAACATGTGTTATGGGACCCCCGACACGTCTAGATACGAGTCTGCCAGGTGACGAGTAGACCTGGACAATTCCAGCAAGACAAAACGACACCCTACACTTGAATAATTACTACAGAGTGGCTCGAAGAAGACTCTTTTGAGTTTAAACGCTTCCGCTGGCCACCAGACTCGCCAGACATGAACATTAATGAGCATATCTGGGATGCCTTACAACGTGCTGTTCAGAAGAGCTCTCCGTCTCCTCGTAATCTTACGGATTTATGGACAGCCCTGCACCATTCATGGTGTCAATTCCCTCCAGAACTACTTCAGACATTAGTCAAGTCCATGCCATGTCGTGCTGCGGCGACACTTCTACATGCTCACTGGGGCCCTACACGATTTTAGGTCGGCCTACCAGTTTCTATGGCTGTCATCGACAGACTCGCTAATATATGCAAGCAATGGTATTCTTTACGTAATAAGTGTGCATTGCACATATTTTGATTATAATCCTAAATACGTTTTCGACGATGGATTTTTGAAAAATAAGACTGCAGTGATTCTTTCCATTCTTTTATTGCCAAAGACATATAATATATATTGTACCTGCTGCATTGGAGAGGCTTATACCTCCAATTTCCAGAAACTGTTATTGGCCCTCTTCTAAAAATCGATACTGCTATTGTTTTCTGCCATTCCCCTGGTAAATTTCTTTGCTGAAAGCATTGATTTTTTTTTTTTTTTTTGATGTTGTCATCAGCCTTCTCAATGGTTTGACGCGGTCCGCCATCAGTTCCTCTCGTGTGCCAACCTCCTCATCTCAAAGTAGCACTTGATATCTACGTCCTCAATTATTTGCTCGACGTATTCCAATCTCTACACCTCCCTCTAGTACCATGGAACTCATTCCCTCATGTCTTAACAGATGTCTTATCATGATGTCCTCCTCCATGTCAGTGTTTCCGCAAATTAGTTTTCTTTCCAGTTCAGTGCAGAACATCCTCATACCTAACCTTATCAATCCTCCTGATTTTCAACATTGGTCCATAACACCACATCTCAAATGCTTCGATTCTCTTCTGTTCTGGTTTTCCGACATCCCATGTTTCACTACCATACGAAGCTGCGCTCTAGATGTACGTCCTCAGAAATTTCTTCTTCACATTGAGGCCTATGTTTGATTATAGCAGACTTTACTTGGCCAGGAATGCCCTTTTCGTCAGTGCTGGTCTGCTTTTTATGTCCGTCGCTGCTTATTTTGATGCCTAGGTAGTATTTCATAACTTCATCTACTTCGTGACGATCAGATGTTACGTTTCTCGCTGTCCTCCTTTTTGATACTTCTCATTACTTTCGTTTTTCTTTGATTTATTTTCAATCCATGTTCTGTATCCATTAGACTGTTCAGCGAATCGTATCAGTGATATCCTTTCACCTAGAAATTTTGATTCCACTCCTGAACCTTTATTTCCATCACTGCCTCATCAATGTACAGGTTGGACAGTGGGGGCGGAAGATTGCATCCCCGTCTTACACACTTTCATTCTTCGTCGTCCACTCTTATTATTCCCTCTTGACTCATTGCTCATATTGTATATTACCCATCGTTTAGCTTATCCCTATTTTTCTCATGATTTCGAACATCTTGCACCATTTTACATTGTCGAACGCTTTTTCCACGTCGACCAATCCTACGAACGTGACTCGATTATCCTTTAGTCTTGGTTTCATTATCAAGCGCAGAATTCCCTCTACGGTGCCTTTGCTTTTATTGAAGTCAACGTGATCACTATCTAACACATCCTCAATTTTCTTTTCCATTCTTCTATATATAATTCTTAGATGCATGAGCTGTTAAGCTGATTGCACGATAATTCTCGCACTTGTCAGCTCTTGCAATCTTCAGAATTGTGTGGATGATATTTTTCTTACAGTGAGATGATATGTTGCCAGACTGAAACATTGTACACACCAACGTGAATAGTAGTTTTTTTGCCACTTTCCCAAATGATGTCAGATATTCTGAAGGAATGTTATCTATCCCTTCTGCCTTATTTGAACTTAAGTCCCACAAAGCTCTCTTAAATTCTCATTCTAATACTGGATCCTTTCTTCTTCTATGCCGACTCCTCTTTCTTCTTCTATCACATCAGACAAATCTTCCCCCTCATAGTGGCCTTCAACGTACTGTTTCCACTTATCCGCTGTCTCCTCTACATTTAACAGTGGTATTCCCGTACCACTCTTAATTTCACCACCCTTGCTTTTAACTTAACCGAAGGTAGTTTTGAATTTCCTATATCCAGAGTCAGCCTTTCCAACAATCATTTCTTTTTCGATTTCTTCACCGTTTCATGCCGCCATTTCGTCTTAGCTTCCCTGTACTTCCTACTTATTTTTTTCCTCAGCGACTTGTTTTTCTTTATTCCCGAAGTTCGTTGAACATTTTTTAACTTTCTCCTTTCACCAATCAGCTGAAGTATTTATTCTCTTACGCATGGGTTCTTCATAGTTACCTCTCTTTAGCTATGTTTTTTTTCCCAATTCTGTGATCGCCCTTTCTTGAGATGTCCATTCGTCCTCAACTGTACTGCCTACTGGGCTGTTCTTTATTGCTATATCTACGGCTTTAGAGACCTTCAAGCGTGTCTTTTAATTCCTTAGTACTTCCGGATCTCACCTGTTTGGATATTGATTCTTCCTTACTAATGTCTTAACCATCGGCCTATTCTTCATCAGTAGTACACTGTGATTTGAGTCTATATCAGCTCCTGGGTACGCCTTAAAATCCAGTTTCTGATTTCAGACTCTCTTATCTGACCAGGATGTAATGTAACTAAAATCTTCCCGTATTACCTAGCCTAATACAAGTATATGTCCTCTTGTGATTATCGAACAGATTATTCCGTTTACTAGCTGAAATTTATTACAGATCACAATTAATCTTTCTCCTTTCTCGTTTCTTGTCCCAAGACCATATATTCTCCTGTAACCTTTCCTTCTACCTCTTCCCCTCCAACTGCACTCCAGTCCCCTGCGGGTATTAGATTCTCTTCTCTCTTTACATACTGTGTTACCGTATCTCTATCCTCACATACATTCTCTACCTGAAATATCGATGTCGGTGTTGGTTTGCTGTCCATTCTGCTAAGTACAACCGACTCACTGAACTGTTGACAGTAATACACTCTCTGACGTACCTCCCTGTTCATAACGAATCCGACTTTTATACTATTTTCCACGGCCTTTGTTATTACCCTACTCTCGTATGACCAGATATCTTAGTCTTATTTACATTTCACTTCACTGTCTCCTATTACATTTAGATTGAGCCTTTGCATTTCACTTTTCAGATTTTCTACTTCAGTACTACCATCATCCTTCTGACATTCCATGCTCCGGCTCGTAAAACATTACCCTTTCGTTGGTTACTCATGCTTTTTCTCATGATCACCTCGCACTTGACAGTCCCGTCCTGGATATCCCAATGGATGACTTTTCCCAAACCTCTTGCACAAGGAGAGAAATGGTCGCAATACTTTTTTTCAATTATAGGTTACATGTCCAGTGAATACACGTTCTCTGTCTTTAATGCAGTGGTTTCCATTGCCTTCTGCATCCTGACACCGTTGATGATTGCAGATGCTTCCGCCTTGAGGCGCAGTTTCCCATCCCAAGTACATGAGAGTGCCCTGAACCTTTGTCCTCTGCTCCCCCCTCTTTGACTAGGCCGTTGGCAGAATGAGAGTGACTTCTAACGCCGGAAGTCTTCGGCCGTCAGTGCCGATGATTAATCAAAATTTAAGCGGTGGCAGTTTTCAAACCCATGACCGAGGACGTTTCGGATTACTAATCAAAGACATTACGCCTGGAGTTACAAATCTATATACATAGTTTCATCTCGTTGATTTTTAAAATGTTCTATCTTTATAAGGTCCGTACCAACAGCTCATCAGATTTTAGTGCACTGTAAGGCTTTTTGTACTTCCTTAAAATCTGTCTCACCTATTTCCAAAAGACATCAAGTAATTTCTTCCATTTCCTCATTTTCCTCTTTTTCCGACCACCAAGTTTACAGAATAATTATCATTTGGTATTAAATAATCTACTGTTGACCTACAACTGCGGATCGTCATGGTAAATTTGTCAATCTCCCTATGTTTCAAATGTTAATTTCTGTTCGCAAAGAATGTATGTTCACAAAGTCTTGTAACATTTATCTATTCTGGTTAACTGCTGTTCCTAAATTGATTCCTATTAGGTTCATACTGGGCTATTTTACTGTCGTAGCTAGTTTATATATGCCCTCCTATCATAATACAGTCTATTTTGCTTATGGAACAAGTTCACTTTGCAAGCCCTTGTAAAATTAATGGATACACTCTTTCTTTCTTCTTCCAGGGCATATATTGATATAGTGCTCACATATTCTCTACCAATTTTAAATGTCCGTGTTATAATTCTTTCATTTACTCAACTATATAATGTAATAATGTTCCTTCTGCTTTTGTGAAATTTGCGCTATATTTATTTATGGTCTCTTAAAAGACATCATAGTCGCCATTGACTGCTTAAAATATTTATTGTTACTATTGCAATTTCGGCCTGATGGCCATTTTCAAGTAACACTGCAAAGTCACATTCTGTCAGATAATAAAACTATCTGACATAATTGTGAAAAAAAAAAAATGGCTCTGAGCACTATGGGACTCAACTGCTGTGGTCATAAGTCCCCTAGAACTTAGAACTACTTAAACCTAACTAACCTAAGGACAGCACACAACACCCAGCCATCACGAGGCAGAGAAAATCCCTGACCCCGCCGGGAATCGAACCCGGGAACCCGGGCGTGGGAAGCGAGAACGCTACCGCACGACCACGAGATGCGGGCATAATTGTGAATCCTTGATGCTCAGTCCACTGATGAGACTGACCTGTATTTGACGCAAATGAGTAGTGGCGGTGGTGACGAAGAGCCGCTTGAGTGGTGGAAACATAACAACTGATTTTATACAAAGCTCGCTCCTTTGAGTGTTTTGATTACCAGCCTCAGGCGCAACAAGTGAAAGAAATCTCAGTGCTTCAGAGAACTTTACTTTGGACAGTCAGCCAAAATAAGTCAATGATTTTCTAACAATTCTTTGTAATTACAATTCTAAGAAAGGGTAGTTAGGAAACATTTTTTAAATTTCAGTTATTTTAGCTAGTACCATTCAAAAAAGTGTAAATTTGAACCAGTTCAGTAGATGATGGTATAAAATACAGCACTGCATTTATTTCACTCCGAGACAGACCATTATTACAAAAGTGGATACTTCCCTATTTATTCTTCGAATCTTTTAACTATTTGTTTTTGTCTAAAAGAAGCTTTCTTCAGTTTTATGGGTGATATGATGTCATGATTAGACGCCAGGAATGTACGTCTACAGCGTAACTAAACTGATCTCAGCGGCGTCCCATTAGCAGGTGGGAGTAAGACCAGCCTGCATACACACAGGGCTACTACAACTTCCGTAGGAGCAGAGAGGCTAGCACGCTGGGCCGGGCGGCCACTGCCCTTCCCCTTCCCCTCCCCCTCTCCCCCCTCCCATCACCCCTCCACCAAACCGCGAAGCCTCCTTCGACCACAGCCTACCCGCACCCTGCTTTCATTCCCGCGCACGCCATGGCTGAGAGCGGTGCGCTCAAGCGAGTACGAGCGAGCAAAGCCCCCTACTTGGAGACCACATCTGGCGACAGAACATTCAGCTGCGTTGACGTATTCGACTAACTTCATTTGAATTAGCACATCACGTGGTCTTTATACAGTTGATGCTATTACATAATACCTCCACATCCCCAGTCAGTCTAGACAGTATCACAGTTCTCACTGATCCAATTACAGCAACTGTAACTATCATTTCAATTCACTACATGTCTTGAATCTACTCTTTTGAACGCCTCTGTTCCCCTGAAAAGTAGTATACACCTGTTGGATTATAATGACACCATAAGGAAAACTCTAGGAGTCTGAGTTAAGGAAATACTATTACATGAAATTTAAGACAGTTTAATTCTTAATTGACCCAGACAAAGCTTTGTAATGTAATATTGGCACTGATCGAAGTTCAGGCTACTGAATGTAGATATCTCTCAATTAAACACAAAAAAATTTTCGTAAAAGTATCAACAGATATCAGTGAATTCTTTTCTTTATAGCATGATGCACATAACATAAAACCAATAATGGAATATGTAAGAATGCAGAGTCCCGCAGTTATCTGGCAACCAAATCAGTTGACAAAGGCCAAGGAGCACTTCGCCGAAAGCTCGAGTAATTTTAATCAGTCGGCGCAGTTGGAAGCCCGAGAACTTTTTATTCACCAATGATTAAATTTATTTTCAACAAAGAATATCAAAATATCAATAAATGGCAATATGTTTACCTTTTTGATAGTAAAATATTTATCAAAATGTGTAAAAATAACAATGAGTAAGCTTCAATTGAAATGATAACCCTGAACAAAATATAAGGCTGTGGTAATGAATAGTTTAGTTTTGAACAAAGAACACTATTCACAACACAAGCAATATACATGTATGCGTGTCTGTTAAGAGGAAATCGTTCATCAAAAAACAATAAATAATAGCGAGCGTACTAGTTTTGGACACCAAGCACTGATTACACATTATTTTTTTACAGTTTGAACAATAATATGCATAATGACCTTTACAAACACGTTACTGGTATTTTGAATATACAGGGTGTTTCAAAAACAATATACGTATTTCGAGTGCATACATTTATTAAACTTTAAGGCATATGAATGTGAAACTTCACACACACATTTTCGAACCTCCCAAGTTCAGATTACAGACGCTCAATATGTCTTCCATCAGCGACACGAACAATATCACATCGATACTCAAATTCCTCCCATACCGAGGCAAGCATGTCCTTCGTCCCTGATGTTATGATGTTATGGCGGTACGGATCCGGTTCGTCAACTCTTCCAGGTTCTGTGGGAGTGGTGCTGCATGAACGTTGTCTTTAACGAAACCCCACAGGAGGAAGTCAGAGGGTGTCCAATCTGGTGACCGTGGAGCCCAGCTGAGACATGCTAAGTCACCAGCTCCTTGACGACCAATCCAACGGTTCAGTAGAGTTTCATTCACATATTCACGCACTTGGCGACTACCAGTGATGGGGTGCCCAGTCTTGTTCAAATATGAAGTTGTCTTCGAGCAGCCTCAGAAACAACCAGTTCTGTAATATAGCGAGATACTGCTGACAGTTAACCGTGTTTCCATCAAAGAAGAATGTGCCGTAAACAGACGATCTGGACATCTCACAAATGCACATTGACTTTGGGCGAATCTTGTACATGTTCACTGGCTGCATGTGGGTTTTGTAGGCCCTAAATTCTAACATTGTGTTTGTTTACCTGACCACTAACATGGAAAATCTCTTCATCACTGAACAGGATGCGTTGTGCAAAAGTGTTATCATTGTCAATAACATTAAAAATCTTGTTACAAAATGCCACCCGTTTGCGTCTGTCATCGGGACGCTGAGCTTGTAACAGCTGTAACTTGTACAGCTTCGTAACCAACGTCTCAAAAAACGCCAAATTCTGGTTGTAGGCACTTGTAACTACCGACTGGCACAATGAGCTGATTTTGAAAGACTACATTGGAAAGCAGTTTGAATTCGTAAATTCTTCGGGAACACGAGGGTGGCTGGACTCTTTCCTTTAGATACACATCCTGTATCTAGAAATTGTTGATACAATCTGCGAATGTTCCACCCGTTCGGAGGGTCGATTTGGTACCTCAGCCTGAAACGTCTTTACACCGTAATCACGGAATTGCACTTCGCAAACTCGAGAACACAAAATGATTTTTGCTGGGCAGTAACGATTTTAAACATATGACGGTTACCAAACAAAACTGAAGACAACTGACGCCTAGCGGCTGTTAATATAAACTAGGCCATGCATTCGTTTCTCCAATAGTCGAGCCGAGGCGCAGCGATCGATAATTCGGACAAAATAATACTTTGTAATACGCAAATTCTTTTTGGAACACCCGGAATAATAGGAGTCCTATTGTAACAACTAGAAGGACAAAACTTACATCTTGCTCATTTGCAGCTTTTCGTGGAGCTGCTGCAGTTTTGTACGGAACCCAATACAGCCTGATAATGGTGCTTATATATTTCTCACAACAGCAGTGTATGTTGCACTTTGTTGCAACCGTTTAATGGTTTCAGTGTACAGAGTAACAAGAAGTCTTCCTAGTTCCTCAAGGATTATTGTCCTTTTGTGAAGAATATTTCTTTTCCACTTTGGATTGATTTCTTTCCACTGACCAAAACATTATAGGCATTAATGTCAGACATACTGTAAAATATAATTACAGACGAACAACCGGTTTTTCTCTAGCAAGTATATCCGGCAACAAACTGGTCGTGCGTCTCTGCTGCACCTTCCGTGGAGTTGTAGTCTAATATCACTTTTGGCTTTTTATAATCTCTTCTGATTACTTCCTTATCATTATGCGTTGTGCTCATCAGTAGTCATGTTCTTATTTTTTTGGATTATAGGATACTATTGTCGTATCTATCGTGAAATACAGTTCTGAACTGTGGACGTCTTTGCATGTTAACGTAGGCAGTTCTGTCTTGCCTTTTCTGGCTCTACAGAACATCGTAACCTTTCTTTTGAGCTGAGCTTGACTAAATATATATGATGTAAAGGAATTAACACATCTAATAGTACGTCCCCTTAGCTCATACGTCAGGTCCATAACTTCGTTTTTGATTTGTGTTTTCAGAGCATACGAGGTAGCACTGTCACACAATGTCCATATCTTTATCCCATACTTGAAGCGTTTGATTGAAGTATGTTTTTTGAATAGACATCGACCTCTAAACCCACCAGCTGCTCATCAACCGTTATATTTCATCTAGTACTATCTAATTTTGCAAGTATTTCCTGAACCATCAGTCTTGAAACTCATACAATGCAGCCTGCCACGAATTCCTCTCCTGTGCCAACCTCTTCATCTCAGAGCAACACTTTCAATTTGCGTCCCCATTATCTTCTGAAAGTAATCTAATCTCTGTCTACAACAACAGTTCCTACCATCCACAGCTTCGTCTAGTACCATGGAAGCTATTCCCTGATGTCTTAACAGAAGGCCTTTCATCCTGTCCCTTCTTCTTTTCACTGATTTCCATATACATTTTTTCTCCTCGATTTCACTGAGAACCACGTCGTTTCTTACTTTAGCAATCCATCTGGTTTAGCATCTTTAATTGGTAATCAAAACGTCCTCGGTTCCGTTTCGAACCTAGCTATTGCTTAAATTTCGAATAAAAATCATCAGCAATGGAGGCCGAATATATGCGGCATAAGAAGTCGCCGTCGGTCTGCTAATGGCCTTCTCAAACAGTGCGGAGGACAGAGGTCCAGGGCACTGTGTTGCTGTTGGAGGTGGGAAAATACCGATAAAATGCAGAAGAATCAGCAATGATCAAACGCAAGAGGGTACAGGAGGCAATGGAATCATTGCATTAATGATACATAATGTGTGTCCACAAGACATAAAACTTCTAATTGTAAAAGTGTCGTGATGATCTCTCTATTGGGAAAAGATCACGGACTAGCCCCCCATTCGGATCTCCTGGAGGATAACGGCCATGGAGACGTGGCCACGAGAAGAAAGTGTGAACAACCAATACAAGGGTAACGCTATATTCTCGGGGCGTGGGATGTCAGAAGCCTGAACATGGTAGGGAAGCTAGGAAATCTGAAAAGTGAAATGTTAAGACTCTATCTGAATAAGGTGCGGGTCGTTGAAGTGAAATGGAAACAAGTAAAGGATTTCTGGTCAGATGAGTATAGAACATCAACCGCAGCAGAGAATGGTACAACGAAGATAGGACTCTTTATGAATGGGAGGGTAGGGCGGAGAATGAGTTACTGTGAGCAGTTCAGTGACAGGACTGAAGTCATCAGTATCAAAGAAAAGATGATAGAGGAGATACACTAAAGCACCAGAGAGACTGTAATAGGCATGCGTATTCAAATATGGAACTATGTCATCAGGTAGAACTCGCCGCTGCGGTCGGCAACGCCTATATAAGACAACAAATGTCTGGCTCAATTGTTAGATCGCTTACTGCTGCTACAATAGCAGGTTATCAAGATTTATGTGAGTGTGAACGTGGTGTTATAATCGGGGCACGAGCGATGGGACACAGCATCTCATAGGTAGCGACGAATTGGGGATTTTCCCGTAGGACAGTTTCACGAAAGTACCGTGAATATCAGGAATCAGGTAAAACATCAAATCTCCGCAATGGTTGCAGCCGGAAAAAGATCCTGAATGATCGGGGCCAACGACGACCGAAAAGAATCGTCCAATGTAAAAAAAAAGTGCAACCCTTCCACAAATTGCTGTAGATTTCAATGCTGGGCCATCAACAAGTGTCAGCGTACGAATCATTCAAGGAAACATAGTCGATATGGGCTTTCGGAGCCGAAGGCCCACCAGTTTACCCTTCATGCTGCCTCACCTGGGCCCGTCAACACCGATATTGGACTGTTAATGACTGGAAACATCTTGCCTTGTCGACGACTCTCGTTTCAAATTGTATCGAGTGGGTGAACAAGTACAGGTATGGAGACAACCACTTGAATCCAAGGGCCCTGCATGTAAGCAGGAGACTGTACAAGCAGGTGGAGGCTCTGTAGCGGTGTGAGACGTGTGCAGTGGGAGTGATACGGGACCCCTGATACGTCCAGTTACGACTCTGACAGGTGCCACGTACGTAAGCATCCTGTCTGATTATCAGCAATCATTCATGTCCTTCGTGCGTTATGACGCACTTGTGCGACATCCCACACGTTCATAATTGCTACAGATGAGCTCCAAGATGGCTTTTCCGACTTTTAACACCTCCACTGGCCAGATATGAACATTATCAAGCATATATGGGATGCCTTCCAGTGTGCTGTTCAGGAGAGATCACCACCCCCTCGTACTCTTACGGATTTATGGACACCCCTGCTGGATTCATGGTGTCAGTTCCCCGTAGCACCACTTAAGCAATCAGTCGAGTCCATGCCACGTCATACTGAGGCACTTGTGCGTACTTGCGGGGGCAGTGTATAATATTAGAAGGTGTACCAATTCCCTTGCCTGTTCATCGTATGTGTGGTATTGCAGGGTAATTCAGTGCCTGAAAGGAGATGAAATTATAATGGTCATGCAGGACTGGAATGCGTTGTAGGGGAAGAAGTAGAAGAAAGGGATACAGAAGAATATGGGCTTAGTGGTCGGTTTTTGTGTCCTTGTCATCACTGTTGAGTCTTTTACCATAGCAATGAGCGGAGAGGATGTTGTTTCGTGGCTAGTACCCTCTTTCTACGACACAACTGCACTCTGGTATCAACAGCGTTCTTTATTTATATATTCAGGAAGCTACTTATCTTTAAGAGTCATGTGTTGTGCTACAAGCTCTTCACTAACAGTCGACATTAGCCTCACTACTGATAAAGTACCAGTCCATCTACAATCACTAATCCAGTCGCTACACACTCTCACAGCCGGTGATGTGAACTGACAGACGCCAACTGGGACAGTGACTGAGACTGAGACTGAGCTAGTGACTGTGTGACTGAATCCTCCAGCCCACGGCGGCGATCTAAATACTGGCGGTCGATGGGGCGTTGGAGGCTTCTTGCGAGTCTGTTTTAGGCATCTCTCCTAATAGTTTGATAAGCTCCTACTATCGATGTTGTTGCTACGTCTTTGCCGACCAGTGTGCCGGCGACAGCTTACCCCAGCACGGTAGGAATGAGAGAGGAGAAAGACTAACTGAAAAAAATGTAGTAATGATGACTAGTAGGCTGAAGATCAAGAGACTGATCAGGAAGAATTAATGAACAAAGCAGTGGGATACTCAAGTACTAAGGAATAAGGAGACACATTTCAATTCCTCTAGGTCTATAGATATAGCATTAATGAAGAGCGCAGTAGGCAGTTCAGTGCAAGAAGAAAGGACACCTCTAAAAAAAGCAGTCACAGAAGTTGGAGAGGAAAATCTTAGTACAAGAAAGGTAAATATTAAGAAACCGTGGGTGGTGGAAGAAATACAGAAAAGAAGGTGAAAAAAATTATTCAGGAAATTCAAGAATATAGAAACATGAGAAGCTAAAAATTAAATAAATAGTAAGTGTAGATGGGCTAAGGCAAACAGATTGCTTGAACAAAGTGAAGAAATCGAAAAAGAAAAAACTGTCCGAAGGACTCACTCAACAAACAAAAATTTCGAAAAACCCTTCTGTGAAATTAAAAGTAAGGTTGCTATCAGTAAGGGGGCATTGGGAATTCCATTTTTAAAAGCGGAGGGGAAGAGGCTGTTTATAAAGAGTATATTGAAGGCGTCTATGAGGGTAGGACTTGTCTGATGACGCGGTATAAGAAAAAACTTGAGTCGACAGAGAAGAGATAGGGGACCCAGTGCTACAGTCAGAATTTAAAAGATCTTTGGACAAATTAATATCAAATAAGGGGGAAGGGGTAGATAACATTTGATTGGAATTTCTAAAGTCACTAGAGGAAACTGCATGAAAAGTCAATTCATGTTGGTGTGTAGAATGTATGAGACTGGTGTGATACTTTCAGCCTTTCTGAATAATATCATCCACACAATTCCGAAGGTAGCAAGAGCAAAGAAGTGCGGGAACTATCGAACAATCAGCTTAACAGTTTATGAATCCAAGTTACTGACAAGTGTCATATACAGAAGAATGGGAAAGAGGATTGAGGATCTGTAGGATGACGTCTGGTTTAGCTTTGCGAGATGTGAAGCAACCAGAGAGGCAGTTCTGACGTTGCAGCTGGTAATGGAAGCAAGAATGAAGAAATATGAGGACACGTTCATTTGTTGACCTAGAATAACTATTCGGCAATGTAAAATGGTGTGAGATGTTCGAAAATGTGAGAAAAATTAGCGTAACGTGTATTTACAAGGACCAAGACGCAACAATGAGAACAAAAGACCAAGAATGAAGCACTCGGAAAAAAAATAATCAGGAGACAGGAATGTAGTCTTTCACCCCTACTGTGCAGTCTACACAGCGAAGGAGCAATGACTGAAATGCAAGAAAGGCTGAACAATAGGATCAAAGTTCAGTGTGAAAAGATGCCACTCTATGATTCGCTGATAATATAGCTATCCTCAGTGAGATTGAAGAATCATTTGAATGGAATCAATGCTCTAATGAGGTGGGAGTAATGGATTTAGAGTACATCCAATAAAGACGAAAGAGTAAGGACATCGAGTCCTGACAGGAAGAAGGGAAAGGATAATAGGACGTATTTTAAGACATGATGGAGTATCTGCCAGTACTAAGAGGAGCTCAAGAGGGTAAAAACTGCAGAGGAAACAGAGATTCAGTATATAGTTGAGGACATAGTTTGCAATGGTTACTCTGAGAGGTAAAGATTGGCACAGAATACAATTTCGTGGAGGGCCACATCAAACTAGTCAGAAGACTCATGACCCAAAGAAAATAAAGAATGGCCTTTGGGCAAGCTTAATTTTCACTTTCGCGACTTGTTTAATGCACTTCGTCATTTTTAACGCACTTTTCGTCATCTGTACATATTAATAAATTAAAGTCCCTGGCCACATTTTTCTCTCTGTATCTGACGGTTAATCTCCCGTACTACTGTAACTATTTTGATATGGTATCCAGTAATTGACAAAATGACGGGGGAGGTTTATATGTATAATGTAAAACCTTTTCCGTTATGCCAGACAATTCGCCCGGCTCTGAATTATTGCTACCTGTGCGTAATCGGCGCGGTTCACCAACGAAGCTAAAATTTCAAAGTCAGAAAATCTGTGTTGGATAGTGAACATGTCTTCGACCGGTATTTCGATGCATTTTATGTAGAGTCTTAGACATAAAAACTGACCGCCGACCGGCCGCCACAGAGACTGAGTCCGAGTCGTTCACTTAACGTGGCCAATAAAACTGACCGCCCCTGACAACTCTAAGTCCGGCCATCTGCACAATCTGGCAACACTATGAGATGCAGAAGTGTTGGGAGGAAGTGTTGTCTACTTCCTAGATGATACGGATGGAGTGACCCCGTGGTCTTGTGGTAATCGTCGTGCATTCTAAACACGCTTAACATTCTACCCACCCGCAATAACAAGTATTCCAGAAACAATTCCGCAGGACAGCTCGTGGCTGCGTCGCGATCATAACAGCTTACGCTCGGCCGTTTCCTCGCGCTGCAGCGGCTACCGGCCACCGGCCAGACGCCACCCGCCGCCTGCAATCCGGCGCCGCCCATGTGAAGGCGGCGCCATGTTATCAGTGTATGTATCAATGCCATTTTCGAATCTGAAGTTCTAGTTATCATCTTGCAGTTAAGCATTGGATTTTGCATACTTGAAAATCATGAACTACAGTTAAGCATTGTAAAATTGAGTCGCAAGTGGAAAAAGGTGTAACATCTGCAACACAACATTTACTTTGGAATAACAGAGGGGTGAATGTAGAGGAGGCAGCTAGAAAAATTTGAACTGTGTTTGGAGCGAGTGCTTTTGGGAAAAATACGCCAGAAAAAGATATTGTTGTTTCAACAAAGATCGTTCTGGCATGAATGATTGTCCACATTAAGGAAGTCTCAACTACTGATATATGTGACAGATTACCATTTTTCCATCATGCGACATTTGCATTCAACAGGCAAAGTTCGGAAGTCTGGTGTAGGAGTACTGCATGCTCTAATTCGAAACAACACAAATCAACGGAGTGACTATTATTGAACGTCATCAGGTCGCTGATTGAGCATTCCTATGCAGTACTGTTACTGGTGACGTGTTATGATGCCTTTATCGTTAACTTCCAAAGAAGAAATGAAAGGCTGAGCCCCACCAAAAGACGTAGACTAGAGCAAAGAGTAGTGTGAACATAATATTTTACATCAGATAGCTCCAAAAGTGTATTTTGGACTACGAATTCTGCCCCAAGGGGTGCGTGCAACACAGCTGAAATTTGTTATCGACAACTGAGACACTTTTCGGTCGCAGTGTAAGAAAGTCGTGCAACAAAACTGCATCACCTGTGCTATTGCGTGATAACTCACTCTGTTGATTTGAGAAACAAAACTATCCTGGAGATTGATAGGAAAGTCGTCTCTCAGACACTTGTATTGATAGGGAAGTCCTCTCTAAAGCACTTGTCCCTCTCGTCATATATTCGTAAAATATTACCTTTCCCGCTCTTGATCGAATAACCGTCAGGGCAATTCATTTCTAGACGAAAATACTCATGAAACTACCATGGTTTAACGACACCGTTAAAACAAGTAGGTTTCTACGGGCGTAGAATTTGTAAACAAATGTAGCATTGTCAGATTGTTTTAGATATCGTGAAAGAAAATTGAGCTGCTGATTAATTTCTCTTTGATGATTACTGTTGCGTTTAGTGAACTAATGGAAAATGCAAATAAAATATTCAATTTACTAATACAAATTAAATTCAGCATCCTACAGAAACATCACGACGGCAGTCGATCTTAATAAAGCATTAAGTTCAAAACTGGTCAAAGGGCTCTGAGCACTATGGGACTTAACTTCTGAGGTCATCAGTCCCCTAGAACTTAGAACTAGTTAAACATAACTAACCTAAAGACATCACACACATCCATGCCCGAGGCAGGTTTCGAACCTGCAACCGTAGAGGTCGCGCGGTTCCAGACTGTAGCGATGCATTAAGTGTCTGTAAGACGATTGATCCTATTTTAACACGAATTAGTAGAAAATTACCGACTTCTGACTTCGAAAAGATCTGTATTTACTTCATTTCCTGTATCATTCGCAAGTATCATGAAAATGTGGCATTTCATAGATAACATTATGTATTCACAACAACAAAAAATATGTCGGCAGAAAACAAAAGTGGCATTACGAAATTGGCAGTACCGTAAGGTTTTCGCTCTGACACTAAGGGTTACTGTAAGTAGCAAGACGAATTTTGCTCGAGCGTTATCTTACGGTTCCCTTATTGAGTTTGTATCTGCCTGCTTGTAGCTCAGCTACAAAAGAATTAAAAATCTGGCTTTCAGCGAGTCTCGTAAAGCAGCTTGCATCTGGTAGCCAAGCTTGTTACCTGGGAACTGGTTTTTTCCTAAAGTGGGAAGACATCCTTTTGTGGTTGAATTGTTGGCAATAGTCAGTCAGACGTGTGCCGTTGATCTAAGCGTTTCGGTATGTTGAATTTGTACCAATGATTTTTCTGCAGGTTTTTTCTGTTCCTAATAGAGAGTTCAAGTCTCCCATTAGTATTTTCACGTCATCTTGGTGAATTTTGCTCATAGTATTTTTGAGTGTGATCTAGAATTTATCGACATTTTTGGTGTTTTCCTTATTTTCGATGTTGGTGGGAGCATGTGCATTGATGAGTGTATATTTTTTACTGGGGCTCTGAATGAGCGTAGTCGTAAGTCGATTGTTGATGGGTGTGATTTCTTTGACAGAGTTGATGACAGATCTGTGTTCGAGAAAAGCAGTGCCCAAGATTGGTACGTCTTTCGCTACCTTTTGTTGTATTTTGCTCTTGAAGATGCAATGGTTTCCGTAATGCAAGGTTTCACTGTTAGTTAGTCGTGGTTCGTGAAGAGCAAGGATGAGAATAATTTGTCGGTGATTTCTTTTGTGAGATTATTTAGTTTTCGTGCTTGGATCAATGTATCGATGTTTAGTTATAAAAAAAACTCCTTATGTGTGTGAAATCTTATGGGACTTAACTGCTAAGGTCATCAGTCCCTAAGGTTACACACTACTTAACCTAAATTATCCTAAGGACAAACACACACACACCCATGCCCGAGGGAGGACACGAACCTCCAAGACCGGACAGGACCAGTGGGTGTTGAAGCCTTTGGAAGCAAATATTTTCAGCTGAGCTCATTGAGCTAACAGACGGTGACTAGAGTAGCGGTAGTTTTCTCTCAGACGTGTCTGGATTTTGAGTTCAACGGATTGAGTAACCGTTCAGGATTGTGTTAGTATTTGGTTCACCCTAAGTATTTGATTTCCTCGGTACCACCCATATGGAGGAGGGTTTCCCCTATCGGCCCCACGGGATTTTTATTATTATTATTATTATTATTATTATTATTATTATTATTGTCATTATGTCATCAGCAAATCCGATATGGTGCATCTTCCCACCACTGAAGTAGATGTGCATTGTTCGATTCAGTATTTCCATCACATAAGTATGGGTTATGATTACGTTACATTGCTGCTAGTAGACATATTTCTTACTTTTTCTTAGGCAGTTGCTACCTGTTACTCCATCATTGGAATTTATGTGCGCAGCATTGTTGCAATACAGACGTTCAAATTATCCGATTTCTGTAATTTCATTTCGATACCAGATCGTTCTAATCGGATTCAGTAAGTCGGGCTTAATGTGTATATACGAATACGACTCTCATCATTTGATAGACTGGGTAAACCACATTCTTAATCGGACGGTTGAATCTAGATCACTTATTTATGACAGGGCCTGAATTCTTAAACGCTGTGGAAAATAATAATACAGTGTTCTTATTACTGATATGTTATTTAAATATAAATATATGAACGAACGAGATAACAGTTTATTTACAGGAGCAGAGCCCCATCCATCATAGCAGAGCAGTGCGAGATTGGTTTCAGGGCCAAGACAGGATAAAGCTGTTGCCGTTTGTTCCTCGATCACCGAACATCAACCAGATAGAGAATATGTGGGCAGAGGTAACAAGGTCATTGCCATGTGGGCCTACAAACGCAAGCGACCTTTGGACGACTTAATGAAATCAATGCCCCTACGCCTTCGAGAAATCTTACGTAATGATAGTGGGTGGGTTGGTTACTAAAAGTATACTCGTCCACAAAACCCATGTGGACAATTATATGATAGTCGGTCAAGCTTTGTTTGCTTTGTCGCAGCTCTTTGGATACAAGTCCATTTACTTTCAGTCTCCTCCTTACAATTTTTGCAATGCAAGGCAATTGAAGAATCTCATCCACTCGACGCCAGCTGAGGAATTGACCGGTGCATGTGTTGTTCAACACACAGTAGTTGTCACCCTCACTGGAATCAATGACTGTTTGTGTGTGTGTGTTTTCGTGTTCACGCACAATCTGAATCAATACTATTAACATTAGAGATACAACCAACAATTAATATTGCATCAAATATGACTGTAAAGTATTTTAATGCGATAGGAAGTTACAAACTGAATTTTTACCCAACCCACGACCTGCATATTACGTTAAGTAAGATTCATTAACTCCATAGTATCGATAGCAGAGACAGTGCGCTTTTGTTGTCGAGGCTCGCGACAAGTGCAGCGATTAGCAGTGCCCAATGCCGCCACGTTTTGTTTATGTTGGCTGAGCGTGGACACTGCAGCAGACGCTTCGCCATAATCAGAAAGAAATCACCTTGGCTCTGACTGCAGTGAGCGGATATCACTGCCTACGTGTTCTACAGTAACCAACGTGAGACTCTACTCACAGGTGTCATGGAGCAATTGCAACGGGTATCATGTAATTAGTCATAAGAAAATTAACCAGTGATGAAATGTCCACTCAATTTGAATCCCAAGAAAATAGGAACCTTCTCACAAAGGAATGTGAGGTGTTATCCAAATTTATCCGACTTACAAAAATTAACTACCGGGATTTTATGTATACAGTAGTAGCACACAAGGAAATATATCTTGGAAGCGTATATTTCATATCCTCTTCTCTTATTAACGTCGTTGTTTTAGCATGAAGTGAGAAAATAAACACGAAAAACTGAAGTTGCTGAGAAGCATATCAGTCATTTCCTCTTCTCATATCATAACTTTTGTTTTAGTATGAAGTAAAAAAATTAACAGTTTAAGTTTGTGAAGCATAATATGACACCAGATTCTTATCGTGGTCGCTATCGGAAACGCATAAAGCAGGGAGCTGTCCAATCTTTTGTCCAACAGTCTGTCTCCTTTCATGCATTACTCTCTGCTAGGAGATTCTTATTTAAGGAGTTGTGGGCATCAAGTTTTTCAGCAGAACAAGCCTTATTTTATTGTGCTAATTACGGTATGGAAAAAATGCAACAAAGACGATTTCCCCTAAAGCAGTGGGGATATTTGCAAATGTCTGTATTCAGCATTGACTGCCAGCTGCCAGAACACATCACAGAATGCATGCGGCAGGCAACACAACTGTGCGTGCACTTCAGACTTCATTCAGTAAGACGTCAGGAGATGGATGGAAACGTCAAATTAACGTCGCTTTCCGAGTCGTATTCAATCCAGAATGAGGTGTTATTAAGGTAGTTGAGCGTTCTAGCAATTACACTTTTGTAATTCACATCTGAGTATTCCGATAGCCAAAAGAACCCGTTAGTGTCAAACTATCGGGAACTGCATTAATATCAAATTCGAAGAGCTTGAGACAAAACGTGGACTCTTCTCTTCGCTGGGTGACCTATTAATGTTATTTAGGATTCTCTCCGTCCTAGACGTTATGCAAATGGAACTTCAGATTCGCTTTCCGCTATTCTTGACAAACATCAGTAACTTGTAATGACTGCGAGTTACAACTGCTCAGGTTGTCAATAGTTTTGGTGTCGTTATGCTGTGAAACTGCTTACAGTAACGTTAATGGTGGCACACATAATTTAGCGCTGACTACCTACTTAAGTAAAGATAGTGTTGTGGCGTCGTCGCTTCTCTTTATTTGGCCTCAGCTTGAGTAATCCGATTTAACGAACATAGTACTCCATTCGCGAGCTGCTAATGATACAGTATGACTACAGAGTTCATCGTACGGGTATTACATTAATTCTGCTTTACAAATATTACCCTCAGCAATGCAGCTGGAATGACTCATCACAGATGTACTCTATGTTGCACTTCGTTAAGGTTCAAATGGTTCAAATGGCTCTGAGCACTATGGGACTTAACTTCTGAGGTCATTAGTCCACTAGAACTTAGAACTACTTAAACCTAACTAACCTAATGACATCAGACACATCCATGCCCGAGACAGGATTCGAACTTGCGACTGTAGCGGTCGCGCGGTACCAGACTGTAGCGCCTAGAACCGCTCGGCCACCCAGGCCGGCATACTTGTATACCGACCATCCGTTATTTAACTACAATCTGATTCGCATATATATGACATGGGTTAGCGCCGGCACAAAGCAATGACTAAGGGTTGGATGCCGTAGAAGTCCCGTTACACTGATGGCAAGACAAATGTTTGCAAATCACCTCTATTGCCTCAAAAACAATTGCATCTTAAATATCAAAGGACCGACGTCCACGCTGTCACAGCGCGTTGAAATACGGCTAAGATGGCAGATGAATATTTGTGACCGACTGGGCTTCGAACCTGGACCTCCTGCTTACTAAACAGACATGCTGATCACTGCACTATTATTTTTTTGAAAAAGTTTGAGAAGACTTTCAGCACCAGGTAGGTGGAGGCAAAGAGGGCGGGGGTCGAAGATACGATGCCTGGCCTTAATGCCTCCCCCATACCTGTCACTGAGCAGCTGCATTATTCCCATGTATTCCATGTTTGCACCCTTGTATGCCTTTAAATTGTGGAACAAAACTGAAGTAATAAATTACAGATTGCCGCCTCCAATGGCGTGCGTTCCTTGTAGAACATAACTTATAACAGTGAAAAGGGTGACGGAAAAATACATAACAAACATTCGTCCAGAAATATCTTCTCAATTTAAGTTATTATGCCCTTAACCACAATCCGAGTTGGAGTCTCTCTTCAGTTACAGCTAACCAGTGCACTATTGTAAGAACCGAGGTGCGGTATTTTAGATTTAAAATTTTCTAAATTCGTCGTAAGAACGTATGGGATCAAGGTGCTTAGGTCATCGGTCCCTAAGCTTACAGACTACTTAATCTAACTTAAACTAACTTACGCTATGGACAATACACACACCCATGCCGGATGGAGGACTCGAACCTCCGACGGTGGGCACTGTCGGGACACAGCAGCCAACCTCTCTTCAGCACCTGTCTACACACGCTCCTCGTCAGACGCGAATTCCCATCTTTGCCGCATACCACATGCGCGGTTCTTTCGGGAAAGTATGAAAGGAAAGACACTACGAATCCGAGTTCGAACCTGGCCAGGCACAAATTTTCATCTGGCGCCGTTGTTCTATTTTAATGCGCATGGCATCCTGGACATCTGTTCTTCAATCTTTAATTGATTAACAAGGCTGTCTATTTCGATTCGTAGTGTCTGTTCTTTCGGAAATGTCCTAAAGAACAGACACACACACACACACACACACACACACACACACACACACACACACACACTCCGCGCGCACACGCACATACATATTTTTATCTTAAGTGCTATTCGGAAAATGTTTGGCAACTCAGTGATAGTGCCGGACTGGAGCTGCATCAGCCTACTCATTTCACTAGATATAGTTGTAATTTTATGAACAATTCCTGTTTATTAAGTGACAGCGACAGTGTCTCTCATCGTTTACTCAGTCGGAAACCTGCTTCTCTCTGCCCTAGCCTATACTATAGCAATGAGTGACTGCTCACATTATTGATACCTCACTGGATGATACCTCACTGGACGTGCTACTTCAACTGTAGCCAAAGAGTCAAATACCGCTGGAAAAGTATGTTTCAAGTCAGATGGTTTTGCTCCTCCCGTACTGTCATTGAAAACGATCACAACGAAATTAAGTATAGGTATCCTATGAAACCCTTGAGTTCATACTGTGGTGCTGTGAAGATGAAAAAAGTAATTTTTCAAAATTATCAGATGACAAATGGAATTTGACAGATTCCACTAATTATGATTGCATTGTTAACTGTTGATTCACAAGCGCTTTTCTGGTTCAAAATGGCTCTGAGCACTATGTGACTTAACTGCTGTGGTCGTCAGTCCCCTAGAACTTAGAACTACTTAAACCTAACTAACCTAAGAACATCACACACATCCATGCCCGAGGCAGGATTCGAACCTGCGACCGTAGCGGTCACGCGGTTCCAGACTGTAGCGCCTAGAACCGCACGGCCACTCCGGCCGGCGGCGCTTTTCTCCCGCTTATTCTAACTGTTATTTGAATGTTAGAGCTGGAAGAATAGAAACTTCAAATTTTCGCCTTATGGAATGTTCGAATCCACCCTAAGTCTTCACGTTTCGAACAAAGTCAGAATATCCGTCAGGAAAGCTGACAACAACAAGCCAGGCCATGCCTGTCTTCTGGTGGATATGCCAATGACAGTGATCTCAATAACAATATTGTACAGCAAATATACATTGCCAACTCTACCACTCGAGAAGCTCCAAAACGGTGAATCGCGTCTGGTGAATACGCTTTCAAGGTTTCGGTTCGATTAAGTCAGTAAAACACAAATAATTGCCGCAGTTATTAATTTATGACATTTAGTTTGCATTCAGTGCATCGATGTATTACAAGTAATTGCACTCTAGCCCCTAGACCTAGTTACAGAAATGCGAATAAGACTCATTGACATATAATGATGATCTTGCGGCCCTTGTCACCCGCAATTTTGAAACGAAGCTATAGTCACTTCCGAGGTCACTCACAGAACACATCAGCTGGTATCCTTCCTGACGGTATAACTGAAACTTGGCAACAGCGCAGAATATGTTTGGCAACTCTGTGACCGACGAGTTACTTCCTTGATGGCACAGAACTATCCTGCTAAAATCACTTGATATTATCGTGTCATTTCAATTTAATACTGAGTGATTTTCGCTTGAGATGTGACATAAGGATATCAGTTAATCCTTTTGAGTCCACGAGAGTCGTTCCACTTGGGAAATACAAGTACTGTCGCCTCTTATGTTGCGGTTTATCTGCCATAGCACTTACTGAGTCAATAAGTAAGTGGAAGATACCGCGCCTATTCGCTAGCTCCGCGGTAACGTGCTTGCCTGTCAGATGCGTGTTGCCTCTGTTCGCCGAGAGCCAGATTTTTAATTGTTTTGTAGCAGAGCTACAGGCAGACCGATAAAAATTCAATGAGGAAATCGTAAGACAACGCGCTAGCAAAATTCGTCTTGCTTCTTTTAGTAACCCTTAGTGTCAAAGCGAAAACTTTCAGGTACTGCCAAATGTTTTCTGCCGACATATTTTTTGTTGTTGTGAATCTATAAGTTTACCTATGAAATGCCACATTTTCGTAATACTTGCGAAGCAAATCATGTGATGTAACACTTCACCAACCTGTTGGGAAGGTGAAAAAAGCACTACCCTTTGTGGATGCTCTCTGTATCTTCCTGGATGTCGAGTAATACGTCCTTCGAGTAAATGGTTAGAGATGAAGAACCTAGTGGTGAATGAACTCATATATGAGATGAATGTGGGAGACTATTCTTGAAAAGAATAAGTAGACGATCTCTTCACAGTAAGATTTAGAAAGTTTGCTAGTACTGTTAAACCTATGTGCACTGAACATTGTGAAAAAGTATTTAAAGACGAGCCACGCGAAAATTGGTTTAGTTAGTTTAGTATTATTTATGGAGAAGTATGTCCAGCACACATCCTGAAAAATAATGTTTCTCGATGAAACTTTAGAGAGGGTTGTAGTGTATCTAGAGGTAGCCCTGGATGGAAAACTATTATGAACACCTCACATAAAGAATATTTTCCACTGCGAAAGATAATCTTATAAGCACTAGAAGTTGCTGTAGGATAAACTGGGGTGTAAACCCAGTACGTACTGAATATACATCCTGCAAAAAGACCAATGATAATTTATTGGCTTATAATATGAACAAAGTCGAACAGAAGGTGGCTGCTAGGGAGTCTGGCAAAGTGCAGAGACTGGCCTGCTTTCACAAACAGATGGAATTAGCAGGACATCCACTCTTGGAATGGATACTATGCTAGACATGTCCGCCTTACACTTGTGGCTTAAAATGCAGGCAGCGGCAGGGACATAAGGGCTAAAAATTGGAAATAACTGGATATAGTTGGAATATACGGAATCCCAAATCAGTAAGGCGATGGCTGGGGAAATTCCGACTAACTACACAATAACTTCTAGCTGTTTCAATAAACTTTGCCACGTAACAGTTGGAAGCAAGGAACAGTGGAAAAACGAACCACAACACCGTGCAGAAGACATATTATAGTGGTTTACTGACAGGTCGAAAACAGATGAAAGTACCAGGTCTGGTGTACTGCCTAGAATCTCTTTAGGGAAGATGGCCACAGTATTACACTTTTTTTTCTGTCAGCATGTGCACGTTGGAAAATTAGAGTAGACCCTACAAAAATCGTAGCATCTATTTTTATTCAGACAGCCAAGCAGCTCTGAAATCTGTATCAGCCCCTGCAACTAGATCGAAGGTCGTTGCAGAATGCCATGAAGCATTTTCTTTCGGACATATCCGAAAGAACAGACACCACACATATATCCATATAGAGGGTGTTTCAGGAGGAATAGTAGATATTTTAGTAGATGGTAGTACAGACGAAAAAAATTCCATATAAATGTCTCCACTTTTTATTGAGTACAGAGATACAACTGTTAGTACGTAACGCTAACAAACTCAAAGCAAAGGGAAATGAGGACACTCAAAGTTGATTTTCAAAAATTCACCAGCCAACTTCAATGCACCTTTGACTTCTCTTGATAACACCACGTGTAGCTCTACTGAGGTCGTCTTTGCGTTCTTTTATGAGGGCTGCACTATTCATAACCCGAACGATCAAATCGGCTCTTGTGTTTACTTTTTATTTGTAGACTTCGCCTTTAACCATCCCCGCAGGCAAAAATCCAAAGAGATAAGGTCCGAGGACCATGAAGGCCAAGAAAAGTGCCCATATCTAATGATCCACCTTCCTGGAAATGTTAGGTTTGGATAATGTGTCACCTGACGACTAGAATGTGCAGGAGCCCCGTCATGCTGCAGGAACACACGCATTCTTGTAGCCAAATGAACCTGCATCTCGGTTCTTACAATAGTGCAACAGGTGCCCACTGGTTAGATGTAACTGAAGAGAGACTCCAAGTCGGCTTGAGGTTAAGGGCGAATCCCAAGCGTAAGGCCACGAACAATTGGGAGCGCAAACTTAATGTCATCGGAACCTTGTTGAAGGACCATGACATGCGATTGTTAGACCGATTGCAGAAAGTTCACTTTATAAATACAAACATACTTAGCAAAATATATCATGTCGCAGCAGTCTTACCGATACTGCAGGTCACTGCACATAAAATATTAGCTTTAGCGTCTTCGTATGTGTGGAAAAAAATGGTTCAAATGGCTCTGACCACTATGGGACTAAACTTCTGAGGTCATTAGTCCCCTAGAACTTAGAACTACTTAAACCTAACTAACCTAAGGCCATCACACACATCCATGCCCGAGGCAGGATTCGAACCTGCGACCGTAGCTGTCTCGCGGTTCCAGACTGCAACGCCTAGAACCGCACGGCCACTTCGGCCGTCGTGGAAACAAAATATCTTCAAAGTATCCCTCCATACGGCGACTTTGCAGAGGCAAAACGGAGGACTTGGAATTAAAGACGTGCTTTTAAACTAATACATGCCACTAAATCAGGCATCACGAAACTTCTGTTCCTGTCGTTAGATCCTGGGGATAGGAAGGCTCCGGTTAATGTAGCATGCCAGCCTAGATTACATCAAAATGTACTATGGCGATTGGAGCTGTATAAGACTTCCACCAGCACAAACCAACACTAGAACCGTCTATGATTATATCACCAGACATCGTCTTCACAAGCCAATTCCGGTAAATTAACCTACAAAAAAAAGGAGGAACGTGTGGAAAAATTTCAACAATAAAATTCTACCAACTAGAGTCAGTGCCGTATGGTGCAACGTTGTAAACGAAACCATACCCTCAACGGAACGACTAAGGAAAATCAAATTGAGACCATCTCCATACTGCGACAAATGTCGGCTTGTAGAAACTGTAGCGCACATCTTCTTATGTGAAAATAGAATCTGAATTAATAACTGGACTAGGAAGAAATTAGCACTATCAACAGAACCGCAGAAAGTCATATACCGATAACTGAGGCTTTACAACCCGACTGCAAATGTTACCCGTCCGCAAAGAATAACAGTTATTCGTGGCTTCTGGGACAGTTTGTGTTTTACGTCCTAACAAACAGAACTTAGAAGGTTACATGTTTTGTATTGCAGAAGAACATTTTACTTTGAAAAACAACAACAAATATAAGGAATGCTTCAAAATTTTTCTATCTTTTGCTTCATGTGGGCTATGAAGAGGTGGACAGTTTTCTTGATTAGAAGCTGAATACTATTATTTCACTTTTTTTTACTGCTGAAATATTCTTTTAAGTTGGTTCTAAAATCATAACTGTTCTAATTTGGCTAAACCCTCCGGCTCCGAAATTTTTTTCATTTGTTGAAAAATATATGGCTTCCTTACAGACCTCATATGCATCCAGTGCAAAATAACTTACATTGTGAATATATTTCTGAATGAATGTTTGTTACGTATTTTTCCTTTACCCTTTTCACTGTTATAAGTTATGTTCTACGAGGAACGCACGCCATTGGAGGCGGCTATCTGTAATTTATTTTACCTTAATCACTACTTCAATTTTGTTCCACAATTTAAAGGCATACATGGGTGCAAACATGGAATACATGGGAATAATGTAGCTGCTCAGTGAACAGGTATGGGGGAGGCATTGAGGCCAGGCCTCGTATCTTCGACCCCTGCCCTCTTTGCCTCCGACTACCTGGTGCTGAAAGTCATCTCAAACTTTTCAAAAAAAATAATAGTGGAGTGATCAGCATGTCTTTCTAGTAAGCAGGGGGTCCAGGTTCTAAGCCCAGTCGGTCACAAATATTAATCTGCCGTCTTAACTGTATTTCAACGCGCTGTGACAGTGTGGACGTCGGTCCTTCGATATTAAAGATGCAATTGTTTTTTGAGGCAATAGAGGTGATTTGCGAAGATTTGTCTTGCCATCAGTGTAACGGGACTTCTAACGGTATCAAACCCAGCTTTTTGCGTTTCCGATAGCGCCTATGATAAGAATCTGGTGTCATATTGTGCTTCACAACCTTCAACTGTTTCTTTTTTTACTTCACAATAATACAAAAGTTATGATATGAGAAGAGGAAATGACTGATATGCTTCTCAGCAACTTTAGTTTTTCGTGTTTCTTTTCTCACTTCATGCTAAAACAACGGCGTTAATACGAGAAGAGGAAATGATATATACGCTTCCAAGATATAATATTTCCTTGTCTGCTACTACTGTATACATGAAAGCCCTGCAGTTAATTTTTGTAAGTCAGATAAATTTGGATAACACCTCACATTCCTTTGTGAGAAGGTTCCTATTTTCTTGGGATTCAAATAGAGTGGACATTTCATCACTGGTTAATATTCTGATGACTAATTACATGAAACCTGTTGCAATTGCTCCATGGCACCTGTGAGTAGAGCCTCACGTTGGTTACTGTAAGAACACGTAGGCAGTGATATTCGCTCACTGCAGTCAGAGCCAAGGTAATTTCATTCTGATTATGGCGAAGCGTCTGTTGCAGTGTCCACGCTCAGCCAACATAAACTAATCGCGGTGGCATTGGGCACTGCTAATCGTTGCAGGTCGTGGGTTGGGTAAAAGTTCAGTTTGTAACTTCCTATCGCATTAAAATACTTTTCAGTCATATTTGATGCAATATTTATTGTTGGTTGTATCTCTAATGTTAATAGTATTGATTCAGATTGTGCGTGAACACGAAAACACACACACACACAAACAGTCATTGATTCCAGTGAGGTTGACAACTACTGTGTGTTGAACAACACATGCACCGGTCAATTCCTCAGCTGGCATCGATTGGATGAGATTTTTCAGTTACCTTGCATTGCAAGAATTGTAAGGAGGAGACTGAAAGAAAATGGACTTGTGTCCAAAGAGCTGCGACAAAGCAAAGCTTGACCGACTATCAGATAATTGTCCACATGGGTTTTGTGGACGAGTATACTTTTAGTAACCAACCCACCCACGATCATTACGTGAGATTTCTCGAAGGCGTAGGGGCATTGATTTCATTAAGTCGTCCAAAGGTCGCTTGCATTTGTAGGTCCACATGGCAATGACCTTGTTACCTCTGCCCACATATTCTCTATCTGGTTGATGTTCGGCGATCGTGGAACAAACGACAACAGCTTTATCCTCTCTTGGCCCTGAAACCAATCTCGCACTGCTCTGCTATGATGGATGGGGCTCTGCTCCTGTATATAAACTGTTATCTCGTTCGTTCATATATTTATATTTAAATAACATATCAGTAATAAGAACATTGTATTATTATTGTCCACAGCGTTTAAGAATTCAGGCCCTGTCATAAATATGTGATCTAGTATCAACCGTCCGATAAAGAATGTGGTTTACCCAGTCTATCAAATGATGAGAGTCGTATTCGTATATACACATCAAGTCTGACTTACTGAATCCGATTAGAACGATCTGGTATCGATATGAAATTACAGAAATCGGATTATTTGAACGTCTGTATTGCAACAATGCTGCGCACATAAATTCCAATGATGGAGTAACAGCTAGCAACTGCCTAAGAAAAAGTAAGAAATATATCTACTAGCAGCAATGTAACGTAATAATAACCCATATTTATGTGATGGAAATACTGAATCGAACAATGCACATCTATTTCAGTGGTGGGAAGATGCACCATATCGGATTTGCTGATGACATATTGACAATTATAATAATAATAATAATAATAAAAATCCCGTGGGTCCGATAGGGGAAACACTCCCCCATATGGGTGGTACCGAGGGAATCAAATACTTGGGGTGAACCAAATACTAACACAATCCTGAACGGTTACTCAATCCGTTGAACTTAAAATCCAGACACGTCTGAGAGAAAACTACCGCTACTCTGGTCACCGTCTGTTAGCTCAATGAGCTCAGCTGAAAATATTTGCTTCCAAAGGCTTCAACACCCACTGGTCCTGTCCGGCCTTGGAATCACCCAGCCAAACCAATGAAACACAAGCAAACATGAACTGTGCAAGCAAAGTCAACTTTACCCCAGGTGGTACACAACCCGGCTGTCGACAGGCGGCAGTTGGAATTTCGGATTCTGGGGATTACAGGTTAGTACGGCAGAGAATATTGAAGATGTCTTGTAAATTTCCCTACAAGCAGAAAACATGCATTTGAAAACTACACGCCGCGCGGTATTAGCCGAGCGGTCTGGGGCGCAGCAGTCATGGACTATTCGGCAGGTCCCGGCGGAGGTTCATGTCCTCCCTCGGTCATGGGAGTGTGTGTTTGTCCTTAGGATAATTTAGGTTAAGTAGTGTGTAACCTTAGGGACTGATGACCTTAGCAGTTAAGTCCCATAAGATTTCACACACATAAAGAGATTTTTTTATAACTAAACATCGATACATTGATCCAAGCACGAAAACTAAATATTCTCACAAAAGAAATCGACCGACAAATTATTCTCATCCTTGCTCTTCACGAACCACGACTAACTGACAGTGAAACCTTGCATTACGGAAACCATTGCATCTTAAAGAGCAAAATACAACAAAAGGTAGCGAAAGACGTACCAATCTTGGGCATTGCTTTTCTCGAACACTGATCTGTCATCAACTCTGTCAAAGAAATCACACTCATCAACAATCGACTTACGACTACGCTCATCCAGAGCCCCAGTAAAAAATATACACTCATCAATGCACGTGCTCCCACCAACATCGAAAATAAGAAAAACACCTAAAATGACGATAAATTCTAGAACACACTCGAAAATACTATGAGCAAAATTCACCAAGATGACGTGAAATTACTAATGGGAGACTGGAACTCTCTATTTGGAACAGAAAAACACTGTAGGATAATCATTGGTACAAATTCAACATACCGAAACGCTTAGACCAACGGCACACGCCTGACTGACTATTGCCAACAATTCAACCACAAACGGATGTCTTCCCACTTTAGGAAAAAACCAGTTCCCAGGTAACATGCTTGGCTACCAGGTGCTAGCTGCTTTCGTTCGCCTTACGAGACTCGCTGAAAGCCAGATTTTTAAATCTTTTGTAGCTGAGCTACAAGCAGGCAGATACAAACTCAATAAGGGAATCGTAAGATAACGCTCGAGCAAAATTCGTCTTGCTTCTTACAGTAACCCTTAGTGTCAGAGCGAAAACCTTACGGTACTGCCAATTTCATAATGCCACTTTTGTTTTCTGCCGACATATTTTTTGTTGTTGTGAATACATAATGTTATCTATGAAATGCCACATTTTCATAATACTTGCGAACGATAAAGGAAGTGAAGTAAATACAGATCTTTTCGAAGAAAAAGTCGGTAGTTTTCTACTAATTCGTGTTAAAATAGGATCAATCGTCTTACAGACACTTAATGCATCGCTACAGTCTGGAACCGCGCGACCTCTACGGTTGCAGGTTCGAAACCTGCCTCGGGCATGGATGTGTGTGATGTCTTTAGGTTAGTTATGTTTAACTAGTTCTAAGTTCTAGGGGACTGATGACCTCAGAAGTCGCATAGTGCTCACAGCCCTTTGACCAGTTTTGAACTTAATGCTTTATTGAGATCGACTGCCGTCGTGATGTTTCTGTAGTAAACTGAATTTAATTTTTATTAGTAAAGTGAATATTTTATTTGCATTTTCCATTAGTTCACTAAACGCAACAGTAATCATCAAAGAGAAATTAATCAGCAGCTCAATTTTCTTTCACGATATCTAAAACAATCTGACAATGCTACATTTGTTTACAAATTCTACGCCCGTAGAAACCTACTTGTTTTAACGGTGTCATTAAACCATGGCAGTTTCATGAGTATTTTCGTCTAGAAATGAATTGCCCTGACGGTTATTCGATCAAGAGCGGGAAAGGTAATATTTTACGAATATATGACGAGAGGGACAAGTGCTTTAGAGAGGACTTCCCTATCAATACAAGTGTCTGAGAGACGACTTTCCTATCAATCTCCTGGATAGTTATGTTTCTCAAATCAACAAAGTGAGTTATCATGCAGTAGCACAGGTGATGCAGTTTTGTTGCATGACTTTCTTACACGGCAACCGAAAGGTGTCTCAGTTGTCGATAACAAATTTCAGCTGTGTTGCACGCACCCCTTGGGGCAGAATTCGTAGTCCAAAAGACACTTTTGGAGCTATCAGATGTAAAATATTGTGTTCACACTACTCTTTGCTCTAGTCTACGTCTTTTGGTGGGGCTCAGCCTTTCATTTCTTCTTTGGAAGTTAACGATAAAGGCATCATAACACGTCCCCAGTAACAGTACTGCATAGGAATGCTCAATCAGCGACCTGATGACGTTCAATAATAGTCACTCCGTTGATTTGTGTTGTTTCGAATTAAAGCATGCAGTACTCCTACACCAGACTTCCGAACTTTGCCTGTTGAATGCAAATGTCGCATGATGGAAAAATGGTAATCTGTCACATATATCAGTAGTTGAGACTTCCTTAATGTGGACAATCAATCATGCCAGAACGATCTTTGTTGAAACAACAATATCTTTTTCTGGCGTATTTTTCCCAAAAGCACTCGCTCCAAACACAGTTCAAATTTTTCTAGCTGCCTCCTCTACATTCACCCCTCTGTTATACCAAAGTAAATGTTCTGTTGCAGATGTTACACCTTTTTCCACTTGCGACTCAATTCTACAATGCTTAACTGTAGTTCATGATTTTCAAGTATGCAAAATCCAATGCTTAACTGCAAGATGATAACTAGAATTTCAAATTCGAAAATGGCATTGATACATACACTGATAGCGTGGCGCCGCCTTCACATGGGCGGCGCCGGATTTCAGGCGGCGGGTGGCGTCTGGCCGGTGGCCGGTAGCCGCTGCAACGCGAGGAAACGCCCGAGCGTAAGCTGTTATGATCGCGACGCAGCCACGAGCTGTCCTGCGGAATTGTTTCTGGAATACTTGTTATTGCGGGTGAGTAGAATGTTAAGCGAATTGTCTTCGATGTTCAATCAGACCCATAACTTTAGAGCGAAATGTGGTAAAAAAAAACTGTTGGACGCGAAAATGCGACACTAAGTTTAGAATGCACGACGATTACCGCAAGACCACGGGCTCACTCCAGCCATATCGTCTAGGAAGTAGACAACACTTCCTCCCAACACTTCCACATCTTACAGTGGTGCCAGATTGTGCAGATGGCCGGACTTGGAGTTGTCAGGGGTGGTCAGTTTTATTGGCCACCTTAAGTGAACGACTCGGACTTAGTCACTGTGGCGGCCGGCCGGCGTTCAGTTTTTATGTCTAAGACTGTAAATATAACGTAAATAAACTACGAAAGAAGCAAGGAGGGATCACCACCAATTTTTCCCCCAAATATCGTTACTTATGTTGCAGCTATGAGAAAGCCTCAAGTCTAGGTGAGAGCGAATTTTATGTTACTGACTGCGTTTTAAGAGCTGAAAGAACGCTGAGGTACTGCGAGACGTTTAACAGCCACTGATACTCTCCACATTGTACGCCACTGACATTGAATGCACTGTAATAGGCCGCAGCAAATCAGTTCGATGTACTGTTCCGTGGGCAACGTATGAGGCATGTGCAGATGTAGGTTCTGCTCACCCCTTCAGTCTTCATCAAAAGGAACGTATAGTATAAGCGTTAGTCTCACAGCTCCAATAGAACAAAGTCCTCTCCTCATTAAGAAAAGCTGCGCGCCTGCAATATTTCATACTGTCAGGAGGAACTACGGGGCCTCGTGTTCTGGTCCGAGCGCTATGTACCAGACGCTTTGACTGTGCTTTGCGTTTCCGCTTCACGCCACAAATAGTGGGATGGAACGCGGCCGCCTGTCCACTCGCTGTCACGCGCGTCTCTTTGTAGAGGAGATGGGCCGCCCGCTCTGCTGTGAGAATTGACCATTGTCATCCCCAATGTCTCCCTGATGAACAAAACTGACACAAAGGGCCAGAGAGTGGGACACATGGAGAAGTGGAATTCGTTCTGCGGTTACGGCTATTACCAGTCACCTGTCGCTGTTGGCCTCTCTTTAGTGTTCTGCTAAAAATGAGGATGTTCTTTATTAATTTAACATACCCTCTCAGCAAATATTTCCGTGTATACGTTGCTAGTAATCTGTAGGCTCCAAAATATAGCTAAGTGATCAATTTATATAGAAAGTGGATATTTTATTTAAAGAAAGAGTGGTATTTCAGTCTGTAGTCTTTCGAATACCGAATTTTTATCGTCTATCCCTTTTTACGATTTCGCAGCAACTTCTGTTTCCATGAAATTACGTATATCACCTGCACTCTTTTCCACGCTGTTATCTCCTGCATAGGCCTCTTCATCTCGGCAATCTACATGAATCTTCTTACTCCAATGATGCCTTGGTTCCCATCTATCGTTCGCACCCACAGTCCACATCCTACCTCCACACAAGCGCCCGCGCTTCTCGCACAAACACACACACACCACATTTCAAATGTCTCTATTGTTGGTGCCGTTTATCGTTCACGCTTCACTTATATATAAGGCTACCTCCTGATTAATACTTTTAGACCGGCCGGGGTGGCCAAGCGGTTAAAGGCGCTACGGTCTGGTACCGTGCGATCGCTACGGTCGCAGGTTTGAATCCTGCCTCGGGCATGGATGTGTGTGATGTCCTTAGGTTAGTTAGGTTTAAGTAGTTCTAAGTTCTAGGGGACTGATGACCTTAGAAGTTAAGTCCCATAGTCCTCAGAGCCATTTTGAATACTTTTAGAAAAGGATTCCTTACAAATATATATTCGATCTCTACGAACTCCTCCTCTGCATCAAAAACGTTATTGCCCTTGCAGTCTATATTTAATATCTTTCTCGTCTCTGCAATTGCCTGTTATTTTGATCCCAAAGTAACTAAACAGTTGCTGCTCAATACAGAGATGAAAAATCATGGCAGATGGACTCCTGTTGATGTTCTTCGACTCACTGCTGCAGTCATGTTTCTGTGAAAGTAGTAGATAACCTTACACTTCCTGCATTTCATCCCTGCTATCTTCATAATACTGTTGTAGAAAACTGTCCTTTTTTTCTTTCTTGAACCATCAGTCTTCTGACTGGTTTGATGCAGCCCGCCATGAGTTCCTTTCCTGTACCAACCTCTTCATCCCAGAGTAGCACTCGAAAGCTACATCTTCAATTATATGCTGGGTGTATTCCAATCTCTGACTTCCTACACAGTTTTTAACTTCTACAGCTCCCTCTAGTACCATGGAAGTCATTCCCTCATGTCTTAACAGCTGTCCTATCACCCAGTCCCTCCTCCATGTCAGTTTTTTCCCACATATTCCTTTACTTTCCAGCTCTGCGCAGAACATCCTAAACGTATCAGTCCTAATTTTCTACATTCATCTTTAACACCATAGTTGCTTCGATTCTCTTCTCTTCCGGTTTTTCCACGGCCCATGTTTCACTACCATACAAAGCTACGCTCCAAATCTATGTTCTGAGAAATTTCTTCATATTAAGGTCTATGTTTGAAACTAGAAAACATCTTTTGGCCAGGAATGTCCTTTTTACATGTGCTAGTCCGCTTTTCATGTCCTCCTTGTTCCGTCAGTCACTGGCTACTGTGATGCCTAGGTAGTAGAATTCCTTAACATAATCTAATTCGTGACCAATATGTTTCTCGCTATTATTTTCGTTTCTGCTACTTCTCATTACTTCCCTCTTTCTTCGATTTTCTCTCATTCCATATTCTGTACTCATCAGACTATTCAGTAGATCATGTAATTCTTCTTAACTTTCACTCAGGACAGCAATGTCATCAGCGAATTGTGTCATTGATATCCTTTCACCGTCAATTTTTATTCCACTCCTTCTTTGATATACAGATTGAACAGTAGGGGCGAAACAACACATCTCTGTCTTACGCCCTTTTTAATCAGAAAACTTCGTTCTTGGTCGTCTACATATATTATTCCTTGTTCGCTCTTGTATATATTGTATATTACCCGTCTCTCCCTAAAGCTAAACCGTATTTTTGTCATAATTTCGAATATCTTGCACCACTTTTCACTGTCGAGCGGTTTTTGCCCGTAGTCAAACCCTATGAACTTGTCTTGATTGTCTTTTAGTCTTCTAATGTATTGTACTGAAGTCGGGACCTAGAAACGACAGAGAGGCTTCGTCCCCGCCGTAGGCCTCAGTGGTACACAACAAGCTACGGCAGTCCACTCACCCCACCGACTGCCTACATCGAACCCAGGGTTATTGTGCGGTTCGGCCCCCAGTGAACTACCCCGGAAAAGTCTCATTCCTGACGAGTGTTCCCTCGAGCATGGGTGTGTGTTTTGTCCATAGCATAAGTTAGTTTAAGTTAGATTAACTAGCGTATAGGCTTAGGGACCGATGACCTCAGCAGTTTGGTCCCATAAAACCTTACCAAAAATTTCAAAATTTTTCCAGACGAGTGTGACCCGAATATTTGCGTAGTAGAGTAATTAAGGTGCATGCGTACGTGGAGACAGCTTTCGCGCGGCAGTCGCCGACATAGTGTAATTGAGGCGGAATAAGGGGAACCAGCACGCATTCGTCGAGGCAGATCGAATACCGCCTTAAAAACCATCCAGAGGCCGGCCGGCACACCGGTCCTCGACACTAGTCCGCCGGGCGTATTCGTGCCGGGGACCGGCACGCCTTCCCGCTCAGGAAGCAGAGCGTTAGGCCGCACAGCTAGTCAGGCGGGCTTTTTAGTCTTGCTTCCATTATCAGCCGCAACGTAATAATCGCCTCTCTGGTGCCTTTACCTTTCCTCAAGGCAAATTAACTGTCATCTAACTCATCCTCAACATTCTTTTCCATTCTTCTATACATTGTTCTTGTAAGCTACTTAGATTCTCGATACGCTGTTAAGCTGATTGTGCGATAATTCTCACATTTCTCGGCTCTTGCAGTATACGGAGTTGCGTGGATGATATTTTTCTGGAAATCAGATCGTATGTTGCCTGACTCATATCTGCTACACACCAACGTGAATACACGTTTTGTTGTCACTTCCCCCAATGATTTCAGAAATTCTGATGGAATTTTATCTATCCGTTCTGCCTTATTTGATCTGAATCCCTTCAAAACTTTTTAAATACTAAAACTGGATGCCCTATCTCTCCAAAATCGGCTCCTGTTTCATCTTCTATCACATCAGATGAATCTTAGCTCTCACCTAGGCCTTCAGTGCACTCTTTCCACCTATCCGCTCTTTCCTCTGCGTTGACCAGTGAAAATCTCGTATCCTTCTTCATGTTATCAACCTTGCTTTTAATTTCACCGGAGGTTGTTATGACTTCCCTAAATATTGAGTCAGTCCTTCCAACAATCATTCCTTTTTCGATTTCTTCACCTTTTCATGCATCCATTTCGTCTTAGTTTCCCTACATATTTCATTCCTCAGCGACTTGTATTCCTGTATTCCTGAATTTCGCTGAACATTTTTGTACTTCCTTCTTTCATCGATCAATTGAAGTATTTCTTCTGTTACCCATAGCTTCTGCGAGGTTACCTCTCTGTACCTTTGTTTTTCTTTCCACCTTCTGTGAGTGCCGTCTGCAATTGTACTACTTTCTGGGGTATTCTTTATTGCTTTCTACTGCCTTACAGAACTTCAAGCGTATCACTTCATTTCTTAGTACTTCCGTATCCCACGTCTTTGCATATTGATTCCTCCTGACTAATCTCTTAAACTTCAGCCTACTCTTCATCACTGTGATCCGAATCTATATCTGCCCCTGGCTTTGCCTTAAAATCCAGAGATCTGATTTCGGAATCTTTGTCTGACCTTGAAGTAATCTAACTGAAACCTTTCTGTATGACGCGGCCTTTTGAAAGTATACCTCCTCCTCTTGTGAATCTTGAGCAGATATTTTCTACTACTAGCTGAAATTTGTTTCAGAACGTAAATAGTGTTTTTCGTCTCTCATTCTTTGTCCCAAGCCCATATTCTTGTGTAACCTTCTCTTCTACTCCTTCCCCTACAACTGCATTCCAGTCCCCGGTGATTATTAGGTTTTCGTCTCTCTTTAAGTACTGTATTATCCTTTCAATATCCACAAACACTGTCTCTCTATCTTCGTCTTCAGCTTGCGACGTTGGCTGTAAACCTGAACTACCGTTGTCGGTGTTGATTTCATGTCGATTCTGATAATATCAGCCCTGTCATTAAACTGTTCACACTAACACACTCTTTGCCAAAGCTTCCTATTCATGACGAATCCTACTCCCGTTATACCATTTTCGGTTGCTGTTGTTATTATCTCATACTCAGCCGTCTAGAAATCCTTGTCTTCCTTCCATTTCACTCGACTAACCACTAGTATATCTAGATTGAGCCTTTGCATTTCACTTTCTGATTTTCCAACTTCCGTACCACGTTCACGCCTCTGACATTCCATGCCCCGACTAGTAGGGCGTTACCTTTTCGTTGCTTATTCATGCTTTTGCTGATGGTCACATCCCTCTTGTCAGTCCCTTGCTGGAGATCCGAATGGGGGATTATTCCGGAATCTTTGGCCAATGTAAATAATATCATGACACTTTTTCAATTACAGGCCACATGTCCTACGGATAAACATTATTTGTAACTTATAAAAACTATATAAATGTAGAACTGAGTTAGGCCCGTGTACCTTCTAGCATAAATGTCAGATTCAGTAATGCCTCAGACTTTCCTACATACACTCCTGGAAATTGAAATAAGAACACCGTGAATTCATTGTCCCAGGAAGGGGAAACTTTATTGACACATTCCTGGGGTCAGATACATCACATGATCACACTGACAGAACCACAGGCACATTGACACAGGCAACAGAGCATGCACAATATCGGCACTAGTACAGTGTATATCTACCTTTCGCAGCAATGCAGGCTGCTATTCTCCCATGGAGACGATCGTAGAGATGCTGGATGTAGTCCTGTGGAACGGCTTGCCATGCCATTTCCACCTGGCGCCTCAGTTGGACCAGCGTTCGTGCTGGACGTGCAGACCGCGTGAGACGACGCTTCATCCAGTCCCAAACATTCTCAATGGGGGACAGATCCGGAGATCTTGCTGGCCAGGGTAGTTGACTTACACCTTCTAGAGCACGTTGGGTGGCACGCGATACATGCGGACGTGCATTGTCCTGTTGGAACAGCAAGTTCCCTTGCCGGTCTAGGAATGGTAGAACGATGGGTTCGATGACGGTTTGGATGTACCGTGCACTATTCAGTGTCCCCTCGACGATCACCAGTGGTGTACGGCCAGTGTAGGAGATCGCTCCCCACACCATGATGCCGGGTGTTGGCCCTGTGTGCCTCGGTCGTATGCAGTCCTGATTGGGGCGCTCACCTGCACGGCGCCAAACACGCATACGACCATCATTGGCACCAAGGCAGAAGCGATTCTCATCGCTGAAGACGACACGTCTCCATTCGTCCTTCCATTCACGCCTGTCGCGACACCACTGGAGGCGGGCTGCACGATGTTGGGGCGTGAGCGGAAGACAGCCTAACGGTGTGCGGGACCGTAGCCCAGCTTCATGGAGACGGTTGCGAATGGTCCTCGCCGATACCCCAGGAGCAACAGTGTCCCTAATTTGCTGCGAAGTGGCGGTGCGGTCCCCTACGGCACTGCGTAGGATCCTACGGTCTTGGCGTGCATCCGTGCGTCGCTGCGGTCCGGTCCCAGGTCGACGGGCACGTGCACCTTCCGCCGACCACTGGCGACAACATCGATGTACTGTGGAGACCTCACGCCCCACGTGTTGAGCAATTCGGCGGTACGTCCACCCGGCCTCCCGCATGCCCACTATACGCCCTCGCTCAAAGTCCGTCAACTGCACATACGGTTCACGTCCCCGCTGTCGCGGCATGCTACCAGTGTTAAAGACTGCGATGGAGCTCCGTATGCCACAGCAAACTGGCTGACACTGACGGCGGCGGTGCACAAATGCTGCGCAGCTAGCGCCATTCGACGGCCAACACCGCGGTTCCTGGTGTGTCCGCTGTGTCGTGCGTGTGATCATTGCTTGTACAGCCCTCTCGCAGTGTCCGGAGCAAGTATGGTGGGTCTGACACACCGGTGTCAATGTGTTCTTTTTTCCATTTCCAGGAGTGTACCTCCGGAAATCAAATTAATCTTCTGTGATGCTTGTTCCTACTAGTTTCTCCATTCTTCTGCAAGTAAACTGCCTCAGTGTTTTGCAACCATGACTTACCAAATAAACAAAGCATAAGGCTGAACTGAAAGAGATGAATAAAACGCTTTCGACTGTGAAGATAGCAATCCTTTAAACCGTTAATGATAATAGCAGCATAACACTATGAGTGATTTTTCACACAACCCAAAGACACTGTGGTCGTTTGTAGATGCTGTTAGCGGCTCCAAAATAAGTGTGCAGTTTCTCACAGATTAGACAAGAACTGTAATTGCAGATAACATAGCAAAGTCAGAAATGCTTCACACACTTTTCAAATGTTGCTTTACATAGGAATATCCAGGAGAACTGGCTCAGTTTAATGCTCGTACCAATGAAAAGATGAGAGAAACGTTTGTCGGGAAAACAGTTGAAATATTAAAATAGAACGTAGCTCTAGGGCCCGATGGGGTCCCTGTCAGATTCAACGAGTGTACAAAATTTTGCGGTTGATTTAGCCCCTCTGCCTTACATTCCTCGAATAAAAAAACATGCCCAGTAGTTAGAAAAAACACAGGCTACACCCTATACAAGAAAGGAAAAACAAGTGACACATAAAACTACCCTCCATCCTCCTTGTCATTCGTCTATTGCAGAATCTTAGAACATACTCTTAGCTGAAACGTAATAAAGTATCTCGAACAGAATGACCTCCGTCATACCAATCAGCATAGATCCTGGAACAACGATAATGTTAAGTCGAACTTGCATTTATGCCACATACCTACTGAATGCCTCAAATCAAGGCAGTCAGACGACACAGTATTTCTCGGTGTCCGAAAAGTAATTGACTCAGTAGCACATCCACCTTCATCATGTAAAGTACGATGTTAAGGAATATCAAGCGAGTTTAGTGACTGGACTGAGGATCGTTTGGTAGGGTGGGCGCAGGAAATTAACTTGAAAGGAAATTCAGTGACAGATTCACAAGAAACTTCGGCGGCACCGCAGGGCAGTGTGTTAGGACCCTTGCTGTTCAATTTGTTTATTAATGAGCTGGCATACAATTTTAATAGTATCCTCAGACTCTTCGCAGATGATCCACAAATAAACTGGACAAATACTAGTATCATCTCGGTAAGATATCAAAGCGGTGAGAAGACTGGCAACTCGCTTTAAATGATCGGAAACGTGAAACTGTCCTCTTCACGAAAAGAGAAAAGGTGGTTTTCATACGGTTATAACGTCAGTGAGTCGCAGATGAAACAGGTCAACTCATGAAATACCATAGTGTAACACTTTTTGGAGGTATGAAATTGAACGGTGGCATAGGATCAGTCGCAGGTAAATCGGGTGATAGGCATCCTTTTATGTGATAACTTGGAGTTATCAGAGGATTTTCTTTTATAATGGAAGATAAACTAATACAACTGCATTGGGTTATTGTAGTGAAAAAAGGAGGACTGTAGTAGATTTCACTGTGGAAAGATAAATAAACTCACGTCACGACGGTTCAATTTCAGCCACAGTATTCCTGACAGTAGTCAGCTATATTACTTCCTGAATATTTCTGAAGCTTTTTCCGGACGGTACTTCATATAAGTAACTGCTTCATTTGAAAGTTATTGTTGATACCTCCTGAATAAATTTTCATATCGCAGCAGAGTGTGTGCTGATATGAAACTTCGTGGTAGATTAAAACTGTGTGCTGGAGCGGGACTCGAACCTGGGACCCTTGCCTTGCCTTGTTTTCTACAAGGTCATTAATATACAACATAAGCAGCGAGGAGCCCAGCACACCTCCTTACTATTCGTAAGCTGCTGGAAATTGCCATGACTACTAATCAGCGACTGAATCTGCTTAAAATAGGTTTATTGGAGGGGCTGCTGAGTCATGTACCGGAGACACCAGGAGTACATGAGGTACAATTCTTTCAGGTGAACTCTGTCTCTTTTACACAAAGTACATGATCTACTTCTATTCGTTCACTTGAATGTGAGCAGTACGTCAGTCGTAGGTCCAGGCGTCCTGTACACGGGAGATGGGAAGCAGGTAGAACTCATGCTATTACATTCTTCCTCCTAGTACAGTTCCAGGTGCTGCCTTCCACTGAAACTGAAACTGAGCCAGGAAAACTAACTTCACTTATTGGGAAACGTTCTGTTTGTCCCGTGTCAAGAGGGTGCAAATTCAAAACCATAGAGGCGGTAGGGACCTACAAATCGTTGGCAGTTCTAACGTACCGTGAATAACCGGAAATGACAGCAAGGAATACAACATGTGCACTGGGTGTGTATGCCTGGGGGCCTCATTAAATATATTCAAGAGGCTATTATGGCAGCCATTAAGGAAACGTTAGGCAACCAAAAGCATACTGTGATGCATGTTAGAACAAACGATGCCTATAGTCTGGCTTCTGGAGTCATAACTAAATCACTCCAAAATCTGGCAGAGAAGGGTGAGAATAACAGCCTTCAAGAAACCGTACAATCTGCAGCTTTCTCTCCAGAACAAGTCGTGCCCCCTAGTTCTGAGTCGACTTGAAAGGAAACTGAAGAAAACTTCACAAGCCAAGAGTGCTAAAAAAAAAGCATTTCATTGGAGACTGGTTTCGACAGAACTCCGTTGTTACCGTTCATCCAATAATATACTTTGCTAACGATCTCGGCATTTGCAGTTTTTTTTCAGTTTCCTTTCCATAGGTTGCATATCGTTCCCAGACTGACCATGTCAGGTACATATAAACAACTCGAAAGCTTGACGCAGTGAGTGCGAAGTTTCTGTGGCAAGCTAGGCTGTGATTTCCAAAATTTACGCCACTGGGTTGAGAGCTATAAGGTCCCCATTAATGGGTCAGGTGTGCACTACACATCAGTGGATTCTACCCTGCTGGCTTTAATGTGAGTTTCGTTGGCTTAGGCGATTGTCCAACCAGTACTGATTAGGATAACCGTGGGAGACCCAAACATATCCGCGCAGGAGCCAAGCAAATACCCACAACAAACTACAGTATTAAAATGCTTGTGATTGACTGTCTAAGCATTTGTAACATAATGTCGGAGTTGTCAGTGCTCCCAAAAGTCAGCGAAGCTCACACAATACTTGATACAGAAAGCTGGTTGAAACCTAGGGCAGACAACACCGACATTTTGCGCAGAAATACTAGGAAATGGAGATCGTGTATTTGTCGCAGAAGTCGAGAAATTCCTATCCACCGAGGCAGAAATTGAAACTGAGTTTAGGCAACACTCACTATCAGGGGTGGGCAAAATAATTAAAACTTTTCATTTCTATCGACCACTAGGCTCACCTCTCGATGAAACCGAAAGCTGTAGAGCACTAGTAAGCTCCCAAATGATACTGTAATCATCTGTGGTTACTTTATTCTTAGAACAGTCAGCTGGAATGTTTACAGTATTTTTAATGGAGGACGTGACAAGACATCCCGTGACACATTAAATTTACAGCCATGTTCAAGATTTTATTAGTAAATGCCTTCTCTCAAAATTATCTGTAACACATAATTCGGAACCCCTGTTATGATGAAATTATGTTAGATCTAATAGCAACAATTAAACCTGGCCTCTTTGAGGACGTCCACATTGAAACTATTGTGAGTGACCATGGGCAGTTATAGCAACAGTGGTTACCAAAGTACAAAGGGCAATGTAGACAAGCAGAAAGAGTTCTGTGTTCTGTAAAGTAGATAAAGAAGCAGTAGTGCCACCTCTCAATGAGGAACTCGAAACTCGGGACAGTAGCATTAAGAGGAACTATGGCTAAAATTTAAAAGAGTTGTTGGCAACGCACTGGACAGGTTTAAACCCAACAGAACATGTTATGAGGGAGGTATCCTCCATGGTATTCTGTCACTCTTAAGAGAAACATAGGCTGCCAATAGAAAAATGCGTAAAGCCTTCAGTGACTACCGTTGCAGATTATTGTCTAAAAATCTCTCGCAAAGACCAAAGAAATGCGCGTATGTAAAAGCTGCTAATAGCACCATGGACGAAACAGCAACTCAAATTGAAGGTAGCACCACAAACGCACAAATTCTGTTTCGAAATGTTCCCTTACAAAGAAAGATCGAGGAGTATTACCCCGATATAACTGTGGTGCCACTGAAATGGTAACTGAAATAAATATTAGCGTCAATGACGTTGAGAAACAACCAAGTCCGTTAAAATTGAACAAAGCCACAGGATCTTATGGAATCTGTTTCACACCGAATTTGCGTTCGAGTTAGCACTTCTTCCTACAACAACTTGTAGAAGAGCTCTCGAATAAAAAACCGTGAGCAGTAATTGGAAGCAAGCACAGGTCGCATCTGTCTACAAGAAGGGGAGCAGACGTGAACGCTAAAACTACTGTCCAACATTCTTGATATACATTTGGTGGAGAATCTTAGAACATTATTCAGAGTTCAAACGTAATGACGTAAAGTGAACGCAATGTTCTCCTCCACACGAACCAGCGTGAATTTCGGGAACATCGATCATGTGAAACCTAACTTGCACTTTTCACACACGAATTACTGAAAGTCGTGGAATGAGTCAGTAAGTTAAATGTAGTATTTCTCGAATTACGGAAATCATTTGTCTGAGTGCCATAGATACGCCTGTTATCAAAACTACGATCGTATGTAGTATCAGGCGGAATTTGTAATTTGACTCAGCGTTTGTTGGTTGGGAATACAAATCACGTTATCTAGAAAGGAGAGCCCTCGACGGATGTAAAAGTAACTTGGGATTCCTGCTGTTCGTGTTCTGAATTAATGACCTCACGAATAATGCTAAATGTAACCCAGATATTGCAGATGGTGCAGTCATTTATAATGGAATACTGTCTGAAAGAAGCTACACAATTAAGTTTTCAAAGACTGACAACTTACTTTAAATGTCCACGTATTTAAAACTGTGTACTTCACAAAACGAAATATGCGTATTATCCTGTATCTACGACATTAATGAGTCACAATGGAAATCGGTTAGTACATACAAATATGGGAGTAACATTTTGTAGTGATATGAAATGGTATGGTCACATAGGCTCAGTCGTAGGTACATCACCTAGCAGGATCGGCTTATTCGCAGAATGCTAGGGAAATGCCATCAGTCTACTAAGCAGATTTATATCAAGCAACTCGAGCAATGCAGCCTAGAATATTGCTTAATCGTGTGGAAGCCGTACCAAATACTACCTACAGAGGACATGTAAAGAATAAGAGAAGGGCACTACGAATGACCAAGGATTAGTAAGACGCGGGAGAGCTTGTCACAGAGATACTGAAGAAAATAAACAATAGAACCTCAAAGGCGGGTGTAAACTATCCCGAAAAAGCCTACTAATAAAGTTTCAAATAATGTCTATGGGAATATACTGCTGCTCGTTACCCCCGTGGAAATCGTCAGGATAAGAGTAGATTAATTACAGCATGCACAGAGGCATTTCGTTCATGGAACGGGACAAAGCCCTTATAATTGGTACGATGGGACGTACGCTGCCAACCATTTAGCAGTGCTTTACATAGTGTAGATGTAGTTATAGATGAACAACTGTCGATGACTCTCCATTGAAGATATCACGCTGTGTCATCTTCACTAATAAATCCCCAGTTCAGCCACAAATCTCTCTTGATACCTCATACAGGTCTTTCGATAGTAAGTATATGTGTAGTACAGAGTCAAACGCCTCTCTGAAGTCAAGTATCATTCCATCTAACAGCCTCGATCCGTGGTTTTCATCTGTGATGTGAGAACTTCGCAAGCTGTGCTTCACGTGATCGACGTTTCCTCCTGGTCTGGAGGAAGTCATTATGTTATATTTTAGTGCATTTGCGCTTAAAATATGTTGCAAGATCCAACGACAACTATACGTCAAGGATACTGAATGGTGGTTTTCTTGGATCACTGTTGCTGTCCTTATAGGCGGGTGAGACTTGTGATTCCTTCCCAACAATGAGCACAGTTTTTTCTTCGCGCGATCATTCGTGTATTACATTCAAAGGTCGACCTAACTAAGCCACAGAGTCCATACACAATCTCTTACGAATTCCATCACGCCGCGGAACTTTGTTCAATTTTAACCATTTCAGTTGCTTCTCAAAGCCACTGACACTAACATTTACTTCGTTCATGATTGTCTGGACACTGACGTTAGTGCCATTAACGGCCTTCACATACGGCCAGACTTTCCTCAGGTTTTGTAAAATGTCTTTTGATAATAATTTCCTAAGGTGGACATCAAATGTTTCACGTATTGCCTCCTCCACATCCAAATGTATTTCATTCAACATTTCCTTATAGATCTATATTCGGTTTTACACTTATTATGCAGCTGAATGTGTTTCTTTAGAAGTTTGTTTACAGTGACTGTATATCACAGAAGATCCTTCCCATCATGAAGCATTCCACTAGGTACGTATCTGTCATTGTCCTTGGTCAAGTATTTTTTTTAACTTGAGTCATAGTTTCTCTACTTTCTCTTGTCCTGAACTAAATGTTTCAATTTCGTCTGCGAAATATGATGTTAATGCTTGTGTATCTAGTTTACATAATATATAAATCTTTCTACTTGTATTAGTTGCCCTTTGTACTATGGTAATCATTGTTGCTACAACTGCCTCATGGTCAAGTTTCAAAGTGTACAGCCTCAGAAAGGTCAGGTCTGTTTGCTGGACAGTATTTCGCTAATAGCGCTCACATGGCACGGGCAAAATTCCACCACAAGACAGGATACATCACACGACAGGCGATGGCTCATATCACACCGAGTCGTAATGTCGACACGTGCCTAAAGCGTGGATTGCTAACACCATACATAACACATCCGAAAATCGAGACTAACATGCTCATAGCCTAATGAGTCTTACCATCCCAAGCGTGGACTGCTAACACAAATACGAAACACATCCGAAAAACGAAACTCACATGCTCATAACGCACTCAGTCTTAATGTCGACATGCGAACTAAACGTGGACTTCTAACACCATGTGCAACACATCCCAAAATCGAGACGCACATGTTCTATGGCACGATATACCGTCTAGACGCCACAAAAAAACATAAAGTAACGCACGTCCGTCCCTCTGACAGTGTAAAAGAAACCATGGAAAGTAAACAGTAACAATTCCATCGACCATGGTGATAATTGTGAAGGCTCTTCTATGAGAATGCTATGACAGAGTACGACGCTCAATTGTGGAAATCAGACAATATTTGTGAGGTCCAAAGGAATAGTAGCACTATTCAGGTATTTGGAGTACTCTGTATTGCAACGTGGCTTGTTTTTGTATGCCACAAAAAGTGTTAACTGCAGATTACATATAACTGACAGAGGCATTTTAATTCATTTTGACACCTTCCAGTGAATGTTGGTGTGAAGATGTCACAAATATGCAACTCATTTGCATCGAAATAAAACAAATGGAAAATGACACTAAGCAATACAATATCAACTTTAAATTAAGTTTAAGTGATCATCCATGGAGACTAATTACATGCTACACCTTTCTGATGTATAAATGTACTAGGTACACTTATTCTACGAATGGTATCAATTCCTGGATGACTTTTCTCTGTGAGACCCCTGCAATGGGTTAGGTGGCCTCACTATTTGCTTTACTGTTGGTCTTTAGAATCCTGTTGATCCTGGTTCGAGTTCTGTTGCTCTCTCCGGTTTCCGTTTCGTCAGTAGTAGTTGTTGTTGTTGTTGTTATGGTTATAGTTTCTTTGTCTTATTCTATTTTCCCATGGTGGCTGGTTATTCACATTGAAGTCTGAATTTTGGTTTCGATTTGATCAATGTTTATTCCTTTTCGTACATCGTCATTCCTCTCTGGAAAATTTGGCCAGTTGCAGTCATTATTTCTACTTCTTTCCCGGAAGTTTTGAATATCATTCACGTACTCGAATTCGCACATTGCACTCTTGAAGGCTCCACTTGAATCGCTGCAACTACTGATGAGCAGTTGCTGGTAACGTGAAGGTAACTTGATGTAGCAGTGCCTTATAATTTCCTTGGGACCGTATAGTTTATCCTAGTATCGGTTCTTTTTGGCCAGGTATTCGAAGAATTTGACAAAAATCTGACGCTTCTAAGTCCTTTACTAACATGATCTCCTGTTTTATCCTCTCTTGTGTGTCTTGCGACCAGATTGTGCTACGGAATGTGTCCTTAAGTTGTTGATAGGAGCGACAACCCTCCGCAACTCCGCACGTATGTTCTGCAGTTGACCCTTCTATGAAAACACAGTGTAGCGGCATTACGGTTTAAGATAGGAAAAGTTAAATTTGGTGAAATATTTCTGAGCACACAAGTTACAGCCAGGCACGTTCCTGATGACAGTAAGTTGCGATTACCAGCGGTTGCGAAGTAGAATGGAGGCCACAGGGCCGTAGAACCACTGAAATCAGTAAATGCAGCGGTTTGCATGGCGCAAGTTACAGGCAGAAGGGGCCCACGGGCCCAACCTAGGTGTTATGACTACATGACTCGGAGGGGCGCGTTAGCAAAACAGAGGCAGACAGTAGCATATAAATAGGTGCCGGTTTTGTAATGAAGGGGATTCAAGTGTGACAGCTCTCCTGGACGGCGGGGCGTGTCACACCACCTGCTACATGAAGCAGCAGATGGGGCGCCAGTATTCCTTTCCACGGCAGGTCGCTGGTTCAAACCTCTGAGGCCAACGCGGGATCCGCAGCCAGCCAGAGGCGGGCCACTCGACGGCTCGCTACCGTCGGTACTCTTGTTGACTCCCAACACACACTGGAGGCAGCCCAAGTCGAGGGCCACAGATTTGGCTGTCGAATCGCTGTTGCTTCTTGTAGCCGCGATCCTAAGCACGATGGCGAAGAAGCACGCAGCGGGCCGCCCTGCGGCTCCCTAGCGAGCAGCGCTGAGGCAGCAGGGGCCACGGCCACTGAGTCGGCTGCCAGCGCATCCTGACGTCGTCAAAACTCCGCAGGTGTACACGGCCAGAGCGCCGCAATATGTTGCACGGTCACTGAGATAGCCCTTCTGCGCCAAGCTGTTTTGCAGACAGCGAAGTGGGGTCCTCAGCATCGTGGGATCCTGTGATGCAGACCGAGAGAGGAACGTAGCACTGCAACAGGGAATAACAAAACACTTCAAGATCACAGCCGAGTTTTAATATGGCGCATCCTGACTGTTTCTATCCATGTTGAACATTCCTCCACTGCACACCAACATCTGTATTTGGCAGTGACGGCTACATTTGGTTTCAGATTAGCGGGCATTGCCCGTACAGTACAAATTTCGAGCCCAGTGCCTGCATTACAGTCATGAAATGTGGTGAGTGTTAATCAACTTTTCGTTTTGAGTATTAGACATTTTCTTTCTTTGCGTTGTCAGAAGAAGTGTTAGTGTGTTTCGGGCAGTAAGATTTTTTTTCGTGGCATTTGATTACTTTTGTATTAGGTTGACTATGACGTTTCATGTATCTCCTCCAATTACTTCATCGCATAAAACGTAAGATGTGATATGGAGCTGTAAGAAGTCAGTTTATTTTTGTAGTTAAATGTTTTGTTTATAGGTTGGAAACGAAAGCAACACAAAGACAGTCAATGACGCAAGGTGTGTCGGAACCAGAAGCGGTACAGATTTTGTTGGAAAAGGTAGCACAATTAACAGCAAACAATATGCAGTTGAGAAGTGAATTAACATCTAGGAATGAACGGGAAACAGCATCTGATCAGTCGTTGTTGCCTAGAGTGCCGCAGCAGGAGATTGATCCAGCGGCCACGAGTTTGATTACTCCGTTTTCTGGAAAGGCATCTGGGGATGTGAGTTCGTTTGTGGAGGACTTGGAAACCTTAGCTGTGATGAATGGTTGGTCTGATGAACAGTTGTTACATGTAGCCAAGATTAGATTAACGGGTGGTCGGCCGCCGTGGCCGTGCGGTTCTAGGCGCTTCAGTCCGGAACCGCGTGCCTGCTACGGTCGCAGGTTCGAATCCTGCCACGGGAATGGATGTGTGTGATCTCCTTAGGTTAGTTAGGTTTAAGTAGTTCTAAGTTCTAGGGGACTGATGACCTCAGATGTTAAGTCCCATAGTGCTCAGAGCCATCTGAACCATTTTTGATTAACGGGTGGAGCGAAGACACACGTAAGGTGTTCTCAGGCCTCAGGAAAGGCAGGGCAGTTAAAGCAGTTGAAGGAGAGGCTTTTACAGAGGTACAAGAAACAGAATAGCGCTCGATACTTTAGGGAGAGGTTTAGTACAATGACGAAGAGACAGGGGCAGACGGTAGAGAAATTTGCGGACAGAATAAGAGAAATTAACGATTATACTTACGGGTTACTTCTGAGCGACGAGGCTAATGGTGTTCTGTTGCAGGAGGCCGAGCAAAAGGCACTTGATGTATTTTTGAGGGTGTTACCGGAGCATATGGCGCAGAAAGTACGATAATGGACTCCGAAAGATTTGTATTCGGGAAGTCATCTGGCAATCCAATGTGAGGAAACAGACGTGGCAGCAGGGGTACATGATAGACAAACAGTGTTTACAGAGGGTCACAAATGTGATGAGTGTGGTCGTACGGGAAATGTGCAGAGGCAGTGTACCCAGTCACCGAGGAATAGAGGAAGGGGTGGAAATCAGCAGCTTGGAGGATGGTGAAGTGGAGTTAGTCGAGGTGGACAATCGTTATACGGTAGAGGGGGCCCAAGACCCACCTAAGAGAGTTCCCGTTTAATTTCAATGCTACAAATATGTATGCAGAGGTGGAATGTTCAGTGGTAGGATCCATAGGAACTAAAATGTTTAAGATTTTGTTGGACACAGGGGCGGAAGTGTCAGTGGCTACTAAGAGTTTAATGGGAGGAGGCAAGTTAGAACCATCACATTATAGGTTGCGTTGAGTTGGGGGTAAGGAGGTCACACCGTTGGGGTCAGTGACAGTTGACTTTCACTTAGGGAAAGTCTGATTTGAAGCATGCATGGGTAAGCGAGGGCTACGACATGATCCTAGGAGCAAAATTCTTACATCAACATCATGCCAAAATTGACCTTGGAAAGCTAACTGTGGAACTTGGTGGAATGTTATTTGAGCCCGGAGAAACTGTTTTCCATGCAGAGCTGTCGTGAGGGGCGTTCAACGTAACGGGCAAACCAATTGAGCCGCGTACATTAGCATTAAGGCTTAATTCGCATGAGAGTCTGTCTAGTGGCAGTGGGAAGTCGCTTTGGATAAGTGCAGAGTCAAGTCTACCTGTGGGTACGGTTTGTGTTATTGAACCATTGGAGGATAATGAAGTTTGGATCCATTAAGTTGTCTTGTAAAATGCAGTATTATACGTGTACAAGAGTGAAACGGCGGGTGACTAGTCCCCGTAAATGTGGATAAGCTCAACGCTGTAGACAAGAATTTCGGAAAATTAGTTTTAGTAGCGAATTTGGATGTACCAGATGATGAAGACTAGTGTTCAAGAGGAAGGCGTAGCGATCAACCACTAACTGCCGATAGAACTGCACTGCGTAACAAAGTTAAGCATTTGAAAAGAGGAGAAAAAGAGCATATGAAAGAATTGTTGTGAGAATTTAAGGATTTGTTTTCTCCGCGAGGGTCGTCAGCAACCCAATTAGTTCAACATAGGATACCAAAGGGAATGAAGCTCCTGAGTACCGTAAACAGCACAGAATACCGAGGTATTTTCAGCCGATTTTGGAGGATTTCATTGATCAGCAGCTTGCGGATGGTATTATAAAGCATAGTAATAGTTGCTGGGGAGCAGGCATTGTCCCTGTGCCTAAAAAATCTATGGATGGAACTAGGAAATATAGCTTCTGTTGTGACTACCGATACCTGAACTTCATTCCAAGCACATTGGAGACTTTGGATCACTTAGGTCAGTGCCAGTACTTTTCTACGATGAATTTGACAACAGGTTATCATCAGTTAGAGGTGGCTCCAGAGGATCGTCCAAAAACTGCTTTCCCTACTCCTATAGGCCATTACCAGTACATCAGAATGCCATTCGGTTTGAAAAACGCTCCGGCAACGTTTCAGAGATTGCTAGACAGTGTGGTGAGGGGTTTGAAAGCTTGACAGTGTCTTATCTATTTGGACGACATTATAGTGTTTTCAAGTAGTATGGAGCAGGATAGACAGCGGTTTAGGGAAGTCTTTATGAGGTTAAGAGCAGCTCGTTTCACGTTGAGCCTGGACAAGTGTCAGTTTGCACTGGAAGAAGTGAAATATTTACGCCATATCATCAGTAAGGAGGTAGTGCGAACAGATCCGAAGTTGGTACAGGCTGTATGGGATTTTCGGGAGCCAAAAACAGTTAAGGAAGTGCAAAACTTCGTCAGAATTTGCAGTTTCTATCAGAAATTCGTGAAGTGTTTGGCAGATTTAGCACAGCCAATGAAGCAGTTTTTATTGAAGGCTGTGAAATTTGAGTGGACAAGAGAGTGTCAGAAAGCGTTTGACAGACAGAAAGCAGTGTAAACATCAAGTCCGGTTCTTGTGTTTCCAGATTCTCGAAAGGAATTTATTCTAGCAAGTGATGCATCGAATGAAGCCATAGGGTGTGCTCTTAGTCAGGAAATTGATGGGAAAGAACATCCTGTAGCCTATGCTCTAGGCAGTTGAATGCCGCACAGACGAATTACTCAAAAACAGAGAGGGAGATGTTTCGCGTAATCTATGGAATGACATATTTTTAATATTATTTATATGGGAGATGATTTCGGGTAGTGACAGATCATATTCGTTGAAGTGGTTGTTGGGGTTGAAGGATCCATCCACTGGACTCTCTATGTGAGCTGTGAGACTTAGTGAATTGGACTACGAGGTGGTGCACAAGCCTAGGTTGTGACCTAGTGGTATTAACAGAAGCACATGATCACGTGTTATCTGGTCATTGTGGGAGTAGAGCGACGAATAAGAGAGTGGCGGAGAGATATTGGTGGAGGGGTAGGAAAGTAGATGTGGATCAGCATGTCAAGAATTGTAGACCATGAGCGCAGAGATCATATTAGAGTCAGAAACGGATACAGCTACAACGATTGCCGGAAGCGACATGTCCATTATCTATGTTGGGAATTGATGTCTTAAGACCTTTCAGACGAACACCATCGAGGAACAGATTCGTTCTGACAATAATAGACAATTTTTCGAGGTATGTGGAGATGGTGGCTATGCCAAATCAGTAGGCAGCAATGGTTGTGCAAACATTAATACACAACTAGATTTGGATGTTTTGTGTCGGATTTAATGAAGGAACTGTGTAAATTTTTGAACATAAAGCAGTTGAGGACAAGCACGGTGCATGCACAGGTGAACTGAAGGACAGAATGGGTACACGGAACAATCGGGAAGCTGCTGAGTTTTTATGTGGATTCTCATCACCGTCAATTGGACGGGTATTTGAAGCATATTATATTTGCATAGAATGCAAAAGTCCATACCATACGTTTGTCTCCGTTTGAGGTAGTGTACTGGCAAGAAATGCCGTTCCATTTAGTCAAGCTACAGAAAAGAAAGGGCCGGTGAATCTGTACGTCAATTCGCGAGGACAATTTGGGATGCTTGGAAACGAGTACAAAAGGTGAATACGGAGGCTTTGAAAATGCAGGAAGACTCAGTGATGCGGAAGGAAGTTTATCGCAGTACAGAGTAGGGCAATGGTTAATGCTATCCATCCCCTATACACCAAAAGGAAAAACGAATAAATTCGTCACGAGGTACCAAGGGCCATACCAAGTAGTTGAAACCACATTCCCCATTAATGTTAAGCTTCAGCTGCCAACTAGACCCTCTGTAGCCAGCCAGCGGCTGACCACTCAATGGCTCCCTACTTTGGGCAGTCTTGTTGGCTCCCAACACATGCTGGACGCATCCCAATGAGAGGGCTGCAGATTTGGCTGTTGGATTGCAGGTGCTTGCTGTCGCCGTGATCCTATCCACGACAGTGAAGAAGCAAGCAGTGGGCCACTCTGCGGCTCCCCAGACAGTGGCGCTGAGGCAACGGGAGAGAAGGCATCTGACTCGGCCGCCAACGCATCCTGACACCATCAAAACTTTGCGGCTGTATATGGCTGGCACGCCGCACTACGTTGCACGGGTCACTGAGGTGGCCCTTCCACGCCAAGCTGTTTTGCAGACAGTGAAGTGGCATCCTCGGTATCGTAGAACCCTGCGATACAGACAGATAGGAACGTGGCAGTGTAGCTGGGAATAACAAAACACTTGAAGATCACGGCTGAGTTTTAATATGGCACATCCTGACAGTTCACATCCACTTCCAACATTCCTCCGCCGTACGCCACCATCTACTTTTGGTAGTGACACAGATAAACTGGAGCCTGTACTTCAGTGGCCAAGTTTCTCGTAGCAAATTATCGTACTGTGTCATCCAGGTCTTTGAATGTGATACGTTCTTTGCCTCCTTGTCGACTTAGAAGTTCTGGATGGTCAAGAAAACTTTGTGGTGGAAAGTTTCGACGTAACCGCCGTATGAACTTTCCCTCTCGTTCGCAGGGGTGAATCCATGTATCCATGCCCCAACGAACCTTGTAAGATCCACGAGATAAATTTTAGCTACAGTGCGACGAGAGGAAATTATGCCTCTAACAGTTATAAACATTATCTATCCGACATATGAAAATACAGTGAAATAAAACGGTGATAAATATTAATTATTTAATTAATTATTTATATTATATTTTATTATGTAATTGGACATATCAATGTGTCTCATACAAAGACAATGATAATTGTAAATTCCTTTTATGATCTGCGTTTGTCTTCTTTTATTTTTACCCTTTGTTGGTTGGCTTTGTAGGTTGCGGACGCAAGACGCATATCAAATTGAGATCTGTTAAGAAATTGTAATTATTCGTTAATTATTACTTGAGAATATAGTTCATTATTATTATAAATATGAGTGAATAATTATTTGTAACTTTAATTCCTCTCTCAATAAGTATTGTCTGTGTTAATTATTTCTTTCCGCTGCAAGGAGCGCAGCCATTGGTGACAGCGATTTTTATCGCGTTTTTATCTGTGTCTCTTACGAAAGTATCAAAAGTTTGCTGGAGGAAAATTAGTCTAAATACTGCACAATATGAATGTAAAGTTTAATAAGCATTTCAAATTCTTATCCTGTTAAAAGGAAATTTGCTCAAACAATAGAAAATCTTTATCAATTGTCTGCCGCCATCTTAACAATTATCTCAGCGACAAATTCGAATTACGCAACTCTGCAGACAAAAATGCTGAAGGTAATAAAAATGTGCAAAAATAAATGTGCACGGGTGGTGCCGAACACATTTTAATGAAAATAATTCGAATCAGATTGGTTCTTTAAAAAAAGTGCTCATAGCACGATCCATATAACAAACTTTTCTTGCCGATGTATGGAGCCGAAATCAATTACACACGAGTTGCGAAGAATATTGTTTCAGGTAACATACGTCAGTGTTGTGCGTGGCTGATATTCGGTCGGTGTAGTGATCATTTTGCAGAAGATAACTGTTTCCATCATAATCAATAGTTGTATAGAATCAATTGTATGAACTGTGATTTAGTGGCACTTACACAACTTGCAAACTTACAGACAACACGTTAACACAATGTTAACTTGGACTTATTTAGCAACTAAATCTTTAGCCAGGAGAAAAAATTAATTAGTAATTAGTCACTGTAATGAAATAAGATTATCATTTTCATTTACAAATTCGATAAATACCAAATCAATGAATAACACAGCCAACGCCACGTTGGCGCCCAACGTGGGGCCACCAATGCACATTTATTCATTTTAATAATTGAAATTGTGATCTACTACAGGAAAAGGGCTACCAAAATTAACTAATAATCATTGTATATTTACTTGTTTTATGACGTTGACATCCTCCAACCAAACTGCAGTACGAATGTGTATCTGCGCTGATACGAGAGACACGAGTTTCTTCACATAAGCAGTGCAGTTCATATCCTACATTCAACAAGGGTAGGAACAGACGTTCATGTTTAGTCGTTACACAGTAGCACAGATCAACAACTGTAGTGTGTGACATTTAAATTCGTAACAGTACCTACAGCAATAGGTAGTAATAATAGAATGTTCTAGCTGCGAGAATAATATTATTAATGGTTATTTGTGTATATGTGTTATTTTGGCCAAGATAGACTCGAAGTCCATGCCTACTACAGTAGTTCAAGTTTATATGCCAACTAGCTCTGCAGATGATGAAGAAATGGATGAAATATATGATGAGATAATATAAATTATTCAGGTAGTGAAGGAAGACGAAAATTTAATACTCATGGGTGACTGGAATTCGAGAGTAGGAAAAGGGAGAGAAGGAAACATGGTGGGTGAATATGGATTGGGGGAGAGAAATAAAAGAGGAAGCCGTCTGGTGGAATTTTGCACGGAGCATAACTTAATCATAGCTAACACAGGAGACTCTAAACAGTAGCTACAACAATAAGTAGTAATAATCCAATGTTTTGGCTGCGAGAATAATATTATTAAGTGTTATTTGTGTATATGTGTTTTTGTGACCAAGATAAACTCGAAGCCCATGCCTACTACAGTAGTTCAAGTTTATATGCCAACTAGCTCTGCAGATGATGAAGAAATTGATGAAATATATGATGAGATAAAATAAATTATTCATGTAGTGAAGGGAGACGAAAATTTAATACTCATGGGTAACTGGAATTCGAGAGTAACAAAAGGGAGAGATAGTGGGTGAATATGGATTGGGGGAGAGAAATGAAAGAGGAAGCCGTCTGGTAGAATTTTGCACAGAGCATAACTTAATCATAGCTAACACAGTAAACTCGAAACAGTACCTACAGCAATAAGTAGTAATGATTGAATGTTCTGGCTGCGAGAATAATATTATTAAGTGTTTTTTGTGTATATGTGTTATTGTGGCCAAGATAGACACGAAGGCCATGCCTACTACAGTGGTTCAAGGTTATATGCCAACTAGCTCTGCAGATGATGAAGAAATGGATGAATTATATGATGAGATAAAATAAATTATTCAGGAACTGAAGGGAGACGAAAATTTAATACTCATGGGTGACTGGAATTCGAGAGTAGGAAAAGAGAGAGATGGAAATATAGTGGGTGAATATGGATTAAGGGAGAGAAATGAAAGAGGAAGCCGTCTGGTAGGATTTTGCACAGAGCATAACTTAATCATAGCTAACACTGTAAATACGAAACAATGCCAACTAGCTCTGCAGATGATGAAGAAATTGATGAAATATATGATGAGATAATATAAATTATTCAGGTAGTGAAGGGAGACGAAAATTTAATACTCATGGGTGACTGGAATTCGAGAGTAACAAAAGGGAGAGATAGTGGGTGAATATGGATTGGGGGAGAGAAATGAAAGAGGAAGCCGTCTGGTAGAATTTTGCACAGAGCGTAACTTAATCATAGCTAAGACAGTAAACTCGAAACAGTACCTACAGCAATAAGTAGTAATGATTGAATGTTCTGGCTGTGAGAATAATATTATTAAGTGTTATTTGTGTATATGTGTTATTGTGGCCAAGATAGACACGAAGCCCATGCCTACTACAGTAGTTCAAGGTTATATGCCAACTAGCTCTGCAGATGATGAAGAAATTGATGAAATATATGATGAGATAAAATAAATTATTCAGGTAGTGAAGGGAGACGAAAATTTAATACTCATGGGTGACTGGAATTCAAGAGTAGGAAAAGGGAGTTATGGAAATATAGTGGGTGAATATGGATTGGGGGAGAGAAATGAAAGAGGAAGCCGTCTGGTAGAATTTTGCACAGAGCATAACTTAATCATAACTAACACTTGGTTCAAGAATCATAAATGAAGGTTGTATACATGGTAGAATCCTGGAGATACTAGAAGATATCAGATAGATTATTTAATGGTAAGAGAGAGATTTAGGAACCAGGTTTTAAATTGTAAGACATTTCCAGTGGCAGATGTGGACTCTGCCCACAATCTATTGGTTATAAACTGAAGATAAATACTGAAGAAACTGCAAAAAGTTTGGAATTTAAGGAGATGGGACCTGGATAAACTGACTAAACCAGAGTTTGTACAGAGTTTCAGGGAGAGCATAAGGGAACAATTGACAGGAAGGGGGGAAAGAAATACAGTAGAAGAAGAATGGGTAGCTTTGAGGGATGAAGTAGTGAAGGCAGCTGAGAATCAAGTAGGTAAAAAGACGAGGTCTAGTAGAAATCCTTGGGGATGAGAAAAAATATTGAATTAAATTGATGAATGGAGAAAATATATAAACGCAGTAAATGAAGCAGGCAAAAGGGAATATAAACGTCTGAAAAATGAGATAGACACGAAGTGCAAAATGGCTAAGCAGGGATGGCTAGAGGACAAATGTAAGGATGTAGAAGCTTATCTCACTAGGGGTAAGATAGATACTGCCTGCAGAAAAATTAAAGAGACCTTTGGAAAAAAGAGAGCCACTTGTATGAATATCAAGAGCTCAGATGGAAACCCAATTCTAAGCAAAGAAGGTAAAGCAGAAAGGTGGAAGGAGTATATCGAGGGTCTATACATAGGCGATGTACTTGAGGACAATATTATGGAAATGGAAGAGGATGTAGATGAAGATGAAATGTGAGATAAGATACTGCGTGAAGAGTTTGACAGAGCACTGAAAGACCTAAGTCGAGACAAGGCCCCGGAAGTAGACAACATTGCATTAGAACTACTGACGGCCTTGGGAGAGCCAGTCCTCACCAAACTCTACCATCTGATGAGCATGATGTATGAGACAGGCGAAGTACCCTCAGACTTCAAGAAGAGTATAATAATTCCAATCCCGAAGAAATCATGTGTTGACAGATGTGAAAATTACCGAACTATCACTTTAATAGCAAACTACTCACGCGAGTTCTCTAGAGACGAATAATACGAGACTGGAATAGAAGGGAGAACCGATAGAGGTACTGAAGGTACCCTCCGCCACACACCGTCAGGTGGCTTGCGGAGTATGGATGTAGATGTAGATGAAAAATTCGTAGAAGCCGACCTCGGCGAAGATCAGTTTGGATTTTGCAGATATGCTGGATCACGTGAGGCAATACTTACCCTACGACTTACCTTAGAAAATAGATTAAGTAGAAGCAAACCTACATTTCCAGCATTTGTAGACTTAGAGAAAGCTTTTGACAATGTTAACTGGAATACTCTCTTTCAAATTCTAAAGGTGGCAGGGGTAAAATACAGGGAGCGAATTGCTGTTTACAATTTGTACAGAAACCAGATGCCAGTTATAAGAGTCGAGGGGCATGAAAGGGAAGCAGCGGTTGCGAAGGGAGTGAGTCAGGGTTGTAGCCAGTCCCAGATATTATTCAATCTGTATATTGAGCAAGCAGTAAAGGAAGCAAAATAAAATTCGGAATTGGAATTAAAATCCATGGAGAAGAAATAAAAACTTTGTGGTTCACCGACGACATTGTAATTCTGTCAGAGACAGTAAAAGACCTGGAAAGGCTGCTGAACGGAATGGACAGTGTCTTGAAAGGAGGATATAAGATGAACATCAACAGAAGCAAAACGATGATAATGGAATGTAGTCGAATTAAATCGGGTGAAACTGCGGGACTTACATTACGAAATGAGAGGCTTACACTATTAAATAAGTTTTGCTGTTTGGGAAGCAAAATAACTGATGATGGTCGAAGTAGAGAGGATATAAAATGTAGACTGACAATGGAAAGGAAAGTGTTTCTGAAGATGAGAAATTCGTTAACATCGAGTATAGATTTAAGTGTCAAGAAGTCGTTTCTGAAAGTATTTGTATGGAGTGTAGCCATGTGTGGAAGTGAAACGTCGGCGGTTAATAGTTTGGACAAGAAGAGAACAGAAGCTTTAGAAATGTGGTGCTACAGAAGAATGCTGAAGATTAGCTGGATTAGTTAATGAGGAGGTATTGAATAGAATTGGAGAGAAGAGAAATGTGTGGCACAACTTGACTAGGAGAAGAAATCGATTGGTGGGGCATACTCTGAGGCATCAAAGGATCACCAATTTAGTACTGGAGGCAGCATGGAGGGTAAAAATCGTAGAGGGAGACCAAGAGATGAATACACTAAACAGATTCAGTAGGATGTAGGTTGCAGTAGGTTCTTTGAGATGAAGTTTCTAGCGCAGGACAGAGTACCAAAGAGAGCTGCATCAAACCAGTCTCAGGACTGAAGACTAGAACAACAACATTGGTGATACAATGGTTGAGCAAAAGAAACAGATTAAATCGAATGAGAATTCTGATGCAGAAATTACATCAGAGTCTCAGGTGGAACAATTTACCCATGATGATGATGATCAGTTCCATACTCCTTCACAGAGCGTAGGGGAGCAACGCGGGAGTACCGCGCCGCCTTACTAGGCAAGGTCCTAGTGGAGGTGGTTTGCCATTGCCTTCCTCCGACCGTAATGGGGATGAATGATGATGATGAAGACGACACAACAACACCCAGTCATCTCGAAGCAGGAAAAATCCCTGACCCCGCAGGGAATCGAACCCGGGACCCCGTGCTCGGGAAGCGAGAATGCTACCGCGAGACCACGAGCTGCGGACAATCTACCCATACTTCTGTCGAATTATTAGAAAATTTAATTATGAATGGTAATTTAGTAACTGATGTCCCGAGTGATAGTAAAACTGAGGAGTTGCCAAAACAAACTGAGAGTCCTGCATTCAACCAGTTAGGAATTAATGACAATATTTCTTCTGGGCAAGGGGCAGAAGTTAGCAATGCTCAAGCTATGTCGATACAGGATTTGCTAACAGCATTATTTGAAAAGTTTACTATTAAAGAGCAGGAGCGTGAAAGACGTCAGCAGGAAAAGGAAAAATGTAGACAGGAAAAGCTTATAGAAAAACAGCAACAGGAGCTCAGGGACCAAGAAAATGAGAAGGAATTTATCGGAAACATAAACAATATTTTTCTGGAAAGAGATAAAGAAATTGTTCGTAGAATAAATCAAGTGCTGGTCGATCGTGATAATGCTATTACTACCCATTTTAAGCAGGAGATCTATGCACTAAAAACCACTATTGAACCGTTAACAAACATTCAAGTTGAGGTCAATAGCCTTCAAACTGAATTAGATAGACTAGAGAACCTATTCAATGCTTTAACTACCGATATGGAAACAATGCAAGAGGACACTCCCTCGGAAATCCGAAAGCAAGTCCCAACAGAAGTAGCCAGGGTACTGAACCCTGAAAATCAAAACTTTGAAAATCTGACAGTATGCACTAATGACAACACTGGTACCGACAGGCAAAAGATCGCAGATAATCTAATGGCGAATTTTAATGCATCACAAGGAAGACCAAATTTTGGTAATCAACCGATATTACCAGAGCAATATGTGACACCAAGGAAAAATAATAGCGAAACAGAATGTACTTGTAATGATGTAACCACACCACCTGCAAATGATAGCAATTCCATGCACTTAACCACTTTGATGCCTCAAGAAAGCCTGATTGAGCAGAGACAGTTACAAGTATTTAACGAAGAAAGCAAGAAAAACATACATCCAGTAGTTTTCATTGAAAACTTCAGAAGTTTTCTTCCAAAATCATGGTCGGAAGAACAGAAAATACAGTTTGTGGTTTCACATATTTCTGGTGATGCATCACTCTGGGCATTAAATGCAGCAGAAACTTCCAAGACTTTCCACGACTTTGAGAAGGCGTTCCTTGATCAATTCTGGTCAGCATCTACTAAAGAGCGACTCCGTAAAGTTGTTTACAATGCAGAAATGTACAATTCGAAGTCAGTTTCCATAAGGAAGTACTCTGAAAAATATATTAACATGACCCGGTACTAGGATGCGCCAGAGACTTATAGCGAGTGTTAAAAGCTAGGTTACCCATACATATTAGAGAAAAATTATTTAATGTTACAGACATTGATCTGAAAGAATTTCCGCCTGTAATTGATTCTCTGGATCTAGTGCAAGAAACGCCAGAAAAAATTCTTACGTGATCAGCAATACCAATAGACCTAACAGAAAAAATTCATGGAATGTAAATAATGGAAATAGTGGAGAAGGTAGCCCAAAGAAACATAAAAGTAAAGCATATAGTAAAGGAAAATACAACAATAATAATAATAATAATAGTAGGAATCCTTACCACCAACATTTCGGTTATCCTAATAATAATAACAGTAATTATCAAAAGGCCGAAGAACACCAACAACCGAATGGTAATCAGAGGCAGTACCACAATGAAATTCCAAACAATAACAGTAGCAACCGAAAGAGACGAAATGACAACAGGTCAGACAGTCCATATAAAGGCAATCCTAAAAATATGCGAGGTGACAGTGAATATTGGCGACAGCCAGGGGCAAGTCATTGGCAGCCGCAGCAAAATTCTATCAATCCAGGTCACCCAATAAATTATGTACAGGCTATACCTGTACCAAGCAATCAATATTCTCCGTGGTGGGATCCATGCAGGCCACCTCCGACTGAAAACTCACAAAATGTTGGAATAGTGGAGGTACCTTCAGAAGCAAAACAAAACATTCAGAAGCCAACAAACTAATTTCGGTCCCTGCAGGCCTTCGCCAGGTGACCGAGGCCAACAGTAACGGCAATAGGTCGACGAAAAAAAAAAAAAACATGATAAGGTATCAAGATGGCAAAAGCATCGAAGATGACCTATATCAGGAACCTGCTGTCTCTGATAAGCCACAAAGAGAAAATATCCAAGCAAGTGTCACCGGAGCTGTAAATGGTATAACAATTACTATTCTGCTTGACACAGGTGCGAATGTATCAGTTATGAACACGCAGTTTTTCAAGATGGTATCGGAGATAAGAAGACTGCCAATTTTGCCTGTTGCAAATTGTAAGGTTATAGGAGCATTGGGAAAAAAGGCACGGGGTATAAAATACCAGATACAGGTGGACCTTTTCTTGGGAAATGATCGCTTATTATGCATGTTCCTAATAATGGATAACTTGTCAGTACCGGTGCTTCTGGGTCTTGAGTTCCTTCGGGAAAGGGAAGCTGTAATTGCTCTCGCCCCTGGGACATGTGCACTTCAGTACCAACAGCGACCGATAACATTAATACTGAATCGGGAGTTCGGTGCGAACCTTCTGCTGATGAGAAAAATGAACCTTTCTATCAGCAAACAGAAGTTGTTAGTGTTGGATCATAAGCACACACAGATGTGTCCCAGAAATCGAAATAACGATGCACCCAGCAACGTGAGTGACATCGTCACAACAATAGAAGAGAAAGTTCAGGAGGCAACTTGCATTAATGCTTCAGAGGCTAGACAATTAACAGAATTATTATCCGGATACCTCGAAGTATTCACTGAACGCCCTGGAATCATAAAAGATTACCTGTATAATATGAAAGTATATCCGCACAAGACCTATAGCAGAGCATCTTACTCGGTCCCCTGGACTAAGAAGTCCGAAGTGATGTAGGAAAAAATTAGTAGTAATAATGTGATAATATTATGTATATATTAGTTTATTAACTGTTATGTAAAGTATTGAACTGTAATATTCTTGAATTATTTGAACCAGTAGTAGAGAATCTCTATAAGTAGCGAGTGTTGGTGGTGTGTGAGCTGTGTGAAAAAACAAAAAAAAAACTGCGAAATCTGAATGTGTACTGATTTACGTACACGGTTTCATTACGAAGTCATATAAAGTGCTCTTATGAGAAACATTCCGGTTAGATAAACCGAACATGGACATCTGTCCCAAAAACATGGTAAATAACAATCCCAATTAAAAAAATAGAAATATATAAATATATGTATCTGTAATAAAAAATGGAAATGTACTGTTATCTGTACTGTTCCGTAATGATCTCATGGTCAAGATAATGACGCAGATTCTGAAAGTTTTATATTGTCTCATGTTTCTGTGACAGTGTAAAATATTAAATTTTGTTATTCAGTCACGGTAATATGTACTAATGTGCAAGTGTATCAGACCTCATTACTTGAAAAGTGTTGTTTGCATATAAATTGTCTGTTAAGTTCTGTGGGAAACTACTGACAGCGATCAGAACAGCGAAACATGTTTCGCAGGAAATAGTGGACGCGTGAAGGACTGTGATTTATGTTGTAAATAATGATGAACAGCGATAAAAACTGTGATCATGTAACCTTATGAACGCTCTTGGAGTGTCAAAGTTAGCAGCAACGCTATGAACGTTGAGTACTGTTGACTCCGCTAAAGTAAACGAAGCACACTACGGACACTTGTATGATTAACGATGCAGTGTTCAAAATGTGCAAATTGAGATAAACTTACATGTGAATCACTGCATTGTGTTGAACAGTGTCAAAATACAAAACATACTCCAAAAACAGCCTAATTCCATCCATGTGAATGCAAGTGAAATGGACACTAATAAACTTTTCCACAAGATGAGAATAGTAATTATCTTGTCACTTGATGATTATATTTTGACATTTCATGTAATCGTCTTAAACTGAGAGACTTGGGAAAGGAGAAGCAAGACCTGCTGCAGCGCCACTTCTAGCCAGCAGCAAATCAAAACCACGATGCAGCCGACGGCAGCCGACGGCCCACCGGCTCGACCTGGAGAGGTCCAGCAAGCAGCCACTACCTGTCTGCGGTCCAACGGCTCGACACGGGGCCGGTCTTACGACGTCAGCAGCAAATTCTTATGTCTTTCGATAAATGAGTGATATACCACCATGAAAAAACATTACCTCAGATGCTTACAACAGAGTCATAAATTTGCATTTTCCAGCATATTTTATTACATTCATGTCAAGCCTGACTGTTAAAAGTAGGTGGCTGTATTATCTTGAAGCCACTTGGACGGTATTACTCCCGGTTTTCCGAGTCCAGTGAACGTAAATGGGGGTGGGGGGGGGGGGGGAATAGTTAATCCGGGAAGTATCCGCAGCAACTTCCGAGATAATACAGTCACTGAAGTCATTTAAAGTACTGGATTCCACTATAACTTTATCATGTGTAATACAACATTGAAACTGAACATTTGCATCACGAGAGTAGCAAATCTACATGGATTACGGAGAATGATATAAAAAATATCCAATAGATAAACTATTTTTTTTCTCAGCCCAAGGGACAATGTAACATCCACGAGATAAATTTTAGTCACAGTGCGACGAGAGGAAACTATGCCTCTAACAGTTATAGTCATTACCTATCCGACATACGAAAAAACAGTGAAATAAAACGATGATAAATATTAACTATTTATATTATATGTTATGATGTAATTGGACATATCGATGTGTATCATACAAAGAAAATGATAATTTTAAATTCATTTTATGATATGCGTTTGTCTTCCTTTGTTTTTACCTTTTGTTGGTTGGTTTTTGTAGGTTGCGGACGCAAGACGCATATCAAATTGAGATCTGTTAAGAAATTGTAACTATTCGTTAATTATTACTTGAGAATATAGTTCATTATTATTATAAATATGAGTGAATAATTATTTGTAACTTTAATTCCTCTCTCAATAAGTATTATCTGTGTTAATTATCTCTTTCCGCTGCAAGGAACGCAGCCATTGATGATAGCGATTTGTATTGGGTTTTTATCTGTATGTCTTACGAAAGTATCAAAGGTTTGCTGGAGGAAAATTAGTCTAAATACTGCACAATATGAAAGTAAAGTTTATTAAGCATTGTAAATACTTATCCTGTTAAAAGGAAATTTGCTCTAACAATAGATAGTCTCTATCATTTGTCTGCCGCCATCTTAACAATTATCTCAGCGACAAATTCGAATTACGCAACTTTGTAGGCATAAATGCCGAAGGTAATAAAAATGTGGAAAAATAAATGTGCACCGGTGGTCCCTAACACATTTTAATGAAAATAATTCGAATCAGATTGGTTCTTTAAAAACAGTGCTCGTAGCACGATCCATATAACAAACTTTTCTTGCTGATGTATGGAGCCGAAATCAATTACGCACGAGTTGCGAAGAATATTGTTTCAGGTAACATACGTCAGTGTTGTGCGCGGCTGATATTCGGTCGTTTTAATCATCATTTTGCAGAAGATAACTGTTTCCATCATAATCAATAGTTGTATAGAATCAATTGTATGAACTGTGATTTAGTGGCACTTACACAACATACAGACAACACTTTAACAAAACGTTAACTTGGAGTTCTTTAGCAACTTGACCAAATCTTTAGCCGGGAGAAAAAATTATTTACTAATTAGTCACTTTAATGAAATAAGATTGTCATTTCATTTACAAATTAGTTAAATATGAAACCACTGAATAACACAGCGAACGCCGAATCTTCATGCACTGTTACAGTATCCCCCCTTGTCGTCAGATTCACGTAATAAAGTTTTGGACCTCCGTAGACGAGTACAATTGTTTTCCAGCTCGAACTCGGACATGCTGTGAGTTACCGATGGACCGTTTCCTATTACGCATTCTGCTACGTCACGAGCATATTCCTGCTGCATTCGCCCATGTGCAGGGGTTGTGTCCTCATATGGCTGTTCGGAAAGTCACAAAACATTTCCTTTGCTTCTGTGATGCTCTCGATGGCGCTTTACCGGACGAGATTGTGTTTGCGATTGCGCAAGCCACTCATGTGCCTGCCGAACGTCCTAAGCCAACTTGTTTTGCTGCGCAGTGAGTGGCGGCTGCTGATCTTTAACTTCAGAGATTTCGGCCTATTTGATTTCTATCCGTTCAATTCGCTTCTTTGTACCACTCATTTTTTCCTGCGTTTCGTAAACTTTTTTTTTGCCGTTCTTTTGGAGAGCTGCAAGTGCCTTTTTGGTCTTACACACCTGTGTTCTTGCCAGTGTAACTTGTTCTTTGGTCACTGATGCGTCCTATCGTGCTACTTGCGCTACCAACCGCGCTTCGCCTGGTTGTCGGCCTCACGCATTCCTGCTGCTGTTTTCTTGACATTCCTCTGCTCTTCTTGTATTCCTGCAATCTCTTTCTTGACTCCATCCATTCCGTCTGTGACCGTTCTTATGACTAATTTGTGTCTTTCCTCCTTTTCCTCCCGTCTCATTTTCTCTGCCTCTTGCATGAATTGCATGAGAGCCTAAAACTGAGATCCACCGCTAAATCCCCCAGGACTAGATGAACAAGACTCCATCATTCTGTGATGTTTCGTTCGCTATTCTAGTCTGCCAGTTTCACTGATGGCGCTCCCCGTACCAGCAGCACCTACATTTCGTTCTGCTGCAGTCTCCCGTTCACTTTCGGCACCTGACTGAAACATGTCATAATCTGCAGGTTCTACGTTCGACATTTCTGCCCGGTCTTCAACTGCGTTCACCTGAGAATCCCATGTAATATGTGCTTGGGCATCGATTATAGTCTGACGTGGATCCATGGTTAACAAAACACAATTACTTCCGCTTCTCGGTAGCAAACGTGCCTAGCTTCTTATAAACATGCCCTCTGATTCTGACACAATCGAATTTAAACACCACACATTCCTATACCACAGAAATTCTACTCTAAATTACGCTCCTGTGGTATACTGGTACCTTGTTCCTGACAACAAATTCAGATAACAGCACGCTTGTCTACGCTAGCGAACAAAAATCGCAGTCTATGCTAACTAATCAGCACAACGCCGTATCACATCAGAAACAAACAATCAAATGACACAGAAGTCACAACAAAAACATGAAAATACACACATACAATAATAGAATTTGAGTAGTATTTATAAGCCCCAGCAACGCGAATCTCTTCTACCCAGTGCACCACATTAGACACGGGGAACAGAAACTTCACTATGCAACACTATCTACGATCTGACAGTTACGGAAGGTGCCATTAATTCTAAATTCTGTGTAAGGGACGTCAAATTGCGTGACTACGCTAATCAACGCGATCTGACGGGCACAGAAGAAGCCATCAATCTGAGATCCTGGCAGGTGACGCCACAATGAGAGTTAACTTGTTTGGGTGCTATATAAGAAATGGTTGAAAATTTATGCAAAGACTAGTTTACTGACAACATTTATTTTTCGAAAAACCAAGACAGACATAATTTAATAAACAATTGTGATGGAATATCGTAAAAAACTAACAGGTGATTTAAGACCACAATGGACAAGGATCCTGAGTGACAGAAGTGAGTCAAGTACTCTCACCCTAAAATTCAGCATAACGCAGTCTGAATTGATCTGACGCTGAGCAGACTTTGACTGTTCAGATCTACAGAAGTTGATAATGGTGCAGCAGAGAGCAAGTGGCGATTGATATGTGTATGCCCTGAAAAGGCCGGAACAGCAGTACGTTATACTGTTTGCTCCATGCGGCGATGTAACTTACAGCTGGAGAGATGTGTGCGGCAGAGACGAGGTGTAAGGCAGCACCTGTGAATCGATCGCGGTCACGATAGAAATGCAAAATCTCACGGTCCAGCGATCAGGCAGACGGATCACAATTTATTCTCTAATATAGCTCTGAAAACACGATAGGTTTCAGTGTGTGACTCATCCGCTCGTGGTTGTACCAAGGATCAGTTTGGCTCACTTATACGACAGAGTGTACAAGAATACCAAATGTCAAGACTGGTAAACCAAAACGGAATAAGTGTGCCCTCAGTAAATGAATAGTGCGGGACGTTTGAAGTCACACTGTCAGTACAGTAAGGTTTTCACCGAAGGCTCTCCAGTCTAACTACTTGCAAGTGAAGTCAGTCTCAGGACAGATATCAGGCACCAACCACACATGCCAGAACGTCGACCAGAACAAGTTCAGAAGCTAAGTGCACGAACAATACCGCATTCACCCCGTCTTGAGCCCACCACAGGGCTTTAGAGGCACTAAATCACCCCTCCTACACGAAAACACATACTCATATCGAACCAGCGCAGGGGTGAAGAAACCTGCGTCTCTGGAAAAAAAAAATAAATAAACCGCCAATTACTGGCCTTTGTAAGTTTGTGCAAAGAGATAACATGTTTTTCTCCAAAGTCGCGCCGCTTTCCGCAGCAGCAAGTGAACAGATGCAATCTTAAAGATCTAGGTAATCACCTGTGCCTTGAAACATGGTAGTCCTAGCTATGAGGTATCATAAGAGTTTCTTAGATGCCAGAGTTCCTTGTATGACCGAGGCGGTTGGTCACAGGCCTATCTGCTACTACAGATCACGAAAACTTGTGAATTTTTACTAGACATGGCGTTGCAGACAGTGCCCAGTTCACGACTCCACTGTGTAGATTTGTCCCTTCAGTCCGTCACTCCCAGTCCAGCCTTTGGCTGGTGCCAATGCAGGTATAGCGGCATTGCCTTCTGGAGCCCTGCCGTGACTATGGGGTGTTCTGTCAGCCCTGTAAGGCGGTGGACCTGTCCGGCAAGGTTTACTGAGTGATGGGCTCACCGCGAATTGCTTTCAGCTTCCAAAATGCTGTTTCTACGAACTAAGCACCATAAAAATACCATATGCTTTTAGCGCCCTACCAGGCTCCATCATTGTCTGCTCAGGCCATTAACCTTCTAGAGTCCCGCTGAAGGTGTGTAGGTTGTTCCAAATCTCTTGATTAATTTTTCGTATACGAAAAATAGGTAGAGAGTAACTTGTTCTCTCTCATATTTTCAAACAATACAGGTTAAGACAAAACAGAAAAAGAAATAAAACAGAAACACTCGGTAGAGCACTTAAAGAAATGTTACAACACTAGCCACGAAAGGCAGAGGAAGAAAATGGAACTATTAAGGCGAACGGTAACGTAAAGTGGGAAATGCGGGTTCGAGCCCTAGTCAGGCAAAAATTTTCAGTATTCATCACTTAATTATTTCAAAGCACTCATGTTGCTGACATCCGTATTTCTCTACCATCATGAAAGTTGAACTTATCGTAAGAGAGTACCTGCACTACGCTTGCCCATTCTCCGCTAGACTGTTGGTGTGCAGTGTGGGGTTCTTACCAGATAGCATTGACAGAGGACAATGAAAAATCCTGAGAAGGGCTGCTCCTTTTGTATTGTAGGTAATAGGGGTGTAGGTAATAGGGGTGAAAGTGCCATGGATATGATAGCGAGTTGCGGTGACAATCAATGAAACATAGGCATTTTTTGTTGCTGCGAGATATTTTCACGAAAGCTCAATCATCAACGTTCTCTTCTGAACGCGAAAATATTTTGTTTTCCCCATCCTACTTAGGGATAAATGATCATCGTAGTAAAATAAGACAAATTAGAGCTCATACAGGAAGATTTAAGTGTTCATTTTCCCCTAGCGCTGTTCGAGATTGGAATGGTTTGCTAACGGTCTGAAGGTGGTCTGAAGACCCTCTGCCGGCCGGTGTGTCCGAGCGGTTCTAGGCGCTTCAGTATGGAACCGCGCGACCGCTACGGTCGCAGGTTCAAATCCTGCCTCGGGCATGGTTGTTTGTGATGTCCTTAGGTTAGTTAGGTTTAAGTAATTCTAAAGGACTGATGACCTCAGATGTGAAGAACACTCTGGCGGGCAAATAAATGTGAATAGCTAAATACTTACGCCGACGCAGAAATTTTCACTGTGCTTTTGTAAGATTATCTTCATTCACTGATATACGTATAAAATACACACATCAAAAAAGGTTTTTCATCATCCCTGTTCCCAGAACTCCTGAAGGCAGACGTTGACTGTGGATATTGTATCACAGACACAGTCCCTTTGACTGTTTAGGGATGTCACTAAACCCCTCCCAAAGATGTAAACAACCATGTATGAGCAGCGCGTATAAGACGGAGGGGGTCCGACAGTCGATCTGTTCCAGTCGTTCCACCAGGAAGGAGGTACGCGGCGCATGTTGTCTGTAGTTCACCCATGCCAAGACGGTTAATACCACGGTTCGATCGCATCCGCATTATTGCTTTTTGCCAGGATGGGTCCCGAGTCCGTCGGCCGCCGTAATTTAATTTATTATTTACTACAGAAATTGATTGGTAATGGTGATTGTTGCTGACTTACGTGGGTGGCCTTAATCAAAATAATATTTCATTCAGTTTTGATTAAAATTACGTGCTTTTGTGAAGTTTTTTTTAACAATATTAACCTTCAGTGGATGTTATTTGTTAAGTTAATGAACGTTAGACTCGCTGAATCTTAAAACATGAGCATGTAAATTGAACAATGGAATAAACTTTTCATTTTAATTTCCTCGGCTAGTCAGTTCACTTTAAAGTAAAAAAAAATGTTTACTTATTGATTACAATAGCGGCCCACAAACGCGAGATAGTATTTTTTCTTACCTCCGTTAACCATTGCATTGTATTCGGAGTCTTGGCTCTGGTTCTCGGCTGTTGTACTGAAAATAAGGATCTTAAAGCAACGTATTTTCTGTAACGTCGGGCGGCAATGGAGAAATATGTATATTACGGTAATAGCAGACGACTTTTTCGCTTCTGCAAATTTTTATAAGTTTATATCGCCACGTAATGGCGTCGTTGGCTGCATTGGCCACTGAGATTGTTGCACTGTAAATTACTCGAATGCAGGTTAATTCAAGGTAGGCGGATATGAAATCGGGATCACCTCTTACAAATTAAAAGTGCACAATAATATTAAATCAGTATATTATCTGCTTAATTAGTACAAATATGCTTACATTTGCCAGCACTCGCAAGATGTGCGTCTAACGGAACCAAGACAAGAGAAGAAGTGAAGACGACTAAAAAATTAACAAAAGAGCGTATCTTGTCGTCTCTTTAGATCATTTTGTTATATTTCTTTGCCCTCGAAACTTACACAGAGAAATTATTATAATACGAAAAAAATGTATGTTCGCCTGAGGGGCTAGTGTCCACTTATTATTCAAATTTTCAATGTCTCTTCTTTATAAATACTGTTTTTTAAGTCTTTTCTGGGGAGGCTATTTTGCCCCCCGAAATGTTTATGTCATAAAAAATGTTCTTGTTTTTCGACATATATATTTCCTATTTCATGTGCACAGTGTTCTCACACACACAGTTCTCTTTCGCAGTCTACATATGTCCCATCGTGTGTTTTAGTCGTTGTACTTAATAATGTTTGTTGCACACAAAGTAATACAGATGAAGTTATTTACGTAACAATATAATATACATTTGGTTGCGAATATAGTTATGTACAAAAGAAAAGGACAGTTGACAGTTATGTTATGACATATTACATTGGTACATTAATTTTGGCTGCTTCTTTTTGTGGTTGCAGCTTATGCTGTGTTCAAAGGTATACAGTAGCGAGTTAGTCTGTAATTCTTGAAGTCCCAGGGGTGTCAACTGTTCGCTCCTCATTTGGAGCGGCAGTAGGGAAACCCTGGAGAAAACCTCGGCGGAGCGACAGACTAACCGCTTTGGTTACTTTCACTTAATTCCTTTTGGGATTTCATTGGAGTACAGGATGTGCATACGTACATTACGAACAATTTTTCGTTGCACTATGCAAAGAAATGAGGTTATTATAACAATTAGTAAATCGTCGTTATTGATTGCGGTGGCGTCGATGATCTACGGCGCGACGTTTGGCTCGCGACGGCGCCGGTTGGTGTGTTCGGTGCTCGGCGTTCGCTGCGGCTGCGGAGAGGTCAACGCCCACTCACCGCAAGCGCGTCTCTCGCCGTCGCTAAACGTCAGAATCAGCTGATCGGCTGCACTGTTGGCGATGCGTTTCTGTCTCGGCCGGGAGTGGCGGAGTGGGATGATATCCACTCCCCGCGTTTGTTGTCAGTAGTCAGCTCTGCTAAGCATCTCCGACGTAGTACATGAAACATACACGCAAACAACGTAATATTTCCCTCCCGCTGCAGATGGTTACGCTAGTGGGAAAGAAGCATTTATTAGTGCGGCAGTTGTTAAGTCTCTCTCGAGCCAGCATTGTCTTGCTGAATACATGACATGGATCTTCTCCCATGAATACAGTTTTGTTGCGATACTGTTTCCATTACAGTTTCTGTTTTGATAATATTATTTACATTTTCGCAGCACTCGCATGCACTGGTGACTGTCCCAATACGAGTTTAGCACAAACGTTCGCCGTTTCTGCGGTCGCTGTTTTGCAACAGTCCACGCATCGCATTCCAATCTCGCATTATTGTAGTCTCTGAAATTACAGTCTGTCCCAAAAACATTGACTGTGGGTTCACTTCACGTTAACATTTCACATTTATAAGGAAATTCAGTTTTTCGTGCGTAATATTGGCGTTTGGCGTCTTCACTGCTGTTGAACGTTCAATACTAGCACTTCCCTGTCCGTATCACAGTTTCACCTTCAGAGTTTTCACACTGCTTAAAGTAACTGTTTCGAATAGTTCACAAACACTAATGTATTTCATTGAGTCTGAGCTGGATTTTTGCTCGTGCTGTGTTTTACAAGTCTCTCGCGCTAATTACCTCGTTCCATTTTCCACTTACAGAGTCGAATTAGACTTCAGACTTTTGACTATACAATTGTATTTCCGTCTAATCTGAGGTAAGTCCCCATGTCATGTCTGCCTACTAATTGCTTACTTGCCCTCCACAGCCAGGCTCGACTTTACAAAACTTTGCCTCTAGCACTATTTTACACGTTTTGTATCTAGAGCTAGAGTGCAAGTTCCTAGATTAGTGTTAGATTTGTAACTTTTGTTTACATGATAAATTTGTGCAAATCTTTGCCTTAGCAGATGGCATTATATTTTAACAGTGCTTCGCGTTAGTCGCGTTTACTGATTTGCTTTGTATCTTGCCCACAACACATGAGGTACATCGGGTGATGTACACCCTGCACTCATGTTGTATAGTAAACTATGCTTGATCATATTTCAGGGTCGGTATAGACATACATGCATGGAATAAAATATGCACTATAATGTTAAAGTTCATAGTTTCAATACTACTTTAGTTCAAAAATATTCATGACACACTAATGAAAAATTCTTTCATCATTACATGCTGTTGAATATTTTTTAAACAATATTTTTAAAGCATTTTTCCTGAAAATGAAATTTGTAAAATATTCTTAAACCTAGTTCATCTTTTTTTTTTTCAAATGCAATTGCTTTGAAATTACTGTTATTCCTGAACATCTACAATATTGAATCGCACTAATCTTGTATGTCTCATTGTCTTACCATTTTACACTAAAATTTGAACATTTACATATAGAAAAAAAACACTATAAACGTCATCTACTACTCACATATGTAAAAGTTGCTCTACTGATCGAACTTCTTTAAGTCTTTGTATGGATAGAGTCCTTTGATATTTTCAGATTCTTCGTCACCCAACAAATAGCTACATCCATGTGGTACGTCTATGATTTTGTAGGGCCCGGCATACACTGGTTGCCATTTCTTAATCTTTTTCGCTAACAGAGATGACTTGGGATGAGTCCTTATTAGCACCAAGTCACAAGGTTGATACAGTGTTACCTTCTTTATCTTATTATCATGCTTCGTTACATTATTTAGAGTCTAAAAAATGGTTCAAATGGCTCTGAGCACTATGGGACTTAACATCTGAGGTCATCAGTCCCCTTGAACTTAGAACTACTTAAACCTAACTAACCTAAGGACATCACACACATCCATGCCCGAGGCAGGATTCGAACCTGCGACCGTAGCGGTCACGCGGTTCCAAACTGAAGCGCTTAGAACCGCACGGCCACCCCGGCCGGCTATTTAGAGTCTCAGCTATAATTTGTTCATGAGGTACAACTTGACGTGGTACAGTCGGTAATGGCGACAGCCAGCTGTCGGTTTCATTCTTTCCAAACATTACTTCTAGTGGAGTATAACCGGTGGCTGAATGTGGCAATCTATTGTGGAGTCCCTCAAAAGCCGAAACATATTCTGCCCACTTGGTGTGGCGATTCGGAATGTAAGTTCACATGAAACTGCTCAATTCTTTAAAGGTACGCTCTACAAGACTGCTCTCAGGGTGAAATGGAGCTACAAAAATGTGTTTAATACCTTGCTCTTGTAGAAACGTTTTCCATTTGAGACCAGTAAAATAGGTGGCATTATCGGGTAATATGATCTGTGGTTTTCCAACATTAACAAAATAATCTGTTCTTAATTTCTGAATGATGGGTGTGGCCGTTGAAGGTTTTACAGGATACAATTTTAGAAATTTGGAAAAGGCATCATATACAGCAAAGATATATTTCACACCACCTCTGCCAGCGGGCAGTGGCCCTAGAATGTCAACAGAAACTAGTCGTAATGGTTGGTTAGGAACAACAGGGTGTAATTCACTTACAGTGGGTAGATTTGTAGGTTTCGTCCTTTGACCAACTACACATGTCCTTACAACATTCTGAGTTATTCTTTTCATATTTATAAAATGACACTGTCTTGCGAGAAGTGCTCTACATTTTTCAATGTCCACGTGTCCCCACGAAAGGTGCACGTGCCAGATTAAATCACTGATACACACTTCCTGTACACAAATACACCACAACTCCGTGTTAACATCCTTCCGGTAATATAATACCCCATTTTGCACAGAATAATGGCTACCTATCTGATTTCCACCCGAACCTAGGAGTTCTTATTTGATCTTTGTCCTGTAACCTAGGCAGTTGGTTGCACGCCTGCAGGAACTTTATGCGACAAGTAGGGTCTTTCATGACTAAAATTTTGTACTCTGTTGCCTGTTCTAGTATTATTGTTAGCTCAGGCAGACCTTGCGTTCAACCGTGACAAAGCATCAGGTACTACGTTGTCACAACCTTTTATATACATTATTTGAAATTGATATTCCTGTAGAACAAGCACCCACCTAGTCAACCTGTCGTGCATTAACTTGAATGTCAGCAAAAAACTTAACGCCTGATGATCAGAGAAAATTTTTAAATTTTTTCCGTACATATAATATCTGAACTTTTTCATGGCCCATACTACTGCTAGTGTTTCGACTTCTGTGACTGTATATGATCGTTCACAACTTGACAACACTCGGCTTGCGAAACCGATTATTCTTACGTTCTTGTTTCCACCTATATCATCGATTTGGAATAAACAAGCGCCTAGTCCGACAGTGGAAGCGTCTGTAGCAAGGCAAAATTCCTTTGACATGTCAGGATGTGACAGTAGATTAGCATTTAAAAGGGCTTGTCGTATTTGCTCAAATGACTGATGGCACAGTTCATTCCATATCCAGGGTGTATTCTTTTTCAACAAGTTTAACAGGGTATTATCACTTAAAAACTGGTCAGGTATGAATCGTCTGAAAAACGACACTTGACCCAGAAATGCCTTCAACTTTTTCTTGGTTCTAGGAGGGGGGAAGTTCTCAATTGCTGCCATTTTCTTCGGATCGGGCACAATACCTGTCGGTGATATTACGTGACCAAGAAATTTTATTTTCTCCCTACCAAAGTTGGATTTTGCGAGGTTTGCAGTTGCACCCACCTCAGAAAATTTTTTTAGTATGCATCTCAGCGTGTCCATGTGGCTTTCCCATTCGGGAGTGGCTATTAATAAATCATCAACACACAACGTTACTCGCTCCAACAAATCTGGTCCTAATACTGTATAAGGCGTTGCAATGAAGACACCTGCACTAACATTTAATCCAAATGGTAAAACTTTAAATTGGTAACTTCTGCCAGCAAACACAAATGCAGTGTACTTTCTCGATGATTCAGTTAGCAGGATTTATCAATACGACGAACGAATATCGACAGAGGTCAGGTATTTAACTCCATAAAACTTCTGTATCTGTTCATCCAGGTTTTCTGGCCGCATTCTGACAGGTACAACTGTTTTGTTAATATCGCGAGCATCAAGCAAGTGACGTATACTGCCGTCCGCTTTCGCTACTGCCATGAGCTACCTACTGTACGGAGATAGAGATGGTTCAGTCATCGCCCAATCAAGCATTTTTCTTATTTCCTTCGTAACTGCCTCCTTTTTTGACCACGGGATGGTGTAGTTTGCGTGACAGAAAGTATGGTGAGGTACTACTTTGATGTAATAGGAGTAGCTCTCTATAACACCGGGTTTTGCCGAAAACACATTCTCATCATCTGTAAGTAACTGAGTCAATTCGTTCTGATGTGCTTGAGTCAAATGTTCTGACTCCATGACTTTCATGGCTATCAGTTTCCTTTTTTCCTCTCTGTCTTCAGTAATGAACTCTTTATAATGAGCTTGTCTTGTACTTCAGTCAGAATATAAATTAATTACCTGTATTCCTTCGAATCTAGACTGAAAGCTTCAGCAATATTTACCGTGGACTTCCCGTGTCCCCAACAATGGCAAAATTACACGTCTACCCTCATTCATAAGGCTTATTTCCCCTCACAAGAGGTCGATTTTTGCGTCCCTCTGGCGTAAAAATTCCATCCCCAGGATGCAAGCAACACTTAATCTCTTAACTACTAGGAACGAGCTTTTCATTGCTTCATTTCCTACCGTAAACTCGACTTGCACCTGGTGCTTCATGATATGATGTTGTGGACCTATTGCACCTGTTACACAACAATTCTTCACTGTCAATACTGGTATTCTATTATTTTGACTCAAGTACTTGTAAAGATTTGCACTCATGACACTGGTTGACGCACCGGTATCAACTATTATCTGTATTGGTGTTCCGTACATATCTGCTTGCAATATAGCCTGCACAACACTTTTCTCTGTTCGGTTACATTTCTGCGGTAAGTCTACAAGTTCCTTTTCTATTTTTTCCCTCATTGTATCTCAGCATACAAAGTTTATGGCTGTCATCCGTGAATGTGCCCTCGCTACACCATCCTGCAGCCAACAACGGAGAGCGTATTGTGGCTGTTTAACGGATGAGCATTAGTGGGTTGACCGTTGTCTGTCACTTCCACTAATCTCACATTGTGGTTCTGGTTGTTGTTGGTGCTACTGTTGGGTTAGCCGCCGTGCCTCCCCAATGGTGTATTTTGATACTGTGTATGGCTCTGGTTTTGCGGTGGTCGGTTGTAATTTCCTGACAAGCTCTGTGATGGACCTGGATTGGCGGTCCATTGTGGCGCTGTGTTTTGTTGCCACTGTGGTGTCGGTTCATTATAACCACGCCACTGGTTTCGGTTGTTCCGCCATTGCGGATTGCCGTTACTATTATATCCATTAGTCATGCGTCCATCATGATGTCTCTTCCGATTTTGACGATTATAACCGTTGCCGTTATAACCATTGCCACTGTTTGTGCCTCGATTCTGTTGCCGGTGCTCTTGCCTATTCCCGTTACCATTTGGTACTAAGTTACTACTGTTACTGTGGCTGCCATTCTAATCGGATTTTTGTTGATTACAGCCTGCATGGCTCCACTTGTTTTCGGTTTTCATGTCTTCGATCAATAAGTCAATAGAATCTACCTTTTGTTTATATAGTTTTCAAAATATTTGCGTAACGTTCCCACCTTAGGATTGTATATTTCTGGATTGTACAACTCCTTGCGTAGTCTTTCTTGGACGCTATCGGATCAGAATTATTGCAGGAATGCACCTTCAAACTGTTGCATCGTTTGACATTTTTCGGACACGTCGGTGGCCCGCAGTGCCGCGTCACCTTGAATAAAGGAGACCACGAACTGTATTCTTTGTCTTTCCGTCCATGTCCTGGGAAACACATTCCTGAAGCTCTTAATGAATACCACGGGGTGGACATTTCGTTTTTCGCTATTGAAGGGTTGGAATGTCCTGTTTTTTATCACATCTGATTGCTACCTTCTGTGGCATTCATTACTTCGTGATGTGCGCTGCACGGTATCGCATATTGTTCGTGCCAGTAATTCACATTAGATTGCGGTTGCGCACTCGCACCCTGCATACCGTCAGCGTTATTATAGTAATCAGTACGCGGAGTCGGATACATTATCTGTCCGCCACTGTTTACATTGCTTTCCAAAACAGGCAGTCTCCGCGCGACCTCCTGTTGCCAATTCGGCAACTCCGCTGTCACACGGGATTTGGTTTGTGTTAATTCGGCGCGTAGTGCGGCTGCGCTAGCGTCAATATTTACACTCGCGGCCGCAGTCGCTTGTTCTACAGTTGCTTTTACGTCGCTTTCAATCTTTGCAGATATCTCACGATCCTTTATTTCTAGCCATTCATTAAATTCTTTTTCGACCTTTTGAGCTTGCTCTTCCAAATATGTATCAATACTTTTCCGTGCATCTATCTCCACATTATCCATGCGGTTGGTTAAATCTGGACATTGTCTTTAAGCCTAGCTTGCGGTATCTGTAATTTTTGCATCTCGCCGACCAAGCTTTGCACAAGATCGGGTATTTCTTTGCAAGCGTCCCGCATCTCGGCTAGTTGGCTTTGGATACTGTAAGACGCATGCGTTGCCGGCGATGGGCGAGGCATGGCAGAGTCTCTGACCAGAGAGCAGTATGTAGTTAGTTGTTGCTTGTCGCGAGTCGGCGTCAGTCGGCATTAGTCTGCAGTAATCTGCAGTAGTCGACAGTAGTCGGCGCGTGTTTGCGCGTGTCGGCAGTCTGCTCTGGTCGGGACTTTGGAGGATGAGTATTATTTGTAGAAGGTAAAGAAGCAGCCTTGCGCATACCTAGTAACGTATATTAACTGTCATTAATTTCTTTTTTAAAAAATGCCCCAATAATAATTTTTATAATATAGAGTAATTTTTTTTAAAAAAAAACATTCATTTCAATTTAAAGAATATTTCCAATGCATGATCATTCCTTCCAAGAATCAGAAGAAAATATACGCCAGCATTGCACGAAGCTGTGCCGAAAAACTTCTACATAAGAGCAGATACAGGGTGTTTCAAAAATGACCGGTATATTTGAAACGGTAATAAAAACTAAACGAGCAGCGATAGAAATACACCGTTTGTTGCAATATGCTTGGGACAACAGTACATTTTCAGGCAGACAAACTTTCGAAATTACAGTAGTACAATTGTCAACAACAGATGGCGCTGCGGTCTGGGAAACTCTATAGTACGATATTTTCCACACATCCACCATGCATAGCAATAATATGGCGTAGTCTCTGAATGAAATTACCCGAAACCTTTGACAACGTGTCTGGCGGAATGGCTTCACATGCAGATGAGATGTACTGCTTCAGCTGTTCAATTGTTTCTGGATTCTGGCGGTACACCTGGTCTTTCAAGTGTCCCCACAGAAAGAAGTCACAGGGGTTCATGTCTGGCGAATAGGGAGGCCAATCCACGCCGCCTCCTGTATGTTTCGGATAGCCCAAAGCAATCACACGATCATCGAAATATTCCTTCAGGAAATTAAAGACGTCGGCCATGCGATGTGGCTGGGCACCATCTTGCATAAACCACGAGGTGTTCGCAGTGTCGTCTAAGGCAGTTTGTACTGCCACAAATTCACGAAGAATGTCCAGATAGCGTGATGCAGTAATCGTTTCGGATCTGAAAAATGGGCCAATGATTCCTTTGGAAGAAATGGCGTCCCAGACCAGTACTTTTTGAGGATGCAGGGACGATGGGACTGCAACATGGGGCTTTTCGGTTCCCCATATGCGCCAGTTCTGTTTATTGACGAAGCCATCCAGGTAAAAATAAGCTTCGTCAGTAAACCAAATGCTGCCCACATGCATATCGCCGTCATCAATCCTGTGCTCTATATCGTTAGCGAATGTCTCTCTTGCAGCAATGGTAGCGGCGCTGAGGGGTTGCCGCGTTTGAATTTTGTATGGATAGAGGTGTAAACTCTGGCGCATGAGACGATACGTGGACGTTGGCGTCATTTGGACCGCAGCTGCAACACGGCGAACGGAAACCCGAGGCTGCTGTTGGATCACCTGCTGCACTAGCTGCGCGTTGCCCTCTGTGGTTGCCGTACGCGGTCGCCCTACCTTTCCAGCACGTTCATCCGTCACGTTCCCAGTCCGTTGAAATTTTTCAAACAGATCCTTTATTGTATCGCTTTTCGGTCCTTTGGTTACATTAAACCTCCGTTGAAAACTTCGTCTTGTTGCAACAACACTGTGTTCTCCGCGGTGGAATTCCAACACCAGAAAAATCCTCTGTTCTAAGGAATAAACCATGTTGTCCACAGCACACTTGCACGTTGTGAACAGCACATGCTTACAGCAGAAAGACGACGTACAGAATGGCGCACCCACAGACTGCGTTGTCTTCTATATCTTTCACATCAGTTGCAGCGCCATCTGTTGTTGAAAATTGTAACTACTGTCATTTCGAAAGTTTGTCCGCCTGAAAATGTGCTGTTGTCCCAAGCATGTTGCAACATACGGTGTATTTCTATCGCTGCTCGTTTAGTTTTTATTGCCGTTTCTAATATACCGGTCATTTTTGAAACACCCTGTATATTCGCAGTTTTTATTGAGGTAAGAATATTTTTCCTTTTTTTTTTCAGAATACAGGGGCGAGGCGCAGCGCTGCTGTCGTCATAAAATTCACCAGGTTACTGAATTTTTTTTATTATTTCCGGATTTAGGAATTGAATTTTGTGGTTACATTAAATGTGAATGCATTTCAGCATAGAGATCATAAATGGGAGCCAATTTTGTTCAGAGGTTACAATACTTTAAAATTAATTTAATTGTTATTTTTTGTGCGGAGGTTACACTTGGTTCATGGTTTCTAAAATTAAATAATTCTGTGGGGAGGTTACACTTGGCGACATCCGGCCAGGATCGTTATTTCTTTGTGAATCTTCTGAGAAGTAGTCATATATCTGCTCTTATTAAGTTAAATGTAGTTTGCATCTGGCACAACGCATTTACTAATTTGTCACTCTTTCTTTCACAGATCATCGGCAATTTGTTGCTCTTTGTTGTAATTGTGTTTGCTGCATTTTTGCATTGTCCTTGTTTCATTTGTGCTTAATTTTGATTTTTGTGAAAAATGCCGCGAAAAACTGTTAACAGTATTTCGCGATGTGTAATGAGTGAAATAGCCGACTCGAATAATTTGACCGATAGTATTTGCGACACTCAGTGTAATGATGATAATCCCCTAATTGTAGACAATCAGTGCGTACCAACCACTAATATTGATTTTGATCCTAGTGATGAACAGACAAAAAAATGGCTCTGAGCACTATGGGACTCAACTGCTGAGGTCATTAGTCCCCTAGAACTTAGAACTAGTTAAACCTAACTAACCTAAGGACATCACAAACATCCATGCCCGAGGCAGGATTCGAACCTGCGACCGTAGCGGTCTTGCGGTTCCAGACTGAAGCGCCTTTAACCGCACGGCCACTTCGGCCGGCGATGAACAGACAAATTCAATTGTGTCCTGTGTTAATTTAACGACTATTGATGACGCGGCACGTTCTGTTACAATGAACGCTGCCCAGTTTAACACACCCGATCTGCAAAATTTGAATTGTGGACAGACAAATTTTTCTAACGAAAATGAACAGTGTACTCAAAGTACGACAGATTTATTTGATTCCGAGATAGTGACCAACAGTGCACATCCGATTGGCAAACTTGTTTGTGAATTACAGAATGACCAAATGGTTACAGAAAACGTGACAAATGCACATACACCATTACACAGCATACAGAATAGAGTCGCTAAATTTGGCTTGGATCAAATTATGGCAGTATTGCTACAGTCTAAGAAAGAACAAGACGACTATTTCAAACGACTTAATGAAAAATATGACAATCTTAATGAGTCGAACAAACAAATTAATGAAACTCTTAAAAAGTCGAATGATAAGCAAGACAACAATCACAAACAACTTAGTGAAAAACTCAAACAACAAATTAATGAAATTAATGAAAAACTAGACAACAATTCCAGACAGCTTAGTGAACAGATTACAGCCGTTGCCGCGCAAAGTCATGATACTAAAGAACAATTACGTGAGGAAATTAAGGCCTGTGGTAGGAAAAGTGGTGAAGAAATTAGATCTGTTCCTCAAGAATTAAGGAATACGCAAGCAGCTACAACAGAATCACTTAGAGACGAAATTAGTGCAGTCGGTAAACAATGCTCTGAAAACGCAAAACAGTTACGCGACGAGTTTAAATTAATGTCAGCAGAACTTTCGCGCACACTGGATGCAAAAGTAGACGCGAAATTCGACCAACAGAACAGCCAGATTGACGAACGTTTTAATCACCACCTACAAAACAGTGAAACGCGTTACCGTAAATTCATACAGGAACAAAATAAAGTAAAATGACAAGTCATGGAAACAATTACAGCACAGAGACAGGAAGATAAACGTAAATTGTTTACGAAAGCAAAAACATACGTAGACACAATATTGCTACAGTATCAAACGAAATTAATACTATCAAACAGTTGAACACCGAATAGCGTGATGAAATTTCTGATCTTAAATCAAAAACGGATACACACACAGTAGACTTTCAGACAGTGACCGACAGACTTGAACAATTCGAATTAATACAGGATCCCGATGCCATCAAAGCAGACGTTAAAAAATTGAACGAAACCACACGTAAAATACAAAAACAAATTAATGCTTGTGACACTAAAAACGATGATCAGGTAAAAATACTGACTGAAAAATATGATGAATTGGCCAGTCGTATTGACGTTATTGAAAGTAATAATGACAGCAAATCAGACGATACTTCACCGATTTCGTTTAATCAAACACCCGAATTCCATAATTTACAGCATACGATCAGTGAGATAGATTCGTCTAATAATACATTACGTAGAAAATTGTCGACTTTACAGCAAGAGGTGACAGAGATAAAAAATATTTCAGTCAATAACACGTCACAGCATACGGCACATCCTGAACATTTGTCACACTCACACAGCCAGTGTAACTTAGGTAACTTACAGAGAGTACGTGACTTGGATTCAGAACAGTCACAGACAAACAGATTAGCATACAACCCTAAATCTATTCATACATACAGAGACGATAATTTTTATTACAAATACTTTCTATCTGTTAGGAAATTTAAAGTGCTTAATAATGACAGAACACAAATACACGCTTTGGACTGGATACGACAATTTGCTTTTGTATTTTCATCAGTTTGGCCTGTAATGCAGAAACTATCATTGGCTTGGATACAACAATTTACTTTTTAATCTTCACCGGCATTGCCTGTAACGCAGAAGCTAAAATTTATTTGTAGCGCGTAATTGACCTCATGGGATTCATTACGCTTTAATGAATATATGGCGTAGCGTGCACAGGGCCCCGAGCCGTAGTAGTGCTATTTCATCTTTAGTTTTCTGCACTGCTGCCTTCTCTTCTACTATCCTTTATATCTGTTAAAACAGCTCTTCAACTAGCGATCTATCTATAATTAAGAATGAGTAAAGAAAACCCGATAAGACACGTTTTACCGAAAGTGACAGTTTTCATTAGACGCTCCAGAAATGACAACCACGAGAACTTTAATACCAGACGAAAATTTAATCATCAGTATGTGCAAAATTATCACCAACAGGAACCACATTTTGGTAACAATAGAGGTTTTTCCCATCAACAGCAACAAAACCAACCAGTTAGCATACCTAACCAACAATGTAATGTACAAGGTCAACCAAGCTTTAATGTTTCGCCGCCTGCACGTATAGCGTCAGCTCCAACAAATAGTAACGCACAGCAACAAGGGAATCAGTACGTACAGAAAACACACTATTTCAATTCCTATCGCAATGCACCGTATAGAAATGACTGTCATGACAGACGTAAAAGTAATGAACACAATTTTCAGCGTACATTTAATAACAGTCGGTCTTATCAGCAGCAAAATCATCCGCAACAACATATTATCATGAATGAACCGGACAGTAGATATCATCCCGAACGTAATAAGTCAGGAAGAAATAACAGAACCGTACAAATAGTTGAAATGCCACAGCATCCTCCAGAAAATAATAGCACATCAGATAGAATTTGACTAGATACAGTACAGGTTACATCTTCCAGTAACGCAAGCAATACTTTTGACACAGAGAATCTTGTTCACGAAAATGTTATTACTGTTGAGGACATCCGAGACACTCTTTTGCAAGAAAGACCAGTTATTCAAAAAACCATTTCACACCCTGTCATCGATGTAAAAATTGGATCATCTAAATTTTCAGCAGTAATTTGATTCTGGATCTCCTATGTCAGTCATAACTGAGAAAACGTTCAACGAATGTAACAAAGAGAATACCTATCCTACGTTACCATTAGGCAAAACTAAAGTAAAAGGAGCAGTATCTAGTAAAGGAGTAGATGTTAAATTACAGACTCATTTATCATTCTGTATTGCAGGTCATACATTTCACTCAAATTTTTGGATTGTTCCCTTATTGACGAAAGATGTTATTTTAGGTACGAATTTTCTGGTACAACACGACGCAATTATTGACTTTCAAAACTCCCATTTAATGTTAAAGGATGAAAATGTACAACTGGCTTTAGAATTTCAGCACTCTTTATCTGCAGAAGAACAAACAATTAATCGTACAGAGGTCGTTTCCGCATCACGCAACATAGACTGTCTTTACACATTGTTAACAGATACGTAGGTACACAACTATAATACTCCAGACGAAGCCGACTATGACGTTATACAGATGATTTCTGATAAAGTTAAACAGAGCTGTGGAAATACAGACGACGAACGCACGCAACTAGGCAAAATTCTTTTACAGCAAGCTCCAGTTTTTGAGAACGTTCCTGGTACTATGCCCGGTTTTATGTATGAATTTCAAGTTAAACGGCACGACACATTTAAAGCGAAGCATTATCCCATTCCGTATATTCACAGAGAACAAGTTAAGAAAGAATTGCAAGCTATGCTTGACCAAGGAAGTATTGAACCGGCGGTTAGTCCGTACTTAAACCCGCTCCATATTGTTAAGAAAAAGGATGGTTCACTTCGCCTCGTACTTGATTCGCGTCACATCAATGACATTATTATTAATGAAACGGATCGCCCACAGACACTAGAAGAACTTCCACAGAAATTTCATGGTACTGCTATTTATTCCACATTAGATTTGAAATCGGGATTTTGGCAAATTCAACTAAACACGAACTGCAGAAAGTACACGGTTTTTCTCTGTTTTGGTGACTGTTATCAATTTTGTAAATTACCGTTCGGTTTAACTATTTCTTCAGCAGCATTTATTCGCGGTTTGAATACAATACTTCCGACAGAACTTAAAGACAGAATCACAACGTACGTAGACGACATTCTTATTGCAGAAGCTAACTGGTCTGAACACAATCTGATTCTTGAACAACTGTTGCAAACTTTTCGTGCACAAGGACTCACAGTTAATCTCAGTAAATCGCACTTTGGTAAAACTTCAATAAAATTTCTTGGACATGTAATTTCAGCAGAAGGCATTGCGCCTGACCAGGAAAAACTTCAAGCTTTACGTGACATTACTGTTCCTACGACGAAGAAACAACTACGCAGCTTTTTGGGTTTAATTAACTTTTTTCGAAAATTTATTCATTACTCTGCTTTAGACACCCCTAGATTATGTCAATTGACAGGTAAAAACACTATTTGGTCCTGGGATAAGCAAGCACATTCTGAATTTATGAACCTGAAACACGCTTCGTTGATTGCACCACTTTTATCACATCCAGATCTTACTAGAAATTTTTCCATTGCCACCGACAGTTCTAACACCGCTTTAGGCGTACACATTTTTCAGGAAATTGAAGAAGATGGTTCTACAGCAATTAAAAACATCGCCTTTGCGAGTCGCATTCTGTCACCTGCTGAACGTAATTATTCTGTTACAGAACTTGAAACATTATGTGTTGTATGGGCATTTACGAGATTTCGGCATTTCCTTTATGGAAGACATTCGACCGTTTATACAGACCATAGTGCGATACAGTTTTTACTTTCCGCTAAATTTACAAACGAGAGATTAAGCGGATGGAAACTTTATTTGCAGGAATTTAATTTTACAATTGTTCACATTCCCGGCACACAAAATATTGTAGCAGACGCACTATCCCGTTCTCTCAGCAACAATCAGCAAGACATCGCAACCAACTTCTGCAAAGCAAATTTCAGCGTCATGTACATTCAACAAGTTGCATTTGAAAATTTCATTTCGTCGTCATTACAAGACATAGCACAACAGCAGAGTAAAGACAACGTGTGGAAAGAAATTAGACACCTTTGGCAAGATAGGATTAATGTTACTATTAGAAACCATTACACTGTACGCAATAATATTCTGTTTCGCCGCTCTCACCCTGGCAGCAACAATTGGTTATTATGCATTCCTGACGAACTTGTTAACAAATTAATCTGGTATACTCATTTAAGTTACGCACATTACGGAGCCAGAAAATGTTTTCTTATACTGAGACAGAACTGTTATTTTACCAACATGGAGAAACGTATTCGACGAGTTTTAGCGTCATGCAAAATCTGCCAGAAAGCTAAGTCAGATACGACTTCACATTTTCCTCCATTACATCCCATTGTACCTGTTAAATTGAGACACATGGCCGCCGTAGACATTTTTGGTCCGATTCCCAGAACTAATAGGGGTGTTTGCTACATCTTTGTCGCTGTTGAACTCACTTCAAAATTTGTTACCTTCACTCCGTTACGCAAAGCTACTGCTAAAACTGTTTCGAAAGCACTTGTAAAACATTTTCTATTTCATGTGGGGCATGTGTTGAAAGTAATTTCCGACAATGGACCACAGTTTCGATCTGCTATATGGACACGTATGTTACGAGCTAGAAACATTTCTCCGATCTATATATATCCAGGTACCATGCTTCTTCGAACCCTTGTTAACAAATTAATCTGGTATACTCATTTAAGTTACGCACATTACGGAGCCAGAAAATGTTTTCTTATACTGAGACAGAACTGTTATTTTACCAACATGGAGAAACGTATTCGACGAGTTTTAGCGTCATGCAAAATCTGCCAGAGAGCTAAGTCAGATACGACTTCACATTTTCCTCCATTACATCCCATTGTACCTGTTAAATTGAGACACATGGCCGCCGTAGACATTTTTGGTCCGATTCCCAGAACTAATAGGGGTGTTTGCTACATCTTTGTCGCTGTTGAACTCACTTCAAAATTTGTTACCTTCACTCCGTTACGCAAAGCTACTGCTAAAACTGTTTCGAAAGCACTTGTAAAACATTTTCTATTTCATGTGGGGCATGTGTTGAAAGTAATTTCCGACAATGGACCACAGTTTCGATCTGCTATATGGACACGTATGTTACGAGCTAGAAACATTTCTCCGATCTATATATATCCAGGTACCATGCTTCTTCGAACCCTTGTTAACAAATTAATCTGGTATACTCATTTAAGTTACGCACATTACGGAGCCAGAAAATGTTTTCTTATACTGAGACAGAACTGTTATTTTACCAACATGGAGAAACGTATTCGACGAGTTTTAGCGTCATGCAAAATCTGCCAGAAAGCTAAGTCAGATACGACTTCACATTTTCCTCCATTACATCCCATTGTACCTGTTAAATTGAGACACATGGCCGCCGTAGACATTTTTGGTCCGATTCCCAGAACTAATAGGGGTGTTTGCTACATCTTTGTCGCTGTTGAACTCACTTCAAAATTTGTTACCTTCACTCCGTTACGCAAAGCTACTGCTAAAACTGTTTCGAAAGCACTTGTAAAACATTTTCTATTTCATGTGGGGCATGTGTTGAAAGTAATTTCCGACAATGGACCACAGTTTCGATCTGCTATATGGACACGTATGTTACGAGCTAGAAACATTTCTCCGATCTATATATATCCAGGTACCATGCTTCTTCGAACCCTTGTGAACGATTAATGAAAGAAATTGGTAAATTGTGTAGAATATACTGCCATAAAAAACATATTGATTGGGACGCACACATAATCTCATTCCAGGACGTAATTAATTCCATACCAAATGAATCTACTATGCTATCTCCGTCTGATATACTGAAAAATGTTGAACCACCTAACAAAATTAAAGAATTAGTAACCTTTCCTACATCTGGTCGACTACGACACCATGAAATAATTGACATTGCGCTGAACAACATCAAACGTGCCGCAGAGCACCGGAGAAGACAGCAAAAACAGGTTTGTACACGCTGTGACTTTAACATTGGACAGAAGATATTAGTACGTACACACTGTTTATCCAACAGAGGAAAGAATAGATGAAGTAAATTTGAGCTTCTATACGCAGGTCCATATCGAATTCGCAGCATTCCTCACCTCAATGTAGTACACGTCGAAACTTTGAGAACCAGAAAAAGCAAGGGCAATCACCATGTGTCCAACATCTAACCCTTTATTAAATGAACATACTTTATGATTTATCACACTGTAATGCCATTTCCTAATTTTTTTCATTATCACTTATGCAATTATATTCACATGAACACTTACTGATGATTATCGTATTTTTTCTTGGCAAGTGATCAGCAAGGTAAGGTTAGCAGGTCGCTCTTCTTGTCGTTACACATCAGACCGCCAATATTCTCCCAGATGAACTTACACATTTTATGACCACTTATGCAATTACATTTATGTGATTACTTACTGATGATTATCGTATTTTTTCTTGGCACATATTCTCCCAGATGAACTTACACATTTTATGACCACTTATGCAATTACATTTATGTGATTACTTACTGATGATTATCATATTTTTTCTGGGCAAGTGCCCGGCAAGGTAAGGTTAGCAGGTCGCTTTTCTTGTCGTTACACATCAGACCGTGCACATTTTTCCAGATAAACTTACATATTTTATGAACAATTATGGAACTCTATCTAGTGACATATTAATTTTATCAAATTCTCTTCTCCATTAAAGTCTTCAATTCTCGCCTCTATTAACTACACAACATACAAGCTGAACACAAAGAAAGTCATTTTTTGTCGTTATATATCAGACCGTGCACATTTTCCATTTTTTATGTATGTATCATTGTTTTCCTGTTTTGTTTGTATGCACTATGAAATATTTAAAATATAACAAACACCAGTTGACATTAACATTTTGCCTTATGGTATCTCAACATCGTGACTATTTTACATTTTTTTTGCTGCTACATTGTGATACGCTGTGTACATTTTTGCACCTGCACACTGTCTGTGTTTTTGACATATTACGTTTTCGTCATGCTATGCTGTATGCTCAATTATATCACAAGAAACCAGTTTCTATTTAATGGGTATATGATTTAAATGCAAGTCATTAATCATTGTTCATCATTTTCAGAAAGAAATAACGTGTAAAAAAAATAAATTAAACAGAAATGGGAATTTCACGTTCGGAATGAACGAAAGAAGATGCAATACCTCGTCACGAAGAGTAAATGGATCAGAATTAACAAGCATTAACGAGAATATAATATACACATCGTATGACAGCAGTCTTAACTAATCTTTTCTTTCAGAATACGAGGCGATTGATGCAGGCTGTCAGACAGAACTACACATCTTAGTTTTAGTGATGAAATATGCTAGAAATAAGGAATAGTTGTACAATGAATAATGAAGAAACTTTTTTGCAGATGATAGTGAATGGTGATGAATAATGATGAAGAATATGGTAATATGGATAATGAAGTTTTTCTTTACAAGTGATGCTAATAATGGAATTATGATGATATGGATAATGAAGTTTTTCTTTGCAGATGAGGATAATGTTGAAATATATGTATTTATGCTATGTAGTTATTTAAGTATTTGTTGCAGTTCGTTTTGACAGTATGTCTTATGTCGCATGGTATGATGACTGAAGGTTTTGGAAAGGACAGCTAGAGAACATCTATATTTTATACACATTTCACTGCCAGCTAATTCGAAGTTCACTACTTTTCAGCATAATATGCGTTACTTCTTTCAGCTTAATAATCCATTTTGTATTTTTCTAGGAGAAGCTATTCACGAAATTAATACGCTATAAGCTGTTAAGCATTAAACCTGTGTCATTCATGAATTTGATCACATATACTCTATTTGTTTCATAACCTTGCTACAGCTGACTCATGACGAATGACGTTACACATCTTCATTTGCAGCAATAAGTCAAATGCAAATATTGTTATGCCCCAGTAATTAATTATCGATCCCAACGCAATGCATTGCTAGCACAAAATAAAAAAAAAATGTATTACCTGTCCCAAATAATGCTACCAGTTTAAGAAAGTTCTGAGTAATACTGAGTAATGTTTTCTAACTACAGACGTTGAATAATAGTTACAGTATGTTACATTTTCAGTATGTCCTATGTCACTGGAATGATCAGTTCTGAGTAATATTGAATGATGCTTTGTAATAATGCATAAATACTAAGCCAATAATTTCTGTAAATACTATTTTGTTATACTCTATAAATGCTATGCCAATAATTGACTCTCATTTTGAATGATAACTTCTGAATAATACTGAATAAGGTTTTATAAAAATATAAGAATACTTTGTAACTGGCCAATGAGTGCCAATAATTATTTTAAATATGTCATATGTCACTTGAATGATGAAAAATGTTTTCTACTATTCAATACTTGCTATATGTTTTGTAACTGGCCAATGAGTGCCAATAATTATTTTAAATATGTTGTATGTCACTTGAATGATGAAAAATGTTTTTTACTATTCAATACTTGCTATATGTTTTGTAACTGGCCAATGAGTGCCAATAATTACTATAACTAAGTGAATTACGTTAATACTATGCCATTCATTAGCTCCTGTTTTCAGTGATGACTTCTGATGTTTTGTAACTGGCCAATGAGTGCCAATGATTACTATAACTAAGTGAATTATGTTAATACTATGCCATTCAGTAGCTCCCGTTTTCAATGATGACTTCTAATGTTTTGTAACTGGCCAATGAGTGCAAATGATCACTATAACTAAGTGAATTATGTTAATACTATGCCATTCAGTAGCTCCTGTTTTCAATGATGACTTCTAATGTTTTGTAACTGGCCAATAAGTGCAAATGATCACTATAACTAAGTGAATTATGTTAATACTATGCCATTCATTAGCTCCTGTTTTCAATGATGACTTCTGATGGTTTGTTACTGGCCAATGAGTGCCAATTTTCACTGTAATCAGATGATTTATGAACATTATTCTGTAATACTTCATACATGGTACAGAAATGTTCAGTAACTGGGCGATGAGTGCCACCAATTACTCAAATCAGTTGTTAGACTAGTGTAATTCTCAATGAAGACTAGTATGTGACTTAATGTCCTTCACCTTCTGACCTAATTACCAGAAATTACTGCAATATACGTTTGTCCTGTCCATCCTCATGATCATGGAGCACTATATTTGGTTTCTGCACTAATTCTACGTTGGTGAATGAGTGTGGTGTTGACACATCATGGTGTCCACCACCTTGATCAATGGAGATGTTATTATGGTCTCACTGTTTAGTGTACCTAATGTACTACCAAAATGATAACATGGAATATTACTACGACATTTCAGTGTCTTGGCTACACTGATTACTACTTCAAGGAAAAGACCTTCAGATTGTCTCACTTGGTGTTGTGCTTCTGTAGAAAGATATGGACTTTCAGTGCAGCTGCGTGCAACCTTAAGTGCTACAACCATGATGCAATCCTTCCCTTTACTATCCTAGTTCTTGTAAAATAGTAAAAGAAAAGTATATACAGTGCGTGTGCACTTTTGTCATTTTGTTAACATGATTTGTATTCATTGCCTATACATTTGTGATTTCCTGATATGTTCAGTACTACAGTGCGTGTGTACTTTATGTCATTTGTTAATGTGATTTGTACTCATTCCGTATAGATTTTGTGATTTGCAGATATATTCTGAACTACAGTGCGTGTGCACTTTATATCATTTGTTAATATGACTTGTACTCATTGTGTATACATTTTGTCATTGATTGATATGTTCTGTACTCAGTGCATGTGCACTATAGTTTATTTCATGTTCTGCACTTATATATATGTATATATATTTTTGCCCCCCCCCCCTCCCCAAGTGGAGGGTTACGTAAGACGTATGCGTTGCCGGCGATGGGCGAGGCATGGCAGAGTCTCTGACCAGAGAGCAGTATGTAGTTAGTTTTTGCTTGTCGCAAGTCGGCGTTAGTCGGCATTAGTCTTCAGTAGTCTGCAGTAGTCGACAGTAGTCGACAGTAGTCGGCGCGTGTCTGTGCGGGTCGGCAGTTTGCCCTGGTCGGGACTTTGGAGGATGAGTATCATTGTAGAAGGTAAAGAAGCAGCCTTGCGCATATCTAGTAATGTATATTAACTGTCATTAATTTCTTTTTAAAAAATGCCCCAATAATAATTTTTATAATATAAAGTAATATTTTTAAAAAAAGCATTCATTTCAATTTAAAGAATATTTCCAATACATGATCATTCCTTCCAAGAATCAGAAAAAAGTATACGCCACCATTGCACGAAGCTGTGCCGAAAAATTTCTACATAAGAGCAGATTTATTCGCAGTTTTTATTGAGGTAAGAATTTTTTCCATTTTTTTTAATTCAGAATACAGGGCCGAGGTGCAGCGCTGCTGTCGTCATAAAATTTACCAGGTTACTGAATTTCTTTTATTATTTCCGGATTTAGGAATTGAATTTTGTGGTTACATTAAATGTGAATGCATTTCAGCATAGAGTTCATAAATGGGAGCCAATTTTGTTCAGAGGTTACAATACTTTAAAATTAATTTAATTACTATTTTTTGTGCGGAGGTTACAATTGGTTCATGGTTTCTAAAATTAAATAATTCTGTGGGGAGGTTACAATTCTGTCTAGTTTCACTTCACTGCGCTGCTCTTGCTCACTGAGCTTTTGCGTTAATTTTTTCTCCTGCTCATGTAGCATCTGAGCTAGTTTCTCATCTCTTTGTTGCCTTGCTCATGGAGCATCTGAGCAAATTTCTGATCTCTCTCCCTATCTCTTTCTTCTAACCTGCGCAGAAATTCTGCAAATGGGTCTGCAATCGGCAAGCACACTGGTGCCCCGCTTAATCTAGCACCGGATTGGCCACCCTGCCCAGGCAGTGGAGTTGTTATTCTATTCCCATTCTGGTCTGGAGCGTCATTCACCGTCCACAGATCCTCGCCCCCCGCTCCGGAAATTATGTTATCCGAGGCGGTGGCTTGGGATTCGTTTACGTATTGCAAATGATTCTCACTTTCCATATTACCAAATTTTGTTTGTCTGGTACGGATGCTTTAGCATGTCCTATCTTACCCATAATAAATTCACTTTAAGCAACTGACCAATCTTTAACACTGATACATACACGAATAATTATTTCCCCCAAAAATAAACACATAAATACACACAATTTAATTTGCACTTTACTTACTATTTTTTCACCGAAGGTATCTCATGTGCATATGGGTTCGATATTCTGAACAGAGCTACAGAGGATGCTTGCACATTAGGCCTTACCTGTGTTATTTCTCTTTCAAGTAATCCTTTTTCTTTTCTACGCCTTTTCTTCTCCAGATCTCCTCAGGGTGTGGATTTCTTATTGTGCATGTAAAGGAATTCATATAGGCATTAATATTTTACAACAATTAGGCACATACATAATTACATTCATTACAACAGTAAGTATCATATTAATAAATCTCGCATTATCTTTGATCGGGCCCCAAATTTGCGGCGCCAATCTCGCGTCCGTCGGCCGTCGAAATTTAATTTCTTATTTACTACAGAAATTGATTGGTAATGGTAATTGTTGCCGACTTACGTGGTGGGCCTTAATCTAAATGATATTTCATTCAATTTTGATTTACAATTACATGCTTTTGTGAAGTTCTCCTTTTACAATATTAATCTTCAGTAGATGTTATTTGTTACGTTAATGAACGTCAGACTCGCTCGATCTTAAAACATGAGCATATAAGTTGATCAACGGAATAAACTTTTCTTATTAATTTCCTCTTACAGTCAGTTCACTTTAAACCCAAAAAAATCTTTTCTTATTAATTACAATTGCGGCCAACACACGCGCGAGGGTATTTTTTCTTACCTCCGTTAACCATTGCATTCTAGTCGGAGTCCTGGCTCTGGCTCTCGGCTGTTGTACTGATAATAAGAATCTTAAAGCTACGTATTTTCTACAACGTCGGTCGGCTGTGGAGAAAAATGTATATTATGTTAATAGGGGACGACTTTTTCGCTTCTGCAAATTTTTATAAGTTAATACACCACGTAATGACGTCGTTGGCTGAATCGGCCGCTGAGATTGTTGCACTGTAAATCACTCGAATGCAGGTTAATTCAAGGAAGGCGGACATGTAATCGGGATCACCTCTTACAAATTGTTGCTGTTGTTGTGGTCTTCTATCCTGAGACTGGTTTGATGCAGCTCTCCATGCTACTCTATCTTGTGCAAGCTTCTTCATCTCTCAGTACCTACCGCAGCCTACATCCTTCTGAATCTGCTTAGTGTATTCATCTCTTGGTCTCCCTCTACGATTTTTACCCTCAACGCTGCCCTCCAGTACTAAATTGCTGATCCCTTGACGCCTCAGAACATTTCCTACCAACCGATCCCTTCTTCTAGTCAAGTTGCGCCACAAACTAATCTTCTCCACAATTCTATTCAATACCTCCTCATTAGTTATTTGATCTACCCATCTAATCTTCAGCATTTTTCTGTAGCACCACATTTCATAAGCTTCTATTCTCTGCTTGTCTAAACTATTTATCGTCCATGTTTCACTTCCATACATGGCTACACTCCATACAAATACTTTCAGAAACGACTTCCTGACACTTAAATCAATACTCGATGTTAACAAATTACTCTTCTTCAGAAACGCTTTCCTTGCCATTGCCAGTCTACATCTTATATCCTCTCTACTTCAACCATCATCAGTTATTTTGCTACCCAAATAGCAAAACTCCTTTACTACTTTAAGTGTCTCATTTCCTAATCTAATTCCCTCAGCATCACACGACTTAATTCTACTACATTCCATTATCCTCGTTTTGCTTTTGTTGATGTTCATCTTATACCCTCCTTTCAAGACACTTTCCATTCCGTTCAACTGTTCTTCCAAGTCCTTTGCTGTCAACGACAGAATTACAATGTCATCGGCGAACCTCAAGGTTTTTATTTCTTGTCCATGGATTTTAATACCTACTCCGAATTTTTCTTTTGTTTCCTTTACTGCTTGCAGAATATACAGATTGAATAGCATCGGGGAGAGGCTACAACCCAGTCTCACTCCCTTCCCAATCACAGCTTCCCTTTCATGTCTCTCGGCTCTTAGAACTGCCATCTGCATTCTGTACAAATTGTAAATAGCCTTTCGCTCCCTGTATTTTACCCCTGCCAAATTGAGAGATTGAAAGAGATTATTCCAGTGAACATTGTCAAAAGCTATCTCTAAGTCTGCAAATGCTCGAAACGTAGGTTTGCCTTTCCTTAATCTTTGTTCTAAGATAAGTCATAAGGTCAGTATTGCCTCACGTGTTCCAACATTTCTACGGAATCCAAATTGATCTTCCCCGAGGTCGGTTTCTACCAGTTTTTCCATTCGTCTGTAAAGAATTCGCGTTAGTATTTTGCAGCTGTGACTTATTAAATTGACAGTTCTACATCTACATCTACATCTACATCTACATCTACATGATTACTCTGCAATTCATATTTAAGTGCTTGGCAGAGGGTTCATCGAACTACAATCATACTATCTCACTAACATTTCACTCCCGCGCGCGAAAAACGCACACCTAAACCTTTCTGTTCGAGCTCTGATTTCTCTTATTTTATTTTGATGATCATTCTTACCTATGTAGGTTGGGCTCAACAAAATATTTTCGCATTCGGAATATAAAGTTTGTGACTGAAATTTCGTAAATAGATCTCGCCGCGACGAAAAACGTCTTTGCTTTAATGACTTCCATCCCAACTCGCGTATCATATCTGCCTCACTCTCTCCCCCATTAAGTGATAATACAAAACGAGCTGCCGTTTTTAGCACCCTTTCGATGTCCTCCGTCAATCCCACCTGGTAGGGATCCCGCACCGCGCAGCAATATTCTAACAGATGACGAACGAGTGTAGTGTAAGCTGTCTCTTTAGTAGACTTTTTGCATCTTCTAAGCGTTCTGCCAATGAAACGCAACCTCTGGCTCGCCTTCCCCACAATATTATCTATGTGGTCTTTCCAACTGAAGTTGTTCGTAATTTTAGCGCCCAGGTACTTAGTGAATTGACAGCCTTGAGAATTGTACTATTTATCGAGTAATCGAATTCCAACGGATTTCTTTTGGAACATGTGGATCACCTCACACTGTTCGTTATTTAGCGTCAACTGCCACCTGCCACACCATATAGCAATCTTTTCTAAATCGCCTTGCAACTGATACTGGTCTTCGGATGACCTTACTAGACGGTAAATTACAGCATCATCTGCGAACAACGAAAGATAGCTGCTCAGATTGTCACCCAGGTCATTTATATAGATTAGGAATAGCAAAGGTCCCAGGACGCTTCCCTGGGGAGCACCTAATACCACTTCAGTTTTAGTGGATGATTTGCCGTCTATTGCTACGAACTACGACCTTCCTGACAGGAATTCACGAATGCAGTCGCACAACTGAGACGATACCCCATAGGCCCGCAGCTTGATTAGAAGTCGCTTGTGAGGAACGGTGTCAAAAGCTTTCCGGAAATCTAGAAATACGGAATCAACTTGAGATCCCCTGTCGATAGCGGCCATTACTTCGTGCGAATAAATAGCTAGCTGCGTTGCACAAGAACTATGTTTTCTGAAACCATGCTGATTACGTATCAATAGCTCGTTCCCTTCGAGGTGATTCATAATGTTTGAACACAGTATATGCTCCAAAACCCTACTGCAAACCGACGTCAATGATATAGGTCTGTAGTTGGATGGATTACTCCTACTACCCTTCTTAAACACTGGTGCGACCTGCGCAATTTTCCAATCTGTAGGTACAGATCTATCGCTGAGCGAGCGGTTCTATATGACTACTATGTAGGGAGCTATTGTATCAGCGTAATCTGAAAGGAACCTAATCGGTATACAATTTGGACCTGAAGACTTGCCCGTATCAAGCGATTTGAGTTGCTTCGCAACCCCTAAGATATCTACTTCCAAGAAACTCATGCTAGCAGCTGTTCGTGTTTCAAATTCTGGAATATTCCATTCGTCTTCCCTGGTGAAGGAATTTCGGAAAACTGCCTTCAAGAACTCCGCTTTAGCGGCACAGTCGTCGGTAACAGTACCATCGGCATTGCGCAGCGAAGGTATTGAATGCGTCTTTCCGCTTGTGTACTTTACATACGACCAGAATTTCTTCGGATTTTCTACCAAATTTCGAGACAATGTTTCGTTGTGGAACCTATTAAAGGCATCTCGCATTGGAGTACGTGCCAAATTTCGCGCGTCTGTAAATTTTAGCCAATCTTCGGGATTCCGCGTTCTTCTGAACTCTGCATGCTTTTTCAGTTGCCTCTGTAACAGCGTTCGGACCTGTTTTGTTTACCTTGGGGGATCAGTTCCATCTCTTACCAATTTATGAGGTATGAATTTCTCAATTACTGTTGCTACTATATCTTTGAATTTGAGCCACATCTCGTCTACATTTGCATAGTCAGTTCGGAAGGAATGGAGATTGTCTCTTAGCAAGGCTTTTAGTGGCACTTTATCCGCTTTTTTATATAAAATTATTTTGCGTTTGTTTCTGGTGGATTTGGAAGAAACGGTATTGAGCCTAGCTACAACGACCCTGTGATCACTACTCCCTGTATCAGTCATGTTGCTCTCTATTAGCTCTGGGTTGTTTGTGGCTAAGAGGTCAAGTGTGTTTTCGCAACCATTTACAATTCGCGTGGGTTCGTGGACTAACTGCTCGAAATAATTTCCGGAGAAAGCATTTAGGACAATCTCGGAAGATATTTTCTGCCTACCACCAGTTTTGAACAAGTATTTTTGCCAACATATCGAGGGAAGGTTGAAGTCCCCACCAACTATAACCGTATGAGTGGGGTATTTATTTGTTACGAGACTCACATTTTCTCTGAACTGTTCAGCAACTATATCATCGGAGTCTGGGGGTCGGTAGAAGGAGCCAATTATTAACTTAGTTCGGCTGTTAAGTAAAACCTCCACACATACCAATTAGCACGGAGTATCTACTTCGACTTCACTACAAGATAAACCACTACTGACAGACACAAACACTTCACCACCAATTCCTCCTAGCCTATCTTTCCTGAACACGGTCGGACACTTCGTAAAAATCTCTGCAAAACTTATTTCAGGCTTTATCCAGCTTTCTGTTCCTATAACGATTTCCGCTTCTGTGCTTTCTATTAGCGCTTGAAGCTCAGGGACTCTCCCAGCACAACCACAACAATTTACAACTAAATTCCAACTGTTCCTTGATCCAAGCACGTCCTGTATTTGCCATGCACCCTTTGAGATTGGAGCCCACCCCGTACTTTCCCGAGGCCTTCTAACCTAAAAAACCGCCCAGTCCACGCCACACAGCCTCCGCTACCCGTGTAGCCGCCAGCTGAGTGTAGTGAACTCCTGACCTATTCATCGGAACCCGCAACCCCACCACCCTATGGCGCAAGTCAAGGAATGTGCAGCCTACACGGTCGCAAAACCGTCTGAGCCTCTGATTCAGACCCTCCACCCGGCTCTGCACCAAAGGCCCGCAGTCGGTTCTGTCAACGATGCTGCAGATGGTGAGCTCTGCCTTCATCTCGTAAGCAAGACCGGCAGTTTTCACCAAATCAGATAGCCCCTGGAATCCAGAGAGAATTTCTTCAGATCCAAAGCGACACACGGCATTAGTGCCGACATGTGCCACCACCTGCAGCTGGCCGCACCCTGTGCTCTTCATGGCATCCGGAAGGACCCTTTCCACATCAGGAATGACTCCACCCGGAATGCACACGGAGTGCACACTGGATTTCTTCCCCTCCTTAGCCGCCATATCCCTAAGGGGCCCCATTACGCGCGTAACTTTGGAGGTCCCAACTACCAATAAGCCCACCCTCTGCCATTGCCCGGACCTTGAAGGCTGAGAATCATCCTCTGAAACAGAGCAGGCAGCTGCATCTGGTTCGATATTTTTCACATCTGTCTACATCTGATTTCTTTGCGGCCGGAATTATTGTACTCTTCTTGAAGTCTGAGGGAATTTCGCCTGCCTCATGCATCTTGCTCACCAGATGGTAGAGTTTTGTCAGGACAGGCTCTCCCAAGGCTGTCACTAGTTCAACTCCCGGGGCCTTGTTTCGATTTAGGTCTTTCAGTGCGCTGTCAAACTCTTCACACAGTGTCATATCTCCGATTTTATCTCCATATACATCCTCTTCCATTTCCGTAATATTGTCCTCAAGAACATCGCCCTTGTATAGACCCTCTATATACTCCTTCCACCTTCCTGCTTTCCCTTCTTTACTTAGAACTGGGTTTCCATCTGAGATCTTGATATTCATGCAAGTGGTTCTCTTTTCTCCAAAGGTCTCTTTAATTTTCCTGTAGGAAGTATCTATCTTACCCCTCGTGAGATAAGCCTCTACATCGTTACTTTTGTCCTCTAGCCATCCCTGCTTAGCAGTTTTGCGCTTCCTGTAGATCTGATTTTTGAGACATTTTTATTTCTTTTTGCCTGCTTCACTTACTACATTTTTATATTTTCTCCTTTCATCAATTAAATTCAGTATCTCTTCTGTTACCCAAGGATTTCTACTAGCCCTCGTCTTTTTACCTACTTGATCCTCTGCTGCCTTCACTATTCCATTCCTCAAAGCTACCCATTCTTCTCCTACTGGATTCCTTTCCCCCATTCCTGTCAATTGTTCCCTTATGCTCTCCCCGAAACTCTGTACAACGTCTGGTTATTTCAGTTTATCCAGGTCCCATCTCCTTATATTCCCACCTTTCTGCAGTTTCTTCAGTTTTAATCTACAGTTCATAACCAATAGATTGTGGTCAGAGTCCACATCTCCCCCTAGAAATGTCTCACAATTTAAAACCTGATTCCTAAATCTCTCTCTTAGCATTATATAATCTATCTGAAACCTTCTGGTATCTCCAGGGCTCTTCCATGTATACAACCTTCTTTCATGATTCTTGAACGAAGTGTTAGCTATGATTAAGTTATGCTCTGTGCAAAATTCTACCAGGCGGCATCCCCTTTCATTTCTTAGCCCCAATCCATATTCACCTACTACGTTTCCTTCTCTTCCTTTTCCTACTGTCGGATTCCAGTCACCCATGACTATTAAATTTTCGTCTCCCTTCACTACCTGAATAATTTCTTTTATCTCTTCATACATTTCATCAATTTCTTCATCATCTGCAGAGCTTATCATGTAGTACTGTAGTATGCGTGGGCTGGCCACTATTATTGCGTTCACTATGCTGTTTGTAGTAGCTTATTCGCACTCCTATTTTTGATCACTATTAAACCTACTCCTGCATTGCCCATATTTGATTTTGTATTTATAACCCTGTATTCACCTGACCAGAAGTCTTGTTCCTCCTGCTACAGAACTTCACTAATTCCCACTATATCTAACTTTAACCTATCCATTGCCCTTTTTAAATTTTCTAAACTACCTGCCCGATTAAGGGATCTGACATTCCACGCTCCGATCCGTAGAATGCCAGTTTTCTTTCTCCTGATAACGACGTCCTCTTGAGTAGTCCCTGCTCGGAGATCCGAATGGGGGACTATTTCACCACCTTAATATTTTACCCATCATCATTTAACCATACAGTAAAGCTGCATGCCCTCGGTAAAAATTACGGCTGTAGTTTTCCCTTGCTTTCAGCCGTTCGCAGTACCAGCACAGGAAAGCCGTTTTTGTTAGTGTTACGAGGCCCGATCAGTCAATCATCCAGACTGTTCCCCTTGCAACTACTGAAAAGGCTGCTGCCCCTCTTCAGGAACCACACGTTAGTCTGGCCTCTCAACAGATACCCCCCCCCCCCCCCCCCGTTGTGGTTGCACCTACGGTACGGCTATCTGTGTCGTTGAGGCACGCAAGCCTCCCCACAAACGGCAAGGTCCGTGGTTCATGGAAGGGTCTTACAAATTAAAAGTGAACAATAATGTTAAATCAATAAATTATCTGCTTAATTAGTCCAACTATGCTTACATTTGCCAGCACTCGCAAGATGTCCGTCTACACGCAACCATGTCAAGAGAAGAAGTGAAGACGACTAAAAAATTAATAGAAGAGCGTATCTTGTCGTCTTTTTAGATCATTTTGTTATATTTCTTTGCCCTCGAAACTTACATAGGGAAATTATTACAATATGGAGAAAAATGTATGTTCGCTTGAGCGGCTAGTGTCCACTTATAATTCAAATTTTAAATGTCTCTTCTGTATAAATACTGTTTTTAAGTCTTTTCTTATGATTTCACTGGGGACGCTATAAGGGCTCTCAACAAGGGAAGTGTCCAGACGTCTCTGAGTGAACCAAAGCAATGTTGTTCGAACATGGAGGAGATACAGTGAGGCAGAAACTGTCGCTGACATTCCTCGCTCAGGTCGCCCACGGCCAGTACTGCAATGCATGGCCGCTGCCTACGGATTATGGCTCTTAGGTACCCTGACAGCAACGCCACCATGTTGAATAATGCTTTTCGTGCACCCACATGACGTCGTGTTACGATTCAAACTGTGCGCAGTAGGCTGCATGATGAGCAACTTCACTCCTGACGTCCATGGTGAGGTCCACCTTTGCAACCACGACACCATGTAGTGTGGTACAGATGTGCCCAACAACATGCCGAATGGACCGCTCAGGATTGGCATCAGGTTCTCTTTACCGATATGCCTTTAGCCGCATATGCATTCAACTAGACAATCGGCGGAGAAGTGTTGGAGGAATCTGGTCAGGCTGAATCCCTTAGACACACTGTCCAGTGAGTGCTGCACGGTGGAGGTTCCCTGATTTTTTTGGTGGCATTATGTGGGGCCGACGTACGCCGCTGGTGATCATGTAGGCGCCGTAACGACTGTACGATACTTGAATGTCATTCTCCTACCGATAGTGCAACCATATATACAGCATATTGGCGAGGCATTCGTCTTCATGGACGACAATTTGCGCCCCCATCGTGCACAACTTAAGAATGACTTCCTTCGACTAGAGTGGCCAGCATGTTCTCCGGACATGAGCCATATCGAACATGCCTGTGCTAGACTACAAAGGGCTTTTATGGACGACGTGACCCACCAATTACTCTGAGGGATCTAAGCCGAATCGTCGTTGAGGAGTGGGACAAACTGGACCAACAGTGCCTTGATGAACTTGTAGTTAGTAGGCCACGACGAATATAGGCATGCATCAATGCCAAAGGGCGTGCTACTGGGTATTAGAGGTACTGGTATGTACAGTTATCTGGGCCACCATCTCTGAACATCTAGCTGTATGGTGGTACAATGTGCAACGTGTGATTTTCATGAGCAATTAAAAGGCGGGAAATGATGTTTATATTGATATCTATTCCAGTTTTCTGTATACGTTCCGGAACTCTCGGAACCGAGGTGATGCAAACCTCTTTTTCATGTGTGTATGAATTAAATGCAATGAAATGAATCGAATTTAACGACGGGGATGAAAACCATGAATGTACGGTATGATGTAATACAGAATTTGTCACAAAAGCATAATATTTTCCGGTACGGACAATAGTTACGAGTATACGTAAAAATCCAGTAACCGTTGATGCTTGGGAATACTGGCTGCTTGAAAATAAATAGCTATATCCATTATGATCTTTGGTATGAGGGTACGAGTGATCTCTTCTACCACTGGATTTGTGAGGATTGTAGGTTCAGTTACAGTATTTCGCAGAGATGTAATCTCCATGCAGATAGGATTACAAAGTTTCGGACGATTCAGGCCCCTCAGAATTATTGTAATCGTAAGCCGATAAGCCATAAATACAAGCAAAACAGCGCATGGTAGTGTATACAATTTTAGTTTAAATTTTTATACAAAGAAAAGGAATATCTTTGGGAGAAACAACTTGTCTAAATGGTTTTTAATGCCCTGCAATCGTAGTTATGACTAACTGCAAGACGCAATAAGAAACTACAGATTTTCACAGTACAGCGTAGCACGCCGTTTTCGCTCTCGCCGTTGATCTTAACACATACATAATTGTTTGAAAAATATGTTGCCTGTCTCGTTCTAAATGTATATTACAGTATCGTGCAAAAATATTAATTAAGTCGGTCAATAACTTTTCGACATTTTTTCTAAGAATTTTTCCCGAAGTAAATAGGTGATTAACTTTTCCAGATTTTTCGTAACAACCTTAAACATGGCTTTATCTTTGTACAGTAGTATAGTTTTTAAATATGTACTAATATATCCTATATGTATTAAAATACGTAGCCTATGAGTGGACTGAAGTTTATAACAACATCGTTTAAGAATTTAAAGTAAATCCGTTGTCAACTTCTCGGGATTTTTTACAACGTTTCCCCTTCAAGAAGTGTATATAAGCCTAAGTCCTTCGGAATATTTATCAGATTACAGTGTCAAAGTTTGAAGCACATCTGTCGAGCACGTATTCGAGACTTTTAGTAACAACGCTAAATAACAGTTTGCCTTTATATCGTAGTATAGAAAATGACACAGTAACGTTTACAAAAAAATCAACAGTTGGACTTCTCAGTATATCTACGAAATTATGACTTTAGAAAAATGAGCGGATCATAATACGTATTTCTGTCTTAAAGCAATACCGTAAAATTATCTTCATCATACACCTAAATAGTTATGTCTCATATTTATTTGGTTTCTCACTGGTACTTACTCTCTGTACATCTTTGTAAGTTCATTATTGCGCAAGTACATCGTTCACCGTTATGGGTGATAACAACCTACGTTCATATTTATTCAATTATAGTCCCACAGTTTCAATAAAGACCAAGTTTTTACGAAATTCACAAATCAACATGAGGAGAGACAGCAAGTTAAACAGCCACTAGGAAGCCGACCAGTTATCAATGAGACAAAACGCATTCAGACAAATAAAAATGCAACACATGCCTCGTGTCACAACAATATGAAATAAATTTAGTCATTTCGAATGCGAAGGTCCTTCAAATTGTCTCCAAGAAAACACTCAGTGCAGTCACCTCCGGAGTCCACAAGGGAATTACGGACGTACGGAAGAGAGTTTCCTTCTAAATCAGTTCCCCAGGACAAGAGGTCGGAGGCGGAAGTGCCTGTCACGGTCGATTGCCAAAGAGTCGGAGCGTGTAAAGTAAAGTTGTCTGACTGAAACGCCGTACCACTGAAGAGGCGTGACCTTTAACGCAGCAAAACGCCAGAGGCACCGTCTCCCACTTACCTGAGATGTTACACTCTTCAGGTTAACTGGAAAGTTTTCTAGAATTTACAGAGAGTGCCTTCTCTCTGGAATGTGATACGCAAACAAATTATGAAACCCAACACATGTCTTACTTTATACCTTACACATACTTCCTCTCAGAAAGTAATAGAGGAATACGAAGCAATCGATTTTATTTTATAAGGTTCTTTAGCGTCTTCCTCCTTGTCACCTAGTATTCATCTGTGACACACTGTACACATCCGAAGTCGCCAATAAGCTGTAATCTTTAAGTAACAAGAATTCTCTTATAGTAGAAGAACTTTTCTGTTATTAGCGTGTTGCTCCTTCCACAGGTTTTCTTTGCTTAAGATATGAACAGATATTAGTACAAGAGTATGAGAGATAACTTTGCTTAGTGCATGGTCTTCACAAAAAAAAAGTTGAATGTAAAGCTCATGTCTGAACCTGAAACTGGTGTGAAGAAAGTTACGTAGTGTTTGTGTGTCCCAATGATTTACTTAAAATATATGTGCTGTGTGTATTGTAACACTTCGTACATTCTCTTGAAAAAGTGTAAATACTTGAGCAAGACCTAAAGTTGTCCGCTGGAATCTATGTAAGTGCATATAACTTCATATATGTTATAGCAGAAGAGGAAGTTACAGGGAAAGTATACCATCACGGATGACATTGCACCTTCAGTGGCCCATTCTGTGTAAGAGGGCCGGCCTTTGGTGGCCGAGCGGTTCTAGGCGCTTCAGTTTGGAACCGCGCGACCGCTACGGTCACAGGTTCGAATCCTGCCTTGGGCATGGGTGTGTGTGATGTCCTTAGGGTAGTTAGGTTTAAGTAGTTCTAAGTTCTAGGGGACTGATGACCTCAGATGTTAAGTCCCATAGTGCTCAGAGCCATTTGAACCATTTGTGTAAGAGGATTACTGATTACAGTTCTGTCAAACAATACACGTTGACTAGGGATAGTGCACTATCACTAGTGAATTTATACCTTCACTGCCAAGACGTAAAGAATGTGAACCATGGCTGTAATAACAAAGTAGTCGTGCTTCGAAAGTTGCATTTATCACCTGTAGTTCGAAAGCGTAGTCATATTATGTAAAATTCATTTATTGCAGCAAGGACGTGCACCATGGCACTTTGAGCTGCACAATACATTTTTGATTTTGCAAATCATCTCAGAGTCTGACATTTTGATGGCAGTTGCATTTGAAGAATCCCTGGCCGCTTCCCATCGACTGAGACGTCGCAACTGTCCTCAGGGCAACAGTTTGCTCTGCCGGAACTTCCTTCTCTGAAATTACTCTCAGACGGCAAGTACTAGACTGGGACCTGAAACAAAATGTTGTAGCTGCAGTGGAATATCGTATCGTCCCTTCCATAATTATTTAAAAACAAACAATTTATTACAGTGTGTATGTTGACTCAGCACACCATCTCACGTTTCGATTCGTTAGAAGCCATCGGCCGATGTCTCAAGGACGACACCCAAAGTCGGCCTAGCATCTCCTCTTCCTCTGTAGAAGTCAGAGACTGAAATTCTCACATCATAGCTCTTTCCCACTGTTGGAAAGCAGTGACCTGAACACATACCTAATTCTCTGCGCTTGTTCTTCTAAGCACTTGTACGCTTCTGGTCTGAACACTGCCGCATTCTTTGCGCGTATTCTTCTAAGCACTTGTACGCTTCAGTTCTGTGTATTTTAAAAGTACGAGTTGACTCGTCTAAATCAGTCAGGCAGTAGTCATTATTGTCAGGAGCATTTTCTTTCTCTCTGTTCTCAACCGCTGTTCCTGTTGGTATGTTATCTTCATGGAAAGGAAATTTACTGTGATCATTATCCTGCAACGCTTCAGTCCCTCACTATTAACACTCACTTGATTAATTATATTTTCAAAGTCATCCTCAGAGTAAACGTTTATCAATGGTTGAAGAGGTAGACTTACTGAAGATAAAACATGTGTAGGAAGGCAGCCAAACGTCACTTCGTATGAAGATCTTTGAATTCCACAATGTGCAGCGCTATCCCTCATTAGCTGCACAGATCTTAATGCATGTCTCCACTTCGCAGTGTTGTGCTCCTGCGCTCCCTCAGTATTTCAGTCTGACAGTGGTAGAGAATTCATTGAAAAATGATGAGCAACTTAATTGAACTATGGCCCAATATTAAGACTGTCCACGGTAAACGTAGACACAGTCAGAAACAAGACAGCATAGAGCGAGCAAATCAAGACATAGAAAATATGCGGACTATAGCATATTTTCTTAGTCTTGATTTGCTGACTATAGCATAATTTCTATGTCTTCATTTGCTCGCTCTATGCTGTCTAGGTTCTGACTGTGTCTACGTTTACAGTGGACAATCTTAAAATTTGGCCATAGCTTAGTGAAGCTGCTCATCATTTTGTTGATGAATTCTCTACCATTGTCAAACTGAAATTCTGAGGGAGCGCCTAACAACGTAAAAATGTTTATAATGTTATCACATACCTCTCCAGCTGTTTTGGACTTCAGTGGTGGCCTGAGAACAACGAATACAGTGATATAGTCCTGATAAACCATTACCAATTTGTAATCTTCATGTGGTTGCGACTGGAAGTCGATGAGATCAACTGCAATTTAGCTCTTTGAATAGCATTGGCTTCCCTAATATTCCTTTTTTCTGACCTTTTTGCGTTTGTAAACAAGACTCACAGAAACTAAGATAAATTTTGATATCTCTGTATGTTATATTACAAAACTCTAACCTCAAGCATTCCATCATTCGGTCGCATCCACCGTGGCTAGTCATTACACAAGCATAATGCAGAATATCGTACAGTTATTCATCATAAATACAGTATTTAATCTTACCTTCTTCAGTTACACGTTGTATTAATTAGGTTACTCCATTCACTTCCAGAACTTATCTCTTCAAAAACTTGTAGTCGTTACCGTTCCTCCTTCGTCCAGATTTTAGTGATTCAGCCTTGCTGATAAATGACTCGTACTTTCCTCAGTCCATGTAGACAGAATAATAATTGAGATTTCCCCGGTCCACTCTAATATGCGCGTAGAACGTCACTGACTAAACCATAGCTGCACTGATGTGAACCGTAACTGCACTGCTGTCACCCACAGCTGACCTACTGTAAACCGCAACTGCACTGTTGAATAACATAATGAACTGACGACAATTGCATTCATGCCTATGCATGGTAGTATTGGTGGACGCACAATTAATAGCCCGGGAGCAGCGATGGTTCACCTTCACTAGTGGATAATATGCTACTGTACACTTTCCGTAGCCGTGTACAGTGATGGTTCACCTTAACTACTGGATGTGTTTTTTCTGTTTATGATAAGCTCTCACTTATAATTTTAGTGATGGTGTACGTCCACAAGGGATGGTTTACCTTACCTAATCTTCCATTTGCACTATAACATACACAGGGTGAAGCGAAATTCGCCACTCGGGCTTCGCAGCACGATTCCTCACACGCCAGCGATAATATATATATATATATATATATATATATGTCTCACACAAAATTTCGTCTGGCGAGTACATCCGGCAGAAAAAGGACATTGAAGAGTGGCAGTCTGGCAACACTGTAACCACATGTATGGTAACTACTTCTGTCAGCACACATTAGTCATGTTGTACAGTTAGGTCATACGTATCCTAAATTTACAACATTTTGTAACGCTGAACATAACAAGTAAGTGATTAGACAAATAAGAAATAGAAAGTTGAAACAAGTGACCAGTCCTAGGACAGAAAAACTATGAAACAATGTCAATTTCGAGATGCTAAAGATGATAGCACAGTACAATAACACAACATCTGCCTGTTATTTATACTACATGTAATATGAGCCCTCAGATGTCGCACATTAGCAACCAGTAACAATAATAAAGTTCATATTAATGACCGCATGACCTTCACAACAGAATACGTTATCCTCAGAACAGATGCTCAAAGCGACCTCCATGCACGTCCAAACATTGGTCAACCCGCCAGATCATACAGCTGTGGACCCTTCGCTGCAAAGCTGCGTCCATAGTAGCAAGAGCAGCATGAACACGCGCTACTAATTCTTCCACATTCGTCAGCGAAGTAGAGTACACATACTCTCTCATTTGTCCCCACAGGAAGGGATCCAGGGGATTTAGGTCAGTGAATGCGGTGATAATACAACTGGACGTCCACATCTGAGCCATTTTCCAGGAAATGATCTGTCCAAATACGGTTGCACATTAATTCCAGAGTGTGGAGGTGTACCATCATGTTGGAACCATATCCTGTGCCGAGTATGTAGTGGAACCTCTTTCGGCGCATCAGGCAGATGGTTTGGGAGGAATGCATGATAACTTCATGCAGTCAACCGGTCATGCAACATGTAGGGGCTAAACACCTGTCACCCAATATTCCAGCCCAGGCGTTGATACCCAAGCAAACTTGATATCCATGGTCGCAGATGACGTGTGGGTTAACCTCACATCAATGGTGGGAATTGTTCATACTGAAGAAACACTCACATGTGAATCATGCTTCATCCGACCATATTACAGTGTCCACTAAGTCATCGTTGGCCCCTTGTTGTCGTTGTAACCATTCACATAACTGCATCCGCTCATGGAGAGCTCCAGGATACAGGCGTTTTCGCTTGAAAGAATAATGATAGGGGTGCAGTCCATATTCGTGCACGACCGCTACGGTAGCGGGTTCGAATCTTGCTTCGGGCATGGATGTGTGTTATGTCCTTAGGTTAGTTAGGTTTAAGTAGTTCTAAGTTCTGGGGTACTGGTGACCTCAGATGTTAAGTCCCATAGTGCTCAGAACCATTTGAACCATTGAACTATTTGAACGCGTACAGCACGTTAACGACCGTGCGTTGTGAGAAACGCGGCTGCCTTGCTGTGCTACATGTACTTCGCTGAGGTTCTTGGTGTATACCCTCCAGAATAGCTTCCTCTGTAGCTGGAGTACAGCGAGTATGTGAACGACCCCTGTCATGCGATGGTGGAAGGAAAGCACTTGACTACCGAAGGCGCAGCTGCAGACGACGCAACACACTTTTATCTGGATGGCGTCGATGAGGATATGTAGTAGAAGATTCACGAGCTGTAACACGAGCCCAGTTTTGAAATGCAGCTAGCACCAGAAGCATATCGACATTTTCAGCGTTCGCGTAACTAATAGGTCTACCACATTGGTTTAGAGGTTTACAATGAGAAAATTCGATAAGTGAATGCATGTACATTGGAGCCTGTAACGGGTCCGATACTCCGCTCACAAATAGTCCCTGTCTGATAGACAGCGCATATAGTAAAAACACGCCGTCAGTCCAGTGCGCTGTTCCACCTAACGCGCATTGCCTGTCTGACAGATATTGTTCTGTTTGATTCACAACGGCAACGCTAATTGTGATATGTTCGGTTTCGAATTACACTGTTTCCCTAATGGTAATAGACGTGATGTTTCCACAACTCCTTGAAGTAATAATAATAATAGTAACAATAAATACAACAAATATACAGAAGAAAACAGGAGAAAAAATTGAAAAATACATCCAACTGGCTGAGGAAGTCAAGGACATGTGGCATCAGGATAAAGTTGACATTATACCAATTATACTATCAAGTACAGGAGTCATACCACACAATATCCACCAGTACATCAACGCAATACAGCTACATCCTAACATATAAATACAACTACAGAAATCTGTAATTATTGATACATGCTCAATTACCCGAAAGTTCCTAAATGCAATGTAACATATACCGTACAGTTAAAAAGAAGTCACGCTTGATCAAGGTCCGCGTCACTTTCCATTTTTAACCAGACATAACGTCTGAGAAAGGAAAGAAATAATAATAATAATAATGACGGAATGAGATACGTACTAAACAGCATGCGATTACCATAGCCAATTTTGAATGGCATAATTAGTGCGACCATGGTGACAACACATACAAATAGTAACCGAGTTTGGGATTTATTCTCAAAGGACGTTGCTAGTCCTATTGGTAAAGTAAGACCCTAACGAACGAGGCAAGAATAATAGTTGGTACTAATCTACGGGACCATTACAGAAGGGTTCAAAAAAACAGGTTTCGCATCTAGTAGATGAAGTGGTGCGAATAAAATCACGCCCACGACGTGGAAATGGCTTGTTTCGAAGCTGACCAACCTTCCATTTCTACGATTGTAGTATGTAATTAGAAACGTTTTCTAGAACACCCGCTGCAATCACTTTTGACGATTAAGACGCCGATTGGTCCCGGCGGAGGTTCGAGTCCTCCCTCGGGCGTGGGTGTGTGTGTTTGTCCTTAGGATAATTTAGTTTAAGTAGTGTGTAAGCTTAGGGACTGATGACCTTAGGTAAGTCACATACGATTTCACCCACATTTTTTTTTATTAAGATGCTAGATGCCCTACAACCTGGACTGCCTCAGGTCAGGATCAAACCATCCACCTCCTGCATGCTAACCCAAAACTCTGTCTACTGCACCCACTGTACTGCACGACTTGTATGTGCTGACAGAGATGATTACCATAGATGTGGTTGCAGCGTTGCCAGGTTGCCTTTTTTTAGAATCCTTTTCCTGCCGGATGTACCCGCCCAGAGGAAAGTTTGTGAGAGACATTTTTTACCCCTGGCATGTGAGGAGTCGCACGGTGAAGCCCGAGTGCGCGAATTTCGCTTCACCCTGTATAACCAAATGAGTTACATTAGCACATTTTGGCTATTCAGGCAACTTATAAATTAACCCAAAATACTCAAATATTCTCATTTAGTGCAGAGGAGAATGAGATGCTGAGGATGAAACCAATATGATTGGTGAAGTAAGCCATCTGAGTTTGGGCATTATACGTCGAATCGGTCATAGTATTAAAATAAACCTATTTTTTATTTCTTTTTCTGGTTCGGTTATCCGCCAGCAATCAGCCGCATATTTTTTTTTTTTACTTATCATTATTCCCTTCTGTTAAATTACATGTTTTCTAACGCCTAGTTTGTTGTTTGCAGCTAGCTCTTAGCCAGGTACCCATTAAAACCTGCCCATAGATCCTTTAATAAGACCCTCCATAAGGTAATAATCTTCAAATTTCGTATGTAGGGACGTGCCTAAACCATGGCTGGAAACAAGGACCGTCGCAAACATCTGCCACATTGTGTAAATTCATGAAAACTATCATTTCACTGTCAATTCATTTCCTTCTTGTCTCGCTATGGCTATTCCCGCCTTCTAGACATTTTCAAGTGAACCTGTGGTTAACATATAAGTTAAGCATTGATACATTATCATAACATTGCAGTTTAAATCATGAACAGCCGTATCGACTATAATGTTATATATTAAAATTCCATTATGGTGCCGGCCGGGGAGGCCGAGCGGTTCTAGGCGCTACAGTCTGGAAGCACGCGACCGCTACGGTCGCAGGTTCGAATCCTGCCTCGCGCGTCAATGTGTGTGATTTCCTTAGCTTAGTTAGGTTTAAGTAGTTCTAAGTTCTAGGGAACTGATGGCGTCAGATGTTAAGTCCCATAGTGCTCAGAGATATTTGAACCATTTTGAACCATTATGGTCGTTTCGAAATAAATAATATTGTACATCGTAATACATGTCAAGAACTTATACTTTACAACCGGAATAAATTAATAATTGATTCCTTTTATCTACCATCACATCTCAGATATTTAGTTGCCGAATGGTTCAAAAAAATCTACAGTCTCATTTCAAATAGATACCCCACTAATGAAATTTTTATAGTTGCTTTTGGCGTCAATCTACCCTCGATTTGTTGGCGAAAATTTATGTTTAAAATCGGCATTTGGCATGAAACATCACCCGAGATCGTCTGTCTGGTTTCTCCGAAAATTATTTTGAGCAGTTAGTGCAGGAATTTAAATGGTTGTGAAAACATACTTCATGTCTTGGTAACAAACAAGCCTGAGTAACTAAGGAGCATTATGACGGGTACATGAATTAGTGACCAGTAGGTCGTTGTAGCGAGACTGAATACAATAACGTCCAAATATACCAATATAAAAGAAAATTGTATCTGTTTAAAAAAAAGCAGTTAAAATTTTGCTTGACGTAATCTTATGAAATAGTTCCCACTCTTTCCAAACCAACTAAGCAAACCCGACGTGGCGTAATTACGAGGAAATAGTAACGGAAGCAATTGAGAGACTTTACGAAGTTAATTAATAGAAGACGAAAGTGATCCTCCATTATACATGAAACAGCTGAGAACATAGTATATATAGATGTTTTACACTGCCGGAATGGGGGCGATCTGTAGTACAAGGAACTCCGGGAGAAACTCCAAACAGCCAAGACCTCGAGGAAATTATTTATTTAGATAATCTTTTTCGGTAACGCTGTTGCGGTCTCCGGCAGATTGACAGGTGAATATCTTTACAAAACGTGTCCATATATTTAGGAAAGTTACATACCTTCAACTTTACTATTAGTTCAATCTTCGCCATCTGGTCTTTGTAACGTGTCATATCACAGATGATGTATAAGGATCATGGAATACACTAGATGTCTGTATGCCATAACATAATACACTCCTGGAAATGGAAAAAAGAACACATTGACACCGGTGTGTCAGACCCACCATACTTGCTCCGGACACTGCGAGAGGGCTGTACAAGCAATGATCACACGCACGGCACAGTGGACACACCAGGAACCGCGGTGTTGGCCGTCGAATGGCGCTAGCTGCGCAGCATTTGTGCACCGCCGCCGTCAGTGTCAGCCAGTTTGCCGTGGCATACGGAGGTCCATCGCAGTCTTTAACACTGGTAGCATGCCGCGACAGCGTGGACGTGAACCGTATGTGCAGTTGACGGACTTTGAGCGAGGGCGTATAGTGGGCATGCGGGAGGCCGGGTGGACGTACCGCCGAATTGCTCAACACGTGGGGCGTGAGGTCTCCACAGTACATCGATGTTGTCGCCAGTGGTCGGCGGAAGGTGCACGTGCCCGTCGACCTGGGACCGGACCGCAGCGACGCACGGATGCACGCCAAGACCGTAGGATCCTACGCAGTGCCGTAGGGGACCGCACCGCCACTTCCCAGCAAATTAGGGACACTGTTGCTCCTGGGGTATCGGCAAGGACCATTCGTAACCGTCTCCATGAAGCTGGGCTACGGTCCCGCACACCGTTAGGCCGTCTTCCGCTCACGCCCCAACATCGTGCAGCCCGCCTCCAGTGGTGTCGCGACAGGCGTGAATGGAGGGACGAATGGAGACGTGTCGTCTTCAGCGATGAGAGTTGCTTCTGCCTTGGTGCCAATGATGGTCGTATGCGTGTTTGGCGCCGTGCAGGTGAGCGCCACAATCAGGACTGCATTCGACCGAGGCACACAGGGCCAACACCCGGCATCATGGTGTGGGGAGCGATCTCCTACACTGGCCGTACACCACTGGTGATCGTCGAGGGGACACTGAATAGTGTTCGGTACATCCAAACCGTCATCGAACCTATCGTTCTACCATTCCTAGACCGGCAAGGGAACTTGCTGTTCCAACAGGACAATGCACGTCTGCATGTATCCCGTGCCACCCAACGTGCTCTAGAAGGTGTAAGTCAACTACCCTGGCCAGCAAGATCTCCGGATCTGTCCCCCATTGAGCATGTTTGGGACTGGATGAAGCGTCGTCTCACGCGGTCTGCACGTCCAGCACGAACGCTGGTCCAACTGAGGCGCCAGGTGGAAATGGCATGGCAAGCCGTTCCACAGGACTACATGCAGCATCTCTACGATCGTCTCCATGGGAGAATAGCAGCCTGCATTGTTGCGAAAAGTGGATATACACTGTACTAGTGCCGACATTGTGCATGCTCTGTTGCCTGTGTCTATGTGCCTGTGGTTCTGTCAGTGTGATCATGTGATGTATCTGACCCCAGGAATGTGTCAATAAAGTTTCCCCTTCCTGGGACAATGAATTCACGGTGTTCTTATTTCAATTTCCAGGAGTGTAGCATTGTTATTGCGTGTGGCATACAAACCTTTATTTTGTAACTAATTTCTGCTGCATGGTGTTCTTATTATGGGATACTACCATTAGTAGGAACTATTTTGTACACATATTCTATAAAACTAATTACTATTTTTGCTACAGAGTATGTGACGTTATTGTTACTTTCAAGAAATATAAAATTTTTGCAGCAAATGTCCACTGCATACAGTTATTGCATATTGCTTTTAATATTAATTTCTTGCACAATGATAATATCAATGTAACTAAGATTATGTTTCTGTCACTATGACAAATGTATTTTGTAAATGTTTTTAAGTGAGCATCAGACTAAGCTCTTGCCTGACCAGACGTATGTTCTGCATATCTGAGAATCCCATGATTGTGTTTAAGAGTCACCTAACATAACGAGTAGCCTGAGTCCACGTAAATATAAGTGAAACTCAGACTGAACTGTCACCTGACGTACTAACTGGTCTGAGTATACCAGAATATAATGAAATTCAGTGTGAGCTACCTTCTCACATAAAATGGGTCGCATAACTAATAGAATATCACGACTTTAAGTCTGCGTCAGTGTGAGGTACCGCCTGACATAACATGTGTCCTATGACTGATAGAATATCATAATTGTAACTGAATGTCAGTGTGTGTTGTCACCTTACTTGACATATATTTTACAATCAATACTACCATGGCTCAGAATGTTTCATCACCTGAGACCCAGTTTCCAACATAATATAGATTTTCATTATGGTAACTGGAATAGGATGAGTTATCCCCTGACTTAACAGGTATCCTACATTTACAAGAAAATGGCTCAATGTGTCCCATCACCTGTTGCGAACTCTTCTTCTATCTTATTGTACTACTGATCACTATTAAAGTCAGTGTGTCCTATCATCTGATTTGACATGAATTGTACAATGGAAATTACTTGTGGCTCAGTGTGTTTCTTCGCCTGAGACCCCACCTTTTACTGCAGTTTACAATTAGACTCAATGTAAACTGTCACCTAACATGATATGTCTTCTTAATTTACTATTGCCAATGAAACTCACTGTGTACTCTACGTCTACTACAAGATAATGATTGTAACTGAAAGTCAATATATGTTGTCACCTGAGGTGACACATAATTTATATTTAATCCTACTATTACTTAAAATACCTTACTGCATTATTTCACTGGAATTAGGAGTTCTTTATGAGTCATTTATGCACATTTGCTGTTATATGATTAACTTCAAGCAGATATTTAACTATTTTCTGTATTTTAACTCAAATTCTACGTTTCTGTTTTATAAAGTTTGATGTTATTTGAAGTATTTTATCTCACATTTCTATGCTTCTATTTCTTAATTTTTAATACTATTTGATACACATTTATTTAGAAATCTAGGTATATTCTCCTTTTTTCCTTACATTCTACATTTTTGTATTTTAATTATTGATTTAGTTGAGACACTTCACCTTAGAAATCTAAATACCTTATGTATTTTACCTCACATTGTTTTCTTCTGTTTTGTAAATTTTGAATTGTATTTGATACACTTCTCTTAATAATCTAAATGGCTGAAGTCTTTCCCCTAAATTTATGTGTTTCTGTTTTGTACATTTTGATGTTCTTTGATTCACTGTGATTTGAAAATCTAATGACATTATGCATTTTACTTCACATTCTTTGTTTCTGTTGGTAAGTTTTGTCGTTGTGTAAAACTCGTTTCATCGGAATACTATGTATGTTTTGTATTGTATCTTATATTGTGTTTTTTAACAAACTCTGTAAGGAAATCTGTGCTAACTGCACAGATCGCCCCACAAAATTCTGGTCCAGTGGACTAGGGGTTTATGAAAGGTATGTGCTAAGGTCTGATCAGGGTCGATCCAGAAAATAAACTTGATGGTTGCCAACCCACAAGGTGGAATGAGTATAATATCTTTGAGTAGGAGGATCTTTGATGGTTAAGAATGCCGGGCTAATGCAGTACAAAACTAGGGAGTCGGAGCTAGGTGCCCGGAGGAAGCAGACGTGTGGTGACTCTTTTAAGGTAGGATTAGCACTATGCAGTTTATCTGCACTGAGCAAAATTTATCATGTTAATGGGAGAAGCAATATAATAATTCAAAATGGATTTTGTTAGGTAATGTTCAGAATTAGGATTAGTATGTCCAAGGTTTGACGCAGTAAGAGTTTTTATAAAATTTTTTGCAAGAGTGATCCGTGCTACAGAAATGTTGGAAACGGTAGTTTTTGTGCATGACTTAAAATTTTTAATATATATATTGAGATCAACATTGTGTTTAAATGTAACAGCCTCAACCATAATCCACATCATTTGTTTGAATTGAATATAAAAATGAGTAGTAAACTAAAGTTACCGACCAATGAAAGAACGTAAAGAAAATTAATCCTCCATGCAATATATATGTGCAGTTCATGGTTTGGAATCGATTTTTGTATAACTTAAGTTAGCAGGGTAAAGTTATTTCAAATAAATAATTTTATGCCATTGCACAACTAGCATTATTCAAGTCAAGATATAATTTCATTAAGTAAACATCAGGGCCAAAAGTAAATTTTTCAGTACCATCTTAATGCCATTGCACAAGTGGCATTATTCTCTTAAACTTGATTGCTGAGTCAAATACATGTTTCATTACTGGCAAAATGGAGGAGTGCATGAAACATGTTCGGAGACGCAGTCACATGCCGATTTGTTGAATAATTAATTTGGAACAATTTTCTTTTTGATACGTTCACTGATTAGAAAGGAAACAAATTTTGGTTAGATATTTTCAATTTTAAATATAATTTTATCTTTCATACTTTCAAAGTCACATTCAGAATTTAAGCATAGATGCAAATGTTATTATAAGCAAACGGAGTTTTATTTTCGATGATAAGCAAGCCCAATCTGACATCACAGTGCGTTAAAATGATGTCACATCTACATCTACATCCTACCTCATGCTGTGTGGCGGAGTGTACTTTCGGTACCACTATCTGATCCCGCCAACCCTGTTCCACTCACGAATATTGCGTGGAAAGATTGATTGTCGGTAAGCCTCTGTACTGGCTCTAATTTCTCGAATTTTCACCTCTTAGTCAACACCTGAGATGTATGTGGGGGGAAGTAATATGTTGTCTGACTCCTCCTGAAAATTGCTGTCCCGAAATTTCAACAGTAAATCTCTCCGTGATGCACAACGTCTCTCTTGTAACGTATGCCAGTGGAGTTTGTCTAGCATCTCCGTAACGCTCTCTCGCCAGCTAAATGATCCCGTAATTAAACGCGCGGCTCTTCTTTGGATCTTCTCCATCTCCTATATCAGTCGTATCTGATAGGGATCCAAATAGATGAACAATACTTAAGAACTGGGCGAACAAGCACCTAAAGCCACTTCTTTCGTGAATGAGTTACATTTTCTTAAGATTCTTCTGATGAATTTGAGTCTTGTGTCTGCTTTTCGCACTATGTGTTTTATATGGTCATTTCGCTTAAGGTGGATAGTTACGCCTAGATATTTTACGGTAGATGCTGTCTCCAGCTGATTTTAGCTGTACAATATTGGATTTCTTTTCTTATGTGTGCGCAATATGTTACATTTATTTACGTTCAGGTTCAACTGCCAGAGACTAAAACATTCATCAATTCCCAGCAGGTCGTTCTCCAAATTCTTACTGTCTTCTGGCGTTGGTACTCTGGTATAAACAACTGCATCATCTGCTAATAGCCTTAAAGAGCATATGACGCTTTCTACTAGATCACATATATATATATATATATATATATATATATATATATATATATATATATATATATACTGTGAACAGCTACGGTTGTATCACTCTTCCCTATGGTACCCTGGATATTAACTTTATATCTGTCGATTTAATTCCATTAAGAGCGAAGTTTTGAATTCTATCTGCAAGAAATCCCATCGCAGATCTGCTCTGATACTTCGTATGCTGTACATTTTTTTATTAAACAGCAGTGCAGGATTGTGTCAAATGCCTTACTGAAAACAAGGATCACGGCATGGGTTAAGCGCCGTTGTGCACTGCGCTGTGGATCTCATTAAGGAACAGAGAGAGCTGAGTTTCGCAGGATCTCTGTTTGTGGAATCCATGTTCATTTTTATAGAGGACCTGTTCATTTTCCAAGAACGTCAGATTTCTTGAGCATAAAACATGTTCCATAATTCTATAACAGATTGACGTAAACGATATAGGTATATAATTGTGTGGATCTGTCTTAAGGCCTTTCTTAAAAATAAGAATGACCTGCGCTTTTTTCCAGTCGTTAGGTGCCTTTCGTTGCTCAAGCGATCTACGATAAATTACTGCTAGAAGGGGAGCAGCTTCTTTCGCATAACCTTTATAGAATCCTATAGGCAAATCATCTGGTCGTGAAGCCTTTCCACTATTAAGCGGTTCTAGCTGCTTTTCATTTCCGCGATCGGTTATCTCAATATCTGCCATTTCGATGTTCGAACGAAGACTGAAAGGAGGGACAGTGTTACGATCTTCCGCGGTGAAACAACTTCGATAGACCGAATTCAGTATTTCGGTGTTCTCTCTGCTATCTTCCGTTTTGGTGCCGGTGTGGACGCTGAGAGAATTAATAGACGCTTTTGACCCACTTACTGATTTTACGTACGACCAATATCACTTAGGAGTTTTACTCAGGACGGTTGACAACGTCTTACTTTCTAAATCATTGAATGCTTCTCTCATTGCTCTCCTTACGCTCAGTTTGGCTTCGTTTAGCTTTTGTTTGTCAGCTAGGCTTTTACTTCTCTCGAATCTGAGATGAAGTGCTCTTTGTTTACGTAGCGTTTTTCTAACACGGCTATTAAACCACGGTGGATATGTCCGATCCCTTAAAACCTTACTCGGAACATACTTGTCTTGGGCGTATTTAACGATGCCTTTGAATTTTTTCGATTTGTTTTCCACAACTTCGTCCTCATTACCGAATGTCTTAAGCTGACTGCTGAGATATTCTGAAATTAGTATCCTGTCACACTTGCTCAGCAAATATATCTTCCTACCTTTATTAACCCTTAGTTGGTAACATGTGTCTCTTAGGCAGATATAACAGGTCTCAATGTATTGTTGACAGCTGTGCATTGTTACTTGGATCTCATATTTCAGCTATGCTTCATTCGTGAGTTGAACTTGATACTGTGTGGACGTCATTGTTTCATTTCCACGATAGTACTGTTTTACTCTTGCACAAATATGTCACATCGTCTCACGGGCGAAGGTTACTGTAGAGGTAAGATTTTTACTCCATCTGAAAGACAGATATTACTCTAAGTAAGTAGTTTTTTTCGTGTCATACTCCTTACTTTTCAAATACCTCATTACTTGTAGATGGCTAATAATAGAGGGATGCCTTGTGTGGCACAAAGAAGCAAAAGAATGGTGCAGATGGCTTTAGAGCAGTTAGAAAAAAGCGATGATGGTTATCATTCAGACGGTTCTTATGTTTCTGAGGAAGATCATGTATGAGATTCAGACCACGACAGTGATTCTGAAATAGATGGGAATAATATTCTCTTCACATCCGAGAATAAACAAGATGGTGTTGACTCTCTTCAGATTAAGGAAAATGGTAACACCGAAATGACATCTTTCGTGGAGATGGGCGTATCCCAATACTGAATTTTGCGAAAATACTTTAAAAGTAACGCCTATGACCTCCTCCTTTGGTGTTAAAAGTTTCGGAATTATACACCTCCTTTCTGAGTCTCTGCTGGACACCAGAGATCGAAAATTTATTCAGAAAGTGTCTCTCGAAATCGGTACATGTGTGGCATTTATCTATGATGTCTGTACCCCAGATTGACCCTTCTCCTTCGACATATTCTAACGTGAACTGAATCGTTTGTTTGTCATTCCAAGTCTCAGGAAAAGCACCCGAGACCGACTTCAGAAAACCATGGGGTGAATGTTCCGCTATTCCGGTATGAACTGCTGGAGAATTCCATGTTTTAAAACACTTTCGTCCCTCATTAATTCGACTAACGAAAATTGATCATTGTGACCACGTGATGTTACAATTTTGTCACATGTACTATTTGCTGATCGGGATTGTTGGATCTGATACTGTGGACAATACCGGTAATCTGGTTCAGGTGGTAATGAATGCGGATAGTCACTTTGATTATCGGTCTGCAATTCTATTTCTTGTCCCTTTCACTGATCAGTATCGTTAGTTAATTGTTGCATCCACTCAGAAATATCATGACTAAAGGCTCTCCTGATTTCTCGAAGTTCACTAGACAGAGTGTCACCGGACGATCCAGGAGCGGTTAAAATCACCACCGTGGCTGATTTAACTCGCGTCTTTATGTTCATATTGTACTTTGTTCTCTATGTAGTGTTCTTTTAAGTCGATCCATTCCTCAAATTCTCTATTAATTGTGGAACGTATAGCTGCAGTGACTTCATTTATCTTTTTGCTAGTAAGGACATCTGACAAACTTTGGGCAATTTTTTCAACTCGTTCCCCTACATTATTTACGCCTTCTGTCAGTTAGTTTACTTTCCTTGACACTTCACTTCAATGTGTCAAGGAGTCTTCCGCCGTAGATCTACGTACTTCGAAGTGCTCGCCAAGTCTGAAAACTTCTCACTAACGTTGGTATCAGAGATTTCAACCATAAAAAGGGCACTGTCTATTCTAGCATTTACATTTGCGCAAAGTTCGTTCGCGTACTCAGTAGCAATAGCTTTAATTTTTTCTTCCATTTTCTATCATTTGCATTTTTCATTTGGCTTTGTATATCACAGATAACAGAGTATATTACCCATACGCACTTGAGTATCCCCTACTCCCGATTCAAGACTGTTCAATTTACTGCCAACTGTATTATTTTGTTCTTGTACCTTGGCATCCACATCAGCTATCTGGGTTTGCAAATCATTCAGTGACTGTCATTGTATTTACGATGTATGTGAGAGTCTAACCTTTGTTCTATCTCACCGGTTTCAAGGTTTGTCATGTTCGTGGTAACATTATTTATCTCGCTTCCGAGGGTATGTTTTAAGGTACCGATTTTGGTTTCAAGATTGTCACTTTTACTTGCTAGATTACCTATGTGAGTTTCAAGATTGTCGCTATTACTTGACAGATTACCTATTTGAGTTCCGAAATCACTAGACAGGGTATCAATTTTCGTTCCGAGAGTAGTTTTCATATTGGCGAACATTTGCATTACATCGGATACCGTGTATTCTCGCGACTGTTACGCGGACTGTTACGCTTGTACATCGCGCATCATTTCGTCATCAGGTAATCCTTCAGCTCGGGATTCGGGTCTATTAACACCCGTTCGCGACTGAAGCTGCCTCTGATTTTCATCAGCCATCTTAGGTTCAGCGGAATTACAACGATACGGACCAAAGAAGATATTTTAGAATTAACGATACTCACTTATTACGCGCACCAATGCTTTCGCGTCCTGATTTCAGATGTTGACCTCACGTAACAGTGGAAATACTGAGAGGCAAAAATGCCAGTATGGCAACCGGATGAATAAAATAAATGAAGATTACTTAAACAGCTGTGAAACTGACACGGATATCATCCATTTTGCCTTCCTAAAGATAACAACAATGACAGACTCAACAGTACAATTTCTAACCATTGAAGCGAAATAATTATAGAAATGCTTTTCTAATTACAAACGAAGCGAGTTTTTTGGAATAGGATTGCGATAGGAGTAGAACTGAAGCGTACAGAGCGAACTCCCGGTTGCCGAGTCAATACTCGGTATGCAAGACTTCACACTTACTTGGAAGTCGTACTCACATCCGCTGTCTTCCACGCTGCTATTGCCTTCAGACGTGGATTTAAACTGCGTTTTCCGTAAATACGTCTTTTTTTGTTGTTTTTTTTTTTGGATGTGCTACCAAATTTCCACCAGATGGTTGCATGAAACAGAAAAGGAAAGCAGAATAATTTTCATTCATGTCCCTATTCGGGCTCATATCTAGTGTAATGTAAAAATGTGTGTACCTGTATCTTTATATATTTATTTTTTAATAAATATATTTTTATAGGTGGTATTTATATGTGGTATGACGATAGCAATTATACTAGTCTTGCTCTCACGGTAATTTCTTTACCGATTTTGGTGCAGGTTGGAGAGAGAGAGAGAGCAGATGTTGTGAACTGCGCTGCGTCGGTTCTCGATTGTGTCCAGGAGGAATAGTGTTTGATTACGCGAAGGTGGTTTGAATCTGACATCTAACCCGGATTGCCTTCACGCAATCTGATTTTTCAAAACAAATGCATAAGGGACCTAACTGAATATTGAAAGGAAAATGGAGGAAGAAATGTGATTTATGGTAATGGTTAACAAATGTGTTATTAAATATATTAGTAGTCTCCCTAAAACAACCAAGATACCACTGTAAAGAGCTACCCTGTAACATAGTTTACATACAACGGAAAAACACTGAGGTTACTCAAAGAAAAGAATAAAAAATGGGATTTCATTATAACACATCAATATATTCTGAAATAATCCACACCACTAAGCATGAACAAAATAACCATGGAATATAAAACTTACATTTTGCACTTCTTACGCACACTCCATGCTACGACAATGTCCTTTCTTGTATGTCCAACATTTTCTCAAAATTAATTCTCCTTGCGTGCGCGTGAATATTTCATAGCGTCGCACTGTTTATCGAAGCGTTCGTTCGAAAATTTACATTACTGGTACACAAACATTATATAAAACTTGTAGCGATGCTACACGGCACTTCTTTACACGTCAGTGTCGAAACAGTAAAAGGTAACCAAGTCTCTAGAGCTATTCATAACAAAAGACAATATTTTTATGATTCATATGTGTTCGAAAATTTACATTACTGGTGCACAAACATGATATAAAACTTGTAGCTATGCTACACGGCACTTCTTTACACGTCAGTATCGAAACAGTAAAAGAAACCAAGTCTCTAGAGCTATTCATAACAAAAGACAATATTTTTATGATTCATATGTTTCGTATCTTATTTGGATCGAGCGCTGCGGCAATTATTGGCATATCGGCGCTTGGCGGGTCATAGTGTTTATTTGAAGCAGTTAATGATAGATACGCGTCTTTGTGTGGACGCACATTACAAAAATATTTCTTTTCCAAACATTTGCGCTGTGATGCGTAACATTTCACCAACTACAGTTCGCTGGTTGTCGTCTTTTATGACAAATATTTTATATACAGAGCATCCGAAACCCAATAATATTACAACACACAGAGCAGTAACATGATACCCTGGCTCTGGCACCAGTTTTTATGGCATTATACTCCCAGTCTATACGTGGCAAGTTGAAGTCATCCCCTAGTACAACGGCATGGTCAGGAAAGTTACTAATAATGTTCTGCAAGCACTGTTTAAAGCGCTGTACAACTACTGATCCTGACCCAGGTGGTTTGGGTAAGAATCCGATCACCATTTTTTACCGTTCTTTGATACTCAATTTCACCCAGATTAATTCACATTCAAAATCCGTGATAACCTCGTGTGGAGCGGCGGGTAAAATTATTTATCATGATCGTTGTATAGTACGCTGTCTTTCTCATGCGAGCCTGGCAGGTATTTTTGTGGTCAGCGAGAAAGCAATGGAGAACATACTGACCTTAGTTTCCAGTCTGCACGGTCACATTCTGGTGCAGCCTACTGAAAGAACTGTTTTTATTGTCGTTCTGCTTAGCGGTATCAGTACTATGATTATAAATGAAGGTATAATGTTCTAGTTCAAACATATATATGAGTACAGTATCACGCGTACAACACTTCGAAAGTCACTATGTTCAATTGACAGCAAATCCTTTTATCTTAAACAACACAGAGGCGATCTCTACGGTACGTTCCTACCAAATAGTCCTTCGCTCTGACTACTTGAATAAATGATCAAAATAAATGCTCGCCACATAAGTGGAAACAATAGTCACCACTTCCCATGCAGATTTGTAATTATCACGGACGGCAGACTAACAGTTACTATAGCGAAATTTAAGCGATCCAAGACGATGTACAGTCCTCGCGAGTCCAGTATCAGTTTGTACCGCAGATACGAGATTAGTCACAGTTCGTCTCTGACGTCATTCGAGGCAGAGCGCGATGCAACGTTTAACAGACGTGGATCTTATTGGAACTAACGGGAGATCGTTATCTCTGAACCATAACTTTACTTGAACTTGTATTGGCTGATATTAATACTACAACTCTAAAATTTTGTATAGCTCTATCATTTGATAACTTTTATCATCTGCTTTAACCAAAATTTTCTGTCACTAAAATTACTGGTACTTAATCCACTACAATTGGGTATATTTTAGATACAAGTTTCGTTTACACTTAATAACTCAGAAACTATAAGAGGTAGCTTAACGTGGTCTCTCATTTATTGTTTTTAGGGTGAACTGAAGCATAATACAAATTTTTACGTTTCTAAGTCCAGTTTTTAGCGCTTCCATTTTTATTAAAAACGGGGAGCCCGGTGTAATTTTCCTTCTTTAGCTTTGAAACTTACACCAGTCATTTATGAGCTCAATAGGCATATTCTGGCTTTCTAGCTTTATTATTTAGCGCCACTAATTTCTCTTAAAATGGCAATTTTACGGAAACTATCAAGTCTAGGTACATTAAGATTTGATACTTGGAACCTTATTATAATAAAATATACTTTAACGAAGTTTTAAACGTGAGTTCTGACTTATAATTTTATACTTAATTGTGGTGCACTACTTGTGCGCTACGCGTAGACGCGCTAAGGTGACGTGGCGCTACTAGCAGTGAAGTGGGGTAAGTCCCGGCACACTCGCTCGCCCCTTTATCTCACACACGATACAGTGCTTGATTTGCTTCACTCGCTAGATTTTCTCGAATTTTCTACTGCAATAAACTAGCCACCATCATTGGCGACTAACCTACGATAAACATTCTAGTCTGAACTTAGGATTTCGTTGTCACTGACGTCTGGTTTCAACCAGCTTTCTATTCTCAATACTATCTGTGCATTATAACCTTCAATATGCGATAGTAATTCTGGTACCTTTCCTTGGATACTCCTGCAGTTTAATAAACTCATATTAATCTTTTCTATCGCTGATCTGTGAGGACCAAGAGTCTCTGAGATCGCTCTGGCTGATTTAACAGACAAATCGTGTTTGCTCCGAAGGGAGGGGTCCTCTAACCTTAAAAAGCCCAATGCACACGCCACACGTATTCAGCTACCCTAGTAGCCGCTTCCTGGGGAACCCGGCAATTCTGCGTCTGATAGCGGAGATCGAGAAAATCGCATCCGATACCGTCGCAGAGCCGTCTGGGCCTCCGCCATCAACCCTGCGTACGGTGCTACAAATAGACAGCTTAGCATGCACCCCGCGTGCATTGCTACTTGTCATCACCAAATCAGCCAGCCACCGAAAGGATCCGAGCCCAAGAACCACAGCGGCAGGCGTCCTTCGTGCCGACATGTACCACTACTTGCAGCCGGTTGCTCCCAGTGCGTTCGATAGCCGCCGGCAGGTCCTCCTCCGCATTACGGATGAGACCTTCCGGCAAACATACCCAGTGCACACTGGAATTCTTTTCCGCCTTGCCTGCTTTCTTCCTGAGGGGCTCCTTTACCCGCTTATCATTGGAGCTCCCAATGACTAGCATACCCACCCTCTGTACATGTCTGGACTGGGCAGGAAATTAACCGCTGGCGCAACAGAAGAGGCATCCCGTGATGCCTCACACTTATCGACAGCCGGCCCGAGTGGCCGTGCGGTTCTAGACACTACAGTCTGGAACCGTGTGACCGCTACGGTCGCAGGTCCGAATCCTGCCTCGGGCATGGGTGTGTGAGATGTCCTTAGGTTAGTTAGGTTTAAGTAGTTCTAAGTTCTAGGGGACTGATGACCACAGCAGTTAAGTCCCTTGGTGCTCAGAGCCATTTGAGTTATCGCCAACACTGGGAAGCACCTCATACCCGTTGCTAAGACGTAAGGAGCCAGCCGCGTGGCCTGCTCCCTCCTTCGCCTTCCGCCCAGTGACACGCGAACCCACCACTGTCTGCCACCCACTCTGGAGTGCGGACGGACCGATCATATATTCCGTATCAGAAGCCGCAGTGACGTCCAGGCCACCTGGGGATTCCAGTGACATTAAAGGTACCGCAGGTCTCGTCACTGGCCCCCCGACGTCACCGCAACTTCGAGCATTAGCTAGAAGCTTGTCGACGGCAGCCAACGCAGCTTCCAGCTGTTTACGGACAACAGCCAACTCTCGAAGTGTCCGCTCACAACAAGCACAGTCCCTAGCCGTATCATACTGTGTATAAAATAGATATCAGGTCTCAAATGGCGCTACTGAGTTTGAAATTATACTCAAGGAGAATAAAGTAACATGGAATGTTGGTGTGCAGATTTCTCACTGAACTCCAGGACAGCAAACTATTAAACAGAAATAAATCTCCCTACATGGAAAATTTACAGTAGGAAACAGCACTACACAAGGATATTCACAAGACTTATGCAAAAACAAAAACTACGATTAATTGTTTAACCAGTAGTCTACACGATAAAATACACACATACAGTTCTCTTCTATGGAGAAGCACGTGAACAAAAACAAAGACTAAATTAATTTGCAGTTTATCACACAAATGCTGCTGCTGGTCTGCTGCGCGTCCTCTCGGCTCGAATTTATTTCAACAGCCCACTTTTAATTCTAACGAACAGCATATTCACTCTGGCTGCGTTAGAGAACTACAACTGACAGCAGCTTTCATAAAAAAAAAAATTAAAAAAAATTGTCTTCTGGTACAGTTGACCTTACACTGTTAAGCAACATTTCTTATGTTTCATATAAAATTTGTGAAACCGCTCAGTGTAATATTTTCAGCACCAGTACAGAACAGCCTAAACCACGAAAACAACGTCGTAGGAAGCATATTCAGAAGACCAGTATATATTCAGATGTCATTTTGTGTGAACAGGATTTTATTATCTACGATCAATCAGTTCTCTCTAACGAGACAGTCTGTCAGGACAATGCCAAAAACAGTTCCTAATTATTTTCGCAACAGTGTACGCAAGGGTAAAAGAACATTTTACATTCACTTCACCGTTTATTTAATACAAGTAAACATACAGATTACGATGTACCGACCCCGCACAGTTATCCTACACAAATTGCAAACAGCTCTAATTACACTAAGATTTCTCGAATGTTACAAATTAGTCAAGGTCAAGGGCAGCGTACTGAAACCATAGAGGTCACGTGCAAACAAAATATGCAGCAGCTAATTGCCATGCCGTCCTTGAAACCAGAAGCGGCGCGGTCAACAATACGTTCGGGCCTCACAGCGGTACGTCACAGCTTACTACAAAGTGATGGAGCGCTACACTGACCAAAACAAAACCCTATTCCGCGTATTTTAGGCGCACTCACGTGAAAGCTACTTCGTTGTACTCGCGAAGCCAATCTGATTTAACAGCAGTGCACAGATACTATGAAATTAGTCGCCAAATCATCAGCAACAAATCAGTCCACGATAAAATAACCAGAGATGAATATCATCAGTGCCAAACTATCAAGCACATTTATTTGAAAACATCGAGTTCCAGAACTAAGCACATCCACATTCATCTCAAAAATATAATGCCAAGCAAAACACAGAGCTGGATCACATATACTACGCTATATAAGTACTGCATAGCACGTTGTGCCATCACGTAAATAACTTTTTATATCATTTTTCTTTCCCGGACTGCGACGTTACACACGATTTTGACACTGATACATTAATTTTGCCTTTTTTTTTTAATTCTTTTGTAGCTATGCAATACCTGAAAATGTACTGAATTTCAATTTCCATCGTATAGCAATAATGAGAAATTACTGAAATAACAATAAGGTAAATTTTAGCGCCATGAGTACGACTGCGATAATGAAGGAAATTATACGCATGGTTATTTCAACAGCAAGAATATCAGAAGAAAATTTTACGGGATTTATTCTACGAAATTTCTATGCAACCAGCTACTTTATTTCCGCTACAGATATCCATCAATCTTGTGTTCGGAAGACATTACGCTACTGCTATTAATATAAGATACTTGGTATAAATCTTTATTTCCTAATTTCCAGGAACTCTGATAACTGCCAAACTTTTTACAGATGTTCGTATTTATATTGACAGCATTTATGTATGCTTATTCTGATTTACATATGAGTGTACATAATAATATGACGCAACACAGATCTTTTCATCTGATTGATTTCCAATGCTTATACAAATTCTATTGGTACCTTGTTTCCACGTTTCCTTGATTATTCAGCTTTCATCAGGTTGCTATGTGCCCAGTAGGGAGAATATTGCAGGTCGGTTCTCTTACCATAAACTAAGACCATGCACATTTTTCTGTTTTCATATGCGTATACATGAAAACATCAACTGAAGGAGACAACATATATTTAGACATATGTCCATCGGATCACATCGCTTGGGAGGTTTGGCCGCTGGAAACTGTAAATCAACCATTCTTTATATATTACGAATTTGTGTCCTTTTTGTATATAGCCTCTATATATCTTATGTTCACTTACTTCTGTCTTTACTGATACCATGTAATGTGCTATTTTTTATGATAGTATGCTGAAACTTGTGCTATTATCTGATGAATTATCGCAACATTTTTTTATTACGTTAGTCACCTTTTGTATTTTATAATGTTGCCATGTATCATTTATGCCCAGTCTTACGCTCTAATTTGCTATATCTCTTGTACTCGATGATGTCACTACTTTAATAGCTTTCAACTATGTAGATTTAAGAACTCAGTGTATCCTGTAACACATGCCCATAACATATACTCATCCATTTTGTATATTTTGCACAACCAATATACTGAAGTCCCATTGTATTCAAATGAGACATGTTGCTCATCAAGAAAAGCACATAAAAGTGTAGGAAATGCAGTACATAGAAAGCATGACATAAGAACTTACCTGGAAATAAACACAATTGACACTTCTCACACACTGTTTCCTGGCAACCCTTTTATAAACATTTTCCTCTTAGTGTACTAGGTAAGCTAGGTAGATTGCCTATTACGATTTAGGATTAAGGATACTTTTTTGCATTTTGTGTTGGACATAAGAGTGTTATTAGAATATTTAATGAGAGTTTATTCCCAGAGCTGCACCAATTTTTTGGAATAATGATGGAATGCTGATATTCAGTAAGTGCTAATGCCAACATTCCTTATCAGATTGGTTATGAGACTGCCTTCTTATGTTAGCATGCATGACTGCCTTTTTCTTTGTTTCCAGGTTAATAATCACATTTACAGGTTCCACTATTTCTGCAGTTCACCCTCATATTTGCATTTTTTTATCTCTTGATTCCTTGTAACATGTTACATTTATCTAGTCACTAAGGTATATTGGTTTTCTTACTTCTGTCTTTATGCTTGCATATACTATAATCACTTTTTTTTTCTTTCCTTTGGACATAGCAGTTCTTGACTCAAGACGAATGACAATTGACTGTTAATCATTTCATTTACAGCCAAGACGAATGACGATTGACTGTTAATCATTTCATTTACAGATAAAGTGCACTGTCCTTATCAATCATTCTCAAATCCTTCCCTGAAGATATGTGCATTGTTAGAGGTATAGGTCATTTAATAAATCGTTTCATGAAGCCCCGAGGGTGGTAGACAACCTGTGACTGTGGAGTCTTTATGATTATATTTCTCAAATATGTACTCAAACAAGCCATACAAAGCCATGGTGTTAAATAATATTGCTATTTATTCACAATTTTTCCTGTAGAAAGCCATGCCAAGTTAGCTTTGACGTTTATGCTACGTAAAAATAAGCCACCTTGAGCCAGAAATATGTTTTCTGTCACATTACCAATTAATATCATCATTTATTTCATGTAAAACCAGGTCAGCCTCAAAGAATATTTTTGTCTCTTTTTAGTTATTAAGGTCAGCAATTATTTCTTTGTAAAATTTGGCCACTTTGAGCCTCAAATATGATGTCTGTAACATTTCATAGCTACTAAAATCAGCATTTGTGTAAGTAAGAAAGCAACTTGGTGCCTCTGAGTGACATTTTCTATTCAGCTGTTTTAGATATTAAGATTGGATTGTATTTCATGTACTAGGCCACTTGGAGCCCCATTTATTTTATAGTGTTTAAGACCAGTATTTATGTGTGTAGGAAGGTGACTTGTAACCTCTGATTGATAGTCTCCCTACAGTTGTTTCAATTATTAAGATGTGCATGTATTACATGTAGAAGGCAACTTGGAGCCATTCTACTCTTGATCTTACTGTTAGGTTTTCTCATGAAATTATGTCACAGTATTGCATAAATAAGGCCACTGAGAGCCAGCATTCTAATATTAATGACATTTTATGAGGAGTTTGTGTAAGCATTTATGTCAAAGGGCCATTAAGGGGCAGGAACTTTAAATTTACACTACAATTATAGCTATAATAGCCATGTGTAACCAGTCTATAACCTTCTATTAATATGTATACTTTATATAATGGCCACATTCAGCATTATCATGAGTATTTTTATTACCTTCTTAAATATATTTTCCGTATGTTTATTATGTAAAATGAGTTGTAGCTGTCTCGCTATTTCTCTAATATGTCTAATCACTGCTATAAGCATTATGATAGGTAGGTCATTATGAAGGATTACCCATTACCAATAAAATTGTCTTGCCCTGTCTGCTTAATTCTTTATGTCTTGTTTACTTAGCATGTATGCTAGTATTGATATACTCAGATGATGCCACATTTCTTGAGAATTATTATACATACAGGCAGACAGCTGCCACACTCCTCATTATATTGCTTAGAATAGATGTGTCATAATATACAGCACTATGGCTTACTCCCATTCATGGTTTTATTAGGATATATCATCTATACTGTACATTGTTCCCACATTTATTAGAAGTTGTCATGTTCCAACACTCACTTATGCTTATTTAGAACTTCCTTAGACATATTCCTACATTTATTAGGATAGTTTCCACTACCTTCCCTGTCTTACTGCTTGCAACCTTCCATCAACCAATTTCATCCCTCTACTCACAATCATTATCCTCGTCCTTTTGTTTGTATTGAATATGAAAGTGAGTAGTAAAGTAAATTTACACACCAAATGAAAGAATGTAAAGAAAATTAGGCCTCTATGCAATATATATGTGCAGTTCATGGTTTGAAATCTGTTTTTGTTTAACTAAAGTTATCAGAGCAAAGTTATTTCAAATAACTAATTTATTCCATTGCACAACTGGCATTATTCTCTTAAACTTGATTGCTGAGTCAAATACATGTTTCATTACTGGTAAAAGGAAGGAGTGCACAAAACAAGTGTGCAGACACAGTCAGATGCAGGTTTGTTGAATAATTATTTTGGAACAATGTTATCTTTGATACTTTCACTAATTAAAAAGGAAACAATTTTGGTTAGATACTTTCACTTTTAAAGATAATTTTGGACATGATACTTTCAGTATGCCTACTGTGGAGGGAAAAAGAATACCAAGATTACATCTGTTGCGACTCAAGAGCTAAGAAAAATGTATTTCATTGCTTATTTGCATAATGAATTTTATCAGTTTATTGGACAGTACTATAGAACTTGGTGCTCACGAGAATGAGTAAATATCAGAAGGATTGATTTAATTATAGGAATTGCATATTGGTTTTCCAGATTAAGTTGCTTAAGTTTTCTTTCTATTACAGTACAATTGATTAAGCACACAATTTGCTCAACAACACATCACACAGTAAATTAGGATAACACAAAGCTATTTTTAAAGAATGTTACACTATGATATGCAACCAACTGCCTTTTCAGTGCAATCCGTGTGGATGTGTTACCGTTTTGGTGCATTTGTAGCAGACTGCTGCGTCTCGCATAGCGCGCATAAATAGGTTCCCTACGTCGCGGCAAGTGTGGCATTTTTGCACCGTTATGAAGTTTTTGATTCTAAGTACTTCGATATCGAAGTATAGCCGTTCTTTTTGCATAAGGACATACCATATTCGAAGGCTAACTTCAATAATATTGTTCACCGTGTGCGTTTTTTGGTACTGCTCTGAACTTAAGTTTCACTTCTTCGTCAAACATTTCTCTGTTGACGTTCTCACTTTTGTTAGTTTTGGACAGTTGCTCTATGAAATCCTTGTCCTAAATGGACCTGGGGATGTTGTATAGGGCCATTACTGGTCTGCTTTTTAGGTTGTCCCTGCATTTGATATCCTTTAGTTGCGATGTTTTTTCTGTGATCTTCATGGCATCCGTCTTCGTCTAGTTTTCGATAATCACTGTGTTTGTAGTTGATCTAATCCCCTTTATTTTGATTTTATCCTAACATGGATTAGTCGTTTTAGTTAATGTTTCTCATACTGCCCTTATGCCCTGATTCTTTGTTGGCTTAAAAAACAGACTACTATTTTCCCTTTACTTTCTTTACTTTACTATCGACTTCATTTTTCGGTTTCTGACACTAGCAGTAGAAACTACAACAGCATACGTTGGGACATTTGGCATTTCTATTTGGAATTTGTAATTCTCTTCCTTTAGGAGTTTGTAATTCTCTTCATTGAGTGCCTAGATTTCCGCTTCTAGATTGGCAATTTTGAATGATGCATCAGGAGCATCAGCGACCGCAAGTTCCTTCCTTAGTCTTTCACTTTCGCTCTTAATTCCTCTTTGTTACCAGCGAATTTGGCCTGACCAATAGCAAGCGACAAATTTTTCGTCTAACACGTGCAGCGATTGATGAGGATATCTTTTTTGTTTTAATTCGCCTTGGAAGTCGGAGAGAATATCATCAACAGTTTCTACTAATTTTCTCTCCATGCTTGATAGTCGCAGCATAGCCTCCACCATCCAAGTAGTTGCTCCTGTCAGTGGGTAATTCCCGCCATCTGACGTGCGTGTTATGTTCATACCCGGGGATCGGATCGCGCCAGCACTATTTGCAGCGGTTGGCGCCAGCTTAAAGCAAGTTACTTGCTCCAGTGTCTGCGTATTAATGCGGACGTGGAGCTAAATTTACGGAGAGTCTAATGTTTGTGTCCATAGTACCTCAACGTGTGACGTAAAGACAGCTCACACCATACAGAAATAGCTGAACAACAGCCACATTATGGCACTCGCTGCTGTAGTCCATAGACACAGTCTTTAAACCGTCGCTAACTGGATGAGAATACCTGCACGCAGCTTTCTGTGGGCTACGCCTCAACGTAGCGCTGTAACGGCGTCTGCTTAGTCGCCCGCGGCTGTCACGAACGGCTGGGCAGATGAGGGTCGGGAACGACTAACGCAGAGCTGAAGTCGGCGTGCGGTGTTACTGCATCAGGTTCACCTGACGATGCGCGACGCGTGGCGTAGCGCAAGCCGGTTCGCGCCTAGCACCGCGGGAGGACGATGATCCCTCCACGCTGGCGTCACCGATCGAAATTCAAAATTTTTAACGCTCGGAGTGTCTCAATAGCATGGGAGTTCTCTTTCAAATATCGCGCACCACGATGAATGTCACTTCCGGTACTTGTGAGAACAAACACCAGTGTTTGAAGTCCATTTCCACCATGTGAAAACTGTATTCCAACACGGAGCCGCCATCAAGCCACAATGGAGCCGATAGCCGTCTTGGATGCTACTGTAAACGGGGTGGTGAATGGCAGGCACGGAATCAGCAAAGGTTGCCGCAATTGTATTAATAAGTGTGTGCATTTGATATCTTTGTGATTGTAATTATGAAAAATTTTTTCAAATCTGTATTGGCCAGTGCCCAACACCATTTGTAAAAATTTTTTGTGGGGAGCATGGGGGCTATGTAAGTTTGCTGTTTATGTTTTTATGTAAGTAGGCTGTTTATGTTTTCTTTATGTAAGTTTGCTGTTTATGTTTTTTTATTGGCAACGTTACGTAGCACTCTCTATATGAAAAGTTTGAATTGTTGTCTTCCATTGTTGTCATGAACTGCTATAGCTGGATGTGAACAGCAGATAGCGTTGGGCAGTTGGAGGTGAGCCGCCAGCAGTGGTGGACGTGGGGAGAGAGATGGCGGAGTTTTGATAATCTGTAAGACTGAATGTCAATTATGAATATTAAGGTAAATACATTGTTTGTTCTCTATTAATATCTTTCATTTGCTAACTATCCCTATCAGTAGTTAGTACCTTCAGTGGTTTGAATCTTTTATTTAGCTGGCAGTAGTGGCGCTCGCTGTTTTGCAGTAGCTTGAGTAGCGAAGATTTTTGTGAGGTAAGTGATTTGTAAAAGGTATAGGTTAAAGTTAGTCAGGGCCATTGTTTTGTAGGGGTTATTGAAAGTCAGATTGCGTTGCGCTAAATAATATTGTGTGCCAGGTTAAGCACAGTCATGTATAAATTGTTCTAAGTGGACATTTCATATGCATAATTTGTTCTAAGGGGACGTTTCAAAGAGCGCTACTGGAACACTGGTGCCCGCATCTCGTGGTCGTGCGGTAGCGTTCTCGCTTCCCACGCCCGGGTTCCCGGGTTCGATTCCCGGCGGGGTCAGGGATTTTCTCTGCCTCGTGATGGATGGGTGTTGTGTGCTGTCCTTAGGTTAGTTAGGTTTAAGTAGTTCTAAGTTCTAGGGGACTGATGACCTTAGAAGTTAAGTCCCATAGTGCTCAGAGCCATTTGAACCATTTGAACACTGGTCAACACAGTTACTCACAAGCATCTGTCAGTGGTGCAAACATAATAAAGTGCCAACGGCTCTACAAAAAACAGTTTTATGCTACTCAAAGGAGCATTACAGAGTAATCTAACCATAAAATTTCTCGGAATTAGTATACGCAGACAACGGGAAACACGATATATTGGTGTGCAACTCGACGAACTATTGTCGTTTGACGAACACATCAGAACAACGACTGACAGGGCTACCAAGATCACGCACAAGCTGGTCAGAGTAAACAAAACAGGACTTACCATTGTGAGCTCTTTGAATCTGTGGCCAGTGCATGGGCCCACCGAGTACATCTGCTTATGAATTGGAACATCGTGCAGCAAGAGCAGAAAAGTGCCCAGGTAAGGCTGTTAGGAGCTTTCAACATCACTCTGCGTGGTGCTTGGAAACTTCCATATCGGCATAACCTTTTGGTTTTGGGCTGCACTTTACTGGCTGAGGAGGAGGACACAGGGTAAGGCAAGCGACATTATCGGAGAGGAAGTTACCGAGAAAGGCCAACTCGTTAAATTCCGAGTGGATACATGGTAATGGGGATGGCAGTTAAGCAATAAGGGCCTGAGGGTATGTGAGCTCTTCTCGGAAATCAAGGAACGTCTGACATTAACATTATCGATCCCAGCCGAAGTAAGGTTCACTTTCTCACAGGTCACGGCCCTTACCCTGCGCACTTGCACCGCGTAGGCCCAGTCAAAAACTACTGGTGCACTTGGGGAACTTGGATCCTCAGAACACATACTTGTTCACTGTCACCTATGCGGAGCAGCAGACCAGGTACCAACGCAGTACAATAATGACATGATACGGTCTATAAGAGACGAAGACGAGTTGGAAATAAGAAATAAAATCGCTGATGATGCCTCAAGGACATTACATGACGAATACAGACAGAAACGGCAGTGTAACAGAGCGCTGCAACACACACAAAGCCCATAAGACAGCAATTTCAATTCGTGCACCAATACAGACAGAAGCTCTGAAACACATACTCACTCTAACAGCAAACAGTCTCACCAACACATACTACAGACAACCTTAACAACATCTAGAATAATTAAACTGCTTCAGAATAAACAGTGTAACAGGATCAACCCTGTAAACCTTTTCTAACTTAAGCATAAACAGCAGGCGTACCTATCCACTTTCATTACAGCGCTATTGGTATGTAACATTTGTAACTGAACACTTAGTATACAAGCAACATAACAGAAAAATTCAAGACACATATGCACAGAAGGAGGTGCAATTAATAACCCCAACACAAAACATACTTTTACTCTCACACACCACTGTGCTTCCCACAATAAAGATAATAGTTGTAGTGTTTTTGTAAACAGTGTTTACACATATTAATTTGTAAATTAAACCGTAGCGAATCGGGACTGCAAGGCTCGAATTACGAGTAGTTCCGAGACTTTCAGACCAGGCTGGCTCAGGTAGGGTAACATTTCTCTCTCTCTTTCTGTCCAAGACTTTCCTTTCATCTATCATCTCTCCCTTTCTGTCCAAGGCTTTACTATCATCTATCACCGTATCTTCTTAAAATTTTAGCATTTTTGCGTTTTTTTTCCTTTCTTTCAATTTCTATAGAATTTTGAACGTATTATCACTTCCATTGCAATTGCTGAAACAATAACTGCTGTTTGTAATATGGGATATGTTTTTTAATCTACATGTAAGAGTGTAAAATGAACGACCTGTTCTAAAATGAAAGACAACTGGTCTCTAAATGAGCACTAAATCAAATCAAATCACACTCTTTCTGCACAACACCCCAGACGCCATTTTTCAGCAAGCCAACGGATAGCCACATGTTGCTTCACGAACACATGCGTTCTTGGTGTCAAAGAATGTCAGCCTTTTGCCCTCCCCCCGCAAGATCACCAGATTTGTCGCCATTCTAAAATGTGTGGGAGATAGTGAAACGACAGGTGTAGTGCTTTGACCCAGTACTAACCACCAGAGATGAACCGTGGAAACGGGTGAATGTAGCATGAATGGTTATACGACAAAACCATTTGCGCCTGATACGCGTCGATGCAATCACGTTTGAAACAAGTTATCAAGGCTCAAAGCGGATCCTGTGCTTACTGGGCGACAGGACACATGCTGAAACGAGGTGAGTGAAAAGCTAATCGTTTCTGCAGAACATAATAACGATATGTGCTGTGAATATGAACATCCTGTTTCTTCTGAACAAGGATTTATTTTTTATGTCGGTATAATTTGTAACTGTAAGATACGTATCGCTTACAGCTACGAACGCTGAGAAAATTGATAAATTCTTTCATCCAAAGTATGTTAGTGCCACTGATTTTTCCACAGATTCCAGTAATCAATAGTCTTCTCGACAATTTCTTATACGATTATTTTCTATTTATTTTCGTAATGACTGACGACAGTACCCCATCAGATGTAGGACGAAAAACAGAATTCTGTATCTTTTTTTCGGAATTTTTACCAGCTACTGAAATGATCAGTAACTGGTAATGTTATAAGTAAGTGAGTTGATCTTGACTCGCCTCATGTCATAACGACTAATATAAGACAAGCTATATCAGTCTTTTAGAGGTAGCAACGGTATACGATACATGAATCGCTAAAATGTGTTGACGATGATGGTGATGGTGTTTGTGACGATATGGTTGATATGGCGCTTGACGTTTAAATATTTAAGGCCCATAGATTATTGCTATGAGGTGAGTGAAATTTATATAAAATCGTAAGGTACCAAGAATTTGGTCAGAAGAGTCCAACCAGAGAGATCACCTCTGGCCTGAGTAGCGCTCATACAATTGAAGAGCAACAGCTTTCTCAGAGGACGAGACATAGCGACCCTTCCACCTCAACAGTTACCCATGTCATTGTCAAGTAACACATGTTGAAGCTGAGTGTTCTTTTGTAGAGGCCTGTACCACCCTCGCTATCCGGGCTGTTAAGTCAAGATCTACACTCGCTTTGAGTTGCACGGTGGTCGCCTAAGCATTTCCAGGGTTTACGGTTGCAGAGGAAAACTGTGTTAGCCTATCACAAAGCCAGCAAACGTATGCTGAGCTCCTTGAGGTGCTTGCCATTTAGAACAGCCAAGGGGGAACGTGTGGCTTTACCGAAAATAGGAAGAACACAGCGATCTCCATCTCCACCACGCGCTAGCATCGTGCTACTGTATTGTGGGGTAAGTATTTATTGTGTACCAGGGCAGCAAGCAGGTACCTGCAAACAGACCAACATTTTCGAGATAAAAATTAAACCTTTACGATTAGCACTCACTAAGGACACTCTGACGAACATAATGATGCCGCTTCCTAATACTGCATCAGAAAGCTATGTACGAGGTGCATTCAAGTTCTAAGGCCTCCGATTTTTTTTCTAGTTAGCTACTCAACCGAAATCGATGAAACTGGCATTACTTCTCGACGTAATCGCCCTGTAGACGTACACATTTTTCACAACGCTGACGCCATGATTCTATGGCAGCGGCGAAGGCTTCTTTAGGAGTCTGTTTTGAGCACTGGAAAATCGCTGAGGCAATAGCAGCACGGCTGGTGAATGCGCGGCCACGGAGAGTGTCATTCATTGTTGGAAAAAGCCAAAAGTCACTAGGAGCCAGGTCAGGTGAGTAGGGAGCATGAGGAATCACTTCAAAGTTGTTATCACGAAGAAACTGTTGCGTAACGGTAGCTCGATGTGCGGGTGCGTTGTCTTGGTGAAACAGCACACGCGCAGCCCTTCCCGGACGTTTTTGTTGCAGTGCAGGAAGGAATTTGTTCTTCAAAACATTTTCGTTGGATGCACCTGTTACCGTAGTGCCCTTTGCAACGCCATGGGTAAGGATTACGCCCTCGCTGTCCCAGAACATGGACATCATCATTTTTTCAGCACTGGCGGTTATCCGAAATTTTTTTGGTGGCCATGAATCTGTGTGCTTCCATTGAGCTGACTGGCGCTTTGTTTCTGGATTGAAAAATGGCATCCTCATCTCATCCATTGTCACAACCGACGAAAAGAAAGTCCCATTCATGCTGTCGTTGAGTGTCAATATTGCTTGGCAACATGCCACACGGGCAGCCATGTGGTCGTCCGTCAGCATTCGTGGCACCCACCTGGATGACACTTTTCGCAATTCCAGGTCGTCATGCAGGATTGTGAGCACAGGACCCACAGAAATGGCAACTCTGGAGGCGATGTGTTCAACAGTCGTTCGGCGATCCCCCAAAACAATTCTCTCCACTTTCTCGATCATGTCGTCAGACCGGCTTCTGCGAGCCCGAGGTTGTTTCGGTTTGTTGTCACACAATGTTCTGCCTTCATTAAACTGTTGCACCCACGAACGCACTTTCAACACATCCACAACTCCATCACCACATGTCTCCTTCAACTGTCCATGAATTTCAATTGGTTTCACACCACGCAAATTCAGAAAACGAATGATTGCGCGCTGTTCAAGTAAGGAAAACGTCGCCATTTTAAGTATTTAAAACAGTTCTCATTCTCACCGTTGGTGGTAAAATTCCATCTGCCGTACGGTGCTGCCATCTCTGGGACATATTGATAATGAACGCAGCCTCATTTTAAAACAATGCGCATATTTCTCTTTCCAGTCCGGAGAAAAAAAATCAGAGGCCTTAGAAATTGAATGCACCTCGTATTAAATGCATCGTCATAGACTATATTAGAACTCCAGCTTTTCACTTGCACTACTGTAGATTTTTGCTTTTATTAGCAATGTCTTACACACTGTCTGTTAAATGTTGTTTGAACAACGTCACTTATCCTTATTTATGCTCTAGATGTCTCCTGAAAGTTCTTATCGGTGACAGATCCCGGGTAGCGAATTTTGCCTTGTTTCGGTTTCAGTAACGTAGGTACAGTTAGGAGATAGTGAATTAGAGATCGTTGTTTTATTGATTGGAGAGCGCTCATATCGCTGCATCCCATAAAACTATGAGGCTTGAGTCGCTTTAAGCCTAGCACTAGCCATAAGCGATAAGGATGTCTGGTAGACAGTATATCGCTTCTAACGTGAATGTAATCTATGTGAAGGGGCTTCGTAAGAAGTTTTCAATGAGTTTGTTGTAAAGAACCGCAGTGACGTTAGCCGTCACCACAACTACCTACGTCCGCCGACTACCTACTGGGCCCTTGCCTCTGAGACATTTGCCAGAACTGATGAACTTCCCTTGCAAGTGCGGTCGCCCCCCCTCTCCGGCACCTCCGCCGGCACCATTCCCCTCGCCCTCATCTCGCTCGGTGGTCAACCGACAGCACGGCTGCGGAGTTCTGCGACTAGTAGTCGACCGTTACGGCTGGGCTGCAGTGGAGCTCGGCTTCACAGTAACGTATGAAGGGCTACAAACTTAAACTAGAATGTTCTCGAATCGCTTGCAGAGTGTCGTGTGCCACAATGGCCACAACTAAATACTTTATTACAAACGCATTATCTTTAACTTATCATTTATGAAGGACTTTGCCACATCTGGAAATTGTAACACAATAGGAAAATAAGAACCCGTTACGAGCTGGGAGGGTGAAGAGCAGGGAATCCCAAACTTTTCCTCCGAAAACTTTCAGATTTCCCCCGATACATATAATGGAACACCTTACTTATTTTGAAGGTTAATTAAATACTTAAACTGATATTATTCACTGATTACTTCAATTTTAAAGCACTAATAATGCCACAGAAATATATTCGTCAAAAACGTCGAATAAAACACCATGTTTTTAATAGTTTCTTACGGAGCGCTCGTTCACATCCTGCGGATCACAAGCGTACGATGGCATGTACGCTGTAACTTGGTTTAATGATGTTACATTGGCATAAAATTTCACCACTAAAATCTTTCCTAATTTCACTCATTCCTTTGATGTGTCTGCGATGGAGGTCAGAATCGCGACACCTCACGTTGAACTCATGCGGTTTTCCTATAGTTTGCCGCTAAAAACGTTTCGGACGCACCGCCGCTCAGAATTGACACGAAAAGGTCCAACAGGGTGGCATTAAGGACGTCCACGAAACTACCCCTTCCCTTGAGATGTGATTCCCACCTTTTCGCGGTCGGAAACGACAGTTCATAGCGCGATTAGCCACAGGACGACGTTGTTGACAAATCTGGTCACTGCTGCCACACCCCTGGGCGTTTCAACCCTACTCTAAGGAGATCAAAAGGCCGCAATCCTGAATGTGGTTCGTAATTATTTTTCAACTCCTGTATATCTGTAATTATTGATTATTCTGCGGAAAGACGTATGGAAATAAGTGACGTTGCATCTCCCACAATAATAGAGCTCTGACAGAGAACAAAAAGAAACAGAAATCAATAGCTCTCCCTACAAGTCATAATGAAATCAGTTCTCAAGTATCTGAGTACGGGTTTTAAAATATTCTGTAACAACGCGTAACAACTGTCCTGCAATGCTCCTGTCCGCAACGGACGACTTTCCTCGCATTGCCGCCGCAGCTGCGTGATCAGCAGCATGCTACAAATATTTCATAAGCAATACTTCGATCCATGCAGAGTACAGTGCATAGTCTTAATAATTACAACAACTACTGCCGTATTTATTTGTAGAGATATTGAATGATCACGAGGCGTTTGGACAAGTAGCCTTAACTGATGCATAAAATTGAAAGAAAACAATAAACACTTTATTCAGTTATATTCTTAAAATAGATTACTTAAACACTGACAGACTTTCACAGACTTTAATTATTCCATAATGTCTACAGGGCAAAATATCTCACGAAATAAGCATCAAACGAAAAAACTACAAAGAACGAAACTTGTCTAGCATGAAGGGGGAAACCAGATGGCACTATGTTTGGCCCGCTAGATGGCGCTTCCATAGGTCAAACGGATATCAAATGCGTTTTTTTAAATAGGAACCCCCATTTTTTATTACATATCCGTGTAGTGCGCAAAGAAATATGAATGTTTTAGTTGGACCACTTTTTTCGTTTTGTGAGAGATGGTGCTGTAATAGTCGCAAACATATGGCTCACAATTTTAAGACGAACAGTTAGTAACAGGTAGGTTTATTAAATAAAAATACAGAACGTACGTACGTTTGAACATTTTATTTCGGTTGTTCCAATGTGATACATGTACCTTTATGAACTTATCATTTCTGAGAACGCATGCTGTTACAGCGTGATTACCTGTAAGTACCACATTAATGCAAGAAATGCTCAAAATGATGTCCGTCATCCTCATTGCATTTGACACTACGTGTAACGACATTCCTCTCAACAGCGAGTAGTTCGTCTTCCGTAATGTTCGCACATGCATTGACAATGCGCTGACGCATGTTGTCAGGCGTTGTCGATGGATCACGACAGTAAGTATCCTTCAACTATCCCCACAGAAAGAAATCCGGGACGTCAGATGCGGTGAACTTGCGGGCCTTGGTATGGTGCTTGGACGAACAATCCACCTGTCATGAAATATGCTATTCACTACCGCTTCTACCGCACGCGAGCTATGTGCGGGACATCCATTATGCTGGAAGTACATCGCTATTCTGTCATGCAGTGAAACATCTTGTACTAACATTGGTAGAACTTTACGTAGGAAATCAGCATACACTGCACCATGTAGATTGCCATCGATGAAATGGGGGCCAATTATCCTTCCTCCCATAATGCAACACCATACATCAACCCACCAAGGTTGCTGATGTGCCACTTCCCGCAGACATCGTGGATTTTCCGTTGGCCAATAGCGCATATTATGCCGGTTTACGTTACCGCTGTTGGTGAGTGACACTTCGTCGCTAAATAGAAAGCGTGCAAAAAATCTATCATCGTCCCGTAATTTCTCTCGTACCCAGTGGCAGGACTGTATACGACGTTCAAAGTCGTCGCCATGCAATTCCTAGTGCATAGAAATGTGGTATGGGTACAACAGATGTTGATGTAGCATTCTCAACACCGACGTTTCTGATTCCCGATTCCCGCGCATTTCGTCTACTATTGATGTGCGGATTAGCCACGACAGCAGCTAAAACACCTACTTGTGCATCATCATTTGTGGCAGGTCGTGGTTGACGTTTCACATGTGGCTGAACACATCCTGTTTCCTTAAATAACGTAACTATCCGGCGAACGGTCCGGACACTTGGATGATGTCATCCAGGATACCGACAAGCGTACATAGCACACGCCCGTTGGATATTTTGATCATAATAGCCATACATCAACACGATATCGACCTCTATCCGCAATTGGTAAACGGTCCATTTTAACACGGGTAATGTATCACGAAGCAAACACCATCCGCACTGGTGGAATGTTACGTGATACCACGTTCTTATACGTTCGTAATTATTACAGCGCCATCTATAACAAAGCGAAAAAAGTGGTCCAACAAAAAAATTCGTATTTCTTTACGTACTACACGAATATGTAATAAAAAATGGGGGTTCCTATTTAAAAAAAAAACGCTGTTGATATCCGTTTGACGTATGGCAGCGCCATCTAGCGGGCCAACCATAGCGCCAAATGGTCTCCCCCTTCAAGCTACAGGAGTTTCGTTGTTTGTAGTTTTTTCGTTTGATGCTTATTTCGAGAGATATTTGGTCCAGTCACTATCAATGGACCACCCTGTGTATTCAATAAACACATCTCTGGCCACGACACAGACACGAATATTACTCTCAATGCATGCATACACAAATCTGACAAAGTCCCTCCAGTGGACAAGCAACAACGGCTATGTGCAACAGAAAGGAAATTTTCAAAAAATTAATATCAAAGTCTCCTCCGTCGCTACTAACATGAATACAGCAAGGTGCGACGTCTCATGTAGTGTGGCTTCTCTTCACCGATTCCTCTCAACAACTGTGCACTCGCTACTATTGTAACCTCCCCACAGATTATATATATATATATATATATATATATATATATATATATATATATATATATATATATATATATATATATTTGGACGTCAGCAGTGCTGCGTCATGGCCCTGAAAATTCATTCTGAGTAAATTGAAAAATTCTTACCTCAACAAAGTCGCTGGATAACGCGTATATATCTGCTCCTATAAGAAATTTTTTGTGACACAGCCCAGCGCAATGATGGCCGCAAGATTTCTCATGTATAAAGAGAAACAACTGATTTTTCCTAACGATAATCGGGATGACCACGGATTCGAGAAATTAGCAAGTTCTTTAAATTCAGATGTATGATTGTCAAAAGGTTAATTATATAGAAAAGATTATTATTAAAATATTTTTTGAAACATTTACATGGGACTTGATACAATAATAGTACACATTTAGTTTAACAAACTACATATGCGCGCGGCTGTTTTTACCTTATATTACATCACTCAGGCACCGCCATCGCTCCCCACGACCAGCCCAGCCAACTACATACACCAGACTGCTAGCTACTACTTAGTACTACTGACACAGCTCTTACTGCAGCCAGCACTGCTCTCTGGTCTGAGTTTCTCTTACAGCTTACATATCGCAGGCAGCGCGTGAGCAATCTATCGAAATTACATCTGATCTAGTGTGCTAGCAATAAATTCATTAGTCATGGATCTCTTACACTATGTGCGATATTAGTTTCTCAGATTCAAGTTTGGTTATGCACACCAACAGAATTGTTGGTCAGCTTTGGAAAGAAGTATTAATGTCCTACTTTCGTAGCCCCAACCTTGATTTTTAAGAATTTTGTGGGGTGATTCTTGTCCAACACGTTGACAAGTATAAAAAGCATTATTCTTACATAACAAAATGGAAAAAATAGCATCAGATGTTTTACAAAAGTGGAAAAATACGTAAACATAAGCATAAGTTCACATAAGTTAAATACATAATGGGAAATTGATAAGATGTACATTGTATAAGTGCAAGTATCATATTGTGCATGTAAGCACACATCTGCACCTGACATAGATAGTACTTCATTTGACAGGAGAACCAAATATTACCTATACTCTCCAAGAGTGTAAAAAATGTCTTTCAGTTGTGTAGATACATATATTACATAGAACTACAAATGGTGCTGAGAGAGAGAGAAAATAACTGTGCAAGTGTCATTGCACGGATGAGCCCTTGTATCTGCATGATATTGGCGGTAGTTTATTTGACAAGATAACAATAAGTTATGTACAATTCTACAAGAGAGTAAACATCATCTGGCAATGGAAAATCAGGTAGATGCAACAGACTCAGGGACAACTCACACTCTGTCCCCTGACAACCACACCGAAGTGTTAATATATTCATTTGACCACAATAAGTTTGAGGTGTACGCAGACTCAAGGACTCATTTCATATTTCATGTCCACTGAAAACCACAACAAAATGTTTTTGTATGTCACTTCTTTCCATATTCAGATAAAGATACTGTACACAATTAGTACTGATAGTGTGGCACAGAAGTATACCTTGTTGAGTACCAAAGAATTCATGAAGATCATAAAATCATTGATGTTGTATCTCTTTCAGAAAACAGGTTGTCATAACTGACACAGAAGATCAAAGGTCTCATATATGACACAATAAGAGGAATAAATTATAGTGAATAAATGAATAATAGTAAGCTACATACACTTGAACATAAAGTCTATATTTAATGAATAGGCACATTATCTCAGTGCTAATTAAATGACTCAAAATATGTATAACCACAGATCGTAAGTGCGGAAAATTTCTTGAAGCACAGTTGTAATTATGAAGTTCCGGCCAATCACATAGTGGCAAACTTGTTCTATATAAATTCATTTTTTTGATGGTACAGTACACAACGTACCATAAAGTACATGTTTTGATCCAGAATGTGCAAAATGTGTTACACATAACATCACTGAATGGCATACAGATTAGTCCAAAGGCATTAATGGTGACAAATTTTAAAAATGCTGTAATTAAACATAGATCTCAAAGTTGATGTATACATAGTAATTATATGTGATTTAAATTATCATCGCTCAAAGATATATTCACATACTACTAAAATTACAGGTAAACCATCAAAATATGAAGTTCATTTAATCTATTCTGTGCGGCAGACATTTCAGAAAAAATATATGTGAGTATATGAGGGGCGTTTGACCAGTCCATGCAAAGACCGAGAGATGGCACCACCAGCTCGTATCGAGGTCATGTTTAGTTGGTAGCATCTTTGGAAAGAACGCATACCAAGTTTCAGCCATATTGGTCTATTTCTTTGTGCTTGGAGTTCGTATGAATCAAGTAAGTCGAGTGATTGTCAACAAATGGACGAAAAAGAATTTCGTTTGGTGATTAAACATTACTTTACGAAAGGCAAAACGCCTAAGGACAATAAAGAGAAGCTTGATAAACATTGCGGTGACTCTGCACCTTCGATTAGGACAGGTTATAAGAGGTTTTAAAAATTTGCGGAGTGGCCATATGGGCACAAGTCATGCTGAACGTTCTGGACGCTCTGTGGAGGTTACGACTCCAAAAATCATTGACAAAATCCATGATATGGTGATGGATGACAGAAGAGTCAAGGTGTACGAGATATCCAGTGCTGTGGGCATCTCGGATGAACGGGTACATAATATTTTGCATAAATATTTGGACATGAGAAAGCTATCCGCAAAATGGGTTTCGCGATTGCTCACGCTTGACCAAAAACGGAATGGTGTGAAGTGTTGCAAGGATGGTTTGGAGCTGTTCAGGAAGAATCTGCAAGACTTTTAAGCGTCGTTTCGTCACTGTGGATGAAACATGGGTACATTACTATACTCCTCAGACCAAACAACAATCTAAACAATGGGTTACCAAGGGAGAATCTGCACCAAAAAAGGCGAAGATCATTCCTTCAGCCGGAAAGGTTATGGCAACTGTCTTTTGGGATTCGCAAGCGATAATCCTCGTCGACTAGGTAAAAGGGTAAAACTATACAGGTGAATATTATTCATCGTTATTGGACCGTTTGAAAACCGAGCTGCAAGAAAAACGCCTTCGATTTGATGGCAAAAAAGTCCTTTTCAATCACGACCCTGCACCAGCACACACCTCAGCAGTTGTCGTCGAAAATTAATGGAAATAGGATTCCAACTCGTTTCACATCCCCCATATTATCCAGACTTGATTCCCTCGGACTACTATTTCTTCCCCGATTTGAAGAAATGGCTGGCGGGACAAAGATTTTATTCAAACGAGGAGGTGATTGCATCAACTAATAGCTATTTTGCAGCCTAGGACAACTCCTATTATTCGGAAGGGATCAACAAATTAGAACAGCGTTGGACGAAGTGTACAAGTGTAAAAGGGAACTATGTCGAAAAATGAAAAAGATTTACCCCAAGCACGTAAGTAATTATTTTTGCACAGACTTTTCAAATGTCCCTCGTACATGCAGTTCCTTCTTGCACTGTATAAGTGACCTGAGCTCCAGTCAGTGTAAGAAAGGAATGTCATTTCTTATAACTGTATGTTCTGATGAGTTCTCATAACTTATTACATATTAATCATTGAGTAATGCACCTGTGATTATCATAAGTACATCCTTATTATTACAACATAAAGTACCAACACAAGGTCAATATGGTCAGATGTTTATTTGTAACCTCCCCCTCACTTATCGACCTTACTGACAGTGGAAAATTAAACCGCGTGTACCTAATGGAAATTTGGGAAAAGCAATCGTCACCGAAGTTAATTTGTCGGCAAAGAGGGAGGAAAGGGTTACATATAAATCAAAGGAAAAATGCAAATGAAATGGGTGGAAATTAATTTTGAGAAAAGGGTAAAATTAATAAAGAAAGTAAATGTTCGGTCGTTACGTTTACAATTAATTGGCGTTAACTAGATATTTGAGATTTGGGGAAAATTACGGTCGCCAGTCCTGTGGACAGTTACTATAATAACTGATAATGAAAGATTAATGTTCATATAATTAGCACTAAAAGCGTGGCAACTGAAGGTTGACACATGTTGTGTGAAAACTGAATGTTTGTCAGAAGTAATAAATTTCGCTACTTAATTTAGCAAAAGAATTAATAAAACCGGAAAATTGAAAGTTAATTTAGTGACTGAAATTAATAGTGAGCTTTGTTTCTGAAGCACATTGAAATTCAGTAAAATACGGTTAGTCTTGGGCTACCTCAACAATCATTTCAAAAGCTACTTGAATCTACGTAATTTAGAAATAAGAGATTTAACTTTGAACTTGAATTAAATGATTCTGAACAATTAACAATAGTAAAATTTAGTACGTACCAAGCTGAGCTGCAGTCACAGGTAAGCTAAAATACGATATCAAAACTTGCACTCTTAATTTGTGCTTGTGTAATATAAATATTGTAGCCAGCTATGAATACCTTAACTGATCTTTGAAATTAAAGCAGTGAAATCGAATGACATTACTTTAATGCTGGCGTTTGAATTTCAACGACACTCGGGTTCATTCCGGAAAAGGAAGGGACCCTGCTTGGTAATGCAATTGGGACAATGAGCAACAAAGGTTCATTCTACGTTGCTGTAATTTGGTGACACAAATTGACAAGTTTGAAAAACTGAGGTCTGCCATACAGTTCTAAAACTTTACGTGCTTCTAGTCTTCCTTGTTGGTTGATTGAAGGTTTGCAGACGTCGATTGAGGAGGTGGCGACAGTCACTCATTGTCAGCCGTCGCTGTTGCAGAAGCTGGATGTTGGCGCGCCTTCTTCTCGACACGGTCTCCAGCCGAAATGGGCTCTTGATGTGAGCCAGCTAATGCTTCCCGTCCGCGACACCCTGTCAGAAACTATCATAGCAAGTAGAGCGCAATTACATACTGCCAAACCCCGAAAGCGCGCAACTCGCGGGATTGTCACACAACACACCTGCTCAACCGCACTACTCCAGCCAAACCCTCTCTGCTCTGCCCGCGCCCCACGCGGCAGAGTTAACACTACCAAAGATCCAAAACACTTTGGTTCTACACACGACCTATCGATGTATTCGTTCGACAGCATAGTTTTCCCTAGACAAGACCCAGCGTATAATACAAATAATATTTACAAAACAAACCAATAACACATCGACATAGATGCATAAATATATATACAAATAGTAAAACAATTACAATATATAAAGGCACAGATATGTCATATATTCAGGTAACAAAATAAGGAAAAAATTTATAGTACAATGTACAATAGATGGAAAGAGGAGGATATGCATTTCCGGCGTTACAAATTGTCAACTTGTCTGTGTGTGGAGTCAGAATTGTATCGAGTCATCGTTGAATGGAGTTAGTGTCAAATAGAGTTGGCGTTGCATGGAGTCAGGATCGAATGGCGTCAGTGTAAAATGGAGTCAGCGTCGAATAGAGTCAGCATTGAATTGAGGCAGTGTCCAATGGAGTCAGTTTTGAATGGAATCAGCGTTGAATGGAGTCAGTGTCGAATACAATCAGTGTCGAATGGATTCAGGTGGAGCTATAACCTTACAGAGTCGTTATCTTATGGAGTCATTATCTTACAGAGTCTCAATTCTATGGTCATATTTCCAGAATGATATTTTCACTCTGCAGCGGTGTATGCGCTGATATGAAACTTCCTGGCAGATTAAAACTGTGTGCCGGACCGAGACTCGAACTCGGACCTTTGCATTTCGCAGGCACGTGCTCTACCAACTGAGTTACCCAAGCACGACTCTTGTCCCGTCCTCACAGCTTTACTTCCGCCAGTACCAGTGGTAGAGCACTTGCCCGCGAAAGGCAAAGGTCCCGAGTTCGAGTCTCGGTCCGGCACACAGTTTTAACCTGCCAGGAAGTTTCGTATCAGCGCACACTCCGCTGCAGAGTGAAAATCTCGTTCTGGAAACATCCCCCAGGCTGTGGCTAAGCCATGTCTCCGCAATATCCTTTCTTTCAGGAGTGCTAGTTCTGCAAGGTTCGCAGGAGAGCGTCTGTAAAGTTGGGAAGGTTGGGGACGAGGTACTGGCGGAAGTAAAGCTGTGAGGACGGGGCGTGAGTCGTACTTGGGTAGCTCAGTTGCTAGAGCACTTGCCCGCGAAAACAAAAGGTCCCGAGCTCAAGTCTCGGTCCGGCACGCAGTATTAATCTTCCAGGAAGTTGTATGGTCATACATACTTAATCACAACAGCAAAATAAATACAACATTCGAAAGACATATTGTACGGTCATACATACTTAATTACAGCAGCAAAATAAATTAAATAAAGATGAAGAAAATAACTTCTCTTGAGCTTCAGTATTGCTCCATGACAAAAGAAAAAATTGTGAGCTTATAATCATTAACATAACGCTATAGAATAGGCACTGCATCACTGCTGTAGCAAAACTGAATAAAAAAATAAAATTCTTTAAATATTTTACGCAATTATTTACGATGTACACAAAAGTGTAGCTGATCAGCTTGCCTCGAGATGTAAAAATACTACATGCTGAAAAGAAAAAGTTGCCAAAGTCCATATTTATATACAAGTCACTGATCAATGTTTTTAACACGACTGGGTACTTCCGGAATATCTGGTTCTCGGTAACAGACCACTGCTACATTGGTCTTGTTAGAATGTAACTCGCTCGCTACGAACGTTGTACTCCGATCTGAAAATATTGTTTCGTTCATAGAAATACATGACATCCTGTGTTCTTTTCATTACTTATGCCATAGAGAAAAATTCAATTATGATCATGTCACGCACAAAAATTAAAGTATAATATGTGTAAACAGCAATAAGCAGAAAAAAAATATTTTTCAAAAAAATGGTTCAAATTGCTCTGAGCACTATGGGACTCAACTGCTGTGGTCATAAGTCCCCTAGTACTTAGAACTACTTAAACCTAACTAACATAAGGACAGCACACAACACCCAGCCATCACGAGGCAGAGAAAATCCCTGACCCCGCCGGGAATCGAACCCGGGAACCCGGGCGTGGGAAGCGAGAACACTACCGCACGACCACGAGATGCGGGCAATATTTTTCACTGAGGCAATTTTATTTTACAACGTAAAGCTGGAAAATTCATTTCACACATACGTCACACGTCACATAAATTAGCAGTAGAGAAAAAATCTTTGTAAAACTATCAGTGCTGCTTACTCCACTGATACATCCAGATATGCACTCTTGTCTCCTAACAGGTGAAAAGAAAACGTGTTATCTGCAAGCGCTGGTGCTTCATACAGGTAAAACCTCCGTGTTTTCTTGAGTTTCCAATGTTAAAGCATGTATGATTGCTATCTCACACGGTAATTTGTGTTCTTTCCATAATCGATAGCTCTTAACGTCATAATACACTCCTGGAAATGGAAAAAAGAACACATTGACACCGGTGTGTCAGACCCACCATACTTGCTCCGGACACTGCGAGAGGGCTGTACAAGCAATGATCACACGCACGGCACAGCGGACACACCAGGAACCGCGGTGTTGGCCGTCGAATGGCGCTAGCTGCGCAGCATTTGTGCACCACTGCCGTCAGTGTCAGCCAGTTTGCCGTGGCATACGGAGCTGCATCGCAGTCTTTAACACTGGTAGCATGCCGCGACAGCGTGGACGTGAACCGTATGTGCAGTTGACAGACTTTGAGCGAGGGCATATAGTGGGCATGCGGGAGGCCGGGTGGACGTACCGCCGAATTGCTCACACGTGGGGCGTGAGGTCTCCACAGTACATCGATGTTGTCGCCAGTGGTCGGCGGAAGGTGCACGTGCCCGTCGACCTGGGACCGGACCGCAGCGACGCACGGATGCACGCCAAGACCGTAGGATCCTACGCAGTGCCGTAGGGGACCGCACCGCCACTTCCCAGCAAATCAGGGACACTGTTGCTCCTGGGGTATCGGCGAGGACCATTCGCAACCGTCTCCATGAAGCTGGGCTACGGTCCCGCACACCGGTAGGCCGTCTTCCGCTCACGCCCCAACATCGTGCAGCCCGCCTCCAGTGGTGTCGCGACGGGCGTGAATGGAGGGACGAATGGAGACGTGTCGTCTTCTGCGATGAAAGTCGCTTCTGCCTTGGTGCCAATGATGGTCGTATGCGTGTTTGGCGCCGTGCAGGTGAGCGCCACAATCAGGACTGCATACGACCGAGGCACACAGGGCCAACACCCGGCATCATGGTGTGGGGAGCGATCTCCTACACTGGCCGTACACCACTGGTGATCGTCGAGGGGACACTGAATAGTGCACGGTACATCCAAACCGTCATCGAACCCATCGTTCAACCATTCCTAGACCGGCAAGGGAACTTGCTGTTCCAACAGGACAATGCACGTCCCCATGTATCCCGTGCCACCCAACGTGCTCTAGAAGGTGTAAGTCAACTACACTGGCCAGCAAGATCTCCGGATCTGTCCCCCATTGAGCATGTTTGGGACTGGATGAAGCGTCGTCTCACGCGGTCTGCACGTCCAGCACGAACGCTGGTCCAACTGAGGCGCCAGGTGGAAATGGCATGGCAAGCCGTTCCACAGGACTACATCCAGCATCTCTACGATCGTCTCCAGGGGAGAATAGCAGCCTGCATTGCTGCGAAAGGTGGATATACTCTGTACTAGTGCCGACATTGTGCATGCTCTGTTGCCTGTGTCTATGTGCCTGTGGTTCTGTCAGTGTGATCATGTGATGTATCTGATCCCAGGAATGTGTCAATAAAGTTTCCCCTTCCTGGGACAATGAATTCACGGTGTTCTTATTTCAATTTCCAGGAGTGTATATCTCATCAGGAACAGCAAATCATGAATAGTACTGTTCGCTCAGAAATCATTTCATGACAAAAGAAATCGCTTTTGAACGTATCACTGTGACTTCACCTACGAATAAAGTGTGCTCAAATAGAATCTCTATGTATCTAGTACAGCTGAGTTGCTTCGGTTAATAAGTGTACATTCCTTACCTTGTCTTCTTTCATAAAATGCTTTCTCTCTAAATCGTATATAATGCGTATTTAATGTCTGTCTCCCTAGAACAACATATTTTATTAACTTACAGCATAATATCCACGAATCATAATCCACTTCACGTAATATACCTTAACTGCGTAATACTATGCCACAGTTGCACCATAATAAACCATAATGACATCATAAGCCTCACAAGGAAATCCTAAAGCTAAATTTCTTACCATATTCCATACCTATATCACACAGTATTCCATAGATTTATCATCTGTATGCGCACAACTCTGGAATTATCACTCTTCAAAATACTTCCCAAATAGCAGAATGCATCAGTCAGAAATTTTCCTTAAAACTACTGGCCACCAGAAACACCTTTATCACATTAGAACTGCTCATCCCCAGACTCTCGTTCAAAATAGAGTCTGCAGCTATACCTCTATAATTCATGAGCTACTTCACAAAATTTATACCTCCAAAGAACTCGTCTCATGCAAAAAAAAAAAAAAAACTAACAGTATTCCACCTGGTAAAAGCAAAATGTACATCACATGTTTCCACAAGACACAGGAAACTTCATTACATATGCAAACTGTCTTACTGAAGGGAAAAAAAATGATTATCTTAGAGCCTCAAATACAAGTTTATGCTGTACCAAGATCTCAAAAGAAAAGTTACAAACTCATGAAGGAAGGTAACAGTATTACATTTTAATCAGGTACTTCATCAGTAAACTCAGAATAATAAGAGCAATATACAAGTTGTTCTCAGATGGCTAACTATTCCATTTTGTCATAGAGCAAATATAGATGCGAAACAATTGCCAGTTTCCACTGGATTATCACCTTGCCAGACTATGCTTAGCAAATTCAAAGTACTTTTCCTCACACAACACAAATCACTATCCATTAACATTGACAGTAAGAGATACACTAACAGATATACAGATTAGCTGACGAGTATGAATGAGTGCTGAAAGCAAAAATAAGAAAATGCACTGCAGCAGTTGAGGCACCTATGCTCGCCACTGCATATGTTTACCAAAGCACAGTGAACCCCCTAGGGTACAATTCTTTGTACACTTTGATGTTCGGTACGTGATGAAGACTTCGTGATTTATGCGTGCATAAGGTTTCAAGCTTCACAGTATTTGCTTGTGCGACTCGCCCAGTGCGATAACGACCATCATACACCAAAAGACACTTACTAATTAATGACTTCCCTTTATGAGATAAACTATGTGATTCGAGCAAGACTTTCTCACCTATCTGCAAACTCTTGATGTTCACTCAAGGCGTCTGTAGCTTCTCTTATTTCTCTGCGGCTTTGTTGATGTTTCCAATGGTAAATTAGTTATTTCACTGTGTATTTTAGGACCACGTTACTTTCGAAGTGCTCCTAAAATAGCGTAAAATATTTCGGATTTATTTTATGAGCATAGCATGGCGTCATAGGAGCAACGACCTACATGGCATAATTTACTACTAAAAATCATCCATAAATATTTGAAAATGGCCTAAGGCTGAAATTGTACAATCTTACATGAAATAAACAGAATGGCAACTGAAGACATCACAAAATCTTTCAGTAGGTAATTCTCTCACTTTCACAGGAATGATCGGAAATAGTGGTGTTCTGTGCGTAACGCAAAGTGGTTTGGCTTTTGCAACAGTTTGCATTTTGCCCATTTTGCCCAACCAGTATGAATTCGCTTTTCCATATTGTTGAATTAACATTTATCCCGTAATTTCTGACAATATTTCTTAGCACCAAATCTCGCGTGACAGAGATGTGTGTAGCAAATGAGTTTGTTGACGAGTTCGTATGGGATCCAGAATACCAAAATAGGACTGTCAGGACATCTACGTCTGAATAAAATGTTGTTACCTATAAGATAGAACTGTCTTATTTCAGCTTTTGATTTGTCTTGCCATTTCTCCTTTATATCTTTCCAGATGGGATCCTTCTTCTGATCATGAGCAGTATCAGATAACGAAGATAAAATAAAGTTTCCAAAAGCTACTTATTCACATATATAAGAAATGAAAATTATTTTTTTCCAGTCTTCCTCATTACTCTAGACTATACCAACAAGTGCACGTGAAAGTGCGTCAGCAATAATGTTTTGTGAATCAGGAATGTAAATCACAGTGAAACTGAATTTCTGAAGGAACAAAGCCCAACGTCTTAAACGATCATGATTTAGTTTAGCAATCATAATGCACTGAAACGTGTGTTTACCTTGTAGAAAGTAACCAAATTTATCAAATGCCCAACCTCCGAGCTCAGTGACAGAAGAGTTACGTCCGATTTTGGTTAAGACTCTACTGGGGAAAGCTATATTTTTCTGTGCAAGATTTCATTTTCACAATTACTTAAATGCACACCAAGACCAGATTTTGAGCCATCCGTCAAAAGGCAAAAATCAAGAGATAAATCAGCATGTTATATGGATGCATTAAGCAATGCACTTTTCATCATCCTAGTCCCAAACTGGATTCTTACCTGTGAGTTGAAATAGTGTATGCGCAGATAAGCTCTCTAAGCTGATGAAGCGTCGATATAAATTCACAATACCTACGAATCCTCTAAGTCTTTGTTCGTTTGTAGGTACATGCAATCCTTCAATTGCTTTCAGTTTTTCTGGATCGGGTGATATATCTTTCCTAGAGACATGTGGCCAAGGATTTTAATTTCCATTATACCAAATTCTGATATCTCTAAATTGATTGTGATGCCATAATCAAGAAATGTCTGTAACATTTCGCTAAGTAGCTGGTTGTGTTCTGTCCACTAATTTTCAGCAACCAAAATGTCGTCAACATAGGTGGTGATCCTGTCCTTCAAATGCCTAGGTAAGATAGTATTCAGACCTCGGGAAAATGCAGCAGATGAAACATTGAGACGAAGTGGCGATATCCTAAATTGGTAGCAGTTTCCAAAACGAAGAAAATCTGCTTATTTCCTACATTCGGGATGCAATTCGATTTGCCAAAAGCAATACCGTAGATCAGGAGAAGACATAATGCTTACACCACGAAATTTGTGTAGTAATACGCTTAGAGTTTGTGGTCGATCTGTTTTTAGTCGCACTATAGTGTTAATCTGTCTGAAACCGTGAACAAGAATAATATAATTACTTTCGTTTTTAACAATGTGTAATGGGCTGTTGTATGAATTCACAGAATGCTCAATTGTTCCCTGATCTAACATCTATGGTACCTCCTGTTTCACTTTTGATCTGCATGTCAACGGTATAACATAAGGTGGTACAAAGAATCTGTTATGTTCCTTAACCTTGAATTGATAAACAAAATTTCGTAAATTTCGTGTCATATCCATGTAGACTACTATTCTCCCCCTTCAATATGCCAAGCCTTGGTGGGCGGTGAAAGGAGCGATGTGCTGAAGGAAACAGTAGCCGCAGGGGGCAGGACGCCATAACATCGGAGGTTACAACGACGCCAACGAAATGTAATGCGATCACCGATTACCCGGAGATGGATGTGGACGCTAAGGTCGAGCCAACTTCATCCTCCCTCACGGAAACGAGGGAAACGAGGTACCAACGGAACGTCCACTGCACGCTAAAGTCATGGAAGAAGGCGACCACGATGATGACGATGCTTTGGAAGGCATTTCAGGTAACGATGGTGATGGTGATTTGGAAGACATTCCGAACGACGATACTAGACGACTGGTTTTCCAATTCAGTCATGATTCTGGTATCAAAACACTCCCCAGCTGACACGAGTGTTTAACGGTCAGGATGGCGAGCTGACAGTGGCAGCCAATGACGCAGCCGCCCACAAAGAAGGGAATGGCGAGTCATCCCTCCGACCAACCTTATCTATTGCCCTCTGAGCTGATGGCGAAGTTGCTGAAGACATCTCGATGGAGGAGGCGGAGCTTGACACTGACCATCTTGCATCACAGGCATGCAGAGATGAAGGGATACCGTCACGCTCACTTCGGACTGGTATTGCCCCGGTGGATTAAATGGGCCAAGTACACTCACTGGTGGACACTGATGGCGAATAGCAGGGACGCAGCAACATGGAGACGACACACAGTCGACTTTTATTATGCCATCTTACGAGAATGTTTCACTATGCCACACTAACCAGATGCCAGATGCTGATCGACCACGCTTAAGCTAAGATTGTTGCCGTAGTGAGCCTTCAGATACACGTTTCCACTATAAAGGTGTGAGCTCTTGACAGTATACTTCAGGACGATGTACAATGCACCACATTAACTTTGAGTTTAAAAAGCGTATGAAATCACTGATGCAGAAAATGGTTGCTGATGACAGTCAACTTACAAAAATGCAACAGGAGATTGTAGGAGCCTTCCATGGGCATTACCAACACCTTTACCTATCATAGTACGCTGAACCTGTAACTGACCCCACAGTTTCTTGATTACTGCATGGTACAATTCCACCTGACGTGTTATCGATCTTACTGTACTACGCGACAGATGATGAAGTTCACGATGATATCTGTACAGAAGCATCTAACAAATTGCCTAGAGCCTACGGGCTCTCATTGCAACTTTTCAGGACTTCCCAACGAGCTGTTGATACCGTGCTGGACTGAAATTTGGAGAGTTTTACTGTCTCCTGACACCTGCCCAGTCTGTCTAAGTTCCGACAGTGGCAACACACAAACGTAAAGGAAGGAGTTGAGTGCGAGGCTATCGAATTCTGATGATGCTTAACAGTGACTTGAAAATTTTCACTCGGATGCTGGAAAACCATACGCGATGTTCAATACGTCACGTCATCTACAAGAACCTAACTACCCTGGGAGGTAAGTGTAATATCAGGCCTGCTCTGTGCCAATACAGAGACTTAATTTATCTGACAGAGTACCAGAACCTCTCACGTGCATTGGCCTCACTGGACTTCCGTTAGGTATTTGACCGTGTCGATTACAGAATATACGATATCCAAACACCTTTACTGATGTGATCATGTGACACCTACATGGGGCGCCATCACAGGTACCTGTCAATGGCCACCTTATGAGTGCCCTCCACATCAACCGATCGGTGTGCCAGGGCCGTCTTTTATCTATGGTGCCTTATGCTTTGGCCTTGGAACCTTTGCTATGTGGCCTGCACCAACGATTTACAGTACTCCAGTACTCCGGTTTGGCAGCTGAGCTTCTCAATCCATGACGTTCCTGAGTGAAGTGATGCTCACCAACCATGAGCTGAAGACATGACACAAGCCGTGTCCTGGAATGCAACATATGCAGTGGCATGAGAAAGTAAACTCATGATCGACAGGTCACTCAAGATGCCTATGTGGTTAGTTTTGTCATGAGACTACGTTGCCCCCTGACAGAGTGCAATACCTAGGACTGGAGTTCACAGCCGACATCCGGCGTTTAATAACACTGAACTATAGATGTTTATTGCTACTGACATGCACCAGCTTAGTGGATCAATGCTTCTGGCCCATGACTTTTATGTAGTGAGCACTTTAAGTCATTGTGTACTTAGCACAACGGCTTCCACACACCGCACCAACTCTGCCCATCAGGCACCGACTGGCTTGCAGATCCTTTGTCAGCAAAGGCATATTGTTTGGAATGAGATACTTCCTCATCCTACCCAAGGACAGAGGGTAGGTGTCTGTGACACGGCAGCGGCCCTCTACATCAGTACCCATCTACAGCTGCTGTTTAGATGCAAACTGAGCTTTTACAAGCTCTTTATGGTCGTGATGAAATCGGCAACCCTCCATCCACCGATTACGTTAGGAGACCTACAGGCTCCCTTCGGTCATTTCTGCCGAACCTGTTTCGATACAGACCCCAACCCCACTTTCTGCGATGGCGAAACGACTCTGTGGTGAACTATAGCGGTATCGCCGGCCTAATGTCATCAAATCCAGATACTCATAAACGCGGTAATTATTTGTCTAGGGGATGGTGCATCATCCCTTACTTGACCTTGAGGCAAAAGCTGCGTGATTTGAGGCTGTCAACAGGAAGTATGTGACACACAAACGCCTTTATAAGCTACAATTCGAGGCTTGATCCACTAGCCCTATAAGCCACGAGGTGGTTACCAGTGAACACTGTTTCACCTGTCATGAGGCACGTGTCGTGGCTTGTGTGCAAGATTTTAGCGTATATCCTACGTGGAACGCTGCACCATACCGTTGCACAAGTGTTTCTTCTCCTAGATGAAGCGTTGCACCCCGGGCTTGGACGAATGCAGTCTTGTGGATCTAGGGCCAGGCCGTGAAATATCGCTGCTGTGACGACCCCAAACACGTTCTTAATTTCTGGTGTTGTATCAATGAGCGGCAGCACGTCATTGTTTGCCACCAACAATACTGTCCACTTTTTTAAAATTATATGTGGAGTATATTACACCATCGACTGAAGAGCTGGAACGTCCCCGGCGAGAGAAGCTGATATAAGTGATTATACACTTTAATGAATGAACGTAGCACAACATGGACTAAAACTGAATCATACCCTTAGAAAAATTTATGAATTACTGTGCTGGTAAACTTCTTACGTTATTTGACTTTCAAACAGCTGAGCAAAACTCAACGTTCAAAAATGGCTCTGAGCACTATGGGACTCAACATCTTAGGTCATAAGTCCCCTAGAACTTAGAACTACTTAAACCTAACTAACCTAAGGACACCACACACACCCATGCCCGAGGCAGGATTCGAACCTGCGACCGTAGCAGTCCCGCGGTTCCGGACTGCAGCGCCAGAACCGCTAGACCACCGCGGCCGGCAAAACTCAACGTACTCAGACAGTTTTCTCTTTACTTACTCTGATCATCACTAAACTGCTACACAATATTTTTAGCGATAAGCAGTCTGACTTTCAATAATCGCTACAAAAGAATGGCCCTGACTAACAGTAACCTATACGTTTCATAAATCACTTACCTCACAAAAATCTTCGTTACTCAAACTACTGCAATACAGCGAGCGCCAATACTGCCAGCTAAATAAAATATTCTAACTACTGAATTCACTAACTACTGATAGGCATACTTAGCAAATGAAAGATTTTGACAGAGAACAAACAATGTATTTACCTTAATAGTGTTCAAAAGTCATAATATATATGTCATTTCATGACATCCCATCTTACAAATTTAGTTTTTCTGACACACACACGTCCAGATCATCCGCTCTCAAAATTCTGCCATCTCTCTCCCCACATCCACCACTGATGGCGACTCAACTCCAACTGCGCAACGTTACGCGCTGTTCACATCCAACTACGCAACACTACAATAGCAAATATTCCAAGAGTGCCAACCGGCAACAGACTGCACACAGCACAGTCAAGTATTTTCATACAGAGCGCAACGTGGCGTTACCGACATAAAAACCTAAACAGCCGACTTACATAGCCCCCATGCACCCACAAAAAATTTTTCAAATAGTTTTGGGCATTGGCCAATACATATTTGTTAAAAGTTTTTTATATTAACACTAACAAATACATCAATTGCACACATTTATCGATACAATGTTGGTCAAAAGAAAAATTATCTCACAGTCTATAAAGACAGTCCTGATCATTCATCACAGTAGTAATTGCAGTTTCTTTTTCTCAGAGGCTGAGCAGTAAAAGAAAATGCACACAGAAGAAGTGGATTTCCACGCAGCCTTGAAGAAGTAGTGTTGTCCATCCAATGGAAAGACAGTGCTAACTCTTAACATGCAGAGAGGTAATGGGCCACAACAGAGCAAAACCACAGCAGAGTCAGTCGAAGTTTTGAAGAATATTGGTAGGTAGGCCATCACAGAGCAGACCCACTATGGTCCTGGTACAGGTTATGGTATTGGTGGGCCACCAGAGATGCAAACCCACTGAAGTCCTTGTAGAGATAGTGGTATAGGTGGGCCATCAAAGGTGTAGACCCACTGTAGTCCTTGTAGGGATGGCCAGCAGCCATCTGTTGCGACTGTGCAGGTGCCCAATCACCATCGAAGGGTCTTGTGGACAATATAGCTTGTCCATAAACCACGACTTGTGCAGTCACAAACTTTTTGGAATGTCCTTAGACCCAGCAATGCTGTTACAGAGTGCCTTGTGGAATTATCAACACACGTGTAAATGCTAACAGTCCCCCCCTTTTTTTTACTTCTCACATATTATATATACTACGAAAGCAGAAACGTCTGCAGTGAAATGAAACTTAATTTGAAGAACTGGTGTCTATACAATTATGAATTTACAACATTAGAATACAGTCACAAAAGTACAGAAAACATCATTAAAAAACATATTATACAGATAACATTTGTACTGATATGGGCTTTACTAAAGAATAGAAATAAACATATAATCAGTGTTACAGGAATTACGACGTAAGTAAATACATAAAAAATTAGAAGAGCTTTCGAAACATAAATTTCACACATGAGCATTAAAACAAAAGAGAATAAATAATGTCTAAACATCTTGTAAAAGTAAATAACATAGTATTAGAAAAATTCTACAACATAACTCTTATCAGATAAACACATAAAGACAGGAAGAACACAAATACACAAGGGTACACAAACACATAGTGGAATAACACAAAAGGAAAGGACAGCCTTTGTTTTAATGCAGTATTTATCGTCTTTGATTTGCAAATAAAACTTTCTCTACTTCTTGGGGATCTCTCTTAGTTCATCATTATTCCCAAAAAGTCCTATCTATACCTGTTGTCCCAAACCCTATTGTTTTGTGCATATCCTCTTTCAAAATAATTATTCGTCATTTTACACCACTTTTTTTCACAATTTTTTTTCATATAACCTCTCAATGCATTTCGTCCAATTCATCACAACTCATTCTCTTATATAACCTACCCCCTCTTAAGCTAACTTGAATCTACTGAGCTCAGATACATAAACTAAGGGACGAAGCAATGGAGCAGCACAAATAAATTAACACAAACAGCAATTACAAAAACATGCAAATTGGCAAGGCAAGCAACAGTATATCTAAATTAGCAAAGTGAACGCAATGTTACAACTAATAAGAGGCAAAGTGCAGCAAAAAGAGAAATAAATCAATAGAAAAACTGGCTTAGCAGAGTAATACAAAGAAAAATTCAGTAGCACAATGCCTGGCAAACAGTGGCAGCAAATGCAATAACTTATATCTAAATCTAACAAAGCTCAGGCAGAAAACATATTACAGTAAAGATAGGAAATGACTAATACCTAAGTCAGATCTTAACACTAGAGTGATGCATTACAAAAACTTACTCTGTATGCAATTCCTGTGAAGGGAAATGTATATATGTGCTCCCTTTTCTAAGAAAGTATATCATAAAATTATTCTTTACTGGGTCTGTAGACAGAAAAATTTTCTATAAGTAAATCTATTAAATTTTATTTTAACCAGGGCTGCAGTGCAGCCAGAATCTAGATATTAAACAAAATGAGCAAATATATACATAAAGCAAGGCGTGAAACGTCTTTCACTAGCCATATGGCATTTCAAAGGCAGTAAAAAATCTCTCAACTAGCAAGACAATAGAAGTAAAATGTTTCTCATCATTTCATTAGGCACTTCAGTAAATATCAGAAATTACAACCTCCAAAGAGTAATCATATGTTTTCAAGTTTGAGTGTGTCGTATTTGCAATGTTTTCTACAAAGAAATGTCAATAGCAAGGATAATGGCCTCTTTTTTTCCACCTAATGGCTTTTTTTTCAGGTGACTGTCGCTCAGCTGGGTGCCCACAATTCATTAGTCAAGGTCACTTACCTTCCTTACTGACATATTTACAACAGAAGTTTCCACTACAATGACAGTTTGATACCAATAAAATTTCACACATCGAGAAATTACAGTAGAAATGTGTAGAAATTAAATTTCATGAATAGCAGTGTTGTGATACATTCACACATCTACACACATTTCATAACATTTAAGGTATGCTTCTTGGTTTTCAACATCCTTTTTCACAAATCAGAGTCCCTAACCACTACTCATTATTCCTTACCTTCTTACACATATACACTCCTGGAAATGGAAAAAAGAACACATTGACACCGGTGTGTCAGACCCACCATACTTGCTCCGGACACTGCGAGAGGGCTGTACAAGCAATGATCACACGCACGGCACAGCGGACACACCAGGAACCGCGGTGTTGGACGTCGAATGGCGCTAGCTGCGCAGCATTTGTGCACCGCCGCCGTCAGTGTCAGCCAGTTTGCCGTGGCATACGGAGCTCCATCGCAGTCTTTAACACTGGTAGCATGCCGCGACAGCGTGGGCATGAACCGTATGTGCAGTTGACGGACTTTGAGCAAGGGCGTATAGTGGGCATGCGGGAGGCCGGGTGGACGTACCGCCGAATTGCTCAACACGTGGGGCGTGAGGTCTCCACAGTACATCGATGTTGTCACCAGTGGTTGGCGGAAGGTGCACGTGCCTGTCGACCTGGGACCGGACCGCAGCGACGCACGGATGCACGCCAAGACCGTAGGATCCTACGCAGTGCCGTAGGGGACCACACCGCCACTTCCCAGCAAATCAGGGACACTGTTGCTCCTGGGGTATCGGCGAGGACCATTCGCAACCGTCTCCATGAAGCTGGGCTACGGTCCCGCACACCGGTAGGCCGTCTTCCGCTCACGCCCCAACATCGTGCAGCCCGCCTCCAGTGGTGTCGCGACAGGCGTGAATGGAGGGACGAATGGAGACGTGTCGTCTTCAGCGATGAGAGTCGCTTCTGCCTTGGTGCCAATGATGGTCGTATGCGTGTTTGGCGCCGTGCAGGTGAGCGCCACAATCAGGACTGCATACGACCGAGGCACACAGGGCCAACACCCGGCATCATGGTGTGGTGAGCGATCTCCTACACTGGCCGTACACCACTGGTGATCGTCGAGGGGACACTGAACAGTGCACAGTACATCCAAACCGTCATCGAACCCATCGTTCTACCATTCCTAGACCGGCAAGGGAACTTGCTGTTCCAACAGGACAATGCACGTCCGCATGTATCCCGTGCCACCCAATGTGCTCTAGAAGGTGTAAGTCAACTACCCTGGACAGCAAGATCTCCGGATCTGTCCCCCATTGAGTATGTTTGGGACTGGATGAAGCGTCGTCTCACGCGGTCTGCACGTCCAGCACGAACGCTGGTCCAACTGAGGCGCCAGGTGGAAATGGCATGGCAAGCCGTTCCACAGGACTACATCCAGCATCTCTACAATCGTCTCCATGGGAGAATAGCAGCCTGCATTGCTGTGAAAGGTGGATATACACTGTACTAGCGCCGACATTGTGCATGCTCTGTTGCCTGTGTCTATGTGCCTGTGGTTCTGTCAGTGTGATCATGTGATGTATCTGACCCCAGGAATGTGTCAATAAAGTTTCCCCTTCCTGGGACAATGAATTCACAGTGTTCTTATTTCAATTTCCAGGAGTGTACATCATTTAATGCACTCATAGAATCACTATGGCACCAAAAAATATGAACAGTTCACAAAGTACAGACAAAATACAATTTAATTAGTGTGAAGTTATCAAACTGTGTAATTGTGTAAACATGTGACACTTCTTCAATATTTCATCAAAATAAATACGTAGCCTAATCAAACTCGTCATATATCATCAGCTTAGTGATCATAAACATTCCCCAACAGCATAATACACATCGTCTTCGTAATAACATCAACATTGCAGCTTCTTTCAATAGTTTGAAAACCTAAAACTCTACTCATTTCAATAGTGTCATCTACCTCAAACATACTTCAAAAATCATGATCCCTTACCAAATACATCATTTAATGCTCTCATAGAATCACTATGGCACCAAAAAATATGAACAGTTCACAAAGTACAGACAAAATACAATTTAATTAGTGTGAAGTTATCAAACTGTGTAATCGTGTAAACATGTGTCACTGACATAGTAAAAAAAAAAGTTTAGGTCTCTCAGTTAAATGATCACATAGCTGTGTAATTCTGTGTTAGAGAAATATGGTACCAATGTGTAAAATTGTATAAGCAAATACCATATTAGCTAGGACTCCTAGCACTTGCCACTCTCTTAGTACACAAAGTAAACGTGTAACCCCTGAGGATTAATGTAATTACACACTCGAGTGTTACGCAATGGAATGAAATGTATCACCGAAAACTTTCTTTGTATCTTTGTAATTCAAAAATCTTTAAAAATAAATGTTTTAAATACAAAATTACTCACTCAAATATGTATACTGTAGCGCTAAACTGTGTGTCTTGTTGTAAGATAATGTCAGTTATTACTTAAAGTTAAAATGTGCCAAGTGTAGTAATTATCGTCATCCGTAAGTAAAGTTCTGTAGAAGTTAATGTACTTACCTCTTAATAAACAAAAGTGAAATGCTATGCATACAGATATCGTAGTTATTACATATGTTACCGTGATCAAGAAAGTGCTATACTGTGATGCATTGTTGTGCTATGAAAAAGGCTGTCACATTGTCACAATACCACAAAAGTTACTACTGAAACATGTTTTACTTTCCAGAAGAATTCAGAAAAGCTGTGCAGATATAAAACAGATACAGCGCAGAAGCAATAATATAAATTGTGTCACTCATTAGTAGCATCATGATATAATCGTGTAGCTGTCAAATAAACTAACCACTGTGTCATCTGGTATCTCTCAGGAAGTACTTTAAATCCAAAATGTATTTTCAAGTAAACCAAAATGTTGCATTAAAATCTCATTAGCAGTATATGTTCCAAACATGTAAACCTTATAGTCGTTAAGTAATCATGCAAGTAACAAGCCTGAATGTACACACACAAGAATACTGTATCGTCTGTTCACTATAACAATGCTTTCGTAATTACTGTCTAAATATGTTCCCTAGTTTCTAGACTGGATAGTTAACTTCAAAACATTGTTGCAAGTTAACAGTTTGTAGGTGTGACAAAGCATACTAGCAACGTGAAGTAAAAAAAGTTTATAGCAAACACTAAGTTAAAAAGCAGATTATCTCTCAATAAACAGTTTTACATGGGAATGTGGTGCAATCCTTTACTCTTCCTAGTAAACAGAATTTCAACTTCAACGCAATTATTATGTGGTATACGTCGGAATCTGTAAGGTCCATTGTAAATCAGAAAGAATTTGTGACTCAAGTGTTTCTTCTTATGTGACAATGAATGAGCTATAATGAGAACTTTCTGACCAATATATAATTTCTTTGCATTTGCTTTACCGTGTAGTTATCTCCTTTCGTATGCTGCAGAATTTATATTTTTAATAGCCAAATCAGTTATGTCTTTGTGTCGAAGTTAACGTGTATTCGGAAAAGGTACAAGCTCTCTGATTGTGTTCGGTGGTTCTTCATTCTTCAGTACAAGAATAGGTGGTAAGGCAGTGGAGTCATGAGGCATTTCATTCAGCATGTTTTGAAATAAGCGTAAATATCTGTCCCAATACTGATGCTTTCTGTGACAATAAAGTCTGCAAAGCTTATTGATTTCTTTCATAATCCAATCAGGTGGGTTAAAATGTGGTGAGTACAATGAAATGAAAACAGGTTTGATTTTATGATTCCGAAGCATGTGTGAGCAAACAGCAGATCGGAATTGCGGTCCGTTATCTGAAATGACTTTACTAACGTGTCCAACTTCACGTAAGAAATTTTTAACAAAGGCGTTGGACACAGACCGTCCAGTGGCTTTACGTGACGGTGTCAATGAAACAAAATTTGAAGTTCTGATAAGGGCTCCCAAGAGATTAACAGCAGCAAATTATTTTAATTGAGAAGGAATGATAGGAAACAACGGAGCACGATGTGAGACAGTTGATGGTTTAGCCTTTTCATAAAGTTTACAAATAGACAAGACTCTTCAAATTCTCTATTTCTTATTGTTAAAATAACAAGTCGTCCGAAGAATATGATAACATTTTCTTGAACCAAAATTTGCGTAGCTGAAATGAATGTACCAGATGAGCTTATTAACAAAATCGTCAGGAATGCAAAGTACCCATAGCTTGTCATCAACAGTGCTGCATTTGAAAAGTATGTTGTTTCTAACCAGAAAATAATGGCGAATCTATGTGTGTGTCTTTTCATGCCATTTACTTTTGATGTCTTCCCAAATCGGATCTTTATCTTGTTCATGAGCAATGTCCCTTAAACATGTGGTGATGAAGCCTTCAAAGGGGACTTTCTGTATGCAAAGAACACTGAAATTTTTCTCGAGGTTGCCTTCTGTGTTACTTTTCTCAAGCGCAGCCGGTGCGCGTGACATTGGGTCCTCAACAATGTTCTCCTTGCCGGGAATGTAGACTATTATGAAGTGGAATTCGTGCAGAAAAAATGCCCAATGTTTTAACCTGTCATGAATTAATTTTGAAGAAATAAGAAATTGTAATCCACGATGATCACTGTATACTTTACGTGTTTACCAGGAAGAAAGGAACAAAACTGGTTAAATGCCCAAACGATAGCTAAAGCTTCTAATTCAGTAAAGGAATAATTTTTTTCAGATTTCGTTACCAATCGGCTAGCAAAATCAATGGTTTTCTGAACAGTAGTCATTTTCTATGGCTTCTTGAAATAAATGGCCACCATGACCGACTTTAGAAGAATACGTGCTAAGGTAGAAATCTTGTGACAGATCTGGATGAGCTAGTACTGGCGCGTTAAATAGCGCTTCTTTCAAAGAACTGAATTCCAACTGTGCCTGTTCGTCCCAGTTCCAAATAGTATTTTTTCCAGGGAGAGAACAAAGTTTTGGTGTAACTAGAATAGGCATATTCAGAAATACGAGACCTACGAAATGTCGTGTGACGAGGGCCTCCCGTCGGGTAGACTGCTCGTCTGGTGCAAGTCTTTCGATTTGACGCCACTTCGGCGACTTGCGCGTCGATAAGGATGAAATGATGATGATTAGGACAACACAACACCTAGTCCCTGAGCGGAGAAAGTCTCCGACCCAACCGGGAATCGAACCCGGGCCCTTAGGATTGACAGTCTGTTGCGCTGACCACTCAGCTACCGGGGGCGGAGACCTAGAAAACTGCGGACTTGTTCTTTTTTTGTAGATGGAACTGGAATGCCTCTGATTGATTCTAACTTTTCAGGATCCGGCTGAATGCCTTCAGAAGAAATAATGTGTCCCAAAAACTTCGCTTTTGTCCTACCGAATTCAGACTTTTCCAAGTTAACTGTAATTCGAGAGTCTGGAAAAATACGTAACACACTCTTGAGTATGCGATTATATTATTCCCATGAGGCTTCTGCTATTAGAATATCGTCCACATATAAGGTGATGTGACGCTTTAAGAGCTCAGGTAATATGGAATGTAGCCCACGAATGAATGCTGCCGAAGAAATGTTGAAACCTAAAGGAAATTTCCGAAATTGATAACAAACGCCGAAACAAAGAAAGGCCGTGTTTTCTCTACATTCTGGATGAAGTGTGATCTGATAAAAGCTGGATTTGAGATCAATGGGAGACAACACTTTTGCACCATCAAAATTTTGAAGAACAATGGGAGACAACACTTTTGCACCATCAAAATTTTGAAGAAGTTCTTCCAACGTCTGCGGCCTGTCTGTTTCAGGAATAATAACAGTATTGATTTGACTCGAATATAAGACAAGCCTCATCGATCCATTTTTCTTCTCAACAACATATAATGGATTGATGTATGAGTTTATTGCAGGCGCAATAATTTCCTCATCAAGCATAGATTGTATCTCTGTTCTAACACGGGCCCTATAATGTGCCGGAATGACGTATGGTCTAACACAATATTTAGTATGTTCACGAGCACGAAATTGGTATTGAAATCCCTTGATTGTTCCTGTTTTGTGAGTAAAAACTGTGGAATGTGCTACTAAAATCTCAAAAAGGTCCTGCCCTTTCAGTGTCATTACAATTATCAGTTGTTTGAATTTTATTCTGAATTAACTCATTAAAATCAAATACGCCATCGATATCATCTCTGTCAGTACTTGCAAAGTGATTGTTAGTGTCAAGTTCCGTCGAAAATTCCGAACTGTTGTTTAACAGGTGGTAAAGCCGATTAATTTCCTCGTCATGGTTGGAGAGCAAATTTTCAAATTTCAAAGCTATTGTCTTACCTTCTTTCTCCTAACTTATTTCAGCATCGTGAAAGTTTAAGATTGCATTGTATTCATTCAAAAAGTCTACTCCCAGTATAATTTCCACCGACAATAATGGAACAACAAGAAAGTTCATAGAGAAACCGTGGCTTTGACAAAAGAATTCTAAGTTGTTGGCATACATCTACACTTTTTCCAAAGATTGCACATTGAAATTTAATCTTACGTAACGGAAGTGTGGGGAAATCATTCGATTTGTTGCATTTGCTAAAGGCTGTTTCACTAATTACTCAAATGGGACTTCCAGATTCACGTACTGCCGTAAATTTTACATCATTTACCGTAATCTGAATTACAGGATATGCAATGCTGTTAATGTCCCTAACGTCTTCCATTTATACGTAATTACTACCCACAGCGGCTACGTTGTCAGCTTCATTAGTACATTTTGTGGCTGCCAGCAGTGTGAGTGATTGCCTACTGTCTCTTTGTTGGGCGCCACGTTATGGGGATTTGGAGATCTAACTTCTACACACTCACCTTGTCAAGAGGTCCCTGCCCTGTGTGAATCCCGCCAGTTCTGATGAAATTCAGGTCTGTCGTTATCTCGATAGTTTCCATAGTTTCTTTTTTGTCGGTCATGTCGTGAAGAATTTCTCCCGGAGTCGTAACTGCACGGTGAACCATTGCGTCTGAAGTTTTTCTGTCTCCCTTGATAATGATTACTTTGGTTCCCATATTCTCTGTTTTCCTGATTGTCTCTGTCATAGTCATCACCATGGAGTGGAGATCTTTCCCTGTAATTATTACTACTCTGCCAACGGTTGTCATCCTGGTGGTGTCTGTTTTGGTCACGATTTGCGTTGTAAGAATAGCCTAGTCGTGTCCAGTTATTATTTCTTTCATCACGCTATTGCGACGGATGTAAACTGTAGTAGTTGTTCTCCTGGTTGCGCGTCCCGCGTTTGTCAATGTCAATTTCCAATTTTTATAAGAGTCCCTGAAAAGCTTCCATGTCGTCTTTGCAACGTCATGCCAAAATAATATGTCGTAAATGTTCAGGAAATTTGATGAAGCAAATGCAGATGAGTTCTGAGGGGCTGTATGAGTTTGACAGATACTGGTTCTTATGCAACATGCCTTCAAAATATTTGACAAGACTGGAAAATCCAGATTGATCAAAATGTTTCATCACTATGATGCTATGTTTTACTCGGTCTTGAGTAGCTTGAGACGAATATGCTGAGAGGAAGGCATGTTAAAATTCTCCTTCACTATGACAATCGTGAATGACCGATCGCATTCTTACAGCTGGTTCATTCTCTAAATAGCCACACATCAATCCTAGTCTGTGCTCTAATGACCAGTTGGGAGGAAATCAATGAGAGAATTGGTGAAGCCACGCTTGTGGATGAATGCCGTTGCCAGAATTCTTAAATGTTTTGAATTTATGTGTAGTAATGAAAAGGTTAAAGTCAAAGTCATAGTGACGGCGAGTCGCATATCGGTCACTGTTAAGTCGTGTCGGCGGTTCCATAACAAAATTCGGTGCACCTTACCAATTTATTTTATAATTTCCGAAATGCTCTGTGTTATTATTTTATGGCTTTTCCGTATTTCTAAGTCCTGCGAGTCTCCTCTGAAATATGTAATTCTTGTATTACTTGTGCCAACTGATCTTGTACTTCCCGGATTTCTCTTTTGTGTTGCGTATTAATTTGGTTCTGATTTTGTTTAAATTTCTTAATTTGTTCATACTCTTCTATGTCAGTGAAGGCTACGGGTCTTGTGGCATTCTGATCATCATCTATCTTCGTAGATAAGTTAGTGAACTTATCCGAATGTTCAGCTACTTTCTCTGATAATGAACTGATTTGTTCAGAGGGGTTTTCTGAACCAAGATTCAAAGTGTCCATTTGTGTTGAAAGCGTATCTACTGTGTCCTTCAAGTTTTCCTGAGATTTTGCAAGTTGCGTAACCGAATCGGTACTTGCAAATGAGTCAATTTTAGTTTGGAATGTGTCGTGATTTTCATGAACAATAGTTAGCAGCTCTTTTATGACTGCTTTGTGATTCTGTAATGCTTTTTCTGGTAATTCATTACACGGTGATGCTGATAAGCTAGGCTCGTCGTCACTATCATTTCTCAATTTACTTTGGAGCCTAGTGTTACGTTTTTCACACGCCATAATTATCACGTGTTTCACACAATAATAAGAAAAGCACAATTTGAAGAGCAAAAACAAGAAAACACGTTAACGTAGCACTGAAAATAATATCTAGTTAATTGCAAGCGCAGCTGCGAAATACTTGGTGCAAATCTACATGCATGCCACAACTGTTTTACTGCACAATAATGAAAAACTACAACTACAAAGGAAATTTTCTCTGCAATTACGCACTAGCAATAAACAATAGCTACACTAATTACACAAACTATAAGAAAAAATTGGAAGATTCCAGTGAGGTATCCTCGGCTCACGGTCGACACATAAAACATCCCCTTAGAGAAATTTATGAATTACTGTGCTGGTAAACTTCTTACGTTATTTGACTTTCAAACAGCTAAGCAAAACTCTACGTACTCAGACAGTTTTCCCTTTACTTGTTCTGATCATCACTAAACTGACACGCAATATTTTTAGCGTAACGCTATCTGACTTTCAACAATCCCTACAAAAGAATGGCCCTGACTAGCAATAACATATACGCTTCATAAATCACTTACCTCACAGAAATCTTCGTTACTCATACTACTGCAATACAGCGAGCGCCAATACTGCCAGCTAAATAAAATATTCTAACTACTGAAGGCACTTACTACTGATAGACATAGTTAGAAAATGAAAGATTTTGATAGAGGACAAACAACGTATTTACCTTAATAGTGTTCGAAAGTCATAATATATATATCAGCTCATGACATCCAGTCTTACAAATATCGTTTTTCTGACGCACACACGTCCAGATCATCCGCTCTCAAAATTCTGCCATCTCTCTCCCCATATCCACCACTGATGGCGGCTCACCTCCAACTGCGCAACGCTACGCGCTGTTCACATCCAACTACGCAACACTATAATAGCAAATATTCCAAGAATGCCAACCAGCCACAGACTGCACACAGTACAGTCAGTGATTTTCATACAGAGCGCAACGTGGCGTTACCAGCATAAAACCTAAACAGCCTACTTACAAAACAAGTAAATACGCCAGACGTCCCGGCGCTACTTTCCATGGTGCGTCACTTACACCGCGTCTGTTATTATTTTGTTTCTCATATTTCTCGTCAGTGCCCATAACGCTCTGGAACTGTCATGTAATTTTCCCCTTCCGCCTTAATTCCTCGTATCATAGGTCTTCCCTTAACACAATTGTTGCTTATTGGCTGTAAACTATTATATTTGTCTTTGTTTTTGGTTTGCCGCGTACTGCCCCTTCTCTCCCTTTTGCTCGAGGAGTCACGAGGATGCTGTGGTGAGGCCTTGGTTTGCGACCCGTGCCCACTCGGGCCCCTAACCTCCCACCTCCTACATACTCCGGAGTGGAAAGAAAAGTTAGCACACGAGACTGCTCAGCGATTTGCTCGGGCTTGGAGTTTCATCCCTACGTCCCGTGTCCAATGTTATAACCTCTCCCTTGTCCTGATTTTCAAGCCAAACGAAGGGCACGTTTAGTGAAACCGTCTCTGGCGCGCCGGTTGAATTTGTGGGCAACGGCCTGATTGTGTAACTTCAATGGTAATTAGATAGCATCACAACGTATCAAATTTTTTAACAATTATTTCTCAGTAGAGCCTACCCATACAAGCATTGCAGAACGTTTCTGACCACTCTGTACGTTGAAGCAGAACACTTTTAGTTAAAGAAAGTCGAAAAGTGCAAAAAGCTCTTTCAAAAGTTGCTCGTTCATGTATAGATACAAGAAAATGAATTAGTTAAATTTATCTGGGAAGGAGGAAGAAATTTTAAGCGTATGTTTAACTTTAATAATACCGCCACCTCGTCTCTTCAGGTACTTAGGAAGAGACTTTCACCAAAAAGCATTATACATTATTTACTACTTATCTTTTGGAAAAACTTACTTGCTTTATGTGTTGATAATTATTTCTTTACATTTCATTAGACTTATACTTTCTTGTCATGCCTGAATAACAGATTGGCGTCACTTGAATTTAGGTAAACATAGCTGTGCTGGTCTTCCAGCCGGAGGCGCTTTCAAAGTTAAGAGAAGCCCACGGTACACAACCTACCACGAGAAATGGACTCAACGGATAAATCACGAAAAGATTGTGCAATAAAATGGAAAACATTCCTTCGAGAAGAAGCACTTTGAAACTGTCGCTGAGCTGAGATTGTCAAAGTGCTGCGGAAGCCAGCCGAAGAAAAAGGAGGGAGTTCCAAGAGTAGCGGCTTAGACCACTAATCAAAGCGTTCTGGGTCCCGCGCTTCATCCCAGCCAGTGCTGAAATTTTAAATAAGAAGTTTTAGCAATGGTAGGCCCGAGTTCGTCTATAAGGAGTCACAGTCGTTCTACCAATGGCCTTGTCAAAGAGGACGGAGGAGTCTACTCTGGTATGGGGCATCGTCTTACCTTTGGCATGGGAAATTGTCCCTTAACGACGGAAGAATGAGCAACGTTCAAAGATGTAGAAGGCAGTGGAAACCACTGCATTAAGGACTGTTGAAAAAGTGTAGTCACAGCATTTGCGGCCTTTATTGAAAATTATTATGATAATATCTCCGTATGGAAAATATTCCGGTTTAGTCTCCCACTCAGGTCTCTGAAAGGAAACTGCTATGAAGGAGGTGACCATGACTTAAAGTCTGAATAATCAACGAAACCAAATATTTAATGTCAGAACCCTGAATAAGGTAGGGCAACTACAAACTCTGAAAAGAGGAATTCAGGGATTCGTATTAATGTAGAGAGGGACCATGAGGTAAAAACTGAAACAACAGAAGGATTTTTGATCAGACGAATATAAGCATCTATCAACAGGAAACATTCACTTCCCAACGGTAACGTTTGACTAGTAAACAAAATGTCCTTGGTTCGGCGTTAGAACCTAGCCACTGCTTATATTTTGAATAAAAACGGCCAGCAATATGGCCCAAGGCTTATGGGGTAAGAATCACCATCTCTCTGCCAGCGAAACCACGCCTAAAAGTCGAAAGAATCAGCAATGATCAGTAGCGTAAGGATGCAGAAGGCAATGGAAACAATTGATTTAAACACACATAAAGAGTATCCACAGGATATATGGCCTGTAACTGAGAAATGATCTCTCTATTAGCAAAAGATTTCTGATGAATCCCCCATTCGGATCTCTAGAAAGGGACTCGCAACGAGGAGGTGACCATGAGAAGAGTAGCCAACGACCGATAACATGCCAGAGTCGGGCCATGGAATGGCAGAAATTTGTCATATTTAGGAAAGTTGGTGTAGTGGAAAGAAAATGAGGATTTCCTGGCTGACGAATACAGGGTAACATCAACAGCAGCAGAAAATGTAACGGGAATAGGAAATGAAAAGAGACAGAGGAGGCTACCGTCAACAGTTCAGTGATCGGAGTGTTCTCATCACATTCGATTACAAACCAACGCTGACAGCTATGGTTGCGGTGCACATGCCAAAGTCGCAACCAAAAGCTGAAGAGGAAGTGCATGAAGACACTGAACGGGTAATTCGGTAATGTAAAGGGAGATGAAAATCTAGTTGTCATGGAGACTAGAACGGTGTTGTAGAGGAATGAATGGAAGAAAGGGTTACGGGAGAATATGGGCTTGGTAGAAGGAAGGACAGGAGAATGGGGCAACTGAGTTTTGCAATTAATTTCAGATAGTTGTAGCGAATACTATGTTCAAGAGCCACAAAAGAAGAATTTATTCTTGAAAAAGACGTGGTGCATGGAATGTAACTCCACAGAAACCTTTGGTAACAGAAGATGTTCTTCAGGTTGGCAAATGGGTCAAATGGCTCTGAGCACTATGGGACTTAACATCTGTGGTCATCAGTCCCCTAGAACTTAGAACTAATTAAACCTAACTAACCTAAGGACATCACACACATCCATGCCCGAGGCAGGATTTGAACCTGCGACCGTAGCAGTCGCGCGGTTCCGGACTGAGCGCCTAGAACCGCTAGACCACCGCGGTCGGCGTTCTTCAGGTGATCGACGAAAGAAAGAAGTACAAAAATGTTCGTAAATGTCAGGAACAAAGCAATAAACGTCCTTAGGAATGAAATAAATTGGAAGTGCACGAAGAAGCCGCGAAATTTCTGCAGGATAAATATAAAGATATCGAAGAACAAATGATTGTTGGCAGGTCTGACTCAGCGTATAGAAATGTCACAACAATCCTAAGTGAAATTAAAAGCAAGGATGGTATCATCAATAAGAGAGTAATGGAAACTTCAATCTTAAATGGAGATAGTGCATGGGAGGAAGGAATACACGGAAACCCTGTATTAGGGGAAGGACGTGTCTGATTACACGACAGAAGAAGAAATTGGGATCTATGTGGTAGACATAGGGGATCCGGTTATAGAGTCAGACTTGGGCAGAGCTTCAGAAGACTTGAAAACTAATAAGGTGAAAGGAGTAGGCAACATTTCATCTATTTTTTGAAATCAGTTTTAGAAGTAGCAAACCAAACGACTATTCAAGTTGGTGGGTAGAAACAATGCAACTACTCTTAGACTTTGGGAAGAATACCATCTACAGAATAGGGGAGATAGGAAGGACAGATAAGTGCAACAACTATCGCACGATTCTTTCAACAGTTCTCGCATCGAAACTGCTGACAAGAGCAACGTACAAGACGAAAAGATAACTCTTGATTTGTTGAATTACGAACTATTTTGCTTTAGGAAAGGTAAGTGGCAGTTCTCACTTTGAGCTTGACAATGGAAGGAAGACTGAAGAGAAATCATTTGTCGACCAAGGAGACGCGTTGTACGGTGTAGAATAGTACAAGAAGTTCGAAATTCTGAGTCAAATGGGAGTAAGGTAAGGCAGGTAAATTGGGTAATATACAGTACAAGCGAACCCGGCACTACTTCGCAACCGCTAAATATGTTTTGGAATTGGATATACGTCCTAACCTCTTTCTCCTCTCCCTCCCCCCCCCCCCGCCCCCCTCTGTCTCCATCACCTCCCTCCTCTCTCCCTACATTTTCTCCTCCCCCTCCTCTCTGGCCATCTCCAGTAACCTCCACTCTCTTCGACCTTGAGCCTTATTAATTGTTATTGTAAAGAAAATCTTGACTGGCAAATGAAGTTTCTCAGGATTTGTGGGTAAAGCAGAATTAGTGGGTAAAGCGGTTGGGATCATGGGTGTACAGGATACAAATTTGCGAAGATATTGTTTCCAGAATAGTTATTTCGTACAGTTTTAATTTGCGAACGTTTAGGATCACAATATGATTCGGTTTCCGTAGTATTATTCTAATCATGAGCTGAAAAGCCATAAAGAGAATTCCGTCTTCTGTTAAAACCGACTGCGAAGAGGAACGCAAAACAGCTCATCGTTGTATAAACATTTTTTATTTAAAACTGTATGTAAGTGGAATGAATGTGAAACAGTTTATCTGAGGGTCTAAATGCCCTGTTATTGTTGTTAAAACTGACTGCGAAAAACAAAAGTAAACAGCAAATGTCACAGCACAGCACAGCACTGCATTTTCTTTCTCGCAGTGGCTTTTAAAATAACTATCATGTAAGTATCTTGGCAGATCCGTTATAATTTATGCTAGTTTTTCAAGTGCACAGTGCTGTAAGACCGTATGTATAGAAGGTTAGGCAGTGATTCGGTTTCCGTAGTATTATTCTAATCATGAGCTGAAAAGCCATAAAGAGAATTCCGTCTTCTGTTAAAACCGACTGCGAAGAGGAACGCAAAACAGCTCATCGTTGTATAAACATTTTTTTATTTAAAACTGTATGTAAGTGGAATGAATGTGAAACAGTTTATCTGAGGGTCTAAATGCCCTGTTATTGTTGATAAAACTGACTGCACAGTGCACAGTGCTGTAAGGCCGTATGTATAGAAGGTTACGCAGTGACCATATATAGGCTTATAATGAGTGTGTTCCTACTATTTTCCGCAAGTCTAATATGTATATATATGTATATTTGCACTTCAAAGATGCCTCAGTTCATTGCGTTCGTACAGAAGCAGAGTTTTTAGGGTCTCCTCAGGCTCACACAGTACTGGATGAGAGTTTTTGGTACCAGAGCACCACATACATTTCACTCCTTCTTCTCGTTTTAATGCATTATAACGCCTACATTTTTTATCCATCCCCGTACGATGACTTCCTTATGATTAACATAGTCCGTTAAGGCTCGTAGTTCACTTGTAGAGGTATGACGTCTCTGTTCCCCGTACAGACTTTTAACGATGCCGTCGTCGTGACTCTTCAAACGTCTCGGAAGCTACAGAGACGCGTGGCGACCAGCACCTAAAATGCGACGGGCTTTTGAATGTTCCAGCGTCTCTGTACCTCTGAAGGACGCATCACGTTTTGCACCCACGATCCGGGGGATCTCAGGCGGTTCCGAGGTTTCTTGTGTTCGAGTAATTATTGCAAATCGGGCTCTATGCGCTTAATCAGGCTGAGTTTTTCCGTTATTTGAACATACAAGACCGCCGTGACTGTTAGAATTCTTTTTTAGAGAACACGACCGGCTTCGGAAATTAAATTTGCATCTTCATGTGCTTCAAGTCGAAGGATTACAAGTTCTATTTAAACCTTATAAAGCCATTCCCAAAATTTGTATACAGGTATTTAGAGCTTCTGACTTACGTATGGGGAAGTGTCTACGATAAATTGCATAGGGGGCTAAGGCCATCCCCAACTTCACTGTAGACAGCCTGGGGAGGAAACGTCGCTGTTGCCGGTGCGCACTCATGTTGGGAAAGGCTAAACAGTTATCCACAGACAAAATTCCTGTCTAATATCTCACGAACTATTAAGCGTTCTGGCTTCAAAGACAGACTTCAACGCTGAGGGAAATGCTTTCTGCAAGCCGACACGTGCCGGCCTAGTTAACAGTAGCAAAGTACCTCTCTGCTAAGCACCGCTTCCTAAATGGACATCGTGTCCTGTACTGGCACCGAGGAATCACATGTTTTCCCAGTTACATTTCCTCTAAGTATTCTCTCTCCCGGGTATTGTCTCGCGTCTTTATTTAAATAAATACCTTGACGGGAGAGCACACCATTCCGGGATCGTAAAGTTCACAATCACCAAGCAGGTCGAGAAGTCCAGCACTCATCTGACGCGTAAATTCTCCGATTTACGTGGAAAACTGATTATTCGCTGATTTCAGTGTGTTAAATGAAGTTCCAATATGAACAGAAATGTGTAAAGTCACATTATATTTATGTGGAAGTTTCACGTTAATCACTGATTTTACAGTGAAAAGTCAGTGACTTGCTGTAAGTTTGTCACCTGATGTCATTTAGAAATTTTGTGGAAAGGTCTGATGTTAAGTATATATCATTAAACACGGATGGGTTCTACTTTTTGCGTGACAACATCGGAACGTATCAATGCTGTCTTCTCGTGTAACACATAATCGTCACTGTGATGTACACCGATATGATGTCCCAACAGTCGTTCCCATTTTTTCAAGAACTGACAGTATACCTCGTATTTCTGACTTCTGTACAAATTATATCGCTTTTCTCTCGTATTTCGATGTTCGGCTTAGAAATCCAGTGGAAACATCTGATGTCATTATACTGCAGGAGTCCTTATGCAGTACATACGGAGTACATCGTATACTGCTGTTGTCGTTATCGTTGAGCTGTCCGCGTTCGAGACGGGACCACGTCAGCTGCATGACTCATAAAACAGTAACGTGTACAAACAGCAGCACTAGGCTTTCTTGGTAATGAGTGAGCGTGCTGGAGGACAGCCATCCGTGCGCACTGTTTGTAACAGGGCGCATGACTTCTATCAGATGAAGACACTCGCTACTATTCTTGCAGATGAAAGCGGCCGCCACGCTTTGCACAATTAGTTGACGTGTTTCAAAAGTCAATGTAATTCGCGGCACAGTCATACAGACGGGAAAATTGAGAAACAAGACGAAGTCGTCACACCCTACTTAAAACGCCATGCATATGAATACCCTGCAACGAGCTATACAGTGCATGGTGGAAGGTACATCACATCAGTATTACCGCTTATCCTTCTGTCCGAACCCTACACGCTGATCGAATAAGAAACTGATTATATACATCCATACGTACCCTAATCCACCCCTATGTTTCCGAGAGAAATACGCCGTCCTTCTCAGATTTTTCTCTCCTGACACAACTGAATAGAATATGCCGGTAGTGGGACAAGGGAGGTGTCACACCACTGCATTGTTGCCAGATTCATTCAAGATGGCGGCGATGACGTCATCCAAGATGGCGGCATGTAGACTTGGCAACAGCGCATGACGTGATCCAAGATGGCGGATTTTGGCGGGAAATTGGGTCAATTGTGCTACATCTACTAACTTAACCTCCAGAAAAAATGGCGGGAATTTTTAATTTTGGCGGGAAAATAGACCAATTGTGCGATTTCCACTAACCTAAGCCTCCAGAAGAAAAAATGGGGGGGGGGAGTTTGAATTCCAACAGCATAATGCATGCAAAAACCATACTTGTCTTTATTATTATTGATTATCATTTATTAACATTCACTAGCATTTATTATTATTTAAATAGACCAACTGGGCTACTTCCACTAACCTAAGCCTCCAGAAAAAATAGGCGCCAAATTGAAATTCCAATGGGATAATTCAAGCAAAACCGTACTTCTCTTTTATTATTATTATTTATCATTTATTATTATTATAATTATTCACCTGCCTCCACTAACACAGAATCAAGATGTCCGATTTCCACGGTCAGAAAACCATTTCCTTTACACCCACGACAAAAATCTGTCCCAACTTCATATTCCAACACCATAATCTATCACAAGTACGAAATAGCCCACATTCCCACTCACTTTTTTTTTTCACTGCTAACCTACCAAAATCGCATCAAATAATAATAAATTGCACTTGTACTAACGTAAGTCACCTCCTGTGAATTGGCAGGAAAAGAGGATGGTAGTCTTTATTTCAATAAGTATGGTCATCACTTGTTCTCTATCTCACTTAGTACGCACATCTTGGAGATGGCAGCTGCACCCAGTGCACTCACCACGACGTTCACACAAGAACTGGTTTAGTTGAAATCGCCGCTAGCAGTGGGACCTACTCCTACCCGCCACGGTCGCTGCAGGTAAGGGAACGACCGCATACCCCCATGTCATGGCAGGTCCAGCATTCTCGTCAAGAACAACAACATATTTTCCCGGACAGGGGAGTCCACGCTCTCTCCAAAGCAGCACGTTGAAACCTGCACATCTCTACGAAAGAAAGAAAGCCATCCCACACGTTTCCCGCCAATTTTCTTCCTGCAGGACACGTTGCACCCTGTCCATACCTACCTCACGACTGCCCTTGTAAAAACTTGTTTTGCTCACAGATGCTGTCTACACGTTTCCCACCAAAAATTCTTTTTCCCTAACAAGTCATTACCTGCCAAGACCAACCGTTCACCATCTACCACGTGTGTTTCTCGGACAAAGAACGCACTACCACGCTTTTCGCACCAAAAGCTATTTCCGTAAGACTGTAATCTTCCACAACAGCACGTGTGTTCGGCCCCAACTTAATTGATCACCCTATTCTCATTATCCAAGCAATATCCTTCTATTACCAACACACTCCTGTACACATGAGCGATCGCACGTCCCTAGTCGAGTGCACAATCAATTAATTTAACACAAATTGCCCATCACGGATTAATTAAGTCGACCAATTAATTAACCTCTCTCGTCCGAAAATGCAAAGTTCACATCGACCTCGAATCAATTTCGTCCACCTGGACCTCGAATGAAATAGTTAAACTCTCTACTGACCACTACATCCCCTTACAGATCCATGTTTATTCGCTAACATGTACTAATGTGTACCCCACTTCTAGCAAACAAAGACGCTAAACTAAGTCACCTATGCATCTCTCTCTCGTGCCACGAGCTCGAGGCCGCCCACGTCACAGTCTTCACCTTTATACTCTCGTCCCACATACTCCACTGTAAATATTCTAACTATGAACCGAATACGGTTGTTCAGTCCACGCCATCTGGGACATGGCCATAGCACGCCTTCCAGTACCTACTCCGACAACATCGCTCGCTCCACATGTAGTTAACCGCGACTACTGTGAGTCGATCTAACGCGAAGTTCGCAACTCAAATCCCCATCTGCGCAAAATAAGAACTCAACCAAATTCTATATATCTGTTCACAAATATTTAACCTTATCTTTACCAAGAAAAAAAAACAGCTAACAGTATTCATCCCCAAAACATTTCCTTCAGCGCTATTCTTAATACCATTAAATCCAATTACACCAATATAACATACTTTTAATGATAAATCACCCGTCCTAACACACTTTACTATCTCAAATCCTCAATTCACTCTTCATTCTAAATACGATCAATTATTTTTCGATAATTTTATAAAATGCTCAGCTCTTCACCATGTCTGGGAACCATCTGACTAGTTCAGCTTTTACCTACTAGGGGCGCTAGTGAACTCATTCACATTCACATTCACATTCAGAATTCTCAACAGCCATTCGTTCAACCTAAGATCATGTGATAATATGTCATCTCACTTATATAAGGAGTCACCCCCTGGTCATCTTTCTCACTCTTCAGCTGTCCGCCGCGTCGTGCGTTTGTTCTCGTGTGTGTGTGAGCTGTATCTGTTTCGTTAAGATGAAGTGCGTTAACAACACCCAGGAGTCTGCTGCGAAGAGACTTAGACTCCACGATTCGCCATTGTCGAGTAAGTAAATAATTTTTATATTTCATTATCATTTTTCCTTTATATCTTATATATTCTCCTTATTAATTATATATCTCATTGTTATAGCTGAACACGCAGACTTTATCACTGAGTCTGAGGAGTGGGCTGGAGTGCAACAAGCCCTCCCGCTCCAGCCACAGCCAGAATTGCCCTGTGAGTATAATTTTAATTCTAGCTTGTTCATCGTTTATATTAACCATTTAAAAATTTGTTTTCTTATTTCGTAATTTTTTTTTCTGGTAGATCACTTAAGGCAATTCCAGCTCGAGCTAGAAGCAGAGCTCGGGGCTATCCCACGTAGCCCCCTACATAATTGGGTTCAGCCCCCAGTTCCAGAACACTATCTCTAACGTGAGTATACTGAAAAATAAATCTTCTTTGACTCTACCTATCCTTATCTTTAAAAAAAAAACTAAAATTTTGATTTCATTCTGTTACAGGAAGCCCGATTGATGATCTCATAGCCGTTTATCTTGAGATCGAGACCATTCGACGGGAAATAGAACAACAACAACAGCCCACTCATAAGTTCTATTATTTTTTTAAAAAATACCTATCTTTAATAATAATAATAATAATAATAATATACTTCTTTCTTTTTCTCTAACAGTTCTATTTATAAAATATTTTGTTTGTTTGTAATAGATGATTATAAACAATTAATGGATGATGGGCTTGATGAGATTTTTGAGGGAGCAGTAGACTGCCCGATGAATTGTTCACGCCTTGGAGTCAGTGCCAAAAAGGTAATTAGTCCCTCTCCTTATAACCAGGTTTGTTATCGTTACAATTCACATACGTATACAATGTACTTATTTACTTTATGTCTACAGAGATCGACTCTCAGCATGCTGTTGTGCGCGTGCCTGTCGCGGTGGCTAAACTAGCAAATCAGCAGCGCCCCTGGAGGCGTGCGTCGCCGTTCAAAGTGCCCCTTGTCGCCTCACGTGAAGCTGCCGCTTCTGTCAAGGTCGCCGTGCCCGACCGCTCTCCTGCTGGGACTTCCCCCAGGCCTCCACGTGCATCAGCCGCCGTCACGGACCCAGCCCCCGGCCGTTCACACTGGGGTACGCCCGCTGGTCCCTCGCAGCGGCCAGCACGTGCATCACCTCCATCGTGTGAGATACAGCGCGCCTCACCTGCTTATAGCTCTAGTATTAGTGATCCTGTGGCTAGTGGCAGTTCTCTCTCCCGCCCTTTTAGAGAAGTAGATCAGGTCGGGGACACCATACCGGAGTTACAGTACTCGGCAATTGCCGACACCTTCGAGGAGCATATCTCGGTCACTAGGATCGGAAACCTGCCAGGGGGGTACCGCGATCCTGTTGGATTTTTAAACGCGTGCCTCCCTGTCCTACAAACCGAGCTCCTCAAGGTAGTCGATAATCCGCGTTATCCCGGCGTTAAGTGCAGTGCAGTGCTCTGCATTGAGTTATCACATGCCCCCAAAGATCAGTCTGGTGATGGAGAGACTGGCATTCACTATCTTTGGGGGGATAGTGGCGTGATAACAAAGAGCACATCGATCGTCGAGTGGTTTCGTAAATCCACCTTGAGTGTCATATTGGGCCGGTTTTCCGAGATGGTAGTCAGTGGCTCAGCTAAGGCACTCAGCAGAGGTCTACACCAGGACATCCATATCAATGTCCACGATCCGTTAAATGGAGGGTCTAGCTATATCAAGCTCCCTAGAGATATAACTAACAAGAGGGCGTGTATTAATGTTGAAAATATAAACGGTCACGCTTGTTTTGCATGGTCAATCCTGGCTTGGCAAAGAAACTACAATTACAGAGATCATCCTGAACGTCCGGGTATATACCATGTAGGTGATAATATTCATTCCTGTTATAACTTCAATGGTATTGAGTTCCCCATCAAGATCCAAGACATACCTAAATTCTAGACACAAAATACCGGAATATCAGTACACGTTTATGGCCTGTAGAAGAAGAAAAGCAAGTCAGACGAACAAGACAAGCATGTTGTTATAGGACTTCTCCTTTTCTCCAAATTTGCTGGTGAGCGTGAGCTGCATGTAAATATGCTTCTCTTCTCTGAAGGTGATAATTACCACTACGTCTGGATCAAGGACATATTCCGCCTCCTTTATTCCCAGTTAAGTGACAAATGGTGTAAAAAGCATATTTGTTTAAGGTGTCTCAATTATTTCTGCTCTGAACAGTTATTATCAACAAATCTAGTAGACTGTACCTCCAAGGATGCGGTACGTGTTATTATGCCTACCCAGGAAAACAAATTCATAAAGTTTACGAATTCTCAACACCAGGAGCAATGTCCGTTTGTTGTGTACACCGACTTTGAGTGCCTCCTCGCTCCTATGACCCGCTGTGAAAGCGACTCTACGACCTCCCACACCACGTTTACAGAAAAACACGTACCTTATGCGCAGTGTACCAAATTGTATCATCATATGACACCAACCTTCCCCGATACAAATCTTACGTTGGCGATAATCCATCGATTTGGTTGCTCTCTGAGCTTGAAAAATTTTCACTGGAAGTTGATAAGCTGTACAGCGGCAACGTTCCAATGACCAAATCGAAGAAGAATGAAGATTTGTGTAATAAAGCCACCGAGTGTCATATTTGTGAGCTGCCGTTGGACAGAAAAGCGGAAACTCCTCGTAGGCTTCAAAAATGGTTCAAATGGCTCTGAGCACTATGGGACTTAACATCTGAGGTCATCAGTCCCCTAGAACTTAGAACTAGTTAAACCTAACTAACCTAAGGACATCACACACATCCATGCCCGAGGCAGGATTCGAACCTGCGACCGTAGCGGTCCCGCGGTTCCAGACTGAAGCGCCTAGAACCGCTTGGCCACAACGGCCGGCTCCTCGTAGGGACCACTGTCATCTTCAGGGAAATTCCGTGGCGCTGCTCACAATGCGTGCAATTTGAAGTACGAATTACCTTGGCACATACCAGTTTTCTTTCATAATGTAAGTGGGTATGACACTCATTTTCAAGTTGAGCACTTGTCAGATTTCGGTTTGGAGAAAGATCAGGTGAGTATCCAACCTGAGGGCGTTGAGTAGTATATATCATTCTCCAAATGAATGACGCCTAGAATTACGCTGCGCTTCCTCAATACACTGCTTTTTATGCAGGCACCACTACAGAAACTTGTTGAAACTCTACCTCTGGCGGATATGCATATCACTCGAGCTGCATTTCCCGACGAGGAAACGTTTAAACTTGTGACTAGGAAAGGGGTTTTTCCATACGAGTATGTCAATAGTATGGCCAAACTCAACGAAACCAGGCTACCCGACATAACTGCATTCTCCAGCAACCTCACAGGCGACACGATAACGAATGCAGAGTATGAGCATTCCGTGATATCTAATTTAGGAGAATGCACGTCTTTACATGGACACAGACGTGCGCTTGCTTGTGGAAGTTTTTGAGAAGTTCCAGAGTCAATGTATGACCACATATTCTCTGGACCCTGCCTTTTATTACATGGCACCTGGGTTGTCTTGCGACGCGAAGTTCAAGAAAACGAATTGTTGACCGATCCCGACATGCATCTTTTCTTTGAACGAGGGATCCGTGGGGAGCTCTGCCAGTGTATTCATAGACACGTGAAAGCAAATAACCCACGGATGGGTGACAGGTTTAACGCATCCATTGATTCAAGTTGTATATTGTATCTTGATGAGAATAACTTATACGGACGCGCTATGAAGCAATGTCTGCCCATTGGAGAGTTTACGTGGCTCTCCGAAGATGAATTCAAGGAATTAGGTGGAAAAATCAGGGGGTATGGCCGCCGATTCTGATGTAGGGTATGTTGTGGAGTCAGAACTCAAATACCCTATTAGTTTGCATGACGCACATGCTGATTTGCCGCTGTGTCCAGAGAAACTAGTTCCGTGAGGAGGTTCCACACCGAAACTGATGACAACGCTGGGAGACAAGCAGAGGTACATCATTCACTATCTTAACCTCCAGCAATGCCTCAGCTTGGGTATGGAGCTGGTTAAAATCACCCGCGCCATCTCCTTCAAGCAGTCCCCATGGATGAAGGAGTATATTGATCTGAATACGAGACCGAGAACTTCCACGTCCTGTGACTTTGAGAAAGATTTCTATAAATTAATGAATAATTCAGTTTTCGGAAAAACTATGGAGAATTTGAGGGAACGACGTGAAATTTTTATTAGAACGCAATGGAATGGGCGTTATGGCGTACGAAAATGCGTTGCCAGACCAAATTTTAAACGGGTCACCATTTTCAATAAGAATTTTGTTGCTGTGGAGATGGCTAAAACTGCAGTACAGTTTACTAAACCTATCTATGTGGGGATGTGCATACTAGACCTATCCAAACTCCACATGTACCGCTTTCATTAAGAGTTCACGAAAACTCATTTTGCAGATCCTAAATTACTTTATATGGATACAGATAGTTTCATCTATTGGGTGAAGAACTGCGATCCATATGAAGTAATTAGGTACCACGCCAATGAATTCGACACGTCTTCTTTTGCGGCCGATAATCCTTATGATATTGTTCCGCAAAACAAGAAGGTTATCAGTCTCATGAAAGACGAGTCGAATGGATTGCCGATTGTGGAGTTTGTAGGTCTTCGGTCCATGATGTATGCATATCGCACATTGGAAGGTCCCACTCAGAGACGGGCTAAGGGGGTGCGATGGATGGCATCACGAGCTCTGTCTATCGAAGACTATTTGCAGTGCCTACGTTGTGGTTTTCGCGGTGCTGAGTTGCAGCCGCCGCATATGGTCCGGCAAACTAGTATTCGTTCGATAGCGCACGAGGTGTACACTGTGCTGCAGTTTAAAATCGGTCTGTCGCCTCACGACGATAAAAGGGTCATCTGTGATGACGGCATTGAAACTCGCCCGTACTCACACTACTCACTTGTAGCGGGAGAAGGGGTGGGGGACTCTGATTGAGATGGAGAGAGAGGTAGTGAGAGAGAGATAGGGAGAGAGAGAGAGAGAGAGAGAGAGAGAGAGAGAGAGATGGTGAGAGTGTCTGCAGAGTAGTAGTATGACCCTTTTATCAAAGTGTAAATACTGGATGAGTGTGTTTTGTAGTGTGTGTATCAGCTTGCGTACTTCCGTGTATGTGAATGTGTGCGAGCCTGTGTTAAGTGTGCATGTGTGTAAATATTCTTTATTCTATCAAACAAAACAAAAAAATCATAAAAAAACAGAAGAAACTAAAATAAACCCATTTATGAAAAGAAGTCTTTATATATATTTGTATATTTTTTCGCTACTATTACTAATTAATGGCTATGTGACTGAAAACAGATAAAAATTTTACACCTCTTATAATCAAATAGAAGAAGACGAAAATGCAATTTTCGCAGTTCGTATCTGCTTTGACCACTTGCCGCTAGCTATCCAGTCATAACTAGTTTTTTAAGAATGTGAGTTCCACCAATTAAATTCTTTATATATATATATATAAGCATAACCCTAGCATTCTCTCTTTCAGGTCCTGTCACTTTCAAAGGTTGACTCATCGCCACACCGGCGAGGTGAAAGCAGGTAAAGTGGCTCAGACAGCTCCAGTGGAATGCACTTCACACACATTGTCACCAATATATATATATATATATATATATATATATATATATATATATATATATATATATATATATCATAGTAAAATTCTTGAACGTCAGCTACGATCCTCACACCTTCAGGTAACATCGTGATCTACGCCAGAGCTAGCAGAGTGCGTATTAATTTATACAACTCGTTGCACTACACTAGTGAGCGGACAGTAGTTAACGAGACCATCATGCAGAACGAGAGCATATGCCGAAGTCTGATCAGGGAAGTTTTCTGAAGATTCAAATTCAATCCATACATCTATAGGTCCTGATTTAATTATCTCATTCTGTTTTGAACAGTCAATCGCGATTATTGGCGCTAGGTTCTTGAAACTCTGTGGGCTGCGTAGGCATCCTTCATTTTCAACGCCTTCGTAGTATGATGCTCGGAAACTTGCATACATGTCAAATGCCAGACTGTATACATTCCTGTCCCAATGTAGATGTAGATTCTCATATGCGTAGTATTCTGAATTCAAGTAGACTCTGGCGTTAGTTAACTTGCAGTGGTCAAATTCAGTTGAGTCCTTTGCTACATTAGCACGCCTTTGAGCTTGAAATGCGAGTATGCTGAATCAGGTGCTTCCAACTGCACTGATGTTTTAATAGCCCAAGTATGTGTGGACGCTGTAGGCAGGACTGGGTATTCAAAAAGCTCCCATGATAGGAACGTTAGTGGCAGGTAGGTGCCAGCATTCAGAACTTTTAAGAGCTTCAAGCGCTCCTCATCGGCAACGGTAATGTGAGGCATTTTCCATGATATGCTATTAATCTTGATTTGAACATTCTCTGCAGCTATTTGAGAGAATGAATTCGTGTCACTTGCTCTTCTCATCAAAATAAGTTCCTGTTTAGCGTTGATAATTATTCGCTGCATATCCTCAAAATAACCCATAAGCATTTTTAGTGGCACGCACGCGGTAAATCGGCTTTGTCCACCCTCGCCATCCGCTGCATCTATGAACCACCCAGCATTTTCCAAACTGTTTGAATCAGAGGGTGAGGCTGAAACGTACGTCTTAAGGGATGATGTAATACCAACATTACGTGTTTGGTCTATTTCAATTCCGTTGAGTTCATACCGTATCTCTTGAAACAGGAATGCTATGGCATTTCGAGCGAGCTTCAAGAGCGCTACACCAGCCCCGTCAGCTTTCTTAAATGTGTAGTGCAGATAGAGGATGCTCTTGCTAGGCAGTGTTGCCGTGTCCTGATGTTGGATAACAATCCTAATATCATCATTTTTTTTAAATGTGCTTTAAGTGTAGGGTTTGTGTGAGTGGTATTCATGACGAATAATTCGGTCATCGTACTCTACTAACTGAGTTACGTTGAGCGACGTCATTCTGCGGTTTTAAACCTGCTGAAATGAGGAATTCGTAATTAAGGCTTGTTATCACCTTGCACTTTCGTGTTGCACTGGCGGCTTGTGAGCCAGTTGTGTTAGCTTTATACCTTATTTCCATCTCGCCTTAGATGCAGGCGTACAATGATCTCTTCTCCTCTAAAGTTAACAAGCTGTTTATTCTGGTCCACAATACGCAGTTCAAGGTAGTCCAGTGCCTGAACAGCCACCGGGAGATACTTAGCGTTTGTGGGGGCTTGAACTATTTTATACCCTGTGCCGACTGCAGGAAAGAATCCGTAAATTTAGTGAATCAATTTATCGTTCAGGTATGAGTTGGTGGCAATATTACACTCAACGTGAATTGTACTCACTAGGAGTATATCTACAGCATGATCTGATGCGTAAAATTTACTTCCGTCCTTCACCAAAACACAATCCTTTGCAAAACCTAGCAGTGGACCAATTGAATGTCTCTGTGTAAAGTAAATCGTAGCACTCCGTGTCCGTATTTCAGATTTAAGGGTATTAATGTTTGTCCGTAGTTCAATACCTTTTCCCGACTGTTTTAAGAGTTCGTTTAAATCATCAATATCGTAGGCACCAAGATGTATTTGTAGAATCTCCTTCTGGCCGTCAATTTCAAGATGTAGTTTATTGTTGATCTGTGTAATATTTTGAATGCTGTTATATGTCTCTAGACCAATCAGTGCAATACTCCAGTCCCCTGCACTTAAATCAATCAGTGGAAAGTAGTTTGCGCGTAATACTGATCCTCGCTCTCTTAAAGTCAGTCATACAACATTGCATCTTAACATCAAATGATGGTCATGTGTTCAATGACAGCTCTTTTATACATCGCGCACATGATCTGACGATGACGCATTCTAGGGGTGGTTCGCCGTCGCTGTGATGAGGAACATAACACAGAGATAACCACAGAGATATGTGTTTAAGTGCTGATATCGCCGAAAATCGTAGAAGATGCGTCTTTTGCTGCTGAAGTAGCGTTGTAATTCTTCAGGCGGCTGTAAATTACCGAATTAATCGAAATACTGAACTGTATTTCGAATTTTCTTAACACACGCAACCCAATGCGTCCCTGGACCGCCAGCAACATCTAAATTTACAATTCCGCACTCGTTAGTCCGCCACATGGTCTTCGGTAACGTATTCCGCATAAAGACGCCGCGGAATCCACGAATGTTAAGTTACTGCTTAAGAATTTTAACTAGATCTTTTTTCGTGAAGGCTCGGTCGGGTAGGATAACTAACGGACTTTCTTTTTATTTATGAACAGACCTAGTCCTTTCCTGTATGGTTTCAAGAAGAGACCTTTTCCGATAGCTGCTGGCTCCATAGCGCGATTATGTCTTCTGGCTTCCTCTAGTTGGGCTTGTGCATTCTGTGCGTTTTTGACCGTTTTGGTGACAGCTGCGGCCTTGTCTGTGAGTGAACCTACAGCGGACAGGGCTGCAAGGGCTGGAACGAGGAACGGGATAGTTCTGTCCGAAGTCTTTGGTAGTGGTAGGACCCTAGGGGGTTTAATTGAAGTCGTGTTTTTCTTCTTGTTCCCACTATTCAACACACATTTAGCTGCAGGCATCAAAGTGAGAATACAGTTTTTCAAACAACTGGGTTTGTTGTTCTCCTTCCTGTTCTTTTTCCTGTTTTTCTTCGCTCGCAAAGCTGTTCGCGCTTCTTTCATAATTCGTTTGAAATTCATCACACCCAAACCCAACTTAATTTTTCCCAACATGGTTTCATCAACCACGAATGGTGCAACGCGTTGGCCTATTCCGAGATCTTTTCTTCGACTTATTTGCTTGGCTTTATCTGCTAACATCCGGTCGGCGGCATGGCGTGCTGGCAGATCCTTATTTGCTGTGTATACAAGGTCGTGCTCAAGGCAGGCTTCGTCTAGTAGGTCAATACCTTTATCAACACGTGTCAGGCGCTTCTGATGCTTTGTTCCAGGCCCACAGAAGTTATATCCGGGAATGTGCAATTCAACAGGCAACTTGTCGAGAACATCTCCTCTACCTCTCATTATGATATGCCTCCTATCGTACATGGTACGCTACTGAGGAGGTAGAGGTCTACTCTCCCTGTTATTTACTTACTTGTCTGCTTCGATCCAACTGTTTTCTGGTGATGGAAATTTTAGCCATTTAACCAGTGTTCTATTCCCATGACGTCTTATCACACGCTCGATGAGAAATACATCTGGTTCAGAACTCTTCTGCAATTCCTTCGTGTAAAAGCATCCTACAATTTCTTCGCCCTTGCCGTCCTTTAAGATATATGTCTTAGGGTTGGTTCGCTGCACTTTGGATACTGTGAATATATCAGCCGACCAATTTGGTAAGTACGATTTCTCGAACGCTGTCTTGTGTTTTGAAATACGTACTAAGTCGCCTATATTGAACCTCTGTTTGCGAGGGTCGAGCATTTTAATCCGGAAATATACGATGTCCACGAGTGAATTTTCGCGAACATCGATCGGTCTCATTTTTATTGTACTATGTTTGGTTCGATTATACATTGAAATTATCTGTGGGAGGATATCTACCCACTTGTACGAGCCGCGAAGATTAAACTGCATCCCCATTTGAGCTTTGATTGTTCTGTTCAACCGCTCGACGATAATAGCTTTAATATGGGTAAACGTGGAGTAGTGGTGTATGCCATACTGCTCCATCACAATCTTGAAACGTTCATTGTAAAACTCCCCACCGAGATCGGTTTGAAGATGGGCCGGGCATCGATTCGTTCCTGTCTGCAGCAGACGCTCAAACACCACAGCAATATCTCTGCCGGTTTTCGTATTCACAGGTAATGCCCATGCGAATTTAGAGTATGTATCAATAACCATCAAAATGAATTTGAGTCCATTATTATGAGGTGAATATAGATTCATATCTAAAAGGTCAGCTTGCCACAGGTCATCCAGCCCTTTAATCATGACATGCCTACGAGGGTATGTTTTGCGTGCTGGCTTGTGTAGTTCTCGAACCACGGTCTCCATACTTGTTCAATGATACCCTATTCTCGAAGCTCGGAGATTATGGATACAATCTCATTCGAATGAGCTGTATTGCCCACAGCAGCCGAAGCCATAAACAGTCGAAGTCTATCTATTAGTTCATCTGGGTCATCGCAATATATATACTGCGGGACTTGATTGCTCACTCCTTTATGCTGAAAGTCTATAGCCTCACCGACACATTTAGCTTGCTCATTGAGTAAAGGTTGTATAATGGTAGTGTATTTAGAGATTTCAGGCTTTTTCAGTGTTCCGTCGGGATTTTTGTACAGATCCGTCAAGTTAAGTATTTCCCGATAGACTTTGCGATCATCGGCAGAGTATTTTTTTTATGGCCTTAGGAAGATTAGGTTCATTAAGCCAAGTGTTCTTTTAAACTCTGTATCCCCGATGCTTATTGTGCTATCGGATAAAGTTATAGTTTGAGAGTCTAGCATGCACGGTCTCGCCCTGCTGACACCAAATGTTCTATCTATCTTAACAGTCTGATACTGGTTGGTGAATTCTGCGATTGGGTCATTATTATGCAAAGCTATCTTGGTGATAGATTCGGTAACAGGTTTAAAAGTTTCATTTAGTGTTTGCTCGCGATCTATGTGTCCCAACTTCAGCAAACGTAATTTCTCTCAAACTGCTTGGCGCGCTTGAATGACTTTATGCTTTGTCGACATCTCGAAGGATACTAATCAGAGCTCTGAATATCACGTGGTTTTATATATGCTTTGTTGTACTTCTTCTTCTCCTTTTTTCCTACGCCATCTTCTTCAATAACAACGGCCTCAGCTTCTATCTGGCCCTCAATTGCACTAATTCTGTTCTCTATCCGGTTTTGGTTAATGGCAAGAAGTTTCTGGGTGTCCTTTAATTCCCTTGCAACTTTAACTAGTCTGGACTCAAGATTTTTAAATTTGATATCGGTGTACATACGGGCATTCTGTCTTTGCACACCTAATCTCTCAGACTGAGCGTCCGCCATGAGTGCGAATTCGTCGATGGTGGAGTGTTAATTGATGGGATAAGGTATTTTCGTACGTTTATATATGGAGAAAGTCTTGAAAGTTCCGGCTATACCTACCGTCATTCAGTTTACGTGTTTTATCAAAAACGAGAAAGCCGTATTGTGAATGGTTCCAGCAATCAGCGCATATCTTTACAGTTTTCATTGTATGACATGTCGGTCCGTACATGAGCATGGTAAATGTGCTTTAAATTGAGGTTGTCTTGTTTCAGTGCTATAATGAGATTTGCGTTGCCCCTCTTTATCTTTACAGATTCATTGTATGACATGTCGGTCCCTACGTGAGCGTGGTAAATGTGCTTTAAATTGAGGTTGTCTTGTTTCAATGCTATAATGAGATTTGCGTTGTCCCTCACCAGCTGTTTTGGGATCCTGGAATACGTTTGACTCAGATAAAATACATCAACACCCATATGACGGCCAAAGCAGAAATATTTACGGATGTGATCTTGCTTTCCAACAGCGACATCGTCAAATATGAAGGCAGTGTTAGGCTTTACCTCTTCAGGTGGGGGACGTCGTCGCTTTCACTGAAGGCTCTGTACGTTACACCGTCTACTCCACCTATTATTTTCTTCAGTAACTGGTACTTGGGCTGAAAGAGTGTTTTGGAGAAGACGAAAAGGTGCTCGAAGCGGACTCCGTCTATGTGCGTTAACAGAGCAATTAGGACATTTGTCTTACCACAGCTGGATGCACCTACAATTACTGCTCGTACGCTGTCAGGAAGGAGTGGTCAATTCTTGTTGGTCTTCCAGTCTTGGTCATCATCACAGGACGAGTCACCTACAACAAAGCCCTTGAGGCGAGAGTGTTTCACCCAGGCCGCCATGATGCCTACTGCGGTAGGTCAAGGTGTCGCATACGCTTTTATATGATTAAAAAATTTGTGTGTGTAGTCACTATAGCGCAGACACCTTAACAACTGAGCTACAACTCCAGGTGGTATATTTAAAGGAAAGGCTGTCATATAGACTAACGTAGGTGACATTTTGTCTCGACAAATAAAAAACACGCAATGAAAAATTTAATATTATAAAATAATATATTAATTAAATAAAATATTTACAAATATGATCAGCATGAGACAAAATCAGTACATTCTTTTTTAAGCGGTGCAGCAGAAGTACAGTATTTGGGAAATAGCTGCTTCTCTTATGCTTGAAATTCAGCACGTATATCTCGTAATGTTATGGGTGAATTACAATAGTTCGGTATTCCGTCAGTAAATTTGAGTTCGACATTTTCAACACTTATTCGCGGAATAGCACAAGACTTGGGCACTGGTGTCACACACATACTAAAACAATGTTCTATATCATCTATGTGGATGCTACATGTGTGAAGCCATTTAATGATGTTGGTGTATACTGCCTGAACATATGGGCACCATCTATTTAGTCTCTCTATCGTACTAGTTAGAGCCATGTCTAAATTGGACCAGTTATCAACAGTAGGGAGATGCATGAAAATACTATAACCATCAGCACTTTTAATTTTTAGTGTAGCATCATCATACATTGATAGAATACTCACAGTTAAACTGCCACAGTACATTGGTAGGAGTGGGATGGATAATATTCGGTAGTCATATGATTCTTGATGTGTGTTTTTAATTGACACAGTTCATCCCACTCGTAGTCAGAAAATTTCACTTTAATATTTTTGAGCACATTTTCCAGCACTAACACAGTTGAGAGGCTACCGTATTGTGAAACCTCAAGTCCTACATGGATACGTTTTGAACCACTAACTGTTAACACATAGCTTGAGGTGAATAGTAAAAGTTGAGGAGAAGCGGCGGTCGGTATCTTCTCATCCACGACATCCACACCAGTGCTGTTAGCCTGCTGTTCTTGCACTGATGGTGGGATGTCTCTTGAGAGATTATGATAAGTGGACGGTGCGTACGAAGGAGCCCAGTACTGTGAAGCCCCGTCAAGTGCAGCCTCTGGCACCGACATTAACACCTGGCTATCCTGCTCCAGCATGCTGAGAAGCTGAGCTACAGGATACTGCGTAGACGAGTCCGAGGCCTTCACGTGTGTGGACCGGGACATGCTGGGACCTGCTGATTCTGGCGTCATGGGTGGAGCTGCTGGAGGATCAAGACGAATATTCATATGAAATGATGTGATGTTGGTAGAGAAATAATAATAATAACAATAACAATAATAATAATAATAATAAGATTTTGTGTACTTACTTTTCTGGTGCTGGTTGCTCCTCCTCCTATTCTACTGTGGTGGTGACTGACGCTTCATCTTGACCGACTGGAACAGAGATTGAGGAGCTGCTGAATGCTCCTTATATAGAAGCCAACTACGTCATCATGATGCTGTGCTGCTATTGGTTGGATGAGGTGAACACGTGACCCTCTAGTGGAGAACTCGTGAACTAGATCAGTTCATCAGTCTGCTGGATCGGAGGCAGTCATCTCTTGTGGGCTGGGAGCTTATATGTGGGCTTTAGAAAAGGTAAACAGTTCCAACAATAGCAGACGTTTCCTTGAGATGGGTAATGCATTTTTAAAGCATTTCGTTGGAGGGAATTTATTTGGTGGACTGTGTTCTTGTTCTTATTCATATGTTCCAGGATTAATGCACGTTTCCATTCAGCATGTAGGAGGTTATGGGGACAGTCCTCGGCTGTATGCTTGCAGACTACACTGCTGTTAAACTCATCGTGGTCAAACACCAATAACTCATCGATTGAACACATTCTGCAGGATGTTCTTCAATGGTATATACGTTGTATACGAATATGCTTACACTGAAGCGAATTGGTGTCAGCTGAACGTCTCTTGCATTTTGGAAGAGTGAATGTTTGATGGTAAATAAGCCTGCAGTTTGCGCATCCGCATGAGTATATGCTGGTTACAGGATGCATCCTGGCATCTGCAGGATGGTCTTCAATGTTATATACGTTGTATACGAATATGCTTACGCCGAAGTGAATTGGTGTCAACTGGACGTCTCTTGCCGAAATCTGCTGAACAAAATTCTTGTACTTATTGCTCCGACACTCCTCCATTATCATACACTTCCACACCTCATGTAGTGAACTGTGGCTACAGTCCTTCCTCGAATGTCTACATGAAATGTAGTTATTGAAGGCTGCTCTATCACCCACATCCATCTCTATGATCGAACACATGGCAACGATAGCTCAGCAAAGCCTGAATATGCAGTAGAACGGTAATGGCAGTTCAGTGGAGGTAGCAGAATTGTCTTTCTTCCCGCCAAAATCATCCATGTTTAATGACGTCACGGTGGCGCTCTCTGGTGGCAAGGGTATGAACTAACACAGTTGGATTGAATGCGCACGTGCATGATATAAATAATAAAAAATAATAATAAATGATAATGAATGTTAATAAATGATAATCAATAATAATAAAGACAAGTACGGCTTTTGGATGCATTATCGTGTTGCAATTCTAACTTCCTGCCATTTTTTCTTGAGGTTAGATTAGTGGATGTAGCACAATTGGTCTATTTTTCCGCCAAAATTCAAACTTCTCGCCATTTTTTCTGAAGGTTAGGTTAGTGGACACAGCACAATTGGCCTATTTTCCCACCAAAATCCGCCATCTTTGTTGACGTCATGAGCTGTTGCCAAGTCTACATGCCGCCATATTGGATGATGTCATCGCCGCCATCTTGAATAAATTTGGCAACAATGCAGTGGGTTGACACCCCCCTTGTCCCACTACTTATGCCAACCTATATGATACTAGCAGCATGCATATGATGCCTTTGTTTCACAAATCAGTCATGTAACACCAACAAATATGGGCTCACAGGACTTGGTGACCGCATCTGTCCAGTGTCGAGCTGTCGTATCAATGTCACTGTTCACAAGTATGTATCGTCTACCGACAAACTGGTCTATGCCTGTCAGTTTCAGGATAGCAGCTGACAGTGACCTCAAAGTTAGAATGTATAATGAGGTACAAAGGTGGGGCTCGTTCAGATAGTGGGGGAAGCTGTACGGTAAACTGGCGTATATATCGAGGAGCTGTTGACGGCTAAGTAAGACACATTCTGTCTCGGTATATCGGTTTTCGTCAGCAGCAATTACTCAATGTGCTTAGTGTTGCCATTTTAAAATTAACAGCCTGAGATGCGTCACAATATGTATTTCTGAAGCAACAAAGTGACGTGAACATACATGGCCTGCAGAAAGTTGTATGTATTGCAATGGGTTGAGAGTGGATCTGTGATGTTGTTATCCTGAAGATGGTGCGAGCATTGAGATGGGGCTGTCTCCAATGTGATTTAGGTCATTCAATCATTCTAAGATCAGCTAAAGTTCATTGCAAGATGGTGTACCTTCTCCAACAGGTGTAACATGCAATATATATGGAATTCTAATCCTACAAAGTAGTTACTGAAATACTGTCGTATAATTTTCAAACGTCAGTCAGTGCTGTTTAAGTACAGTGATGGTACGAGTGATTCTCGCTCCAACTGTTAACAAATGTTCAATTACAACTAGACTGTTCCATGCCACGTCTAATCTGCTTATGGTTAAAAATACAGCCCATCCAACGAAGCAATGGTAACAGATGTCTGTAACGTAGTTATCACATGTATGCTAGGACTATTTAATTATAGTGATCCTGTGTGTGGTACTTCCATCATTAACAAATGTACCATGAAAACTGTAGTCTTGCACATCATACACATGCATACAGACTCCACTCTAATTTCGAAATGTAATTTGCCTACGAAGAAAAAAATCCAGTAATCGTACAGTGCACTGCGATCAGTTACAAGTAAGATAGGTCGCAAACGACTGTCTGGGTTATTTAAGCACAGTGACACTGTCAAAGGTACTCCAATCCATAATTAATAAATGTTCCACTGAAGCAACAGCCTTCTGCACCATATACACCCAGTACTGATTTTTGAAGTCTACTTCCATATCGCTAGCATTTACAGAGGATCAGACTCGAACAGTTTCCATAGTTAGAGGTTAGAAACCAGATTCTCTTTAATGGAGGGAACTCAATAACATATTCCTACAGAAGCTGGAAGAGTCTACGACATAGTCAGTGCCAGGAAGGTAGATTTACGATGACGTGGTGACGAGGCGTTTAAAATTTCTGAGAATTATACCATCAGGCTGAAACTGCTATATTCCAGAGATTTGATTCATAAAAACAGGAATTTTTAATATCAGCGATTTCCATCTTACATGGTTTGATCACGGGGCCATCACATTGTCATCCCCATGAGTGAACATGGCTTCCCAGCCCTGACAGAGATGAACTCTAGAAATTTAACCACACAGATTTCTACTGAAACCATAACACATTTGAAACTGTTCATCAGTCGGACTTCTCCTCCTTCCGAGAAGTTCGTTTCATGCCTGGACCGTTACAGATATTTATGGCGCAGGGAGCGGGTGTGGACCCCATTCCGGAATTTCAGCTTGCGGTTATGGGTAAGTGTTAAGGTAATTTCATTGCCGTTGCGCGTGCATTTACGTAATGTTACCACCACTTCAGACAATGTCCGCAGCTCGTGGTCTAGTGGGTAGCGTTGATACCTCTGGAACACGGGGGTGCTGATGACTGTGCAGTTGCGCGCCCCGCAAACATAAACATCATCATCATCACATCAGATAATGCTATATGTGTGGTGACGTTTTTTGGGATTACAGAAGTTAAGTAAAATAGTCCAAGAATGTTTTGCGGGTAGCAGCAACATGCGCGATAGGAAAAGCAAAATATAGAAGGTCCAGGGTGTTGAATGGTTATAATTTCTTTGTGAAGATGAGGGATATATCACACCGAATATTTAGTTTAGTCAAAATTGTCCCAAAGACAAATTCTTGTACTTAATACTAGTAATTCGCATCTTCTCTCATTTTCAGTTACGTAAGTTTGGTGTCTATATATGTAAATATGGAAAAGAAACGGAAAATAGTGAGTGCAGAAACTTAAACAGCAATGAGGACATCAACACTTCGTGACTGAGTCAAGCAATACGGCAATGTGTATAATCTGCAAATAAAAATTCTCAATGAGACTAAACATTCTCATAGTAAATTTATTGGAAACCAGTGGCTAGAAATATACGGTCCAGTCACATTAACGAGACCGTCGTCTACGTTCGAAGTCAGCGGCCAATAATCACTCACAGACAGCAGATGGCAGTGCTAGCAACGGAGGCTACATAAAACATGTTTGGGGGACGCGAAGAGCAATGCAATCCCTTTCTTAAAACGGAAACGGAGCAGTTTATCTGACGTCGAAAAGGCATTAATTTGGATTTCGATCCAAGGGTGAAAACATTTCCGAAACAGCAATGTTTTTAAACTGTTCATGCCGCGCGTGATTATCCGAGCGGTCTTAGGCGCTGCAGTCATGGACTATGCGGCTGGTCCCGGCAGAGGTTCGAGTCCTCCCTCGGGTATGGGTGTGTGTGTTGGTCCTTAGGATAATTTAGGTTAAGTAGTGTGTAAGCTGAGAGACTGATGATCTTCGCAGTTAAGTCCCATAACATTACACACACACACACACACACACACACACACACACACACACAAATTGTTCATAAGCCGCTGTATTTGGAGTGTACTGTGTGAGGTTAAATGGAGCTGTCCAAAAACGGCGGCGATGAAACTCTGGTGCACCACGGGCGTTACGTGACAGGGCTGAACGATGGCTGCGGAGATGTATACGGGCGAATACAAGTGCAACTCACGAGCTATTGACCGCCCAGAAGAGCCAACGGGCTACCAACAGTGCCTTCTCAACAATCGTTCAGTGAACGTTGCTGTGCATAGGCGTCCGCAGAGAGAGCATTGTTTACGCATCCATGCTGACTGCTGTTCATCGACAACGAACTTGGAATTTGCACCACAATACCGCAGTTGGACATTCACTGAGTCGTGACAACTGATCTTCTCAGGTACCAGGTAGCCATTGACGAGTACGGCGCGAAACGTTTGAAAGCAAACACCGTGCTACAATCGTCGAAAGGGTCCGCCAGAAGGAGGGGCCATTTTTGTCTGGGGAATGTTTTCTTGGCATCCCCTGGGTGATCTCGTCATTTTAGAAGGCACAATGGGTCCGGATACGTATGCATCTCTCCTCGGGGGCCATGTTCATCCCTACATGCAATATGCTTTTCGGAACGATGGCACCTACCAGCAGGACATTGCAGCGTGTCACACAGCTCAGACCGTACGTGCGTGGTTCGAAGAGCACCGGGATGAGTTTACCGCACTCCCCTGCCCATCAGGCTTCCCACACTTCAACACAACCGAGAATCTGTGAAACCACATCTATCGGGCAGTTCGCGCCATGGATTCTCAACCGAGAAACGTAGTGCAGCGGGCCACAGCATTGGAACCGGCATGGCTTCGCGTCCCAGTCGGTACCTTCCAAAACCTTATAACTCTCTTCCTGCACGTCATGCAATGGTTCGCTCTACAAAATTTGGTAACTACGGTTTTTGACAGGTGGTCACATCAAAGCGACTTGACAATAAATATAAGTCTTTGAGACGTTGTTTGAAATCTCAGCATACGTTGTTTAAGAAGGTAAATGCTGAACATTAAGTACCTACAGCATGGCTCACTCAAAACAAACATGGAACATCCCTTACTGACGGTGAATTAGTAAAGGATTATATGACAGCAGCAATTTAAAGAAATATGCTTAAGGAAAGGTAATTTATTTAAGAACATCAGTTTGTCAGCAAACACTACGGATAGAGGATGTTGTCGAAATATATTAACTAATTTTTTGAGAAAAATCAACATTCAGAGTGATTCTTCTTGACTCTGAATGAGTCAACAGAAGTTTCAGATACTGCACATGTATCAACTTTTATTCAAGAGATAAACAAATATGAAGTATATGAAGAGCCCCTTGACATTCATAGCATTCATGGCACCATAACGGCAGAAAAAAAATTTAAAGGCGTAGAAAATGCTGTTCACAAAAGCAACCCTCACTGGAAAAACTTACAGTGTATAATAACCGATCGTGGCAAAAACATGTGCGGAAGAAGTAAAAGTGCTGATGCTCTCGTGTAAAGAGTGGTAGAAAATGACAGCGGATCGAAACCATTAATCTTTTTCTTTGTCATCAGTCTTCTGACTGGTTTGATGCGGCCCGCCAAGAATTCCTTTCCTGTGCTAACCTCTTCTTCTCAGAGTTGCACTTGCAACCTCAGTCCTCAATTATTTGCTGGATGTATTCCAATCTCTGTCTTCCTCTACAGTTTTTGCCCTCTACAGCTTCCTCTAGTACAATGGAAGTCATTCCCTTCTGTCTTAACAGATGTCCTATCATCCTGTCCCTTCTCCTTATCAGTGTTTTCCACATATTCTGTTCCTCCCCGTTTCTGCACAGAACCGCCTCATTTCTTACCTTATCAGGCACCTAATTTTCAACATTCGTCTGTAGCACAACATCTCAAATGCTTTGATTCTCTTCTGGTCCGGTTTTCCAACAGTCTACGTTTCACTACCACACAATGCTATACTCCAGAGATACATTCTCAGAAATTTCTTCGTCAAATTAAGGCCAATATTTGATATTAGTTGACTTCTCTTGGCCAGGAATGCCCCTTTTGCCATTGCTAGTCTACTTTTGATGTCCTTGCTCCATCAGTCATCGGTTATTTTACTACCTAGGTAGCAGAATTTCTTAACCTCGTCCGTAACCATACATTGCTTCATTGATCAGTAACAGTCGCTGCGGAAAATGCCTGGGTATTTCCGAAGTTTTAAAGACAATCACGTCAGCTTTTAATTAGATTAAGTTTTCTCAGTCATCGTCAGTTCCGCGAGTTTATTGAAGAGGCTGAAGAAAATGACACCATATTACAATGAACTACGCTGGGGTAGCTGTGGTAAAGCTGTGGATCGGTTTTTTGAGAATCGAACAACAATAGAACTTTCCTTCAAGGAAATGACTGAGCTACCTGAGTTACCAGACAGTGAGTGGTTCGGGAAGTCATCATTTTATACAGATATAACTAAAAGTATGAGAGACTTAAATTTAAAAGTACAAGGAGAACACCAGTACTGTCTGATGTGTATAATCAGATTAAATACTTTCGACAAAAAACCCTTTTGTCTGAACTGAACACAATATGTTTTAAGCATTTTAATACATGCTACACATTCAGTCAGCAATCAAAGACTGCAGTTCTGATAGATGTCGCAATCGAAACTTTTGAGTACTTTAAAAATAGATTTTGATGTTTTTCATATTTTGATGCAACGATATCAAGATTTTTCAACATCACCTTAACGCTAATATAGAAACTCCCGCCCAAATACTTCAAATGGAAATAGTTGATTTGGAAAGCAGCCACTTTTGTAAGGGTACATATTTGAAATCATCTTCGCTAAAACTTCTTAAGACTCTTCCTGAGACAGAGTTTTACCAGTTGCATAGCTTTACTCATGGATTTTCTTTCTGCTCTCAGCACTACTTATCTCTGTGAAAAAATATTTTCCAAAACGAAATACACAAACTATATTTACAGATCTAAACTAACTGATCAGCATTAGAAGTCACTGCTGGTAGTTTCCACTAGTAAACTTGATCCACAAATGCAAACAATTGTGAGTGGGAAGCTCCAGCAAGCTAGATGTAGTTAATCATAACTAGAAAGCTTAATTTCATCATTCATCTTGTGAATGTGTGTAACTTAGGTACGATCAACTTTCAGAAAATTTCGTATAATTAGTTATAGTTAAAATGTTCAATGACGTCATATGTGTTCCTTACGTGTGCCTTAATTGGTCATAAAACAAAAATTGCTCATTTTTATACGTATTTGCATGATTTATTCCCATTGTAGATTTTACACTGTATATTGCTACGTCACTGAAAAAGCATGATTCGCTTGTGAATCCCACTCGCAGTTAACACTCATTAACTGCACTACTTTTTTCGATAGGAATCCATGTAGAACAGCTCATTGTGTTCCGTTCCAAAAATTTTGTACTCAAACAAATTTATAATAAAGTATTGTAACTTTTTATTTACAGCAACTTTTTGTTTATTGTATAGTCCATCTCATTTTAGAAGAAAGTTGTCTAAAGACAATTGTTTATGTCTGTGCTTCAAAATTTGTCGAAAAAGAGACCTAGCATTAACGTTAATTAAATTCGAAATATGCATAGCTACTGCCTTATGACAAATCAGAATTGAAATTTATGAACAGATATCGCAAGAGAAAGGGTTACCATGTGACGACGAAGAAAAGATTTAGCAACGTCGTTTCAGAGAATCTGCAACACCATCGCAAAAGCCTGAGCAGTGGTACGGGTGGAAACAGCTGCGGAGTGAGGCGTATTGCGATCAGTACAGCTGACCGGAGCTTCTAGTTAACAGAGTGATAATTTATAGAACAATGCGTGTCTCACTGTTCATTCACAGGAGCCAAAGAGACCGAGCCAGGCCACAAGATGGTTTTGGAAACGGTTATTAAATACTGAAAAAAGTAAAACTAAACCGACACTTTATGCGAAACATCCAAAACATCGTTCGTTAAGAGATCCAATTTCTCGCCTTGTATTCATGTGAGATAGTTTTATCAGCAAGTGCCAATGTTTGAAAGGAGCCTCTTTATGGGTCCCCATTTTCTCGACTGCTTTAAATCGTGCAAGATCCAGATTTGTGAAGCATTTGGACCATGGCCCAGTGCTGGACTGGGTAGGAATCTGAGCGCAGGTATGCTAGTCGTCATGGTTCCGCTCGATCAGCCCTGTCCACCACAAAGGAGAGCTTACGTCTTCTCCACCAAGTACACATCTATCACATCTATGTCTGCCTCGACCAGCCCTGTCCACCACACAGGAGAGCTGACGTGTTGTCCACCAAGTACATCGTCACCTCTTCACATCTATGTCGTTAAGTTTCGTTTCGTTTCCCTTTCCTCTTACGAGTGATATTTTGAGAGAGAGAGACCGAGAGACAGAGAGAGAGAGAGAAGAGAGAGAGACAGAGAGAGAGAGAGACGTCAGGCAGTGTAGGTGTAAGTGCAAGCAGTGATGAAAGACGGCTAATATTCAATGCGTACAAGAAGAAAGAAGGAAGAATGATAACTGAAATCCAAGAACACATTTCTCAGTGAGACCGGGAGGAAATCTTTCGTCATTACAGTTATGTTTCTATATAGAAGAAACAACGACGGAAATAAAAAGGAAGAAAAGATTTACCATCGTCGGTGAATGTGAGAAATAATTACAAGACTTGTTGAATGGAATGGACATTCTAATTAGAATATGGACGGGTGTAACCCGAAGGAAGAACAAAGAAATGAAAAGTTGAAGTAATGATACTACCTAGAGATAAAGGAATTCTGTTAAGCAGTTGGAAGCGAAATAAACCGTGACGGACAAAAAAGCAGACTAGCACAGCATCAGCATCAGCCTCAATTAGAAGAGGATATTTCTGTATTGTGCGTTCTGAGAACAGCACTGTATGGGAAACTGAAAAGGAGAGAGTCGGATCAGTCCTACCCGAGCATCGGTCGTAAGCAGAGCTAATTCTTCGATCCCAGTGGGCAAACGCCATACTCGTGCAGTTCCGTCAGTTTTTTGCTTACAATAAACATACTAACAGTCAGAGCAGTCGTATCTAAAGAGGGGATAAACACCCCTGTTAGACATTAGTGAAATGGTAACGGCCAGAATTGCGGCTTGTTAAGCTGATCCCACTACTGTTTAGGTGAGTGTACCTTGTAGTCAGAGTTTTAGCTATACTGCCAATATTTACAAATCAACGAACAAGTATTGCAGTTACCAGCGCAACAAGTATTTCCATTACAACAGACGCAGAACCAATCACATGTATTGCAACAAATCGATCAGTTGCAGAAGACGATGTTCCGGGAACCGCACACTGTGTCGGCAGTGGCAACAACAACCACGGCAGCAGCAGTCCAGTCCTCCGGAGCTGCTGCCGCACCTTTACGGAAAATTTCATCGGCTGATTCGAGCCCTAGTGGGAGCTACAATGGCTGCAGGTAGGAGTGTGTTTGCAACTCTGCTGGGAAGGGCGTTCGGGAGCAAATAATGGGAGCACCGCGCAGCAGGAAATGCGGCAAAAGCCTTACGTTGGGACGTCGTCGATAGAGGAAAGCGGGAGTGCCTAGGAACCAAAATAGCTGAATCAACGTTTCATTTCTAATCAGCACAACAGCCGTACGGTAATGAGTATTAGAGTTTGTACCACCGTGAGGACAAAAGCACTTGCATGTTTGCTAGTGTTGTTTGTTCCGTGTACCTAGAAAATTCCACTATAATATTTTGAAGTACAAAATAACCGTACAGATAACATAGCTAAAAGCAATGTTACGATCCCTTCGATAAAGGTATGTATGTTGTCTTCATTAAGAGCAAGTTCCGAAACGTGAGAAATCTGCATCCTATGGCTGTAAGCAAATTTTTATTTAAAGAATGTTGCGACTGGACAAATGGTATTGCGGAATTGCTGAATCAAGAGAGTCGGAAGGAATTGGTACGCTTGCGACAGCATATGCTTCAAAACTCAGTACATCAAAACAGGATTTTTCCGTGGTTCATACCTCGGATCCTATTGGTGGTAGAGATGCAGAGTCACTAGACGAATGATACTGTTGATATAAAGATAGCAGAATGGAATTAGAGCGCATGAAATGGCATGCGCGAACGATGTGTTCCAAAGCACCGCACATGAAAACGGGTTTTTCCTGGGCTCATACCTCTCACTATAAGTGATAGAAAGATGGGGGTCAACTGTTTTAGGGAGTCGTTAAGCGGGGAACATTAGTATACCTGACAGAGGGCTAGTCTTACTGTAACTATCCTACAGTACAGAGCCCATTTTTGAATATTTCACTATTTCACTAGCCCAGGAAAGTGAGGAAAAAATCAGTTGGTTCTTCTGCATTAGGTGAGCTCTACGGTGCGCTTTAATCAAATTATGGAGACACAGTTTAGTTCATAGGTGGTTCTGAGAAAGAAGTGTTTTTCCCCATTTTTCCACAGTCAGCAGCTAACTGCTCAACTAACTAAGGTATATCTTCTAGACATTTATCTGCAAACGCCATCTTTGTGCATTATATGGAAAACGTATCACAAACTTAGTTTTTGATCACCAAAACCGAACCGCGAATTCCTAGACGGATATGATCAGCAAATGGCTGTTATTTTTATCATAAATTTATAAGATCCAGATCTCGGACAGCCTGCTTGATGCCTTTATTCTGTTCCGAAGCACAGAGGCTCAAAGTTAACCTACTTTTCCACATAACAAAAGGACGTAAATTCCTGTGCGAGGTGAGAACTTAGTTTATAAAGTCACGTAGCACGGAGAAATATGCAGTAAAGTATCTCCGTTATCATCTGAAGGGTTCTGGAGGCCCCATGTTACAGTTACGAAACACATGCAAAATTTTTTTGCACGTCAAATCCGGTCTGTTGTGTAAAATCTGTATTGATCGTTATTTCAATGTCACATATGTAAAATATCATTATTTTATTAACCCATAAACCGCTTGTAATCCGCCTTACATGCCCTACTGTAGCAAGGAACGGAAAGGAACAAACAGAAAATTGCTTCTTTTAGATCACAATAAAGGCGAATACGCTCGTGTTTGAAAGAAATTGACTGAAAAGTGGGGTAACAGCTGCCTCACTCCACTTTTCTCAGCACCTTTACAAATTTTTCCAAAACATATTCGCGTGTTTTTACGCTGACAGAGAATGAGGTAGCAACACTGAGGTAGAGCCGAAAAAGTAAAAAATATTGAAGGTATTAGACATTGGTAGTGGTATAGAAAGAGCGAACGAAACAATGGCGGTTTGAGAGAGTGAGAGGTGCTAGTAGAACAAAGTCGCCACTGACAGAATAGTGCTAGGAAATGAGTGAAGGAGACAATGCCAGTGGGAGAGGAATAAGGAGAAGGAGAAAGTGAGAGTGGGTGAGAGTCATTGATAATGAGAGACAGTCTACGACAGTATGAACGAGGAGGAGAAAGACAGTGACAGTGAGAAGAGAGAGGAGAAGGTGGTAGGAATGAATGAGACAGCTGCAGTAGGGGAGGGTAAGAGGGAGCTGGTGACGGTGAGAGAGACGTACAGAAATAATGACAATGAATTGAACTATGTGACTGAGTGAGACTGGCCAAGTGAGAGTGAATGGGTATGAGCGATGGATTAGTGTGTGTGTGAGCGAGTTACAGTTAAGGACACTTGTACGAGTGACGGATGAGATGTATGTAAAATAGAGCCCAAATATATTCGCATGCCAAAATCTGCGAGGAAGTGTTGTGATGTTGAGGAGAGTAGAATGAGGCAGCTGGTGTCACAATTGTAAGTCATAGTCTTTTAAACCGGTTCGTATTTACCTTTTTGTTGCTCCGATAGGAAGATTTTTCTCGTGATGGGACAGTAGTAGAACTTAAGTGCGTCATCGTCATTGCTGATAGAGAAAATTTTGTAATATTATGTAGTTACACAGATAATAGATAAACTGGTAATTAATCACAGCGTCGATACGGATGTCAATGATAAAGGCGTAATCACTGAAATACAGTCCCAGTTTCCAGTTGTTAAAATTGAAAGACAGTCCGCCAAGCACGTGGTCTAGAGCAAAGCCACCTACCGACTGAACCAACAGATCATGTGACATTCACGTAACAGTGGTTCCCACCATGTGTCTCCATGTAAGGCTAGTTGAAAATTTCGTAATATGTACTGACTCGACGAGTGCCCCCCAGTCTCTTACGAGAGCAGCCGGGGGAAAGGCAGCCGAAGGAATAGCTTTAGATACATTTTCACACGATGTACTTGGAACTCTCAATCGAGTGAACGGGGTGTGCCAGCTGAATCATCTAAATTAGTTACCGGACAAGTTGGTATTAGGGGCAACGAAGGTGCAGAGCAGTTGACGAAAATGTCGCAGCATCTAGTTCCTACCGACGTACTCCTACCATGCAGTGATTTTCGTCATCTACTCGTCAATGAAGCAAAACCGGAAATGGCAATGACCATGGAACGAAATATCAAAAACTCAATGGTGCTGGGCGATTAAGAACAGAGTCCTTCCCTTGGTTTCACAGCTCTGTGCTCATGGGAAAGGAAATTGTTACAATTAACGGAGTGTGTACTGACCACAAGAATACTAAAAAAATTAGACCTTTTTCTCAATTAATATCCGCTCCAACCTGTTGTGCCTGCCTCGTTGACGCTGACACTGTGAAAAATTCACTCATTCAAGAACGATTACACTGTACACTGACGGGGATAAACTGATAAAAAGAATTACGCAGGAACAATTACGATGTGCAGTATTTTAAAAATTAAGGATTATTTTTCTCTTAGACTATCTCTTACTTCCATGTGTTGGTCTGTTGCAAAATTTACACTCTAAGAAAAAAGAGAAGGAGGCAGAGAGTGAGAAAGAAAAAGAAAAAAACAGAAAAAAGGCGCACCACGAAGGAGTTACTTGAATGGGGCGGAAATGAGTAGATGAGGTATCGCGTCAAGTGCTGTCCAACTGCTGCGTTAGATCGTCAAAATCCCGAGATGGTTGCAGGGCCCTGTCCACAATACTCAACTGGGTAGAGATCCGCCTACAGTGCTGGCCTTGGGAGGATTAAGCAAGCACGAAAGGGAACAGCACAAACCGTCGTTGTGTGTAGGTGGACATTGTCTTGCTGAGACGTAACCCGGAAAGGCCTGCCACCAAGGGCAATAAAATCGGGCATAGAATGTTGTCAACGTACCGCTGTGCTATGGGAGTGCCGTGGATGACAACCAAAGGAAACCTACTACGAAACAAAATGGCACCCCAAAACATCTGTCCTGGTTGTCGGGCCGTATCGCGGACGACAGTTAGGATAGTATCTGACCTCCGTCCAGGGAGTCTTTTCTGGTAATGGGGGCTCTGTCCGAAGCAGTAGTCATCACTGAAGACAATTCTACTCGAGTCAGTGAGATTACAGGCCGAAGACAGCTGTCTGTTTGCGCTGAGAAAAACATCTACTACCGTCTTTTTGGACACCGTTTCGCTGCCTTGGGCCGTCGAAATGATGCCTGAACCACGCCGTGAAGCACGGCGGCGCTGATTCACCGCGGAATTACCACCTGACGAGGGCGCGTTTCTACAGCTAACAAGGCGCCACTGAGACAAGGCTGAAGTAGTACCCACGATGTATACCAGATGAACCCTCTTGGTATACAGATCGCCTCCCTGCAACTAACATTTACTGTGATAAACTGCGTGCGGCGGAAACCTGCTAAGAATTAATGACCTGACAAGTGAGTCGTGGGCGTGGTACTTCTAGAAATTAGTGACACTGCGTGGAATAAAGGGGCTTTAGGCACTGAAATGAAAGATATGTCTACTCTGACCACAGTTTATTCTAAAAAAGAGCCACAGGGGAAACAACACACGATTAACAAATGCAATGGTTCACTCTGCTTAGCCAATGGACGTGAGTGGAAGTTGGGTAATAAAGTCCATACCGTTAATACAACTGACAAAAAGTACGCGGCATCGTCTGCTCGGAGGGTAAGAAAATAATCTGGCAATTAACTTGCGATATAACCTAAATTACGTAAATTTATGTTAGAGGAACATCCTAAAACAGTTTCGTAAATTGTTGATAATTGAAAATTCTGCTACCGCTGTACACAATTTCTATTATTCATGTCTTACACAGCCCAATTTCGGGGCGACAAGACTGGGCTGTGGTGTTTCTAACAAAGGTTTTGCTTGAAAGAAATTTTCACTCTGCAGCGGAGTGTGAGCTGATGTGAAGATTCCTGGCAGATTACAACTGTGTGTCAGACCGAGACTCGAACTCGGAATTTTTGTCTTCCGAGGGCAAGTGCTCCAACGACTTATTTTGTTTAACTAAATACAGTAAACTCTGGATTATCTGCGGTAGCTGGAGACTTGAAAACCTCGGATAGTCGAATCCCGCGGATAATTCGCAATAAGGTACTCAGTAAATTATTAAAGTTGTTCTGAAACAAAAATTAATTACAATATCATAATTAAAATCATTAACTAATGTTTATGATAAATTCTGCGCTACTCATCAGAATATAGATACGTGAAAATTCGGTACTTACAACGAATACAATACAAATGAATTTCAGATTCAATTACTCTACTTTGAAACAAAATACAGCCCAGCTCTTTTAGTGTGCGAGCAGTACATTGTTCACTACACTCGTTTTGTAACGTGAGATTAGTGTTCATTTGCGACCACTCCTGGGTCCTGGGTTAGTCGAAAATTTTCAGCAAAAAGAATAAAAAATGTGGGAGAAATAGGCCGCAGATAATAAGCAAAGTGAATAATCTTCCCGCGGGTAGTCAAGAGTTTACTGTGCTTCTGCTTCTTAAAACTATAACTTCTTCAGAAGATTTTGTTCGCTTATCTATAAGGTTGTTTATAATTTACTTTTATTTATATATAATTTTGAAAAGTTTCTTATTTCTTGACATCAAATAAATTAATTGTTCTTCTGAAAGTAAAGCTTCTTTATGTAAACACATAATTATTATTATATGAAGATGGTATCTCTTCTTTCGCGCATGTCAGTTCAAAACCCAAATGATTCTGTTCGCACATAGAGACCTGACTAAAAAACGAAAATAAAACACAGAAGACATACAATTGACGCTCTGGAACACACCACTAAGATTTAATGACACTGCTAGTTACCTAGGTGTGTACCTAGATAAATTTCTTTGGAACATAAAACCTTCTTGGAAGATTAAAACTGTGTGCCGGACCGAGACTCGAACTCGGGACCTTTGCCGTTCGCGGGCAAGTGCTAAACAATCTGAGCAACCCAAGCACGACTCACGCCCCGTGTTCACAGCTTTACTTCCGCCAGTACATCGTCTCCTACTTTCCAAACTTCACAGAAGCTGTTCTGCGAACCTTGCAGAACTAGCACTCCTGGAAGAAAGAATATTGCGAAGACATGGCTTAGACACAGCTTTGGGGGGTGTTTCCAGAATGAGATTAACACTCTGCAGCGGAGTGTGCGCTGATATGAAACTTCCTGGCAGATTGAAACTGTGTGCTGGACCGAGACTCGAACTCGGGATCTTTGCCTTTCGAGGGGCAAGTCCTCTACCAACTGAGCTACCCAAGCACGACTCACTCCCCGAGCTCACAGCTTTGATGTCAGAGCACTTGTCAGCGAAAGGCAAAGGTTCCGAGTTCAAGTCTCGGTCCGGGACACAGTTTATATCTGCCAGAAAGTTTCATATCAGCGCACACTCCGCTGCAGAGTGAAAATCTCATTCTGGAAACATCCCCCAGGCTGTATCTAAGCCATGTCTCCGCAATATCGTTTCTTCCAGGAGTGCTAGTTCTGCAAGGTTCGCAGGAGAGCTTCTGTGAAGTTTGGAAAGTAGGAGACGAGAAACTGGCGGAAGTGAAGCTGTGAACACGGGGCGTGAGTCGTGCTTGGGTAGCTCAAATGGATAGAGCACTAGCCCGTGAAAGGCAAAAGTCCTAATTTCGAGTCTCGGTCCGGCACACAGTTTTAATCTGCCAGGATGTTGCATATCAGCGCAGACTCCGCTGCAGAGTGAAAATCTCATTCTTGTTTCGGACATGTCCGAAAGAACACATACCATTCGTATCTCGCAGCTCTCGAAGAATGAAATTGCGGTGAAATCTAGACCATTAGCAGCTTACAAGCGTTGATAAATATCAACGGGGACAGTTGAAAATGTGTGCTTCGACAGGGCCTCGAACCCGGGATTTCCTGGTTATATGGCAGACGCTCTATCCGACTGAGTCATTTATCTTATCAATTTCTACTGGGACAAAACCTCAAAAAACACAAAATATCTGCAGGACGCGTCTGGGAATTTTCTTTGCCTCCCCCCAAGCCAATCAATTAAAAATAAAGCAAAAGAAGTCAAGGAATATGGCGTTAATTTTAACGTGCCCACGCTTTTTTTTCTCCGTCTCTTCTACATCGTGTAACATTTAAATCCAAACAAGAGTTTATTTAAAAAAAGTGGGAGGGGGGGAGATTTCTACCCATCCAACTCCTTATCGATGAAAAATAAGATAGAGCATATTCGAAGAAAGCTCTCGATATCGTATCATCCTGGGAAAGAAGGTTGAATAGGGACGCACGAGAATCTCCCCCGAGATAGCTGCCTCCGACGTCCTGAGAAGAAAAGCCAGTTGTCGGCGAAGCCATCTCCAATGGCCATGACCGCAGGAGGTCAACCGATGATATAATGTATCAGTTTCATGGCAACGACTACAGTGATCCTTCACACCGAGGCCAATACGAAAAAGTCGCACGTTGGTAGGTGCAATATCATTAACAACTTGGTACCACTAGTACGCCACTTCTATCGGGAAAATCTGGAGGCTAACGTTAGACCAAACAATCTTCCAAATCGTTTCTGGCGACAGGGCTTCCACCGAGGGAATGCTATGAGGAATTGGCTAGAGGCATAACAGCATTTTTAGGGAGAGATTCACTTGCGAAAGGATATTTACTCCTAAATAACTGGCTTCAAGAAAAAATTTCGTAACTTGCCTTAGTTTATAACTACTCCTACCAATATCTATTGGAGGTATTAAAGTCGCCGGTCGGAGACAGTCATGAAGCGAGCTGTAAGTGACTGAGGGTCGCGTAGACATGTTAAAACGGTGCGACGGATGAACAGGACAGAAGCTGTAACTCGAAAATCAGGGAGGCCCAAACCTCCCAGCAGACGGGAGCGCGCCATTACCCCATAACGCACGCGAAATATAGAGTTGCGCAAGATAAATCTGGCAGTTAAACTTTGCAACTTGCGGAACATCGTCACAGGAAGTGGAAAGATTTGTGCAATAAAATAAGCCTTACTTAACACATACGTTTCCATGGCCCGAATCTTATGAAGAATTGAGAGAGAGCGACGCTCGTGTTCAATTATTGCTCCCTGAATCTCATCCGTGACAGACTTCCTGTTTATCGTAGCCATCTTTAACGGACAACTATCAATTATAACACCTAACTATCGATATTGGGTAACCTTCAAAGCCCATGGAATTTCAACAGCGTAAAATCCTTGCAAACTGAGTAAGCGCCATTTGTGGCCATTAACCCGCGCTCCGGTAAGACGGCAAAAAGCATCCAAAACTTCCTTCAACAGTGGTATATCGTCAGGGGTACAGAGAAGACTCATAACGTCATCAGCATATGCACAAACGGTAAACCTTTCTCCCAAAAGCGACTATCCACCAAAACCAGCAGCTATAGATCGCAATAAGGGTTCCAGAAACATAACGTAGTGTGACACAGATAATAGACTTCCTTGAAGGACCCTCTGACACACGACACACCGCGATGGGGGAAGTAAGACAGCCATTTACGTCAATGGACGCCCGTATACCAGTTCAAAAAATGGCTCTGAGCACTATGGGACTTAACATCTATGGTCATCAGTCCCCTAGAACTTAGAACTACTTAAACCTAACTAACCTAAGGACATTACACAACACCCAGTCATCACGAGGCGGAGAAAATCCCTGACCCCGCCGGGAATCGAACCCGGGAACCCGGGCGTGGGAAGCGAGAACGCTACCGCACGACCACGAGCTGCGGACGAGTGTATCAGTAATTAGAGATCTAGCAACCGTCGTGAAGCATCGTTAAAACCCACAGTCGTCAATACTAGCATCAGAAATCCATAATTAACGCGGTCGAACGCATAGCGTAAGTCAATGAAAAGCAAAGTACTTGGCGCAGGAATGGTGAAAGCAATAGTCTGCTATTTACCGCTCGTGCCACTATTTTATGATCGTAGTTGAAGAGGGTTATCGGGTGGACCTGATCCACATGCAAACGTCCCGGCTTCTTGGGGATCAGGACAATTTTAGCAACCTTAAAGCTGGGCGGGATAAGGCCTCCATAGAGTACTTCATTCAGCATAGATGTTATCGTATCTCCCATCAGGGGACAAAATCTAATATAAAATTCTTTGGGAAGGCCATAGAGGCCAGGCGATTTGTGGGAGGAAGAACATGCCACAATATCAAGTATATCATCGCGATGGAATACAGACAAAAACTCTTCCTGGAGAGCTGGCGTAACAACACTGTCAAGGAGGGAGGTAAAGTCAACAGACGGTAGACGTCTGAATCCACTTCGGTATAAAGTTCGGAAAAGGACTGGTGAAGTTCACGCATGATATCAGATTGGGAGAACCACTCGCGCCCATCTAGAGAACGAATGGTAGTAAGACACGTCCTATGAGATCGTTTGTGAAGCCGAAGATGATGATAGGGAGAGGCAAACTCATCCTGTACGATTGAACGAGGCTGGAAACGCAACCAGACAGCATCCGTTTGCCTAAGTTTGAGTTGTAGAAGTTTTGCCTTCAGACGGTGTACGTCTACGACTCCCAAGAGGACATCACGAGCATTAACGTAAAGATCGCGAAGGAGCACAATAAAATTCCCTAGTTCGCCTTATTTCAGCCGCTTTTTCAGCGCTAAAATACTTGACTGTATTTCGAATCTGAGGTTCAGCAAAGGTAACACGCCATTCTAGAACTGAGGGATAACGCGCCTTGGACTGGATTGTCCGCAGCGATACGTCTGCGCTGATGCCTTCCAGAGAGGGGTCCGTGACATGTATTGTGTTTAGCTTCCATAAAGTGCGCGAAAGATGGACCTGCTGCGAGACGTGGTTAAAAGTCATTGAAACAGCACAGCGATCAGTGAAACTGGCAGGGCCGGCCGGAGTGGCCGAGCGGTTCTAGGCGCTAGAGTCCGGAACCGTGCGACCGCTACGGTCGCAGGTTCGAATCCTGCCTCGGGCATGGATGTGTGTGATGTCCTTAGGTTAGTTAGGCTGAAGTAGTTCTAAGTTCTAGGGGACTGATGACCTCAGAAGTTAAGTCCCATAGTGCTCAGAGACATTTGAACCATTTTGAAACTGGCAGGAATTACATCAATCGATAGAAGGTGACTACATATGGGGGCACATAAATAAAAGAGGTCCAGTGGGCTGCTTGAAGTAGTTGTAAAGAACGTAAACCACACCAATGTAGGATATCTGCAAACCCAAGCATCTTGGAGATGCAAAGACGTCACTCTATCATTAAGTTCACGGCAATATGTATGATTGGGGATCTGATCTATACGACGTAAGACACAGTTACAATAGGCGCCCCCCCCCCCCCCCAACAAAACCTGACCCGGGTCCCGTCGGAGTAAATAAACAACTTCTTCCTGTCGGATGAACGACCGGATCCAGACGGAGCGTAAAGAAAAATTAAGGTGAGGTCATAGAAACTACAGCCTATACCGCGACCGCGTTTCGAAGTCCGTCAGCGGTATTCCATCTCGATAAAGCATAGCCATACCGGTAGAATTTTCAGGCGCGACATTGAAAAACACAGAGTATCCAGGAAGAAAAACACACAAATAACACCTCTTGGGAAACGTAAATATACTGGCGTAAGGCGGCAAGCCATAATTGGGAACATATCGTATTAACATCGAGGATTAGAAATGTATATGCCTCCATCCGTCAGCTCATGTAGCGTCAATGAAACAACGCTAAGGAAAATGCACTCATCATGTCCTTCTCTCCTCAACGTCCGGAGGCGGTGGAAAGAAGGTATAATTCTAATCGTCCCCACTGGAAGCCGAGGAATCCTCGATTTTATATTTACGACGCACCGCTGCACGTGTAGGTTGAAAACGCTGTTTCACACCACTCCGTGTAAACATACACTCTTTATGTGGAAGGGTGGGGGGTACGTCAAGCTCCCATTTGATAGAGGGGCCATCTCCACTGTACTCACCGGAAATCTGGGAGCACAATTCAGAACGACTTACAACAACATCCGGTACAGAAGACACAGATAAAGCAGTGCCGGTGTCGGATTGCATCACCTGCTCATCAGGATGAGAACCCGTAGAATCCCGTTGCCCCACCGTCTCAGCGTGGAGGAAGGGTGGTATTTCACTGGAACACTGTAAAGACTGTCCTACAGGCAACGTCTGTGAGGGAACATCTGAACTCACGGGAACCGTCGCGTCTACAGATGAAGTGGGGGACGAAGCAGCTACATCATCTCTGGCAATACTGGAATCACAATTAACTTCAGCTGGCAACTCAGAACCGCAAGAAGGTGCGCCCTCTGCTAACTCCGTATCAGAAGAAAGAGACTAGAGAGGGACGCTCTCGAAATCTATGCCGTCTTCAGTCAACCGTCGTCCGCTCATGGACAGAGGCCGCACCGGGAAGCGCCGGTAACGGTGGAAATTTGCGAGAAGTAGGAGATAATGTTGCCCCAACATCGCTTAAAGCTGGAGATTGGCTGTCAGTAGACTGCGAAGACATTATGCCTGCTAATTTTAAAGGAAAACGTTTTTGATAAGACGACGTCAGGACAATAGTACGGAGCGGACAATCGGATCTTGGACGACCGCTTTCGTTACAGAGAAAACAGGTTCCTTCTTGCCCTGCATACGTAACATGGATCCGGTAACCACAAACAGTTAAGCGGGAAGGAATATTCTTTTTAACGCACATGTCCACAGTCCGGATACCATTATAGCACTGGAAGCGATGTTGTGCTGACCAGCGTTCCCATCGGATATGCCGTAATACTCCCGACGGAAGCAACGGTGTTTTAAGAAATTAATCGTCCTCTTCAGGAGGAAGGTTATAAACTGTAACCGGAGTATACTCGAGTGCCTCATTTTCAAGGAGGACCTGACTAACGGAACCATCTCGATGTGTAAACAACACTTTAGAACCAACCCGAGATAGAAGCCATTCTACTTGAACGGGATCATAAAACTTCACAAAGAATGCATACAAATCAGAATCAAAGTACGCAGTATCCACCTGATCAGGTGTAACACGGATAACATCAGCCAACCAATCGTGAATTTCCAAAGAGCCGGGCTGAACACGACGCGTACTCTTGCCAAAACTGAAACGAACCGTAGCTCGACTAGTAGTAGACTTAGGAGACTCGACAGACACCATAATGCTGGCCGAAAATACCGCCGCCGAGAGAAAAACGACAACAATCTCCGCTACGCAGCTACGATGCGACTCCGGCCGATACACCAACAAGACTGAGGAGCTTCGACACAAGCTGCGCTGCGGCACAGGCGGAAGTTAACCACGACCTGCTCGCTCGACGCCCAAGGCGACACTAGCCATCGAGGATACAGAGCATACTGTGACTCCAGGGACTTATCTCTGTCACGCTCCCTGTGAGACCCTCATTTCCAACTTACTGTCCATACACTACATTTGTAGTGCCTCTGCCCACTATCCTCATTACTCGCGGCAGTCAATCTACCGATTCCCGTAAGAGTTTGGGCTATGTGAGTGCATCCGCACTGAGGAAGATCACTGGCCGGTAAACCTTACCTATATGAAGGTCGTACCAACGACAATAACCCCTTTAGAAACGGTAGGACTTTCAGCTGACCACACCTCCTACTGGCGCACAGAACTGAAGATGACAATCGTACAACGAAAGACACAGACCTTCCTACAACGACTAGAAACCTGGATGGCAAAATGGAGAATCCGTCCAAACCCCTCCAAAACCCAAATGATTCTGTACAGTAATAGACACCTAACTAAAAAACGAAATAAAAGACAGAAGATTTACAACTGACTCTCAGGAACACACCACTAAGAATTAATGAGACTGCAAGTTATCTAGGTGTGTACCTAGACAAACTTCAGAACTGGAAAATACACCTCGTATACATGCTTAACAAGACAAGCCAAGACAAGGGGAGGGTATACATAAGCGGGTAGCAGAAAACGACTTCACTCGCCGACAGACGACTTTTACGTAGCATCTGAAGACTGCCAATGCTCACACACAGTGACGACGTATATGACAAAACTGGTGTGCAACCACCACAGACCAGACTGACTAAAGTCAGAGAAAACTACGGGAGATACACACTAACGAAATACCCAGACATGAAAGACATCCTGAAAACAAGACCACGAGCAAACAGGCGAACAAAATTCAAATATATTCAACCAGCGTTTACAGTGGCGCACAACACCAGCAACCCCAACATGGAACCACAAACGCAAGATATCCCACTTCCTCCACACCTGGACCTAAGATAGAGAAACTAACCTCATAAAACACAAAACACGCACACACACCACAAGAATCAATAATTCACTCAAGCCATACACAAAAAACACAACGACGCACACACACACACACACACACACACACACACACACACACACACACACACACATACACACACAAACAATAGAATTGAGTTAGACATAAAATCTAGTATAGACTAAAAGATTACAATATGTAATGTTCACCAAAAAGAAAGGTATCCCTCTATGGTGACAGAATGATTTGATGCAACCATGAGAGTAGCTGAAACAAACACTCAATTGACAACTGCTCTTTCAGTTAAATTTTATATCATAAAAATCATCCTCGCCCCCCGCCAATAGCGTATACTATGAAGAAAAGTAGCACTGTTAAATATAGATTTATAAAAAAGTAAATAAATAAATAGTATAAGTAGTAGCGTAAAAGAACACCACCAGCACAAACACACACAAAACGAAGCAACACGACAAAAACCAGACCAAAGCACACACAACCGTCGCCTCAAAGCATAAAATACAGTCTCAACCACGTAAAGTCACTGAACTAATTGTAGCGATCAAACCAAATAGTGTAACAACCAACATTCAAATTCTATCTTGTTAAAAACCTAATAACTATTACCCTTAACCCTACCCCTACGATGCATTCAGCGCATATGTGTTGAAAAACTACATTGTATCATATTTTATACTACCTTTGTTTCATCCTATTTTATCTTATTCTACCTTCATTGCTTATCGTATTTTACTGTATCCGAATATGATTTTTGGAATAATTACGATGTAATATATTTTACAGCATCTTTACTGTATTGAAATATGTCTCAAAAATTCTATATTGTGAAAATGATTAACTGAGCATTTGCAATAAATTTGAAATAATAAAGAAATTAAATGTACCTGTGCATAAAAAGGCTGAAAAGGGTAGTGCAAGCTCTCAAACAGCCTGACCATCTCCCTCAGGGGAAAAAAAAAAGCCAATGGGCACGATGTTCCGCGGGTTGCGGGAACTTCAGAGGGGAATGTTTCCTCTCTTGCATTTAAGTGTAACAATGCCAGTGGGTGCACCTTTTATCGATCAGCAGACATAAATTACGCATGAGAGTAACAAGGATTTGTGAAAGCGCAATATGGAGACGTTCATAATCAGACGTAGTACTAATTTGCAGTAAGGAAAATGAACGTAAATGAAATCAGTTTGATACAGCTCAATGAGTAGAAAGCAAATGACATTTAAGACATTCAGTTCTCTGGCGGGCGGGGCGGCATCGCTGTGTATGCGATCGTCCATTATCGACGGCTTCTCATTGTCTCAATAAAGAAGTATGGAAAATACACAGTGTTGTCTTTACAACTTTGATCACATATATTTCAGAAATGGGGTTCGGTAGGAAAGAGAAGTTTACCGTATAATGTTCATATACATCTAAGGTTCTAATGGCCGCTTAACAGTGTCTAGTGAGTTAAGGTGACCAGATTTTTTAGAGCCAAATTCGGGACACATTAAAATATTTTGATATTGCAGAAAGGTGTCGATTGAGCGTAATAAATAGACACTATCACTTTAATTTGAAGTAATAAGTACATAAATTTTTATGTTATTAGCCCCTTCTAAGCTGGAGGGTGGTAACAGGCATGCAGTATTTACCAGTGCTATAATTTTTCTTCAGCATGTCTGTATTCTTCAACAGCCTTATGAAAACATTAAACTCAAGTTTCATGATAATTCACTGCAATCACTTATATTGCTTTCGTAGTTTCTACAACAAACTGTGTTTTGTCACTCATTACTCATTTGGGAAAATACCCTTTCAGTAACTGCATACCGACACAGGCCGTAAATCGTTCATAATTATCAAATAGGTGTACCTAACTACTTACGTATTGATTGATTTACTGCAGAGTATAGAAAAGCAACCAGTTAAGATGACGTGTCTAAATATAAACGAGCATAGGTAATACAAAAGGTTAAGACCAGTGAAGCGAAGCACATCTACTTCTACATCTACATCTACGTTTACGCTCTGCAAGCCACCCAACGGTGTGTGGCGGAAGGCACTTTACGTGCCACTGTCACTACTTCCTTTTCCTGTTCCAGTCGTGCATGGTTCGCGGGAAGAACGACTGCCGGAAAGCCTCCGTGCGCGCTCGACTCTCTCTAAACTTCCTGGCAGATTAAAACTGTGTGCCGCACCTAGACTCGAACTCGGGACCTTTGCCTTTCGCGGGCAAGTGCTCTACCGACTGAGCTACCCAAGTACGACTGACGCCCCGTCCTCACAGTTTTACTTCTGCCAGTACCTCGTCTCCTAACTTCCAACCTTTACAGAAGCTCTCCTGCAAAACTTGCAGAACTAGCACTCCTGAAAGAAAGGATATTGCGGAGACATGGCTTAGCCACAGCCTGGGGGATGTTTCCAGAATGAGATTTAGACTCTGCAGCGGAGTGTGCGCTGATATGAAACTTCCTGGCAGATGAAAACTGTGTGCCGGACCGAGACTTGGGTAGCACAGTCGGTAGAGCACTTGCCCGCGAAAAGCAAAGGTCCCGAGTTCGAGTCTCGGTCCGGCACACAGTTTTAATCTGCCAGGAAGTTTAATATCAGCGCACACTCCGCTGCAGAGTGGAAATCTCATTCTCCAATTTTACATTCGTGATCTCCTCGGGAGGTATAAGTAGGGAGAATCAATATATTCGATACCTCATCCAGAAACGCACCGTCTCGAAACCTGGACAGCAAGCTACACCGCGATGCAGAGCGCCTCTCCTGCAGAGTCTGCCACTTGAGTTTGCTAAACATCTCCGTAACGCTATCACGCTTACCAAATAACCCTGTGACGAAACGCGCCGCTCTTCTTTGGATCTTCTCTATCTCGGTACGGATCCCACACTGATGAGCAATACTCAAATACAGGTCGAACGAGTGTTTTGTAAGCCACCTCCTTTGTTGATGGACTACATTTTCTAAGGACTCTCCCAATGAATCGCAACCTGGCACCCGCCTTACCAACAATTAATTTTCTATGATCATTCCACTTCAAATCGTTCCGTACGCATACTCCCAGATATTTTACAGAAGTAACTGCTACCAGTGTTAGTTCCGCTATCATATAATCATACGATAATGGATCCTTCTTTCTATGCATTCCCGATACATTACATTTGTCTATGTTTAGGGTCAGTAGCCACTCCCTGCACCAAGTGCCTATCCGCTGCAGATCTTCCTGCATGTCGCTGCAATTTTCTAATGCTGCAACTTCTCTGTATACTACAGCATCATCCGCGAAAAGCCGCGTGGAACTTCCGACACTATCTACTAGGTCATTTACATTTATTATGAAAAACAATAGTCCCATAACACTCCCCTGTGGCACGCCAGAGGTTACTTTAACATCTTTAGGCGTCTCTCCTTTGACAACAACATGCTGTGTTCTGTTTGCTAAAAACTCTTCAGTCCAGCCACACAGCTGGTCGTGATATTCCGTAGGCTCTTACTTTGTTTATCAGGCGACAGTGCGGAACTGTATCAAACGCCTTCCGGAAGTAAAGGAAAATGGCATCTACCTGGGAGACTGTATCTAATGTTTTCTGGGTCTCATGAACAAATAAAGCGAGTCGGGTCTCACACTATCGCTGTTTCCGGAATCCATGTTGATTCCCACAGAGTAGATTTTGGGTTTCCAGAAATGACATGATACACGAACAAAAAACATGTTCTAAAATTCTACAACAGATCGATGTCTGAGATATAGGCCTATAGTTTTGCGCATATGCTCGACGACCCTTCTTGAAAACTGGGACTACCTGTGCTCTATTCCAATAATTTGGAACCTTCCGTTCCTCTAGAGACTTGCGGTACACGGCTATTAGAAGGGGGCAAGTTCTTTCGTGTACTCTGTGTAGAATCGAATTGGTATCCTGTCAGGTCCAGTGGACTTTCCTCTGTTGAGTGATTTCAGTTGCTCTTCTATTCCTTGGACACTTATTTCGATGTCATCCATTTTTTCGTTCGTGCGAGGATTTAGAGAAGGAACTGCAGTGCGGTCTTCCTCTGTAAAACAGCTTTGGAAAAAGGTGTTTAGTATTTCAGATTTACAAGTGTCATCCTCTGTTTCAATGCCATTATCATCCCAGAGTGTCTGGATATGCTGTTTCGATCCACTTACCGATTTAACGTAAGACCGGAACACCCTAGGATCTTCTGTCAAGTCGGTACATAGAACTTTACTTTCAAATTCACTGAACGCTTCACGCATAGCCCCCCTTACGCTAACTTTGACATCGTTTAGGTTCTGTTTGTCTGAAAGGTTTTGGGTGCGTTTAGACTTCCAGTGAAGCTCTCTTTGGTTTCGCAGTAGTTTCCTAACTTTGTTGTTGAGCCACGGTGGGTTTTTCCCATCCCTCACAGTTTTACACGACTCGTGGATCAATGGTCCACAAAACGGTGTCGCATGCCTAGAACATACGCTGTCGATGTCTAAGTTAATTTATACATCCAATCACTGTGTGATGTACATGAATTGTAGTGAGCAATACATCAAAGTAAACTTTGCTTGAGCCATCAAACTTCTGAGCGGTCTGATGAGGCTGTCCACGAATTACCCTGCTGTGTCAACCTTTTCGTCTCAGAGGAGCAGCTGCAACCCACGACATCAATTATTTGCTGGATGTGTTCCAGTCTCTGTCTTCCTATACAGTTATTGCCCCTAGAGAGTCCTCTAGTGCCATGGAAATTTTTACCTGATTTCTTCACAGATATCCTATCACCCTTGTCATTTTTTTCTCGGTGTTTTTCATATATCCCTTTCCTCACTGACTCTGTGGACAACCTTCTCATTCCTCTTAACTTATGGGACGACCTAGTTTTGAACATTATTCTGTAGCATCACATCTCAAATGCTTTGATTCTCTTTCGTTCCGGTTTCCCCACAGTCGATTTTTCACTACTGTACAATGCTATGCTCCAAACATACGTGTTCAGAAATCTCTTCCTCAAATTAAGAACTATATTTAATACTGGTAGACTTCTCTTGGTCGGAATTCGCTCTTTGCCAGTGGCAGCTTGTTTTTCATGTCCTCCTTGTTCCTACCGCGACGTGATTTTTACTGCCTAGGTAACAGAATTTCTTAACTTCGCTAGCTTCGTGACCCCCAATTACGACATTAAGTTTCTCTCCGTTCTCATTTCTGCTACCTCTCATTACTTTCGTCTTTCTTCGATTTACTCTCAATCCACATTCTGTCGTTACTAGACTGTTAATTCCACACAGCACATTCCGTAATTCTTCTTCACTTTCACTTAAGATAACAATATCATCAGCGAGTATTATCATTGATGAACTTGAACAATAATTTCAATTCCACTCTTGAAACTTTCTTTTATTTCCGTCATTGCTTCTTCTTCGATGTACAGGTTGAACAGCAGAATCTTACACACTTTTTAATTGAGGCACTGCGTTGTCGGTTTTCCAGTCTTACTGTTCCCTCTCAGTTCTTGTACATATTATATACTTCCCGCGTTTCCCTGTAGTTTGCCCATATCTTTCTCAGAATTTCTATCACCTTATAACATCTTTTATTGTCAGCCAGTTTCGCTAGATTAACAAATCCTACGAACGAGCCTTGATTTTTCTTCAGTCCTGCTTCCGGTATCAATGGCAACGTCAGGACTGGCATTCTGGTGCCTATAGCTTTCCATAATACACCTGATTGTCGTTTAACACGTTCTCAAATTTCTTTTCTTTTTCTGTGTTTTATTTTTGTCACCTACTTGGGTGCGTGAGCTATTAAGCTAACTGGCCGATAATTCTCGAACTTTCATCTCTTGTTTTCAAAAATCAGTTGATGCTGTTTTTTCCGAAAGTTTGGTGGTATACCGCCACATCCTCGATCATTCTACACACCAATATGGTCAGTCGTTTTGGTTGCCATTTCCCCCTAAATGATTTCATAAATTCTGTCGGAATGTTATCAATCACTTCTGCCCTATTTGATCTTAAGTCGTCCAAAGCTCTTTAAAATTCTGATACAAATACTGGATCCTTATAAACTCCATGTCAACGCTTGATTCTTTTTCTGTCATGTCGTCAGAAAAGTTCACCCTCTCATTGAGAACTTCATGTTACGCTTTCCATCAATCCGCTCTCTCTTCTGAATCTCATAATGGAATTCCCACTGCACTCGTAATGTTACGTCCTTGCTTTTAATCTCACTAAAGGTTGTTTTGACTTTTATATACGCTGAGATATTCCTAACGACCATCATTTCTTTATCGATTTCTTCAATCGTTTGATGCAGTTATTTCACCATAGCTTCCCCGTACTTCCTGTTTATCTTGTTCTTAACTTGAATTTCTGTATTCTTGAATATCCATACACATCTTTGAACATCCTTCATCCGTCGATCAACTGAAGTATTTCTTCTGTTACCCGTGGTTTCTTTCCATTTACCTTATTTTTACCTACTTTTTCTTTCCAAGTAGTGTGGTTGACCTTTAAAGAGAGGTCCTTTCTTTTTCAACTAAACTTCCATCTACGCTAATCCTTATTTCAATACCTACAGCTTCAGATAACTTCAAGAGCGTCTCTTCATCCCTTACTACTTCCGCATCCAACTTCTGTTCACACTGATCCTTCCTGACTAGTCTCTTAAGCTTCAATCAGGTCTTCATCATTACTAAATTGTGATCTGAGTCTAAGCTCAAGCGTATGCCTTAAAATTCAGTATTTCATTTAGGGCTCTCTGCCTGAGCATGATGTGATCTAACAGAAATCTTCCCGTATCTCCCGCCTTACTTAAGTATACCTCCTCCTCTTGTGGTTCTTGAACAGGGTATTCACTATTAGTAACTGACATTTATTGTAAAACTCAATCAGCCTTTCGCCTGTCTCGTTCCTACTACCAAGCTCATATTCTCACGTAATCCTTTGTTTACTGCCTTCCATACAACAGCATTCCAACTCCCCATGACTACCAGATTTTCATCTCCCTTTACGTGCTGAATACACGTTCAGTATCGTTCTACACGTTCTCTGTCTCTTCATCCACTGCTTGCGAAGTCGTCATATATACCTGAAACTGTTGTAGATGTTGGTTTGCTGTTGCATGTCACTAGCGCTGAACTGATCAACATAACTGTATATCTATTGTTAGAGATCATATACAAACCACACATGAAGTCTGTTTTTTCTTGGCACGAAGGCATTACCAGGAGGACATTGAAACGCGCACACAGCTCTCAGTGTTCGTGTGTAGTTCCAAGAGCGCCAGGATGAATTTACAGTTCTCCTCCGGCCACCAAACTCGCAGGATTTATATCCAAGCGAGAATCTGTGGGATTACCACAGCCACGCTGTTCGGATAATGAATCCCCAACCGAGAAACCGAACATGGTAGGCGAACGCACTAGAATCGGCATGGCTCCTTATACCTGTCGGTACCTTGCAAAACCTTCTTGACTCTCTTCCTACTCGTCTCGAGGCGGACTGTGCTGCTAAATGTTATTTGATTGGTGGTCGAGCTAATGTGACTGGACAGTGTACAATTCTAGGTCCGGACGGTCCAGTAGGTGAGGACGTCTTTAATCACTATCACTGAAGTCAGTAAACCAGCAGATACCACCATTGGCGTTTAGGCTGATCTCTTTGCTCACTGTGGCTGCCAGCTTGTGATGTCCAGCGTGGAGTAGAGGCTGGAACTTGGACTAACTCTCCACTCCGAGACAGGAAGGTTGCCTAAACACTGTCTGGCGGTGGGGAATGGTACGCCCTATATAGTGACACATGTGACTGTGGAAGCAAATAGTGCCATGTTCGCAGCGCCTCCTAGTGGTGTTATGGTAAATGCCTGTAGGCGAACCGGATTCCGGTCGTTGTAAAGGCGGCCATCCGATTTACCGGCGAAAACCGCCTGGTGTTGGGTATCTCCAGGCTTCCCGGTGTTGACATCTAGAGGTGGCGCACGTTCTGGGAGATATCGCAGTCGTTCACAGGCAGTATTTCGAGGACGTGTCTCTGTATTTTCATCATTTGCTACTGTTTTCGTTTGGAACGGATCCACACTTTATTACTACCGACTTCCACCTCTGTGGTTGGTTCTAGGGGTTCCCCTGCAGTCGGCTCCCACAGTAATCGTCCTATGATGTTTTCCGTCCGTTGGCCTGAAAGTAGAGTGACGTTCAGATCCCGGTACGGTGCACACACGCCTGGGGTTCGTTCCCTATAACCACATTCTCACTTCTTATTTCTGTAGCGTTCTGCTGCTGCAACCTTTGAGTCTTTAGAAACTCCAGTGCAGTATCTCAGGATTTCCTTAACTGGTACCTACTATCAGGGTTCAGGAGGTTTTCTACTGTCTTTATGTCTACAAACTCTTATAACATAGTCCCAGTGTCTGTGACAGAACTCTAATTTCTTCACAAATCGATCGATGGGCAGGAAGCGCTACCAATAGGTTAGAAAACGCTGCTATTAAAAACGAGGTATTTCCGTTCCTCATTCCTCGGGTTCTACTTGTGATGGAAAAGAAGTGTCATGTGTTTTGGGCAGCCCTTTGGCTAGGAACCATTTGTATACCCAACAGAAGTACTGTTTTACTGTATCTGTTGTACACCACAGGTGCAAAGTTTGAATATTAAACACTTCCTCTATCTTAGGCAAGTGGAGCAAATCGGTTGGTTCTCTTGCATTAGATTGGTCTACGTTACACCTTATGGGGTTTACGGACGCATCGTTTAGTTCATAGTTGTTTCCTGAGAAAACCCGAAAAAAGCGTTTTTTACCATGTTTTCGTCGTCAGCAGCTAACTACCCGCAGCAGTGCTCAAATTTTAGCTCTATATTCTTTGGGCATTGTACCTAGATGTACCCTAATTATTAAGAAAATTTCTGGCGGATTAAAACTGTGTTTCGGACAGCGACTCGAATTCGGTTCGTTTGCCTTCCACAGACAAGTTATCTACCCAATGAGCTACAGAAGCACAACTCGGAACCCATCCTCACTGCTCGTCTTCCACCAGTCCCTCGTCTCCTACATTCCACACTTCAGAGACGCTCTCCTAAACTAACACTACTGGAAGAAAGGATACTGCGGAGACATCGCTTGGCCACAGCCTGGGGGGTGTTTCCCGAATGAAATTTTCGCTCTGCAGTAGAGTGTGCACTGATATGAAACTTCCTGCAAGATTCGAACTGTGTGTCGCACAGAGATTCGAACTTGGGATCTTTTTTCAGGAGTGCTAGTCTTGTTTGTTTCGCAGGAGAGGTACTAGTGGAATCGTGTTTGGGTAGCTGGTCGATAGAGCACTTGTCCGTGAAAGGCAAAGATCACGAGCTCATGTCTGAATCTGGCCCAAAATTTTAATCTAGCAGTAAGTTTCATACCAGCGCACACTTCTCAGCAGAGTAAAAATTTCGTTCTGGAACCATCTTTATTCGTTATCGGTAGACACAACAAAAACACAGTTTTCGGCTACCAAAACCGAACCGCAGATTCTAAGGCGGCATGTTGTACCGGACGAATATATTCCCGTCGGAACGACTGTATGTGCTTTACTTTGCTCCTGGAGGGGTCAGGTAGGTACAATCGAACATAAAATCGTGTGTGAATTCCTAAGGGACGAAACTGCTGAGGTCATCGGTCCCTAGACTCACACACTGCTTAAACTAACTTATGCCAAGAACAACACACACACCCATGCCCGAGGGAGGACTCGAACCTCCGACGGGAGGGGCCGCGCTGTCAGTGACATGGCGCCTCTAGCATCGCGGCCACTCCTCGCGGCATAATATTATAGTTAATTTTACTGCAATACAGATAAGAATAATTATTTCGTACAATCCATTTTCACAGGAATGTCATGAGTATTTACAACTGTCTCTGAACATTAATGTATCATTTGATGCAGACGGATTACAAGTACTTCACTCAGTCAATGTATGTACAATTAACTCGTCGTGTTCTGAATAGTTCATTGATCGCATAGGTGGCCTTTTAGTTGATGATGGAGGCCTGGAATGAACACTCCTATGCCCGGTCATAAGTAAAAGATCTGTTGCGGAGACATAGCGTAACATTTCGGCATATGGCTACGCCGGTGTTACTGTCTCGTTATTGCGGCTTGCAGCGACTATCTTTCCCTATGATGGCGTCGTGAGATAGCAACCTTACTTTGTAACCTCACTCACCGGATAATACTACACAGCAGTGCCTGTAATTTTAACGATATATTTCTAAGATTCCGATCTCGAAAAATTCGGCTGTTTTCTTTACCCATTTTCGAGATACAGACTTTCAGAGTAACTTTATTTCTGCAGGTAGGCGACGCACTTAAAATCCGGTGTGACAAGTGAACTTATTTCATGAAGTGACGTAGCACGGAGAGGTTTGGTACAAAGTATCTCCGTTATCGTGGTTCAAATGGCTCTAAGCACTATGGGACTTAACATCTGAGGTCATCAGTCCCCTAGACCTAGAACTACTTAAAGCTAACTAACCTAAGGACATCATACACATCCACTCCTGAGGAAGGTTTCGAACCTGCGACCGTAGCAGCCGCGTGGTTCCGGACTGAAGCGCCTACAACCGCACGGCTACAGCAACCGGCTACGTTATCAACAGAAAGGTTCTGGGAACCCCACGGTTTAATAGTGGTACACTTGCAAGTATTTGTGCATGTAAAATCCGTTTTGAGGTGTAAAATTCGTTTTGCGTTATTTCAGTTTTACGCAAATAAACCATCAAAATTTGTTTGACCCTTAAGTTCTTTTCCCATGAGTGAAAAGCCGTGCCGTAACAGCAAAAAGAGGTGACCAGTGAAAATAACGCTCCTATCGGAACATAATAAAAACGCATATGCTCCTCTTTACTGCCTGGTTCTGCCTTCCTCATCACTTTTAATAAATTTTCGGAAAATTTTGGCATGCAGACTTATTCACGCTTCCTTATGCTAGAGAGAAGGATACAGTAGCAGGGTAGAAGAGTCACAAAAGTAATAAATGCTCGAAGATGGTAGATAGTGGGTGTTGATATACAAAGCGCGAAAGAGACAATGGCTGTGTGAGAAAAAGAGAGGAACACACACACTGGCAGTACTACGCAGTTCACAGTGACAGAACAGTGTTAGGAAAAGAGTGAAAGAAACATTGCCAGTGCGAGAGAAATAAAGACAAGGATATGTTGAAAGTGAGCGAGAGCCTGTGGTAATAAGAGACACAGTCAACGACAGTGACAGCGAGGAAGAGACAGAAAGTAACAGTAAGAAGATGCAGCAGTAGTGGGAATAAATGAACAACAGCAGTAAGGGAGAGCAAGAGGGCGACAATGACAGTGAGAAGAGATGGCAGAAGGAGGGCAGAACGAGGGGGACTATGGCTGTGAGACAAGAGACAGAGACCGCGCGGGATTAGCCGGGCGGTCTCAGGCGATGCTGTCATGGTCTGTGTGGCTGGTCCCGGCGGAGGTTCGAGTCCTCCCTCGGGGATGGGTGTGTGTGTTTGTCTTCAGGTTAATTGAGGTTAAGTAGTGTGTAAGCTTAGGGACTGATGACCTTAGTAGTTAAGTCCCATAGGATTTCACACACACACACAAGAGACACTGACGATTGCAAACACACCAAGATATGATGACAATGACTAGGGCTGAATGAGTAAATGAGATTGGATGAGTATGACCAGCTTATAACGATGGAGTAGTGGATATGATCGACTTACAGCTAGAGGAGCTTGTGGGAGTGACAGAACAGTTGCATTTCTAAAAGAGCGAATGTAAAAATTTTGGTGAAGATATTTAAAGGTGCTGAGGAAGATAGAAAGAGGCAGCTGGTACCTCACTATTCAATCATGGTCTTTCAAGCAGGAGCATATTCGCCAATTTTGTACTCCGATTGGAGCATTTCTTCGCTGGTCGTTATATGATTATGTTCCAAACAGTGCTTGACAATGGGTGATTTAGTTGCCTGTCTCAGCAGGGTATGCCTCCAATATTCTTGGCATCATTTACCATCGTAGCTTTTAGCCAATGTATGATATTCCAAATATGCAGGTATACAATCAGTTCCTGATTTTTGTAGATCATCTTTTACATTTCCCAGTAGTCTCTTATTTTGGTAGGTGTATCAGAAAACAAACGATTGTCAAGAAGCGTAACATCAGGTCGCACAGATGCACACACACACAACTCGACTAGCAGTGTCACTTAGGACCTGATGGAGACGTCAAGTTACGTTGTTAAAATATTGTTCATGAACGACACTGAAATCCAGCGGAACAGCCGTCAGTTTTACATCTGTACACACAAGATTTTCTATTTTGTATCACTGTGTACCACGAGGGTCATACAGACACGGGAAACTAACTTAAAAAAATACATTACAGTTTGTAACCTGCTCCTTTCTAAACGGCCTATTGGACTGTGATATAACTGACCGTGATCGCATATGCCTAATGAGATTTTACAGTGAGTAAGGCTATTGTTCCCGAAGGAAAATAACTCCGGTTATTTGGAGAAGAGTGTACAACAATCCCTTCTGAAGGAAGAAGTTATTCTAAACCTAATCTAAATACTGATGATAATTTTGAAATGGATGGAATATACTGCAATCGCTCACGAACCTCACAGGGGGGAAAAGGGTACCACGAAATATATACTACAAAAAAAAAGACTGACAGTAAAAAGGAAACACTGATTAGGTAAAAAGAGGATAATTAAACGGCAGCCAGCCTGCTAGGTTAAAGAATCTCCAGAATCTTAAGAAAGATAATGGCCAAAGAATTTAAACAATGATCTCTGGCGTCACAACAGACGGTTGTCAGGCTTTTCCAGGGCACAGCAGTTGACCAGAAAATGGGTGGATCAGAAAACACTGAGTTTGCAGTTACTAATTCTGACCTACTCAGTTTTCAAAGTAAGATTAAATGGAGTTAGCGGTTAATAGAAGTTACTAAAACTTCGTTATGTAAAAAAAGATTACTTTCAGTAACCTCAGTGTAATGTAACGCAAAATTTAGAAAGAGGCAAACAATTTACTTTTCATTATTGAAAGATTACAATACATTTACTATGAGCAAACAAGCAACTGAATTTACTTTTAATATAACAACAATGAAATACATATCAAGCCAGCAGAAGCCGCTCGCTAAGCTAAGAACAAAATAAATGAAATTGCGCACCCCTAATTTGTGCTATTTCATTATTTATTAGTTTTTCCAGTGAATTTTTTACTTCACATTAAGTGAATGAAGTTAATACTCAATACTGCAAATTATTTAAGCCTCTCTACGCAATACAAGAATGAACAGTTACTGAATCAGAAAATTTAGACTGGAGCTGGTCATTAGCAAAAATAGAAAACTGGCAGTAAATAGTTAGCCAATTTTCATATTCTTACGACAGTAGGTGGCTGCATCGAAAGGAAAGGGACCCTGCCTAGTAATAATGATTGAGGATAATGACAACACTGGTGCCCTACAAGTTTTAACTATTGCAGGTTATTATTCTAGTTAGTCGTACTTTGTGAATTGCATATCACTGGATGAAGCCTACGTAAATTTATAATTTTTCACGTAACAGTCTTATGATGTGGAAGCTGTGCAGACGATGAAGAATAAGGCCGACGACAATGATGAGCTGCTGCTGGATGAGAACCCCGAGTCGTCTTCAGCTGCACGGGTAATTATGGAACAGGCAGTAGTTAGAATTGCATCTTCCTCCGCCTGTCACTCCTATCGAGCTCTCAGTACTCGCGGGTTAACGAATTAGGTGTGCCTACACTCGCGCCCAACTAACACTTTCTCACTCTTCATGACTCAGGCTGCTCAGCTTCTCCTCTCCTCTCAACGCGACAGGCCTCTCTTAAGCAAAGGTATACAACGGCACACGTACTACCATTTCGTCGTTGCTACATTTAAATAAAGTTCCCTTGGCTGTTACCTGACTATTTACAATATTTTCATTATTTCTGAAATCAATTATATACACCCAGAAACAAATACACTACTACATTATTACGTATTAAATATAGTTTTTGTAATAAAACAGATTCAGAATGAGGAGTACAAGTTATCAATGGATATTAAACAGCGAAAAATTTTGGATCTTGCGGAAGATATTTTATCTGCATTTTCGGAGTTACAAGTTGCTCGATGTAACAGTCACAATTTTACTGTCGTAAATATTATATTCAAGTCCGAAAAACAAATTTAGATTATGGGAATGCTACCCTCAGTGCTACACGCTGCTGAAAACTGTGAATGAGTTGTAAATAATCGAATCATCATTGGATACAATTGACTCAGAGGGAGAAAGTATTATATTTTGAAAACAATAGCAGAAGATATAGTTTTCCAATGCTCCTACGGAATGGTTTTGACCCCAGTGGCAGAAGGAAGGGTAGTTCAACAGCTGAGGAAAGAGACCCTAACAACGGATACAAAACTGACAAGGGAATGGTCAGACTTGTCATGTCGAAACCTGTATTGCTTTTTTTACCACTGTGAGTTAACATTGCAAGAAGTCTGTATGCAGAAGTTTAGCTGCTGACATGACCTGGAAGTCTGTAAACAATTTTATGAAGTAAGACATTATTGTTGCATGGTTTCCGCGCTTATAACTGCCTCTTGTACAACCCTGACCTCTCGCTACGTTATACCAACGCCGTCTAAGGACAAGGTGGCGTTAGCTACGCGCCGATCTGTTGCCACAGCAGTAAGAGAGCTGATTCCCCCAGTGAAAGCGATCGTATGATAATTAAACATTCGTTGACAAATATGGCTGATATGTTATCTACAACATTCTTTCCAAATAGCTACGAAATATACACAAATAGATATACGGTTTAGAACATGTCCAAATTTTATTTCTTGTAATCACCGCAAAAATGCGAAATATGGATACAATGTTCAAAACATAGGTCTTTTGTGCACATACAAGCGAAGACGACATATGGCAGCCCTGCGAATCACAGACGTTGTTAGATGTCCGTAGACAAAACTGGGCTCGTGTTAGGAATGAATCAGGCCTAGTATCAGTATATTTCGAGGAGTGCCATGCATATTTAATCAAATTCTGAAACCGTGGGGAGGAAAATTGATGATGTACTACTGATTGCAGCTTGAGAATATTGTCACGGTGATAGACAAGAAATTGCAGTGATCTGCACACAATAATTTTCTCTGTTAGTTTTCTGTAAAAGGCCTTCCACTGACGGAAAGATTATCTGTCTAAAGGTTGAATTACGTTCGTCGTGCCGTGTGGAATCGGAAATATCTCTACTTCTTCGTCAGGGTGGGCTCGAAATACAGCTTTTAATGATTCAGAACTTTTATGACCTGACCACGAATCTAGAAGGAGAAGAGATTTGTTCCCGCAGAACGGAAGAAAAGCATGACGCACGAGAAGTGTAACGTTTTAATTTCCCATTTTTCGAGACTTCGATGCGTCTACCACAAGATTGTTTGCGTAGAACATTGTTCTTTTGACACGTGGTCCAAAACGTCCAGTTGGTTCTTCAAGACACACATATAGTTTAGGCAGCAATGAACTATTCAGACTAATTATGGGCATGATAGTGTATGAATGGGTGAGTGCAGTCGTGGACTGCGCAATCGCCTCAATATGTTTTTCCCCTTTGAATGACATTGTTCTTTTCGCACGCATTTCTTTTTGAAAACCTGACTGATCTGCATTGTACACGTACGATTCACTAAAACTAGCGATCTTATTTTTTGCATTCGTAAGAAAAGCTTATCATTTCGATTTGTGTCACTTCATTTTCCGACCTGTTTCTCGATACAAATTTTGTTATTTTTCTTGCCACAATTTTATGTGATCTTTTGAAGCGACTAATCCAACTTTGAGAAGCTGTAAATTCTTTAGCGCCTATCGCTTTGGCAATCTCTAATGCCCAATCACGCAAAGTTGTATCGCTGACACTAAATGACTGTTGTCTGGCATCGGTAAATAGCTCAAAAAGTCGCGCATTTATTTCCGTAGCAATTTCCAGTCGACTCTTACGTCGTCCAGCGACTACCTTTTTCCATCTATACCATTCACGTTCAGAACGGTCAAAGCGATACTTATTTTGAACAGTACTGAGACGTAGGCGTTTCTTACCACTTTTGTTCAACCAATACGTCACGGCTTTTTCTTTGTCTGATAAGGTAATTGTAGTTGCTGGTGTTACTTTCGGAGATAATTGATGATGGTACGTGGCACTATCACTCGAAGAGTCTTCATGAGTGCAACTTTCGTCGGTGTCTTTGCCTTCTGTAGATTCACAGTCTGCAATATCGAGTGTTTCAGTTGTTTCTAGCCACATGTCTGCGCCATTTACATGCTCGTCTAGAAGTTTAACAACCATGTCGCACAACACATAGTCTTCCGCGTATTTTCTGTTGATTGCTTCATTTGGCGTCTGTGGTATATCTCCATGGCAAGCAACAAAACATTTACAGGGTTCGCCATCACCTGTGAGGGGAGATTGAATGTTCTCCGTAAAGTGACTTGCGGAGTATAGATGAACATGTACAGAACATCTTTCACATCTCTAACCAGTTTCCGGACGGCATGTTTCGAAATACGTACCAGAAATTAAAAGGACGTGCATGCCACAGAAACGAATATTCGTTTACCCTTTCCACCAAAACCGTGCAGCGATATTCGTCTCTAGTGAACGCCGCGATAAGACAACCGCACTTGCCGACCATGCGCACAACGCTCGCGACTCGCCATTTCCAGGGGTGGCCAGCCGTCACTGCAAGCGCCAAGCGGAAAACACAGCCATGTTCCTGATTTTTTTAGGTGACTTCCAGTTCATGACAGCAGCTACAATTTTGCACACGGACCTTTTGCACAGTTAAATAACAGTGCTAAAAAAAGCAATACATGTTTCGTCATGACAAGTCTGACCATTCCCTTGTGAGAGGGGGAAAAATATTTTCATTATTCAAGAAGTCTCGTTTACCAGCTCTTCAGAGAAACAGTTATCATTTTATTTTCAAAAAAGTTGCATTTAAGAAACAAACAATTTAAATTGGGGTCATGTTAACCCCAGTGGTTCTCGGAACAAAAATCGTAAATAAAGTTTAATACCTTGTAAATATAAAAATGAACGAAACATCAGTGGACGCAATTAACTCATCCGGACAAAGCCCTGTATTTTGAAAATAATGGTTTTGACAACAAGAGAGATATGTATTTGCAAAGGGCATACGGTGTTAAGGTGTTGTAGTGTTTTTATATGGTTCCCAAAAACGTGACGCCTGCGGGCCAGCGCTGCTAAACACAATGGGCATACCTGTTACGTTGGTGGTCTAAGTGTCCCAATACAACAGACACAGGTCTCCTCCGCAGCTGCCCCCCCCCTCCCTCCCTTCCCCCCCACACACACATGCTCCCATGTTGACGCTAGGATACCATCTGTTATGACTACAGTGGACACAAAATCATTGCGATAAGATCAAGCTTCGGATGGCCTTAATAGATGTCACTTAACAGCATTTAGCACTGTATCTGATAATTATATACGCCGAATTTTTGTAGTACAAAAGATAAATATAATAATACATATTTAGATGGAGATTTACCCTTTTAAAAATTATTGCATAACTATGGCTCAACACAATGCAAAACTTTATTTGGTTCACTTAGGGCATGTCTTTGGCGTGAAAGCACGAGAAAAATGTCAGTATCTTCTCTGTCACAGAAACAGTGTGTCCCAAGCGTAGAATCGTCGCGATGTGATCTCAGTCAGAAGCATCGGTAACGTGCAAATTTTCTCGTCATTTCCTGCCAGTCACACCCAAAACCGCTACAGTGTCTGTCGACATCCAAGCTACATGACACGCGGATTACAAGCTCCACGATGCAGCATGTTTCCCTCCACACAGTTCACCAGGGTGCATACGCTTTCGCTTGTAACAAGTTTACCGATCGTCCTGTAATACCCACCTAAGAGTAAGCAAATAGCAGATGACGTTTGACGTTTTCAAGTCAAATCGCGAATTATCTCGAGTTCCTAAAGTTCATATAAGCGGCAGTCATAACTACAGCGAAGAAGAGGTTTGAGAAGACAGACGGAGAGACAGAGAGAGAGAGAGAGAGAGAGAGAGAGAGAGAGAGAGAAAAAGAGAGTGAGAGGGCGAAAAGCTAATTATGTTTCTGAACTTTTTGGAAACTTTACTCTCCTTTTGCTTAACGAGAATGGCACCGGGTAACTGAAATTATTAAACTAATTACAGAGGCGGAAAAAGGCAGTTTGGAGATTCTTTTCTTTGCGACCCGGTGGCCGTTGACGCCTAACAATGGCAGACCAGACAGAAATTAGGGTGGCTGAGAAGAAGCGAGGGAGATAACTTAATTGGACCCATCACCGTTTCATTTTCCGGTGAGCAAGACAGTTTCTTCCCCACATAATCAAGATCAGCAACGTCAGTAGAAAATGTAGGAACAAGTTCGTCTGATGTTTCGTGGGACACTAATGACCAAGCTACGAAATGTGAGCGCAGTATGTTCTTCTCCTTAACAGAGATTATCAACGAGTTGGTCTTACAAAAGGACTTCGTGGCAGAGTTTTCTTGCTCCGTGATTGCTCAATAATAGTGTCACGCAACTGCTTTTGCACACATCAAAGAAAGTTTCGCATCACCTCGGTTCCGGGGGTTCCGGAACATGTACAGAAAATTTGAATAGAGATCAACATGAACTTCATTTTCGCCCTTTTTATTGCTCATGAAAACCACACATTGCATGTTGCACCACCATACAGTGATACATTCAGAGGTGGTGGTCCGGACTGCTGTACACACCGGTACCTCTCACACCCAGTAGCACGTCATCTTGGGTTAATGCATGCCTGTATTCGTCGTGGCATACTATCCACAAGTTCATTAAGGTACTGTTGGTCCAGATTGTCCCACTCCTCAACGGCGATTCGGCGTAGATCCCTCAGAGTAATTGGTGGGTAACGTCGTCCATAAACAGCCCTTTTCTATGTATCACAGATATGTTCGATAGGATTCATGTCTGGAGAACTTGCTGCTCGCTCTAGGCGAGCGATATCGTTATCCCGAAGGAAGTCATTCACAAGATGTGCACGATGGGGGCGCGAGTGCCGTCCTGCAACGTTGTTAAAAAAAAAGAAAAGACATGATAACCTTTATGATAACGTTAAATAAAGTCGGATCTGTGGAATGGATACAGAAGTCGAATTGACGTGTTGCGTGTTGTAAGTGTAAGTGGTGTGCTTACTATGTGTTACTGTTAGCAGAACTTCACACGAATCGAGTGGGCAATGCAACTCCTAATACCAATAAAGAAATATAGTCACTGCAATGTACATTCAGCCCTTTAGGCACTGAAGCATCTGTCCCTGTTCAAAACCGATAACTTTGGTCCCTGTGCACATAACAAATAAATTAAATTATCTTACCTCTAGAGCAGCAATGGAGTAACGCGATGTATTCTGGTCTCTCACAATTAATATGAATGCTAGCTACAGGCTCAGCAGCGTGCAATGCTGGCCATAATACTTGAAATGCACATGAAATTCGTTTCGCTGATAAATGAGAACATTTAAGAAAATTCAACTTCTTCAAAATTAGATGACCTGGACTGGGAGGTGAATTACTAACACTCAGTTTTTTTTATTAAAATTGTATTGCAAGTTAAGTTTGTCTTTTCAAGAACGTCTGACAATTGAAATTACATTAGTCACAACTGATTCACAAACAATGAGATTTAAACAGCACGTACTTTCTAACTTCATTAATCCGACATAAATGAAAATCATCAAATTACACATAGCTCTGTTAACAAATCTTAAAAGCATTACAAAAAGGAAATATTTAACTAGCCTCTTTCTCAAAATCGTTTATGTACACTCTGAGGCTACTCAAAAATTCTAAATTTTCAGTCAGCTCATCTATACTGACGTGCTGGCAAAAACAGAAATCATAGTTATTCAAATCCTTACATTATTTCCATGAAGCCTCCTGCTTCCATGTTCAACAATATTGACACACCTAAATTAATCTAATTCTTGGCGGCTTCACACAGCACATCCCTCGTCTTTCCCTCACAGACAGCTACCTACGACTGAGCGCCCAGCGCTATCTTGCTCCAACAAAACAGTACAGCACCATTGGCTCTGTGGTCGAGCACAGTCATCGATCCACATTATCGAACCTATCAGAGACATTCATTGTTTATAGTGCACTATTTTCATTCAAATTTATTAACATTCTTATCTCATTCTGGTGCCTCATACAAGTGTGTCCCAGTATACTCCTTTCACAAACCTCCAGCGGGGTTTAATAAATTTGGTACATATTTGGAAGTACCTTGTACAACATACATTTGGTAAATTTATCTAATTCTGTAACATCATTAAACTCAAAAGATTGAATAGTGCTCAGTTGAACTGCTATAAATCATTATCTGGTTATAACTTGAGTAAATTGTCTCGTAAACTATGTTGTTGGCAAATAAATTCACCATTGATTTACTATTCTTGTTTGCTGTATATTGCTTTATATTAGTTGTAATGCTGCATTTGCTTTGCTAATTTAGATACGCTGCTACTTGGTTTGCCAATGTGCATTTCTTGTCATTGCTGTTTGTGTTAATTGTTTTGTGCTGCTGCAGGGTCTCGTTCTCTAGTTTATGAATCTGAGCTCAGTAGATTTAAGTTAGTTTAGGAGGGGGTATGTTATATAAGAAAATGAGTTTGATGAGTTGGGAAGAAATGAATTGAGAAGCTATAAGGAAGAGGTTTGGGCAAGGAGTATTGTGTAATGAGGTATAATTATTTCGAAAGAGGTAATGAACAGATGTAAGTAGGGAATAGTGACAACAGGTTTAGTTAAGATTTTCTTGGAAACAAATTATGAGGTAAGAAATATAGGAAAGTATAATTTTTGTGGAAACAAATGTTGAATTAAGAGAATTTGGCAAGAATTAAATGAAGTTTTAGTTCCAAAAGAAGTAATTTTGGTTGAAATAAAACAGTTATGAGGATAAAGTAGGTATAAAATGCTCACCACAAGTACTGCAGTACCAAATGCTATACTGAAAACAGACCCTGTCCTTTCTTTTTGTATTATTCCGCTATGTGTTTCTCTCCTTGTGTGTCTGTGTCCTTCCTGTCTCAGAGTCTTTACCTGATAAGATAAATATGGTAGAATTTTTTTCTTCTAATACTAAGCTGCATGATGAAGAATGCTGTTATCCTCAACTCTAATTTTGTTTTGTAACATATTCTTTACTTTGGAAACATGTTCAAACGTTATTTATTCTATTCTGCGTTCTTTTAATGCTCATGTGTCAAGTTAATGTTTCTAAGGATATTCTCATTTTTCATTTATTTATTTACTTATGCCACAATTCCTGTAATACTCATGTATATGTTTCTTTCTATTCTTTTGTAAAGGCTGTATTCCTACAATGTTGTCTGTATTATCATATTTTTGACTGTGATGATGTTTTCTGTACCTTTGTAATTATATTATTATGCTGTAAACTTGTATATTTGTATAGACTCTTCAAGTTAAGTAAATAGTAGGGATTCATTTTACTGCACACATTTCTGTTGGTCATACTATATATATAAGATGTCTGTGGTTACATGACTGTGTTTGTGCTAGCACATGTGTTGATAATTCAGCAAGGGACTGGTTAACACCATTGCTGGTTCTAAGGATATTGCAAAAAGTTAGTAAGTGCTGAAGTAGGGGTTCATGGATTAGCTACATTGTCATCAAGACTCTTCAACTGTGATTGTGCACCCACACAGTCGCAATGGATAGCTGCTAGCCATCTCTTCAAGGACTACAGTGGGTGCTCTGTGGTGAGCTACCAATTATACCAATATTCTTCAAGACTTCGACTGACTTTGCTGTGGGTTTGCTCTGTTGTGGCCCATTACCAATCTTCATGTTAAGAGTCAGCATTGTGTTTCCGTTGGGAGGACAACACTGCTTCTTCAAGACTGCATGGAGGTCCACTACTTACATGTGCATTATCTTTTACTGCTCAGACTTTGTGCACAAAACTGTCATAGAATACTCTTCTGATGAATTATTAGGACTGTATTTAGGGACTGTGAGGTGAATTGTTTCATCTGTTGACCGACAGTATATTGCTAATTGTGAGCATCTGATCTATCTGTTATTGTTAATATGAATAAAATTTGTAACAAATAACTCTTGGCCAGTGCCCAAACTATTTTCTAAAGTTTGTAGAGAGGAGCAGGGTGCTATATAAGTAGCCTGTTTATGTGTTTGTATGTTGGCAGCACTATGTAGCGTTCTACATTAATGAATCAGACAGCGCTGTGCGCACTCTGTATAGACTCTGCGGCTGGTTGTCCACGCGGTTGGAAGTTAACAGTCAGTGGTGATGGAAGCTGGAGGTCAGCGGCCAGCAGTGATGAGAGTTGGGACTGGGTAGTCAGTAGTGATGGAGGTTACAGGTTAATAAGTAGCATTGTTGGAGGTTTGCAGTATTAGCGCGAGGGGACGACTATAAATTTTTTTGAACTGGATGTCTCATTATTAAGGTAAAAGTACATTGTTTGGTATGCAACAAGATCTTTCCTTTGCTAACCACATGCCTGTCAGTAGTTAGAGCCTTCAGTGGTTTGAATCTTTTATTTAGCTAGCAGTATTGGTGCTTGTGGCACTGCTGAAGTTCGTGTCATGAAGATTTTTGTGAGGTAGGTCACTTATGAAATGTATAGGTTATGGTTAGGATTTCTACTAATGCAGGGCCATTCTTTTGTATTAATTATTTGAAGTGATGTTATCAATTTAAAAGCAGTCGGATCGCGTTATCCTTGAATATAGTGAGTAATTAATGAATAGGAAAAGTCTGAGTTATGTTTTTCAGGGCAAATTCTGTAGGTCAGTGTTGAAATGATAAAGAATCGCAAAAAGACAGTACGTTCACAGTCACTCAGCTGTTTAAGCAGGTTCACTTGCATTTAATTTCACTCAGCAGTTTCAAAATTAAATTAAGAAGTTCCATCTTCTCAGTTATTGCAGTTTAAGTAAAATCTTAATAAAGAAGTTTCACCTTCTTAGTTATTTAAATTTAAGTGAAAATTTAACAAATAAGTTTCAGTGGCTGCAAAGATGAACCTCGCCATGGAGGTCGGGTGTGAAGTTGCGCGTCATGCTGGCTGTTGCGCACAGTTTGAGTCGTAATACGACGTCCTGTGGCTGCACGAAAAGCATTATTCAACATGGTGGTGTTGCTGTCAGAGTTTTTCCGAGCCATAATCCGTAGGTAGCGGTCATCCACTGCAGTAGTAGCCCTTTGGCGAACTGAGCGAGGTATGTCATCAACAGTTCCTGTCTCTCTTTATGTCCTCCATGTCCAAATAATGTCACTGAGGTTCAATCCGAAACGCCTGGACACTTCCCTTGTTAAGAGCCCTACCTGGCACAAAGTAACAGTGCAGACTCGGTAGAACAGCCGTATTCATCATCTAGGCATGATTGAACTACAGACAGCATGAGACGTGTACCTCCTTCCTGGTGAAATAACTGGAACTGATAGGCTGTCAGACCCCCTCCGTCTAATAGGCGCTGCTCATGCATCGTTGTTTACATCTTTGGCCGGTTTTAATGACATCTCTGAACAGTCAAAGGGACTGTGTATTTGATACAATATCCACAGACTACGCCTATTTTCAGGAGTTCTGGTAACTGGGGTGATGCAAAACTTTTTTGATGTGTGTAATACGAGGACACGATGATATACTACCATCTAAATTGAGTTAAGCAGCTGTGAGTGAAGACTTATTCTAATGCCTTAAAGCCGCTGGCAAATTACTTCAAGTTCCATGAACGGGCAAAACGTTACTCCCGATGACTAATACTATTTGCTCTCATACTCGAATACCTTGGTTCCTGTCCCAGGTGGGATGTCATGTTTTGTTATCTCATTCCTTTAGGCAACTACATCTAATAATATGACATAGTACAACTGAGCCATGCTGCCGCTCGCGTTGGTGCTGTTTGTAGGTTTCCGCCCTCTGTTGGAGGCCAGACGGTATCGTTTAGTTGGCATGGTTGCTGTTGTTTCTCTTCTTCTCGTGTTGACTGGCGCCACTCGCTTTCGCAAGCGCTGCCTGTCCGCTAGAGGCGGCAGCGTCGGTTGTCGATATGTAGTAGCGGTTGCCCTATCTGCAGGGCGACGTCGTCGTTTTTCCGTGTCGTGTGAGTGCGCCAGTTCGGATGGGGACGCAGGAGGAGCTGGGTCCGCGCACGCAGTGCCAGAACACGTCGGAACCGCTGGTGGCACGCATGGAATGCCGGATGGAAGGGCTGTGGTCACGAGGGTGCACGGCCTCGTCGTAAACCGGATCCAGCAACCTTTAAGATTAGTGCATTTCAATCCAAGTAGAGAAACCTCCACCATTGTGATATCTCGCGATTCTTCAGTGACTTGGGTTCGTTGTGCTGCTCGTAGTGTCGCCGAGGCGAAGAACAGCGAGTGGAGTGCTTGGGGAAGGCGGATCTGATTAGCTTTTATCGACTTCTTATTACTATTTATTGCTTTCAACTTGTTACAATTTGCTAAGTTGAACCAACGCCAATTCTTCTCGCCTGGTGGCCGCTAAAGCCCCAGTAACCTGCCTTGGGGGCTGGTTGGTGATTCTTCTTCTCTGGTAGTAGTGCTTCCTTTCTCGTTCCGGGCACTCTAACAAGGGGAGGCCGCCAATTGTGAAATTCAGATTCGATTCATACTGCGCATAATAAAAGCTCATGGCCAGAGGTGTGATGTGGCAAAGCACCAAGATGCACTTCTCAGCCGTTGTCGAGAGAATCGACAGTTAAACCGTTGCCATGAAATACTCTCTACGATTAATAACTTTCGACAGCGTCGTGGCGCAGCGGTAAGCGCTCGGGTTCGTAATCCGAAGGTCGCCGGATAGAATCTCGCGTCATGCAACATTTTTTTATTATTAGTTGGCTGGCTCTGAGCACTATGGGACTCAACTTCTAAGGTCATCAGTCCCCTAGAACTTAGAACTACTTAAACCTAACTAACCTAAGGACATCACACACATCCATGCCCGAGGCAGGATTCGAACCTGCGACCGTAGCGGTCACGCGGTTCCAGACTGCAGCGCCTTTAACCTCTGGGCCACCACGGCCGGCTATTATTAGTTAATGTAATTCAAATATATATATATATATATATATATATATATATATATATATATATATATATATATACTATTAATGAATTGCTTATGCCTGTTGGGGAAGGCGAATCGCTCTCCAATTGTACCGCTTCCATTTTTCCGTTTGTGAAACAGGGTGTGCCAAAGCTCTCACGTCCGCACTGATTTTCGACGATGCTGTAAGTTGCGCTAGGGACAGCATCTACCTTCTTTCGAAGTTAGCAGGCAACTACGCTGTTATGCGGCGGCTCGTTTCGGCCCATTCAACATCTGTCCTTCAAGTGTAACGAGCGAGTAACGGAGTTTATATTTCATACCTGCCACAGAAAATTTGTGTTCGTGGGGTTTCTGAATAGAAAAAATTCGAACGTTTGACTTACGCTATACGTATTCGTTTCGGAATATCGTTTCTACGTCTTCCGTTAACTATACGTGCTTAACATTATGAAGACAATTAATAACATTTGTGAAATACAACTTTGTTTGCGGAAAACATAATGACGTTCGATGTCGCCAGTTTTTCCACGACAAACGACTTTCAACAACTTTGCCGGGAATTATATATATATATATCATCATCATCATCATTTAAGACTGATTATGCCTTTCAGCGTTCAGTCTGGAGCATAGCCCCCCTTATACAGTTCCTCCATGATCCCCAATTCAGTGCTAACATTGGTGCCTCTTCTGATGTTAAACCTATTACTTCAAAATCATTCTTAACCGAATCCAGGTACCTTCTCCTCGGTCTGCCCCGACTCCTCCTACCCTCTACTGCTGAATCCATGAGTCTCTTGGGTAACCTTGCTTCTCCCATGCGTGTAACATGACCCCACCATCTAAGCCTGTTCGCCCTGACTGCTACATCTATAGAGTTCATTCCCAGTTTTTCTTTGATTTCCTCATTGTGGACATCCTCCTGCCATTGTTCCCATCTACTAGTACCTGCAATCATCCTAGCTACTTTCATATCCGTAACCTCAACCTTGTTGATAAGGTAACCTGAATCCACCCAGCTTTCGCTCCCATACAACAAAGTTGTCTTGGTCTTGGTACTGACTTCCTTCTTGCAGTAGAGAGTAGATCGTAGCTGAGCGCTCACTGCATTAGCTTTGCTACACCTCGCTTCCAGTTCTTTCACTATGTTGCCATCCTGTGAGAATATGCATCCTAAGTACTTGAAACCGTCCACCTGTTCTAACTTTGTTCCTCCTATTTGCACTCAATCCGTTTATATTTCTTTCCCACTGACATTACTTTCGTTTTGGAGATGCTAGTCTTCATACCATAGTCCTTACATTTCTGATCTAGCTCTGAAATATTACTTTGCAAACTTTCAATCGAATCTGCCATCACAACTAAGTCATCCGCATATGCAAGACTGCTTATTTTGTGTTCACATATCTTAATCTCACCCAGCCAGTCTATTGTTTTCAACATATGATCCATAAATAATATGAACAACAGTGCAGACAGGTTGCAGCCTTGTCTTACCCCTGAAACTACTCTGAACCATGAACTCAATTTACCGTCAACTCTAACTGCTGCCTGACTATCCATGTAAAGACCTTTAATTGCTTGCAAAAGTTTGTCTCCTATTCCATAATCTTGTAGAACAGACAATAACTTCCTCCTAGGAACCCGGTCATATGCCTTTTCTAGATCTATAAAGCATAGATACAATTCCCTGTTCCACTCATAACACTTCTCCATTATTTGCCGTAAGCTAAAGATCTGGTCCTGACAACCTCTAAGAGGCCTAAACCTACACTTATTTTCATCCAATTGGTCCTCAACTAATACTCGCACTTTCCTTTCAACAATACCAGAGAAGATTTTACCCACAACGCTGATTAAAGAGATACCTCTGTAGTTGTTACAATCGTTTCTGTTTCCATGTTTAAAGATTGGTGTGATTACTGCTTTTGTCCAGTCTGATGGAACCTGTCCCGACTCCCAGGCCATTTCAGTTCTCCTGTGTAGCCATTTAAGACCTGACATTCCACTGTATTTGATGAGTTCCGCCTTAATTTCATCCACCCCAGCCGCTTTATTGCACTGCAGTCTATTGACCATTTTTTCCACTTCCTCAAATGTGATCCTATTTCCATCATCATTCCTATCCCATTCTACCTCGCAATCTGAAACATTACTGATCGTATTTTCACCTACATTGAGCAACTCTTCAAAATATTCCCTCCATCTGCCCAAGGCATCCACAGGATTCAGCAGCAGTTTTCCTGACCTGTCCAAAATGCTTGTCATTTCCTTCTTACCTCCCTTTCGAAGACTGCTAATTACACTCCAGAATGGTTTTCCAGCAGCTTGACCCATAGTCTCCAACCTGTGTCCAAAGTCTTCCCACGATTTCTTCTTGGATGCTGCAATTATCTGTTTGGCTTTGTTTCTTTCTTCAACATAACTTTCTCTGTCTACCTGGGTTCTGGTATGTAGCCATTTTTGACACGCCTTCTTTTTCCTTTTACAGGCTGCCTTGACTGTATCATTCCACCAAGCTGTTTGCTTCATCCTACTTTTACACACTACTGTTCCAAGACATTCTTTAGCCACTTCTAGTACTGTGCCCCTGTACCTTGTCCATTCTTTTTCCAGTGACTGTAATTGACTACATTCAACTAACTGGTACCTTTATGAGAGCGCTGTTATGTACTTGTGCCTGATTTCCTTATCCTGAAGTTTCTCCACTCTTATCCTCCTACATATGGTCCTGACCTCCTGCACTTTCGGCCTCACAATCCCAATTTCACTGCAGATTAAATAATGAGCAGTGTGTATATATATATATATATATATATATATATATATATATATATATATGTGTGTGTGTGTGTGTGTGTGTGTGTGTATACACACATTTGAATTACAAAAAACAAGTACTAAAAAAAAAAGGTTGCATGGCGCGAGATTCTATCCGGCGACCTTCGGATTACAAACCCGAGCGCTTACCGCTGCGCCACGACGCTGTAGAAAATTATTAATCGAAGAGAGTATTTCATGGCAACGGTTTATTTTAACTGTCGATTTTCTCGACAACGGCTGAGAAGTGCATCTTGGTACTTTGCCACATTACACCTCTGGCCATGAGCTTTTTCTATGCGCAGTATGAATTGAATCTGAATTTCACAATTGGCGGCCTCCCCTTGTAAGTACAGTATTCTAGGGATGTAGTGCAGACCGCCGGTTTCGGCTTTGGCGTATTGTTCCATCGTTGCATTTGATTTATCGGACGTCAGGTAGCGTCAGCAAGATTATCATTAGCCATTCGTTGGACTGCCACTAGTCTGAGTTACCACCTTGTGAAGTGAATACAACTCTTGGCTGCCTGTCTCATCGCTCGCGATGGCTGGACCTCCTCAAAGGACGATTCCTGGAACACCGTCTGTGGCCCATTGGTTCTTGTAAGACATGTGTGTTCTAAAAGGACAGTGGCTTGTTTTTTTTAATTAACCTTTGCTATTGTATTTGCTATTTTACAACAGGTTTCTAAATTTTATTTTAATTATTGCCGTTCTAGGCGTGTAAGGCCTTCAGCTGTGATTGTGGTTCTTTGCCTTAAGATTCTAATTTGATATTTGAATTTTAGCAGTAAGCCTTAAAACCTTGTTTACTGCCATTCCTGGCGTGTGATGTCTTCTGCTGTGTTTGTGGCGACTTGCCTTTAATATTTCAAAAGTTGCAGCGTGTTTTAGACAGTTCTTAATTTATTGCCACTCCTGTCGTGTAAGGCCTTCTGTCCCCATCGCAGTGGCTTGCTTTGAAACATTATCTCCTGTATCTGTATTTAATGGTGATTTGTTAAATTGCAACTCACTGAAAATTTTATTGTTTACACAGTTGTTTATTCCTTCATTAATAACGTCTGGTATTTTCATTTATTGTTGAGTCTGGAATTACTGGTTTAAAATGAATTGTGTGTAACTGTAAAAGGAAAGTAGTAGTAACTGATTACGGCCCCATCCACAATCGTAACCGAATCCTGTCTTCCCTTGACTACCAGGTTTGAACTGGTAGCAGAGTGTGGTTACAATTGTAATATCGCTATTTCAGTTACTGTTGGTTTGATTTGTTAAACACTAGTAGTGTTGTATGACTCCTGCCTTTGGTATTGTGTTCAGTTTTAGGTGATCGACTCTGTAATGGCGGTCAGGCAGTGCCCCGGGATCGGCCTATTGAGGAAGGACGACCTCACTTATGAGCTGGCGATAAGAAGCCGGCCTATTGAGGGTATCAGCCCGCTTGAATGCTACTGTTCTTCAGCCGGCTGACGTCATGCTGGATGTTTTGGGTGAAACAAAGGCAGCCATTGAGTCTTTTTATAAGCCTGTTAGGAATCTTGAGGACAACATCGGCTTTGTAGGGGGCACTCAACCTAGCGACAATCAGTTAGACCGGGTGCGGGCACAGTTGATGCATTTAACCAACTGGATATCTGATTTAAGGGCATTAGAGGATCATGATAAGAAATCAACCGCTGAATTGGGGTCCTTGTTTAATAAATTGCAGTTTAAGGTCACATGTTTAGAGCTTGATGGGAAGAGGAAGGGGGAGTATTTTTATTATCCAGGCGATGTGCTAGCGAGCCCGGGAATAATGCCCTTATGTCCTCCAGGGGTTATCCGGGGCGTTTGCTAAATTTCCTATGCCCCTGGTCATCTGTTTCGAGACATCACAGAATTAGCTATGGAGTGACTCGAGCAAATTGAAAGGTTGTTACGGTTTTTGGTTCACTCTGAGCAACATGCTGATGTGTTTGGTGTTTCTCATCATAATTTTGTCTCTATTGTATCCTTTAACTACAGGCGAATTGAGGAGTCTGGTATCAGGGGACATGGCAGAAGGGTTTTCATTGCAGCAGTTGAGGGAGCTTATAATAAGCGAAAGATTGACCACAGGAGTGAGTAAACAGCTCGAGCGTCGCTGTATTTGGCAGATGCAGCAAGATAGGGAGTAGTTGCATCAATACCTGGAGATAGTTACGATGGCCTGTTTGACCTTATTAGTTGACTTGCCGGAATGGAAGTTAGTTCAATTGTCCTGAGGGGAATGCGAGCGGCGGGTAAGTCCCCTTTTGTTGTTCGTGCTCGTCCCTCCACTTGGGAAGAACTTCGTGCAACCGTTATAGCGATATCCGTGTTGCCGCTCTCGGACTATAGGCACCGTGAAGTTAAAGTTCAGCCAGTTGGCGTTACCTAGGGGATCTCCGGATTACCAACATCAGCTGAGTCTGCTAAAGGGTAATCGCTATGTGGTTTCAGGTGTGGTCGAACAGGACATTTAGTTCGCACTTGCGTTCAGCTGCGGACACCCAGAGTCAAAAAACGATGCTCAGCTGGGCGGCGACCCTGGGGTCGAGCCTTTAAACCCTGGTGTGCCCGTGTCGCTGCTCGATCATCACCGCCACTGCCTTATATTTGTTTGTCGAGTTGGTGGCGAAGCTATTTGTGTCCTTTTCGATCCTGGTAGCTCCTTTTCATTGTTGAGCTTGGAATGGTTTTTAGAATTTGGTCATGTTACGAGACTTAGGCCGGTCCCTTCTTCAGTGCAAAGATGTCGGGTTGCCAATGGGCAGGTGTTACCTCAGCTTGGTAGGGTCCGAGGGAGTATTTCAGTTGGGGATTTCTCGTGGCCCTTTTCTTTGGCCTTGGTTAAAGTGCTGCCGGTCGATTTGATTTTGGCATCTAATTTTATCGGTATAACTGGTCTTTTGTTGGATTATTTGGGGTACACCTTTTTCTTTAAGTTCGTTTCTGGCCAGATATTTGGGTTCTGTGAGTGTACAAACGTAAGGTGCATCGAGATGCGGGAATAGTGGCTGTTGATGCTAAGGTTAGTGAGTTTGATCTCACCCATCATTCTTCTCAGCAGGCCGCTGAACTAGGGGTTTGTTGGAGAGGTTCGCAGAGCTTCTCTGTGATAGACTGGTGGTTACTAAGGTTCCTGACTACCATATTCGTCATTCTGACCATATTCACGTCAGGCAGTCCTCATATCGTCTCTCACCGCCTAAGATGAAGATACTAAGGGGAAAGATCTCCAAAATGCTTGAGCAGGGAGTTATTAGGCCTTCTCCATACGCCTATACCTCCCCTATGTTCCTCATCCCTAAGGATCAGGGGTGTGACTTTGACCCTGTTGTTTACTACCGTCTCCTAAATAAAGAGGTTGTCCTCGAATATTTTCCTTTACTTGATTTTCAAAACTCTTTTACTTGGTTTGCCGGGGCTAATTGGTTTACTGTGGTCGACCTGAATGAAGCCTGTTATCAGATTCCCTTAGCTGAAGAATGTTGACACCTTACAGCAGTTTGATCTGATTGGAAGCTGTTTGTGTTTAAGAGGGTTTGCTTTGGTTTAGCTTCTGGCACAGACGTCCTTACCAGTTTTCTGGATAATATTCTTGGAGACTTGAAATTAGTCTGTGTTTACAGTTACCTTGTAAGTAGGCTGTTTAGGTTTTTCTGATGGTAACGTCACGTAGCGCTCTGTATGAAAATCACTGGCTGTGCTGTGTGCAGTTTGTGGCTGGTTGCCATTGTTGGAATATTCGCTATTGTAGTGTTGGGCAGTTGGATGTGAACAGCGCGTAGCGTTGCGCAGTTGGAGGTTAGCTGCCAGCAGTGGTGGATGAGGGAGTGAGATGGCTGAGTTTTGAGAGCGGATGATCTGGACGTGTGTCCATTAGAGAGAGAGTAAAATTGTAAGACTGGATGTCATGAACTGATATACACTGCTGGAAATTGAAATAAGAACACCGTGAATTCATTGTCCCAGGAAGGGGAAACTTTATTGACACATTCCTGGGGTCAGATACATCACATGATCACACTGACAGAACCACAGGCACATAGACACAGGCAACAGAGCATGCACAATGTCGGCACTAGTACAGTGTATATCCACCTTTCGCAGCAATGCAGGCTGCTATTCTCCCATGGAGACGATCGTAGAGATGCTGGATGTAGTCCTGTGGAACGGCTTGCCATGCCATTTCCACCTGGCGCCTCAGTTGGACCAGCGTTCGTGCTGGACGTGCAGACCGCGTGAGACGACGCTTCATCCAGTCCCAAACATGCTCAATGGGGGACATATCCGGAGATCTTGCTGGCCAGGGTAGTTGACTTACACCTTCTAGAGCACGTTGGGTGGCACGGGATACATGCGGACGTGCATTGTCCTGTTGGAACAGCAAGTTCCCTTGCCGGTCTAGGAATGGTAGAACGATGGGTTAGATGACGGTTTGGATGTACCGTGCACTATTCAGTGTCCCCTCGACGATCACCAGTGGTGTACGGCCAGTGTAGGAGATCGCTCCCCACACCATGATGCCGGGTGTTGGCCCTGTGTGCCTCGGTCGTATGCAGTCCTGATTGTGGCTCTCACCTGCACGGCGCCAAACACGCATACGACCATCATTGGTACCAAGGCAGAAGCGACTCTCATCGCTGAAGACGACACGTCTCCATTCGTCCCTCCATTCACGCCTGTCGCGACACCACTGGAGGCGGGCTGCACGATGTTGGGGCGTGAGCGGAAGACGGCCTAACGGTGTGCGGGACCGTAGCCCAGCTTCATGGAGACGGTTGCGAATGGTCCTCGCCGATACCCCAGGAGCAACAGTGTCCCTAATTTGCTGGGAAGTGGCGGTGTGGTCCCCTACGGCACTGCGTAAGATCCTACGGTCTTGGCGTGCATCCGTGCGTCGCTGCGGTCTGGTCTCAGGTCGTCGGGCACGTGCACCTTCCGCCGACCACTGGCGACAACATCGATGTACTGTGGAGACCTCACGCCCCACGTGTTGAGCAATTCGGCGGTACGTCCACCCGGCCTCCCGCATGCCCACTATACGCCCTCGCTCAAAGTCCGTCAACTGCAAATACGGTTCACGTCCACGCTGTCGCGGCATGCTACCAGTGTTAAAGACTGCGATGGAGCTCCGTATGCCACGGCAAACTGGCTGACACTGACGGCGGCGGCGCACAAATGCTGCCCAGCTAGCGCCATTCGACGGCCAACACCGCGGTTCCTGGTGTGTCCGCTGTGCCGTGCGTGTGATCATTGCTTGTACAGCCCTCTCGCAGTGTCCGGAGCAAGTATGGTGGGTCTGACACACCGGTGTCAATGTGTTCTTTTTTCCATTTCCAGGAGTATATATATATATATATATATATATATATATATATATATATATATATATATAATGGCTTTTGAACACTATTAAGGTAAATACATTGTTTGTTCAAGCGTTTGTTCCATTGAGTCGAACTTTTGAAGCTGTTGCTGTGTTTGTCTCTGATGTTGTTCCATTGTTGTGTCTAACGTTTCAAGATTTTGTTCCATTGTGTCTAACTTTTGAAGCTTTTGTCCCATTTCTTGCATTAATTGTAATGACAGTGCACTGGTGTCTGAAACATGTTCCTCAGTGCTATTCGGCAGTGCATTTCAAAAGCCAATATTTACATTTTGAAAAGCAGAAAATGTGTCTTGACTCGATTGAGAAACGGGTAATGACGCAAAACCTGAATCTACGGTATTTTCAAAATTGTGTCCTGTCGTTTCGGATCCCTGTGGCGAGCTGTTGCCGACCAACCGATCGACAATACTACTCTCTTCACTAGCTGTTTCACTGTCTACACGATTATTTATTGCCTGATCCATTCCCCTATGCACATTTACCAAATTACTATGTTGAACATTAGTTAATTCATTACACGGTCGCTCTAACACACTGCTTTCGTCTTCACTGACATTTCTCAGTTTACTTTTGGAGCCTAGTATTACGTTTTTCACTCGCCATTATTGTCACAATATTTCACATGATAACGCAGAAAAGCACAATTTGAAAAGCAAAATAATAAAACACATTATCAAGGCATTGTAAATAATATATAACTAATTGCAAGCACAGCTGCGAGATACTTGGTGCAAATCTACGTGCATGCTACATCTGTTTTACTGTACAAAAATGAAAAACTACTACTACAAAGGAAATTATCTCTATAATTACGCGCTAGCAATAAACAATAGCTACACTAATTACACAAACTACAAGAAAAAGTCAGAATATTCCAGTGAGGTATCCTCTGCTATGGGTCGACATATGAAACGTCCCCTTAGAATAAATTAATAAATTACTGTGCTGGTAAACCCCTTACGTTATTTGATTTTCAAACAGCTGAGCAAAACTGAACGTACTCAGACATTTCTCTCTTTACTTATTCTGATCATCACTAAACTGACACACAATATTTATAGCGCAACGCAATCTGACTTTCAATAATCTCTACAAAAGAATGTCCCTCACTAACAATAACCTATACCTTTCATGAATCACTTACCTCACAAAAATCTTCGTTACTCCAACTATTGCAATACAGCAAGCGCCAATACTGCCAGCTAAATAAAGGATTCTAACTACTGAAAGCACTAACTACTGATAGGCATAGTTGGCAAATGAAAGATTTTGATAGAGAACAAACAATGTATTTACCTTAATAGTGTCATTATATATATATATATATATATATATATATATATATATATATATATATATATATAATTTCATGACATCCAGTCTTACAAATGTACTCTGTTTAGTGGACACACGTCCAGATCATCCGCTCTCAAAACTCCGCCATCTCACTCCCCACATCCACCACTGCTGGCGGCTCACCTCCATCTGCGCAACGCTACGCGCTGTTCACATCCAACTGCCCCGCACTACATAGCGAATATTCCATCAAGGCCAAGCAGCCACAGACTGCACACAGCACAGCCAGTGATTTTCATACAGAGCGCTACGTGACGTTACCAACATAAAAACCTAAACAGCCTACTTACAAGGACTACAGTGGATCTGCATCTTTGATGGCCCACCAGTACCATTATTTCTACAAGGACTGCAGTGGGTTTGCACCTCTGGTGGCCCATGTGACGTACAAATTTTCGGTGCCTACAGTGTCACGTCTCTCAGTGTCACACAAGTTTTTGTTTTTAAAGGGGATCACTTAAGACTATTTCCATGGGTTCGCCCCCAAATTTCTCCCTCATATCACAAAATTGTCGTCTGATGTAGTACCAACTGAAAAAATAAATTCTTTTCAAAGCACAGTTTCGTATATAATTTATATTCAAAACCTCACACCTGTGTCACAGAACAAATCCTACATCGAGAATACTTTACACAAGTTTAAGGGAAGAAATGCTTCCGTTAATTATTACAGTATTTAAAGAACATCAAAATATGAACAGGCTGAAACGAACAAACAGTACATGAGACTATGTTAATCAAATCAACTGTAAGAAGTTAAGGAGCATATTATTAGCAAAATGAGAAATATGCAAAAATGAAACGGCAAAATTAGCACTTCTCAATTGGGAGTAAATCAAAACAATCAGAATGGCTGAAAGAGAGCACAATAACATGAGCCATAAACGAATAAGAGCTAAGCAACTAAGCAAATAAGAGAATAGGCAAAAATGAGATGCCAACAGAATGAGAGCTGGCCGAACCCGGTCGCCACTTATATACGGTTGCGCTCGTGGCGGCACCGTGCGGCCCGTACGCAACTCGAGCGGCTGCGGTCGCAATGCACTCTTAGCGCTCGCGGCGGTGTCTAGCGGCCCGTACGCAAGTAGTGCGATTGCTGTCGCAGGTCGACCCTTAATATTTGACGTTGCATGGCCATCAATGTGGAAGGCGGTTAATTTATTAAATGCCTGACACATTTTGTCAGTTTACTCCAATCCCAAACTTTTACTTTAAATTTTCAAATTACTATCCTTTTCTCTACCACCTTTCCATTCAGTGGTTCACAAAATAATCATTGATTATCACATATAATGATATAAATACAAAATATTTTAGTCATATTTCAAAAGTTTGACGACAGTAATACAAAACATTTTATTATATATTCTTCTACCTCTATTGAATAGAAGGTATTGTACAATATTTCAGTTGATGTTTTGGTGTAAATATTTACTTATATTACAGGTTTTATTGAACTACAAAAGCTGTAATGATTAACAGGCATTTACACTGTTTGAAAATTCATTGTATATACATTGTGACATCTACTGTACATAGAAACGTCTGGAAATCGTTTATGTAGATGAAATGTTTCTGTAGTGTACTTCGTTAACTTCGAAGGTACTACTTTAAAATGTCTATAAAAATATATAGCACACACACATATATCTATCCAACCTTTTGCATCGAGAAGCTATTTTTCAAAAAGAATATATGTCAGGTTGTCTCGAAAGACCCCAAATTATCCGAGTCCTTCGAGTAATGATGTTCAACAGACATACATTTCAAATATATAAGGTAACATTTGTATATCCTTATCCTTTCCAATTTACTGGCTATTGGCATAGTTTGAGTGTGGTTAAAGAAGTAGTCCAATAGCACCTAGAAACTTTCAATATTTCCCTTTTTGTTAAGGTCCTTAGGTCAAGCAATGGTGTATCACTCATTGTTGATAGGGTACATCGTTTACCTGTCCTATGACTAAGGTATTTTCTTTTGTTTAGACATAAAATAATAAAAACAATTTTTGCATTTTATGTACATTATACATATTTTCTTGTTTCTTTGCCCTTTTTGGACTTATCACTACTCAGAATGTAAGTACTACCGATTATAGGCGCTACGAATTTCGTGCGACTATTTACTATGTGACTATTAGCTATAGTCATATAGTCAACATCGTTCTTGTAGTCAAGTTTATATTCAGACAACTCCGTTTTTTTTTTTTTGTTTTTGTTTTTTTTTTAATCTCATATCTAGTCTCAAACGACATATATGCAAAATAGGACATATTCATCTCTATTAAAGGAATAAAAGGAGAGAAAAGTATTCCTGAATCTTTCGTGAATTACAAGTTGAAAGGACTTAACTCTTTCGAGCCTTTTCTTGTATTGATGTGCATACAGAGAACCGTAACTCTCGTAAGATTTTGTGTCATGCTATGTTTCCACTATTTGTGACCTAATTGTGCTTTTATATTAGGTATAATTTTACAGTTGGTCTTATATTTATTTAGTACTTATTTTAAAGGAAAATATTGATGTTGTTCCTTACACTACATTATCCTCATTCCTTTGCATTAGAAATATATGTTTTATCAACATTTTACCGGAAGCATCTCTACAAAATTCTACTTGACACACTTAAATTATATCTAGAAAATGTGCTACCTCGATACTACATCATTTCGTTATAACTTCCTGTACTTTCACATATCACATAATATAATAAATTTTTAGGTGTAGTTCTTAAAAAAAAATCCTTTTTATCTTAAGAGTGTAGGAGACACCTTTAGACAGTTAACGTGTTTAGCTGAAAATTTTGAATAAAACAGTGAAAAAGCAAATTTATTAGTAGCAACACACGATGTTCAGTCCAAGATGGTTATCTGTACAGTCATTCTGTTTTTTTTCCTTATGTTTCAATGGTTTGTCTACAGCAAGTAAGGGGCTCGAATAAGAAATGTCAGATGGTTCTATGATGTTCCATGTAAGCATCTTTTGAATTTAATTACTAACTGCGTTTCTTTTTGTCCATGGTACTTGGTACGAACTATGACAGAAGGTTTTATGTGGTATGACATTCATCCTATATTCATATCCCCTAATCGCACCAGGTTTTTCTTCGAATACTCGTTCGTATTTCACGAGAACCTTAAACAATTCAGAACGCTGCTCTGAGGATAGCTGAGCAGATTCAGAGACTATTTTTAACATTTGTTCATGTCGGTCAGATTTTATTTCTTAAACCTAATTCCCTGAGCCTGCAGTTTTATTTGTTGAAATGAACTTCATTTGTATACCCGGGCAAAACCTTCCACGTGTGTCGGTTATCTTCAATAATTTTAGAGAGACGATTTTCTGTTTGATCTTCAACTCACATATCCCGTTAGAAAAGTGGATCTTTGCGTCCTTTTCTTGCAAAAAATGAAACCCTAAAATACAGTCCACTACCAGCGCATCATTGATGAGGAACGTGCATTCAGTCGCTACATTTCCAAATTCTATCTCTAATTGGGCTTGTATTTTCACACTTGCACTTCTCCCTCCAATCGCTCCCAAACCCTTACAATTGCTAACCGGATATATTGGTACCCGTTTTGCTTTAGTGATCTGTCTAAATAAGTCCATAGAAATCACATTAATATCAGACCCAGTATCAAATATTGCGTTCACTGAAATACCTTCGATTAATATTTTAACGGCAGGTTTTATAACTTCCGGGTGAATGGTGTTGTATTTAGTGTCCTCGTTATACAATTCGTCTCTCATGTCAGTGCCATCACTGTACCTTAACATTTTTAATCTTAAATCAGAATCGTCCCTATCTCGCCCAACCGCCTGCACTTTGGGACTTAATGCGGCGGTAATTTGTTTTCCGCTGGCTGAGAAATCAGCCGCATTTTGGTATCATTTACTTCATCGATTACCATTGGTGGCGGATGCTGTTTCCAGTTTTGATTCATCGAGTTTTGTGTCTAGGTATTTGGTCTTCCTTGATTTCTGTTTTATGTCGTTCTGTTATTATTGTAGTATCCTGCAGTGAACGTACGTTCCTGCCTCCTATCCGCAGTACATCGTTCCCACCGGCCTGTTCTACCGTAGCCGTACGCCTTGTTATTGTCTCTGCCAGCTGGCTCGCGACGCTGAATATTTTCATTCCTCCACGACTAACTGTGATTTAGAGATCTTGCACGCACATCCTCCTGCATCAAATCAATTGCATCTAAGATGGGCATAAACTCATCAATGTTAGCGTCTGGGGCGTGAATCAATTTTTCGCGTATATCAATAGGCATCTTACTCTTAGGAATGCACAACACATCTTTATGCGAAATTGGCTCGTTCCAGTATGTCGTTTTATTCAGATACTTCTCGAAATACTTTCGGAGCGTTCCTTTGCTATAACTAAACTGTTCGGGGTTCGATACAGCCTCATGAAGTCGTTGCTGTACCCCTAAAGACCAATATTTCGCGAGAAACCTTTTTTCAAACTCTTCATATGTGGAACATTTTTCAGTGACCGCAAGGCCTCATTATTTTACATGAATCCACTTACGTATAGCATCTTCTGTAATTCCGTCCTTTTGTGGGTAACACGCCACGAAAAGAACGAATAAATACTACTGGTTGCACCCCACTCATGTCAGGTGAGAATGACTGTCCCCTCCTGTGTTTGATAATGTTTCCTTTACATAAGGTGTCATAGCCCCCGGTAATGAATATGATTCCTGATCCCGAGTTACCTCAGAATTTACTTCGGTGGCTTGCCCCCACTTTTGTTTACTAGTATCTACTACGATCTCTCCACGTGAGGGCGTGGAAACATCACTCTTGACTACCTCGTTAATATCGGTAAGCTCATTGCTAAATTTGTTTAATTGCTCACTTACTCCCCTTCGCCACTGAGATAATTCCTGAGTAATTTGCATTTTTACTTCAGAAATCTGAGCAGTTGGATCTATCGATTGTCTTACTTGTTCTTTTGAAATGAAATTTACAGCTTCCTTTACCCGAGAACCTATTTCTACAGATATTTCCGTATGCTTTAATGACAATTCGTCGAGTATCGTACACAATTGATTTACTATGACCTCGAGAGCGCCTTGATTTCCTTTTAACTGTTTTACATCTTAATTTAAGTCTCTGACCACGTCCTCGTGTTCGCGTCTGAGATTTATTATTTCTTGAGCCATTTCTGTTTGATTTTGAGAAATTTGCCCTATCTTACGAGACATTTCGCCTACTTGTGCCGACACTGATTCCTGACTCTTTTGTATGTCATCTACTCGTATCGACACGGCTTCCTGACTTTTATGTATTCACCTACTCGTATCGACACGGCATCCTGTTTTTTATTCATCTCGCCTACTAGAAAAATGGTGGCGGAGATGGTAGTCGTCATGATTCGTAATTGCTTTTGTATACTGGGAAGATTTTCAGCAACTTCTAATTCCTCAGTCTCACTAGTCTCCAATTGTGCTTTGCCTACCTCCTTTAAATCCATGATTACACACATCAATTTCAAATCTTAGGCTAGTCGTCACACGAAATACGGATAAATATTCAGGGACGCATGTCCCTCACGCTTACGCGGTGGCCTGTTTTGATTACTCTTGGCCGTGTTTCCACTTATCTACAGCACTACCCGCTACGGTACGTACCGTAGGAAAGGAAAATTGTTCACTAAGTATCGGTTGGAAACTATTCACTAGACTTGGGTGTTCTACAGGTGGATAAACCACTAGGACAAAATAAAGTATGTTGCTCACCAAATACCTCGTTTAACCAGCTGAACCGTCGACTTTGAAGAATCCTTTTATAGCCGGCCGAAGTGGCCGAGCGGTTCTGGCGCTGCAGTCTGGAACCGCGAGACCGCTACGGTCGCAGGTTCGAATCCTGCCTCGGGCATGGATGTGTGTGATGTCCTTAGGTTAGTTAGGTTTAAGTAGTTCTAAGTTCTGGGGGACTAATGACCTCAGCAGTTGAGTCCCATAGTGCTCAGAGCCATTTTTGAGCCAATCCTTTTATAATTACAATTGCTGGTTGGATCAAATGGCTCTGAGCACCATGCGACATAACTTCTGAGGTCATCAGTCGCCACAGTGGCTTGATTTTAAAACATTATCTGCTGTATCCGTATTTAATGGTGAGTTGCTTAATTGTAACGGCTCCGTCCACAATCGTAACCGAATTCTGCCTTCCCTTGACTACCAGGTTTCTACAGTCTAGTTCTCTCAAATTGTGGTGAACGATTGTGAGTAAAAGCTGTATGGACGGGCCACACTATAGTCTCGATGACTAGTACTGCTCTCTCCCTTATTAGAATAAGTTGGTTCTTGTCCCATGTGGGAAATGGTTTTATTATCCCATCCCTTCTGCACTCAGAGAAACTTTCAAGTAGCTCTTTGCGATGTTGAATGCTCTCTGGTGTACTGCTGTTTGTCTAACACTGTAGCCTGTTACACTGTGAATGTGTAACTGAGATGAAAAACTACTTTATGTTCCTATTAATTTCTATTTATAAGTAATCAGTTCCTATATTTAATCACAAAGTAAAGTGAAGCGAACTGTAAATTAAATGCTTGCCAGCACAAGACTTAGAGGGTGCAGGCAAGCTGTCACACTCAACATCTGTGCACCCCTGAGTCTGTACTGAAATCCGCTGAGAGGGCAGGTAAGCAGACGGATGCTGGTGTTCTTTCTACTCGCTTTCCAGAATTTTATCTCACATTATGCCAGCACTCTGCAGCGACGCATTCCTCCCGCGCAGCTATATAAGTAAGAGGGGATTTCGAAAGGTGAGTTGCACATTATTATCGCAGGCTAACGAATGACTTTTATGGAATACCTTACTGCATTTAATAGTAATATGACATTATCTTTCTACGTAGTCACCAAGGCTCGGTAAATAATAGTGTTATTTTTCTAATAATTCCTCGGCAATAGAAATGCGCTCGTTAGTCACGGAGCCATTCGAGATCCGCTGCGTGAATGTCATCATTGTTAGATAATCTCTTTGTCAGTAGACGTTCTCCCTCAACTGCCTGAATGTTGTCCTCTGTAATTTTTGAGAGAATTTCTCATGGATAACAGCGATTTATCTTAGTCCTTTAAAACGAACTTAAAAAAAAAAAAACACGATCGCAAGAAATCATTATTTTGTAGTTATCGGTTTCTGTCATTTACTGACCATCTTCAGACTTAATACCTTGTTGGTAGGTGGTGGCTGTGAATGGAACAGGCCTTACCAACTCCACGAAAGTCAACAGCCTGGGAGGTAACCGCAAAAATGATTTCTTACGGTCGAGACTGATTATGTTCATTTTAATTGTGCTCTGTGGTCTATAACGATGTGATTACAAGTGTGGCTTTGGTCAAATTGTTAGCACTGTACGACTTTGGCAAGACGCGACGCTGCATTTCATCCATACTTCGCGGGAATATCTCGGTGAATCGGGGTGTAATGTAGACGTTCTGCCAACAGGAACCATACTGTCCCGCCTGCTTTGGAATACATTCGCAGTTGACGTTCAATTTCACTCCCACACTGCTGTTATGCGTAGTACTATAGAAGCGTGTTTGCAGGAAAAAGGAACACATACTCTGTTCCGAAAATGTGCCCATCTAGTTGCGCAATGGTCTGACGATGGCACGCCGTATGTAACTTACTTTAAGAAGGTACTACTTAAAACAGCAATGCCGGACACACTGATTCTCTGTATTGAGTGTTGTGTCCTGGGCAGGATCGGAGCTGCGAGCAGCTCATGGTTTCGTTTGCAGATCAAATACACATCAGATTTTCCAAAATGACTAACCAGAACTTGGGGCAGGTGGATCTCCGGAAGCAGAAAGGAAACCTATCTCTCCTCCCAGAGATGGCTGGTAAAAGACTGTGTACCAAATGCCGTCACAGCATATTTAAAAACAGAGTCAATTACATACGTCGACAGTTAAAATTAGCACACTTGGAGGCAGTAGCTTAGAGAAACTTAAGCTGACCAAAGATAAAAGGAATGTAAAATAATAAATACTAAAAAGTAGCCAAGGAAGGTGACGTGCCCTGTAATTGGCTGGTGCCTCTCAAGGACTACTAACTTCACCTCTAAATCTACATAAGTAATCTGCAAGACACCTTACAGCAAGTGGCCTAGGATCCGTTGTACACGACTGACAGTTCCTTCCATTTTCTGTTCTACAGGCGTGTTGCGCGCAGAAGGAACGACTGTTGGTGAGCCTCTAATTTTACCTTAATAACCTTTTCACGAGATACACCTAAGAGAAAGGGTCATCTGCCTATGAAGCTCTATCTCTTTCCAATGGAGATATGGTAAACCTCAAATCTAAAGGAGATTTGTTGGCATTCACTTGTTATATGGTCTTCATAGATTGAAGATACGTTCTCTATAGGAAGCAGTATCACTTCTTAGCAACTATCACCGATAATGGAACTCATTTCTCCCCGTAAAACTTACGGCACATATTTCTCTTACAGTTGTGAGATGTTTACTGCTAGGCTTACTGTGGGGTGAGCTGAGGCACTGATGTTTGTAATACTGTGCAAAAGCTTTCCTAAAAACGTTGCTAATGTATATGTAATAAACTGTAACGTATGAAACCTCAGATTTTAAAGAAGCTTTCACACTTCATGAGACCCACTCGTAAATAAGGACGTTATGCAATTATGTAACCTCTGTTCTGCCTTGAGAAAACACTAATTCTTCTAGCTTAAAACCAAAACTCCTTTCGATGAAGATTCGCCATCGATAGTCGCTTCATTTACTTTCTTATTCTCACACATCGACGATTTGTCTGACATTTACGGTACATATGATATTTTCCTCCAGATTGTCATTTTTGTTTGCTCCGATTTCTTATGCCCCTGCAGAGTGTGTAAACCGTCTTTTCTAACACGCTCTCCGACACAGATTATCAGATATTCAGGTAATATAATGACGCTTTCAGTGTGACTTCGAACTAAGTGCTGCGTCGTATTTGCTGTTGTTTCACTTTCATTTACGCTGAATGCTGCTTCCATTGCACAGATATTTCTTAGGGCTCAGCCGCGACTTGTCTTTTGTACTTCGTAATGGTTCATTAACAGCCTGCCGTTCTACATAAACGAGGCTTCTTTCGCCACAGTATGCTGTCTTTTACTCTGGGTGTCTGTAGCATCCTGGCTGAACTAAGTGACTTCATTTTCGTCTTCCGTCGTTGACAGCGCACCATTTACGTTGCCTTTGCTGAATTCGCTGTAGGTCTCTCTGCTGACAAATGCTCTTGTTGAAGACGTTCCTGTTGTCAAGAGCTCCTGCGTGCGAATTGAAATGTATTTCCATTGTTCTCTTACACAACAGTGCACTGTCATTATTGAGAACAATGAAGCGAATATGAATTAAATGGCTAAGCAGGGCAGGATCCTAGTTGGAGGTTGCCCACCTAACGGTTTTTTGAGGTAACAAAAATTTAATTTTTAATATTAGCCTGTTTAAAATGTTGTCATAATCTACTCATTAAAAAGTATAATGTTACCTTAAAGGTTCTAGACAATTAGTCAATCATTCTTTTTCGAAACTTCGTGTATTTACTCAGGCAGTGTACCTCACAGCAAGCAAATTATGCAACGCATATTTATCTAGTATTTGAGAGTGAGAGCACTTACTAACTTCCAACACATATTGAGCATAATTTTGAACCTTTACGAAACTACCTTTCTTGCTGACACCTTCAACGAAATGAAGAAGGGAAATAAAAGTTTATCGCTTATTGCATTTTCACTGCTCATGCAATAAAACTTCAGCTTCAGACATGACCAGACAGTATGGAAATATACCATTTAATGTATCCGCAGAATTATATAATAATACGAGAAATAGTTCAAAAGGTTTTTGATATGTAAATTAGAGAGAGTTTGATATGTAAACTATTAAGAATGCAATTGCATCAAACCGAAATAAGGGAGATTACATTAACTTATGTTTATTTCTACACTCCTGGAAATTGAATTAAGAACACCGTGAATTCATTGTCCCAGGAAGGGGAAACTTTATTGACACATTCCTGGGGTCAGATACATCACATGATCACACTGACAGAACCACAGGCACATAGACACAGGCAACAGAGCATGCACAATGTCGGCACTAGTACAGTGTATATCCACCTTTCGCAGCAATGCAGGCTGCTATTCTCCCATGGAGACGATCGTAGAGATGCTGGATGTAGTCCTGTGGAACGGCTTGACATGCCATTTCCACCTGGCGCCTCAGTTGGACCAGCGTTCGTGCTGGACGTGCAGACCGCGTGAGACGACACTTCATCCAGTCCCAAACATGCTCAATGGGGGACAGATCCGGAGATCTTGCTGGCCAGGGTAGTTGACTTACACCTTCTAGAGCACGTTGGGTGGCACGGGATACATGCGGACGTGCATTGTCCTGTTGGAACAGCAAGTTCCCTTGCCGGTCTAGGAATGGTACAACGATGGGTTAGATGACGGTTTGGATGTACCGTGCACTATTCAGTGTCCCCTCGACGATCACCAGTGGTGTACGGCCAGTGTAGCAGATCGCTCCCCACACCATGATGCCGGGTGTTGGCCCTGTGTGCCTCGGTCGTATGCAGTCCTGATTGTGGCGCTCACCTGCACGGCGCCAAACACGCATACGACCATCATTGGCACCAAGGCAGAAGCGACTCTCATCGCTGAAGACGACACGTCTCCATTCGTCCCTCCATTCACGCCTGTCGCGACACCACTGGAGGCGGGCTGCACGATGTTGGGGCGTGAGCGGAAGACGGCCTAACGGTGTGCGGGACCGTAGCCCAGCTTCATGGAGACGGTTGCGAATGGTCCTCGCCGATACCCCAGGAGCAACAGTGTCCCTAATTTGCTGGGAAGTGGCGGTGCGGTCCCCTACGGCACTGCGTAGGATCCTACGGTCTTGGCGTGCATCCGTGCGTCGCTGCGGTCCGGTCCCAGGTCGACGGGCACGTGCACCTTCCGCCGACCACTGGCGACAACATCGATGTACTGTGGAGACCTCACGCCCCACGTGTTGAGCAATTCGGCGGTACGTCCACCCGGCCTCCCGAATGCCCACTATACGCCCTCGCTCAAAGTCCGTCAACTGCACATACGGTTCACGTCCACGCTGTCGCGGCATGCTACCAGTGTTAAAGACTGCGATGGAGCTCCGTATGCCACGGCAAACTGGCTGACACTGACGGCGGCGGTGCACAAATGCTGCGCAGCTAGCGCCATTCGACGGCCAACACCGCGGTTCCTGGTGTGTCCGCTGTGCCGTGCGTGTGATCATTGCTTGTACAGCCCTCTCGCAGTGTCCGGAGCAAGTATGGTGGGTCTGACACACCGGTGTCAATGTGTTCTTTTTTCCATTTCCAGGAGTGTATTTACAAGATAATTACAGTAGTAAAGTAGGCGATTTATTTCCTCTTCTTTCATTTCTTCATATGTAATTAGACACTGCAGGTTACTGGGTACAGCTTAAGATGACTTCGGCTTGCTGTATACGCCAGAAAGTAGACAGGGGATCCCTCTGCAGGGATGATCCTATATCCCCGCAGAGCTTAGGAGCTGGGCAAAGCGCCAGACCCAGTGCGTCACTGTGCCGATATATTTTTAGACACATCCATTGTCTCAAAATAATGGCTACTATGTTTAGCCGCCAGTTTAGTGCTCTAGACCAACATCTTTTACTTTCCTTAGTGTCCCCATGCTAGAGAACAGCATGGCAAACGCACCAATTAATGAGGCATAGCACTTGTCAGCACCTTAGTGCCGTAAATTTTTTTGGGCGCACGTTTGGGGCAGCAGCATTTTCTCTGCTCTGTTGGGAATACAGTGGTGCGAGCTTTGTTGTTTCATTGGAGGGGCATGAAGTGTATGTTTTTAATTGACAACTACTACACTAGGTGCAAAAAAAAAGCTGGCACAGAACGAGGGAATACGCACTCCTTCCTCACTTCCGATTCTGTTCTCAGTTGGGACACTTCAATCAGGACGCTTTGGGCGGGGACTTCACTAGCAGGCTAGAGGTTCAGAAGTTGTCCCATGGCCAGTCATCACATTACTCTTCAGTGATGGTGAGATTGACATGCAGCACTGGCAGAATGAGTCACGATGAATTTAATAATTCCCCATACAATCACTTTTAGTTTCGACTGGGCCCCTGGGGCAGGCGCAGTTCTCATTCGAGAATCATAAGCAGTCACTTCCGTTCAGCAGCAGAGTTTGGTTACTCAGTTTCAATGTTTTAGGAAGCTGGGTTAACCATCATATACTTGCCTACTCTAAACTCACCACAATCAGATTTTCTTCCTTCGTTTCATTATTAATGTTTGTCGTATCATGAGTGAGTTTCAACAGAAGAGTTCGCTGATGTATGAAACTAAATTATTCTTCACATACTAGGGGAAATATTTTACCTTTCAATTTCATTTCACATTTAGTCATCCTTCTCTACAATTAGTTAAAGTTTAATTAGCAACGTTTCACAGGGTATGGTAATTAACTTTTTATCAGAGCAGTAGTTTTGCGTGATTTGGCGGACCATGACAATGATTTCGGATATTTCTGTGAGATTTGTGGAGCAGTTAGATTAGAAACACTCGATATGTAAAGTTTTCTTTTGAAATTGCCGGTAGCAGTCACTGGTAGCGTTTCTTTTTTTTTAATACCTTTACGTATTTCTTGAGACAGTCACGGTCGAAAACTAGTCAAAATAGCTTCAATTATTCGACCGAGGATAAATAGTTTGATCGTAGTCAGTTGAACATTTTTTTCCCGTTACAAAGTGGTTGGGAAATATTAGAACCGCGATATTACAATCTTAGATTAAGGTAATGGTACAAACATTTAATATATGTATTTTTTTCTTAGAGATATTCTCTTGTTTTGTGGGATACTGTTCCACATACCGTTTGATATTGACCTCGATATCAACGCTGTAAATTTCGATCGCTTTTATACATACTCGTATGCGTCCTAAGCATTTTTTTTAGAATTTCAATTTTGCTGTCGTAGGTTTTCCCAAACATATTTGAGCACTTAGTGGTCTGAATGAGAACAAGAAGCTAGTCGATGTTAGCGACGGATCAGGAAATGGAAAAGGAGTACATAACTTTTCCAAAGGAACAGGTAACTCACAATTCGTCGAAATATGTAACGGGTAAATTAAAACACGGAGTTAGCTGGCACTATGGGTTATGAAAGAGAGGGAAGTGCTACAGTTGCTTCACGACTTGTAGACGCTATAGGAAAAATTAGAAACTATGAGGTAGGGGATAATGATAGAGCGAATACGTCTTGAGAGATGTTGTTAGCAGGCATCAACTGCAAGTTGAAGAGGCTTGCTTGGAGGCACATATTTTACTGTATTAGAATTTTTGAGGAAAATGGAGGTGAGATGCAATAGGTTTAGGAAAGAAGACTTCACGAAGATGGCCCAAAAATTCAGAAGAATTTGGGAAGAATATTCAGTAACAGGTAGAATGGGCAAAGGAGAGAGTAAAGGCAAAAGAAGACAAGACCAGCAGAGAAGCGAAAGAAACTGGGAAAGTAGCAGAAAAGGCAAGAGAAAAGACTAGTGGGACGAGAAAGGAAACAAAAACGAAGAGAACAATAGAGACTCTATTGGAATAAATAAAGATAGAAGCCAGAGAGGAAGCAAAAGCAACTAGAAAAAAAGTTAGGGATAATCGGTACTACCCACTACAAACCGAAAAAGGTCAGAAAAGTAGCGAAAGAAGCGAAAGACGAAGCTGCAGAAGCTAGGAAATAGACGCAATTATGGCTATGGAGAAAAAAAGGCTCAGGAAGAAACTAAAGTACGATTGGAACAATTCCGGTCATAGAGTAAGACATTGAAAACATTAGTGAGAAGGAACGTGTAAGCAGGACAGAAGAGAGGATAGATAACACCGAAGAAAGGATCGTCATAAAAGTAGACTACGCTGCAGTACAGTTGGTGTCTCCTAATCAGGAAACCAGGAATGAGAATTGCGCAAAGCAAGAAAGGGATCAAAGAGCTAAACACAGGTCTGACTCTAAAATCAGAAGTTAAATCTTTATTCCAGTTCAAAAAGGCACAAGAGTGATGAAACCAAAGTGTTGACCGACTCGGAATACAAGTAACGGAAGTGCTTGTGTAAGAAATTAGAACTAGAAAAGCACAAGGTTGTGTACCACTGATGACGAGCTACACGGGAGAAATGAATGAGTTTAACGCAAGGGCAAGATGCAGTAGTGTGCGTGCTGCAAATGCAAGGCAGGAAGAAGAGAACAGAGTGTCTCTAGTGGCAGCTAGTAGATACGACAGGGAGGAACGGGCGTTTGAGTCTAAGCACTTGCTCTCCAGAGACAGATTTCGGAAGTACAAAGATGGTGGTAGTGCCCTCCACCCTATGGCGTGGGTTCCTTCAGTTGATCTGTCATTTCCACCACTGCGTCCACTACATTAAAAATTAGACTACCTACGTAAGTGCATATTTATGAGACATATGGCTGAAACGACGAGGACAATCGCTCTATCTTACATATCGTACAGTGTGTTTGCGGGGCATTCCATGTGATCTGTTGGTCAAATGGAACACAGGATCGAATTAAACAAGAGACAGGAATGCATAAAGATCTGGAAACGTCAGGGCACAGGAACCCATAGAAGTTTTCTAACACATAGCAAAGGAAGAATCAGTTCCTAATTCTGCCCTGTAGGGCTAGTGAAATAATCAAATATTGCTACATGGAACTGTCCATTAGCTACCACTATGTACTGGCGGATGGATGTGACAACGAAATTGAACTTTTCAAGAATGTGTTGCGTGAATTAGATTTCTTATTTGATGGGAATAGGAGATGGTAAGCAGAGAAAAAGAGAACAATTTAAGGCACAAAAGCTTTCGTGGGGTGCCGTGACGGAATAGCGATAGGAGGAACAGTAGGAATAGAACAACAGGATGAGGCCTTCGATTCAACCTTTACCCAGCAAAAACGGAAGTGGGGAATTACTACCAACTAAATAATGAATCATCTTTCGTAAACAACTGGCAAGAGACAATCAGGAAAGCAACAGCTGGGGACAGTAGAAATCACACCGCTGAATCCAAGACAAACAATCACTTCGGGCATCAATCATAGCAGTAACTGGTTACGGATGCAAGCACAGCTTCAAGAACGATTGCAGAAGAGACTGGACTTAATAACTGAGGTAATAGCTTACATAAACAAAAGGAAACGTTGCAATATGTGGAGAAGGAAGATGAAGACTGAGTCGCTGAATGTTAATAGCAATGATGTGGAAGACGAACAGTTCAGAGAACATGAGAAAGATATATTAATTAATTGCGTGCTAGGTCACATAGCATAGGAAACAGTGGCCTGTCAAGAAGATGAGGTAGAAGGTCAAGATGTGGACGAGACTGGGAATCCATTCTGCATCAAAATAATGAAGGCAGGATATATCTTAGGTTATTTTAGACTTATGTAAGACGCTGATGAATTGTGTTCTGAGCAACGCACTGCACGAGAGCAAAGCTGCACAGCAGCACTGGAGACTCCTCAGTAGAAGAAACAAGTCAGGAATCAGCTACTGAGACTTCGTATGTACAGGAGACGGAAGAGGGTGAATTAAACCAATTGAACTTCATTAAATATGAAGACATGACAGAAATCTAGTTAGAGAGAAAGGAGGCGTCGACCAGACAAGATCTATAGCCTGTAATCAAAGTGACACAAAAGTGTGACTAAAAGGTATTTGGGACAGTGATAGTCAATTCTTCATGATCTACAATACAGCATTTAAAATACGTGAGGAAAAGTATTGGGTCCGCAGCTCGTGGTCGTGCGGTAGCGTTCTCGCTTCCCATGCCCGGGTTCGCTGGTTCAATTCCCGGCGGGGTCAGGGATTTTCTCTGCCTCGTGATGACTGGGTGTCGTGTGATTCCTTAGGTTAGTTAGGTTTAATTAGTTCTAAATTCTAGGGGACTGATGACCGTAGATGTTAAGTCCCATAGTGCTCAGAGCCATTTTTGAAAAGTATTGGTGGCCAGTATTTCCGTTATGGAATACGCAACTCCGCCATCTCTCTCCCCACATCCACCACTGCTGGCGGCTCACCTCCAACTGCGCAACGCTACGCGCTGTTCACGTCCAGCTGCCGCTGCCCAACACTACAATGGTCGACAACAATGCAAACTAGCCACAGACTGCACACACCACAGCCAGTGATTTTCATACAGAGCGCTACGTAACGTTGCCAATAAGAAAATATAAATAGCCTACTTACATAAAGAAAACATAAACAGCCTACTTACATAGCCCCTATGCTCCCCACAAAAAATTTTACAAATTGTTTTGGGCAGTGGCCAATAATGATTTGATAAATTTTTTCATAATTACAATAACAAAGATATCAAATGCACACACTTATTGATACAATGTTGGTCAAAAGCTAAAATTTTCTCACAGTCCATAAAGACAGTCCAGATTGTTCATTACAGTAAAATTGCAGTGTTTTTCTCAAAGTCTGAGCAGTAAAAGACAATGCACACGGAAGTAGTTTTCCATGCAGTCTTGAAGAAGTAGTGTTGTCCTTCCAACAGAAAGTCAATGCTGACTCTTGACATGCTGACAGTAATGGGCCACAACAGAGCAAACCCACAGCAAAGTCATTCGACGTTTTGAAGAAAATTGGTAGGTAGGTCATCACAGAGTAGACCCACTATAGTCTTGGTAGAGAGTATGGTATTGGTGGGCCACCAGATGCGCAGACCCACTGCAGTCCTTGTAGAAATAATGGTATTGGTGAGTCAGCAAAGGTGTAGACCCACTGTAGTCCTTGTAGAAATAATGGTATTGGTGGGCCACGAGAGGTGCAGACCCACTGCAGTCCTTGTAGACATAATGGTATTGGTGGGTCATCAAAGATGCAGACCCACTGTAGTCCTTGTAGAGACAGCCAGCAGCCATCTGTTGCGACTGTGCAGGTGCACATTCACCATCGAAGAGTCTTGCAGAGAAGATAGCAAGTCCACAAACCACCACTTGTGCACGCACAAAGTTTTTGGAATTGTCCTTAGAAGTCTTGCAGACAATATAGCAAGTCCATAAATCACCACTTGTACACTAACGAAGTTTTTGGAATTGTCCTTAGAACCAGCAATGCTGTTATCCAGTCCCTTGCTGAATTATTAACACATGTGCAAACACTAACAGTCCCTACTACTCACATATTGTCCATATACTATGACCAACAGAAACGTGTGCAGTGAAATAAAACTTACAAGTTAATAATATGAAGAACTGGTGTCAATTACAATTTTATAACATAAAAATACAATAACAAAGGTAGAAAATACATCATTAAAGAACATAACAATACAGATAACATTTGTAGTACAGGCTTTACAACAGAATCGAAATAACATATACATCAGTGTTACAGGAATTATGACATAAGTACATACATACAAGATCAGAATAACTTTCGAAACATCAACTTCACACATGAGCAACAAAACAGAATAAATAATATCTAAACATCTTTACAAGGTAAATAACATATTATTAATGCCAATTATATTTGCGGATAACAGTATTCCTCATCATAGTGAATGTAGCTTAGTATTAGAAGAAGAAAAAATTCTATGAAACTACACAGAGACAGGAAGAAAACAAATACACAAGGGTACACAAACACATAGTGGGATAACACAAAAGGAAAGGACAGGGTTTGTTTTCAGTGTAACATTTGGTACTGCAGTCTAGCCCAAAACTTCATTCCATAGATCTTTCGTCTTATTTCAACCTTTGCTTCCACCAAAAACATCCTATCCAAGCATGCTTTCTGTATTTTTCTCGCATAACCTCTCAGTGCATTTCTTCAAATTCCTCACAACTCATTCTATTATAGGCTACCCCCTCTTAAGCTAACATAAATCTACTGAGCTCAGATGCTAAACTAAGGGACGAGGCAATGCAGCAGCACAAAACAATTAACACAAACGTCAATGACAAAAAATTTAAATAGGCAAAGCAATTGCAGGACTACAACTTATATAAGGCACTGTGCAGCAAACAAGAAAAAAAAATCAGTAGTAAAACTAGCTTAACACAGTAATACAAAGTCAAATTCAGTAACACTATGCCTGGCAAACAGCAGCAGTTATAACTTATACCTAAACATGACATAGCTCAAGCAGAAAAAATATTACAGTAAAAACAACAATGTAGAAAAGGGAAATGTCTATTCACATCTTAATGTCTATGTAATTAAAGTGGTGCACTACAAATTATTCTACAAAAGACATTACCAAGTACTTGAAAAGAAAATTATATATGCAGTTATTGTTATTAGCCCCTTCTTATTGTTCTTTCCATTCCAAGAGCTCCTTTTTCGAAGAATGTGGATCAGAAAATAATTATTTAATAGATCTGTTGACAGAAAGTGTTCATATTAGCAAATGCATTTAATTTTATTTTATGAAACCAATGCTGCAAGACAGCTGGAAACCAGATGTCAAATGAAATAAACAACTATGTACAAAGTAAAGCATAAGAACATCATTCAGTAGTCATGAGGCATTTCGTAAGTTAGTAGAAAAATCTCTCAACTCTCGTAGAAAGACGCTTGTCATAATCAGGTGTGCAGATGTAAGTATCTTTCCAAGTAATGAGCGTGTCGTATTTGCGATGCTTTCTCTAAAGGCATGTTAATGGCGAGGATAATGGCCTCTTTTTTTCTCCACCTAATGGCTTTCTTTTGTCAGACGACTACCTCTCAGCTGGGCGCCCAAAACGCATTACGTCAAGGTCACTTACCTTTCTTACGGAAATATTTACGACAGCAGTTTCCGCTACAGTGACAGTCTTATATAAAAATATTTCACAGGTCAAGAATTTGCGTTACAAATCTGTAGAAACCAAATAACAGCGTCCAAAAAATTTTCGCCTGCATTGTGATACATTCACACATTTACATAAATTTCATAACTCTTAAAGTACAATTCTTGGTTTCCAACAACCTTTTTCACAAACCAGAGTCCCTAACTTCTATTCAGTATTCATATACATATAAACACGTAATCACATTCCTCATATATGGTAGCATCATCTTATTGACATAAACATACCTCAACAGCATAACACACATTGTCGTCATAATAATAACATCATAACACCTTAGTCCAATCTCAAAATCATCGTAGCTTCCTCCAATAATTTCAAAACCTAAAAAGAATTCTCTGCTCATTTAAATAGTGTCATCTACCTCAAACGTACTTTAAAAACATGATCCCATACCAAATATATCATTCAAAGCTCTCGTACTATCACTATGGTTCCGAAAAAAATATGAACAGTTCACAAAGTACAGACAAAATACAATTTCGTAAGTGTGAAGTTATCCAACGGTGTAATTACATAAACATCTGTCACTGCCGTAGTAAAAAAGTTTGTCTCTCTCAGTCAAATGATCAGATAGTTATGTAATTTATGTGTTAGAGGAATATGGTACCGATGTGTAATGTTGTATAAGCAAATACCATATTAGCTAGGGCTCCTTGTGCTTGCCAAACACATGATACACAAAGTAAGCGTGTACCCCCCTGAGGATTAATGTAATTATACCCTTAGGTGTTACAGATTACAGCAATGGAATGAAATGTATCATGGAAAACTTTCTTTGTAATTCAAAAATCTTGAAAAATAAATGGTTTAAGTACAAAATTAAGCACTCAAATGCGTGTCCTGTAGCGCTAAATGTGCGTCTTGCTGTAAGATAATTCTGTGGAAGTGTCGTAGTTATTGTCCTCCGAAAGCTAAGTTCTGCCGAAGGCAATGTACTTACCTCATGATACACAAAAGCGAAATGCTTTGCGTATAGATATCGTAGTTATTATGTACCTTACCGTGATCTAGAAAGTACTATAATGTAACGTATTGTTGTGCTACGGAAAAGGCTGTCTCACTGTAGCTATACCACAAAAGTTACTACTAAAACATGTTTTACTTTACAGAAGAATTTGGAAATACTGTGCAGATATAAAACAGATACACCACAAAAGCAACATTGTAAATTGTCACTCATTAGCAGCGTCGTGATAAAATCGTGTAGCTGTCACACAAACCAACCACTGTGTCATCTGGCATTTCACAGAAAGCACCTCAAATCCAGAATCCACTCTCAAGCAAACCAAAATGTTGCATGAAAATCTCATTAGCAGTGCCGGTATATGTTCCAAGTATGTGAGCCTCATAGTCGTTACGCGATAGTGCAACTAATAAGCAAGAATGCACACACACAATAACACTGTGTCGTCTGTTCACAATAACAATGCATTCGTAATTTCTGTTTAAATAAGTTCTCTTGGTTCTTGATTTGATATTTAACTTCCAACATTGTTGCATGTTAACAGATTCTAAGTCTGACGAAGTATACTAGCAAAGTAAAGTGAAAAGTTATATGGCAAAGACAAAGTTAAAAGGCAGATTATCTTTCAATAAACGGTTTCACATGTGAAATGTGGTGTAAACCTTTACTCTTCCTAGTACGTAGTGTTTCAACTTCGACGCAATTATCATGTGGTATACGTCGGTAAAGAATACTGGAATTTTTCTCAAGGTTAGCGTCAATGTTATTTTTCCCTGAGCCAGCGGGTGCAGGTGGCTGCCTGCGGTGCGAGTCATTGTCTGTTTCTTTGTTGGCGTGCGTCGTTACTGGGATTAGGAGACCTAGCTTCTACAAATTCACGTTGTCGAAAGTGCCCTGCTCTATTTGAATCCCGCCAGTTCTGATAAAATTCAGGTCTGTCGTTACGATCATATCGTCTGTCGTCATGTCGGTAGATTCCATAGTTTCTTTCTTGTCGGTCATGTGGTGGAGAATTTCCCCCTGAGTCGTAACTGCACGCTGGACCGTTGCATCTAAAGGTATTCTGTCTCCCTTGATAATAATAGTTCTGGTTGCCATATTGTCTGTTTCTATGATTGTCTCTATCATATTCATTACTATGGAAAAGCGATCTTTCTCTGTAACTATTATTCTGCCAACGGTTGTCATATGGGTGGTGTCTGTTTTGGTCACGATTTGTGTTGTGAGAATAGCCTTGTCGTGTCCAGTTATTATTTCTGACGTCACGGAATTGTGACGGATGTGACCTGTAGTGATTGTTTCCCTGTTTTCGCATCCCGCGACTGTCTGTGTCAATTTCTAATTGTTGTAACAGTCCCTGAAAAGCTTCAATGTCGTCTTTGCAACGTTCTGCCAAAATAATATGTCGTAAATGTTAAGGTAATTTGATTAAGCAAATGCGTATGAGTTCTGAGGGGCTGTATGGGTCTGACAGGTACTGATTCTTGTGCAACATGTCTTCAAAATATTTCACAAGACTGGAAAATTCAGATTGTTCGAAATGTTTCATCATTATGATGCTATGTTTTACTCGGTCTTGTGTAGCTTGAGACCAATATGCTGAGAGGAACGCATGGTAAAATTCTCCTTCACTGTGACAATCGTGAATGACCGATCACATTCTTACAGCTGGTTCATTCTCCAAGTAGCCACACATAAATTCTAACCTGTGCTCCAGTGACCAGTTGGGAGGAAAACAATGAGAGAATTGATGGAGTCACGCTTGTGGGTGAATGTCGTTGGCAGAATTCTTAAACGTTTTGAATTTACGTGTAATAATGAACAGCTTATAGTCAAAATCATCATGTCGGCGAGTCGCATGTCGGTCATTGTTACGTCGTGTCAGCGGTTCCATCTCAAAATTTGGTGCACATTGCCAATTTCTTTCATAATTTCCGAAGTGCCCTGAGTTATTATGTTGTGGCTGTTCCGTATTTCTATGTCCCTCTTCCCGTATTGGAGTGCGAGTGGCCTCTGAAACACGTAATTCTTGTATTACCTGTGTCAGCTGATCTTGTACTTCCCGGATTTCTCTTTGGTGTTGCGTATTAATTTGATTCGGATTTTGTTTGAATTTCCTAATTTGTTCGCACTCTTCTGTGTCAGTGATGGCTACAGGTCTTGTGTCATTCCGATCATATTCTACCGTTGCAGATAAGTTAGTGAACTGATCCAAAAGTTCGGCTACTTTCTCCGATAGTGTACTTATTTCCTCAGTGTGTTTTTCTGAACCAAGTTTCAGAGTGTCCACTTGTGTTGAAATCGTATCTACTGTGTCCTTTAAGTTTTCTTGAGTTTTTTCAAGTTGCGTAACCGAATTGGCAGATGCAACTGAGTCAATTTTAGCTTGCAAGGTGTCGTGATTTTCATGAACAATAGCTTGGAGTTCTTTTATGGTTGCTTTGTGATTCTGTAATGCATTTTCATGCCGTGAAAAAATAGGCTGAAAATGCTCACAAATTTGTGTTTTTACATCATTACAGACTTTTTGACATTTCGATTCAATGTTATGTAACTCAGTAGTTAAATCTTCGCGTGTTTGTTCAAGCTTATGTTCCACTGAATCTAGCTTTTGAAGCTTTTGTTCCATTGTGTCTAACTTTTGAAGATTTTGTTCCATTGTGTCTAACTTTTGAAGATTTTGTCCCATTTGTTTCTGATTTTGTTCAAGCGTTGTGTCTAACTTTTGTAGCCTTTGTCCCATTTGTTGCATTAACTGTAATAACAATGCACTGGTGTCTGAAACATGTTCCTCAGTGCTTTTCGGCAGTGAATTTGCACCGGCAACATTCACATTCTGACAAGAGGAAAATGTGTCTTGACTCATTTGAGAAAACGGCGAGAACCCAAAACCTGAGTCTACAGTATTTGCAATATTGTGTTCTGTCATTTCAGATTCCTGAGGCGAGCTGTTGCCGACCGATCGATCGATAATGCTTCCCTGTTCACTACCTGTTTCACTGTCTACACCATTATCTGCCGCCCGCTCCATTTCCCTATGCACAATTACCAAATTACTACTTTGAATGTCTGTTAATTCACTACACAGTGGTGCTGATAAGCTACGCTCGTTGTCACTATTATTTCTCAGTTTACTTTGGAGCCTAGTGCTACGTTTTTCACAAGCCATTATTGTCACAATATTTCACACGACAACACAGAAAAACGCAATTTGAAGAGAAAAAATAGGGGAACACATTAACATAGCACTGAAAATAATATCTAGTTAATTTCAGGCGCAGCTGCTAAATACTTGGTGCAAATCTGCATGCATGCCACAACTGTTTTACTGTACAACAATGAAAAACTGCAACTACAAAGGAGATTCTCTCTACAATTACACACTAGCAATAAACAAAATCTACACTAATTACACAAACTACAAGAAAAAAAAAATCAGAAGATTCCAGTGAGGTATCCTGGCAGGGTCGCCATATGAAACGTCCCCTTAGAACAATTATACATGACTGTGCTTAAACTGACACACAATATTTTTTTAGCGCAATGCAATCTGACTTTCAGAAATCCCTACAAAGGAATGGCCCTGACTAACATTAACCTGTACCTTTCACAAATCACTTACCTCACCAAAAATCTTCGTTACTCGAACTACTGCAATACAGCGAGCGCCACTACTGCCAGCTAAATAAAAGATTCAAACTATGGAAGGCACTAACTACTGATAGGCATAGTTAGCAAATGAAAGATTTTTGTATAGAACAAACAATGTATTTACCTTAATAGTCATAATATATATATCAGTTCATGACATCCAGTCTAACAAATTTCAAAACTCCGCCATCTCTCTCCCCACATCCACCACTGCTGGCGGCTCACCTCCAACTGCGCAACGCTACGCGCTGTTCACATCCAGCTGCCGCTGCCCAACACTACAATGGCAGACAACAATGCAAACTAGCCACAGACTGCACACAGCACAGCCAGTGATTTTCATACAGAGCGCTATGTAATGTTGCCAATAAGAAAACATAAATAGCCTATTTACATAAAGAAAACATGAACAGCTTACTTACAAACTTCAAAATGAAACTGCTTTGGAAATTTTTAGTACCATCGTATTTGATTCCACTGACTCCCAGGCTGAAGGTTTGACAGGAATTACATAGGAAGTTGTTGTAGAATGCTAGAGCACACAATGTCGCCCTACACCAGCCCCTGAATGTTGTGGTGAAGAAGGATGAATCAATCCCCCTTGAACTAGAGTTCCATCACATTAATGCTCTAAGTGCACCCGAGACAGAGAGGCTGGAAAAGCTCGAAGAGCAACTGGAAAAGGGTCATTCAGTGTTAATTTTTCCTCAGAACACCTGAGTTTGATCTTTTGGCAGATCAGGTTGCATCCATCATGCCGCAAATACAGAGAAGTTCTCGCATTCCGCAGACAATGTTAGCTTAGATGCTTTCCGCTTTTCCTGAACATCTTGATAGGCCCTTTGTTCACAATATTGGTGGGACCCTCGATAAGTCATTGAAGCAACAAGTGGTCAATGACCTGCTGATGCAACTGAGCGAGTGTTTAAGGTGCTGCTCACCACGTTAAAAGGTCATGGTGATACTTTAACATAGAGAAATCTGTTATCGGAACGTCATGTGTGAAATTCTTGGATTACGTTATTGCGACTCATTGGATACTGCGCGACTGTGATATAATTGGGGCTATTTCTCACCTAACACCACCCAAGATAATGGCAGGAAATGAGAAGCTTAGAAGGTCTCATTAACTTCTAGAAATGATAAGTGTTTGTAGGAATGTTAACATCACCACTCCTCTTTGAGCAAACAGGAAGGAAAATACCATTTGCATGGACTCAAGCTACACAGCAAGAGTTCCAGGCTCTAAAGATAGCATCAGTTACAACTCCAGGATTTAACACTTGAATTTGGCATGGTCACAGACAGTGTCAAGAAGATTTGGGTGTGGATATTTTTCAAGAATATGGGAGAACGGGAAGACCGAGAAGAACCATAGCATTCTGTAGTTAAGATCTGTGGAAATGTGAAAGGAACTATTCAGTAACTCAGTTGAGGCGACTGGTAGTAGTCTGGACTTTTCTGAATTCCGTTACTTCATGTTTGGGGAATGACGACGATGTACACTGGCCATGAGGCGTTGCAGATCTTACTCATAACTAAAGCAGTGACGATTGGCAATATGGGAATGACACACCCAGAAGTTCGATTTTGTGACCATCTTCATGCCTGGGTTGCCGGATATTGTGGCAGATGTGTTGTAACGACTTCCTATTGACTTAACAAAAGGCGTAAATGAAGCTATTGAGGAAAACCAGTTTAGTCTGTATTGTCTCAAGAAGGTGGCATTTAAAACATTCATCACTACATCTTTGAAAGACACTGCCAACGAGCAAGGTAAGGACCTGATGTATAAAGAGCAAGTGGAAAGACGAAAGTCAAGTGAGCTTTAGGCTATATTTCTTATTTAGGAATGGAATTTGGTTTTACCAAAAGAGTATAGACGAGTTATTGTGGCTACTTTGCTTCCCCGAACAAATTATCAGTATGGCCATATCGAACATGCATCTGAGCTACTCAGGGTTTCGGCCTAGGAAATGTTTCCTGAAACTGAAAACGCTGCTCCATTTTTTTCAACATGGAACCGTGGAGAAGGAAAGTTTTACCTTTCTGCAAAGACTATCACAAGGCGAAGCTTGCATCTCAGTTAGTGGGAAAATGAGCAGCATTTTTCTTTGATAATTTGACCTACTGTTTTATATAAATGATGTAGAATGTGTCAATTTACAGGATATGCACACATGTGTAGCGTTAACATCAATTAACAAATCATATTTTAGTGCTTCCCATGAATCTATACTTAAAAACAGGGCTTTATTTACTTGATACAATTTTTCAAGTATACATTTGGCAGTGGAGAAAATGTGGTTGTTAAGGAGATATGAACTTTTAATTACATTTAAATCTTGCATACTAAGTGGGTAACTGAGCACTATTGGCATGTTTTAATGCATAACCTTTTTTACAAATTAATTAAATTAATTATATCAGGAAAATAGGAAATAAAATCAGAAAATATTAGATACACAATTTTTCAGTTCAAAATTTTTTAGGTAATAAACTGTGTTGTGCATCAAATGTCAGATTATCCTTTTCATACATAGTTATGTAGAAGTTTTTGTCCTTCAGTATTTTATTGATGAAAGTTGTACATTATATCATAGCATTTCTCTGGGCTGTAGTAGTATTCTTTCTGCAAGTCATGTTAATCACATAGATAGCACAGTTCATCGCATAATTAAATGGGCTTATATGTACATTGCCCTTCAGACATGTAACGCATTAAAAATAATGAAATGCATCATATACCTCCAGTTAACTATTTGGTGGATATAAACTAAGTATTTCTGGGGAAAAATTTCATTCCTTCCATTTTAGTATAAATATAAATATTTAAGTTCATCATATAATGAAGAATCAATCAAGTCATTATTCTTTTTGTTAGTTTGGAACACAACAAAAATAAAATAAGGCATCACAAACTCTACTGAATTATAGTAATTCGTGATATTTAGCTCAAAATGTTTCTTCCCACTTAATCTTGCTACCTCAGCTGTTTGCAGTCATAGAAAGTTGTTAGCATTTTACGATTTTTCAGTATCTTTTCTCATTGTCCAAGCTTATAATTTGGTTCATGTTTAATAATAGGTATAAGAATTTCCATAGAGACTACTAAAATTTCACCTTCTTTTGGAAGTGTATCTTTTACTCCAGCTCTAGCGCTATTGTAGTCAGGCCATCAAAGAAGAGCAGCTCTAGTGCTGGAATTCTAATTGAAAATTATAGTAAGATACCTTTCCCATAAAATTTGTTTATAAACCTTGAGGATACAATCAATAATAGTTAATGGACAGAACACTTCGCTTTTCTTACCCTTTACTGTACGATAGTTAAGTATATGTCCTTCTATATTTATTTACCTTCAAGAGATGAAGTCACATACAAGAAAACTAATGATGAAATGAAATAATACTCTATTCTAGGCATTATATTGTTACCTTTCTATATTGTTATAGAATCAAATAACTTTGACACATAATTATCTGTTAATTATTTATTAGATTTTTCATCATAAGTTCAATAATCTCTACCATCAGCTTCAATATTAGTGAAGCTCATGTACAACTGAGCATGATTAGGATGAAGCCACCCATCTCCTATAATTATATTAATTTCTGTATCCTTGTTAGGATTATTTTGATTATTTATTTATTACTCATTCACAGGCAATGAATAGAAATGATAGCTCTCTATTTTCTCCATTATTTATTACATATAAGAGTTTATTAAACTATTAATAAAATAACTGTTGCAGCAGAAGTCAGTCGAATTATTACTTTAATCAGTTACAGTTACCTCATATTTCTGTACAGTATTAACAATAGGAATATATGCAGGATAATGTTGTTCATGAATTACACTTCAATTAAGCAGTAATGATAGACTTAGTGCAAAGGTCCCGAGTTCGAGTCTCGGTCAGGCACACAGTTTTAATCTGCCAGGAAGTTTCATATCAGCGCACACTCCGCTGCAGAGTGAAAATCTCATTCTGGAAACATCCCCCAGGCTGTGGCTAAGCCATGTCTCCGCAATATCCTTTCTTTCAGGAGTGCTAGTTCTGCAAGTTTTGCAGGAGAGCTTCTGTAAAGTTTGGAAGGTAGGAGACGAGGTACTGGCAGAAGTAAAGCTGTGAGTACCGGGCGTGAGTCGTGCTTCGGTAGGTCAGTTGGTAGAGCACTTGCCCGCGGAAGGCAAAGGTCCCGAGTTCGAGTCTCGGTCGAGCACACAGTTTTAATCTGCCAGGAAGTTTCATATCAGCGCACACCCCGCTGCAGAGTTAAAATCTCATTCTGGAAACATCCCCCAGGCTGTGGCTAAGCCATGTCTCCACAATATCCTTTCTTTCAGGAGTGCTAGTTCTGCAAGTTTCGCAGGAGAGCTTCTGTAAAGTTTGGAAGGTAGGAGACGAGGTACTGGCAGAAGTAAAGCTGTGAGTACCGGGCGTGAGTCGTGCTTCGGTAGCTCAGTTGGTAGAGCACTTGCCCGTGAAAGGCAAAGGTCCCGAGTTCGAGTCTCAGTCGGGCACACAGTTTTAATCTGCCAGGAAGTTTCATATCAGTGCACACTCTGCTGCAGAGTGAAAATCTCATTCTGGAGGTAATGATACTGTCTAGATAATAATAATCAGTATCTTTGATAAACATTTTATCAGCTAGATTAATTTTTACATTCATTAATTTGAATGGAATAAATTTAGGAACACCATCAGCAACAGTTTCTTATCAGCTTCAGTAACTTTGATACGAAGTCCAAGCACTGTCTTTTACATGCATTTATGAATTAAAATAACTCTCACTAATAATTCTGCTTCAATTCGAATATTTGGCTTTTTCAAATGAATAAATTTTTCCTAGCTTTTCAGACTATATTGAAAACAGAACTTTCAATCGTTTGTCCACCAGAAATAATTTTTTTTGTGTAATATTTGTTTTTATAATTGATGTATAAAGGCTAACTAGTGCAATATTATTAAAACATTCTTGCATAAGTACAATCAATTTTTTTTGAACAGATAAGTTTCCAATCAATTGAAGTAGGCAATTCATTTCATATTAATGAAATTTTACTTAATTAATTGAAAACAGACTTGGTCCACAAATAAGAATTCTAGAGAAGTAATCAAAAAATAAACACAGTTAGCTTTTATCTAGTTCTATTCATTGTAATATAACAGGTCCAAGTGGTTATCAGAAACAACATTAATGAATGACAGTTATATTCTAGTTAGTGGATATATGAATTTGAATAAGATAAATCACTTGTATGTTTATCAAAACACTTAGATTAACCAAAATATCAAGAATTTATAAAAATGTGTAAAAAAGTTGATAAAATTGAGAAGATTACTACGTTTATTGGAAACAATGATGAATCTATATCACTAGGTCAATGCCTAGATAATCTACTTACAGTATTCGATCAGTTCATTTATAAAAATCAAGTTGTAGTTAAAGAATATTTACTACACGTATACATAAAAGAATAGTTAGTTTTTATCTACCCCAGATAAATACAAAAACATGAAATTAATTAATAAGAGATAATCAAAATATGTTAAATATTTCTGAAACAACTTGAAATAAATTCAAATCACTTACAATTTATTGCATTAAAGATATATATAATAATATATGTATTGATCAGTTTGGATTTTATACACTAGATATGACGAGGAAACTTAGTGGAAGGAAATACAGATATCCTATAGAAGATTTCCTTAGAAAATGAGTTCTTTAAAAGTAGAAACTCTATTAGTGCACAGTGATGTTTATTTGATAAGTGTAAAATCAGTATGCATTATTTGATTAATTTTTATAAATCTATGAATAAAAATATATTTCATAATTTTTTTAGAAATATGAACTGGAGGTTGTAAAAAAAGTTAAGTGAAATAGAAAAAAAATTAATTGAAAGTAGGATTCGTGTTTTGGTAAAGAAATCAAGAACAGAATAGAAAAAATATAAAAAGGAATTTCAATCTGTTACTGAATAAGTAAAAGAAAGAAACGAGGGTGTAGGTAATAATGTACCAAAGCTTAATGAAGAAAGTAGAAGAAACAAATATTTCCTTGCGCTCATCATCAACAAGAAGAATTTGGAAATATAACACAAATTAAAGACTGCGGTAGTCCTCAATGTGACTGTACACTAAGTGAACCAGAAATATAAGATTTCTTTACAAAATATGTCAAGAGTTACGCATAGAAAAAGGTAGCTCAAGCTCAGGATTCTGTTAAAAATACAAAACAGTGTGATGACAGAAAAAAGTAAGACAAGTGATGTTAAAGTAAGTCACCCATAGTGAAGAAGGTTTTTGAGTTAGACATGTCGCTACATTTAAATACAATGGCAATAGACCAGTAAAATTTGATGAATTATCAATGGAAATGAATATGGAGGTACAGTTCTACTAATGGTTCTGTTACTTGAAAAACCCATCGCTTGAGATGATATAGATGAAAAAATTGATGGTGTTCATTTATCAAATTATGCAGATGTATTATGCAGGATGAGTCACTAACTATTGTCACCAAGAATAACTCCAAAGGTATGATAGAAGCTGAAACGTTTGTTGGACAAAAATTGCATGGGACAGCAGAAGCCATAATACGATGTTGGTTTTTTCTTGCTAGGCGGGGTCACTTCAGAGATATGAAGCTCAAATTTGTTTATTCAAATGGGATGCTATAGTTCGTTACTTATTTTCTGATAATGGCTGTTGAAAAGAATCCAATCATGTTTAACAGTGGGCTCTTTGAAGGTCAATGAAAGTCACAAAGGTTGCATGAACGTCCATTTAAAGAAGGTGTTCGAATTGATGACCATTGATATCAATGCAGTGCTGAAATCTTCTTATTATGGATTGAGTGGTATTCCTTATCACATTGGCACATATCGAAGCACATGCTCTGACAATACTCTCTCACATATCTTCAGGAGTAGTTGAAACGCCTTTACAAGCTATGTCTCTTACGAATCCCTACAAGAAAAAAATACAGAGGCGTCAAGTCAGGTGAACGGGCTGGCCACGACATATCTCCTCTGCTTCCAATCCAACGATTTGGGATTTGTTTCTGCAAGTTATTTCGCCATCAGTGAAACATGTGCCATACATCCATCATGTTGATACCGTATTCTATTCCTTGTTCCTAAAGGTATTTCATGCAGTAAGAAACCTAATGTTTCCAGCAAAAATGTGGCGTACTTCCTACCATTAACATTTCCTTCAGTGAAATAGGGGTTTATGATTCTGTCCTCCAGAGTCCCACACCATACATTCACCAACCATGGTTTCTAGTGTGCAACTTGCGGCAGGCAACATGGATTTTCAGTTGCTCAGTAATCCATATTATGCAAATTAACGTTTTCATGGTTTGTGAATGTAGCCTTGTCAGTAAATAAAATCGGATTAATAAATGTGTCATCCCTCTTAATCTTAACCATCAGTAGAGTTCAATGCGATGCATGCAGTCAGTACCTGTTAATTCTGGGTGGAGACTGACACGCTAAGGACGATATGTGTAGCGATGCAGAACACAAACAACACTACTCTGGCTCATGCCAGATTCCCTTGCGATATGATCAAAAGCATCTTGAACCACAGTGGCAAGAGTATCAATTTCCTTTTCCTCGTTAGTAACTTTCCTACGCCAGATATTTTTTCGATGTGTAAAAGATCCAATTATTCTCAGTTTATCATACAAGTATGTAAATGAACGACATGTAGGGTGAGTATGTTGAGGATATCATTCAGCATATAATTCTCTAGGTCTCTTTGAATTTCGTTGGCATTTTCCGTAAATGAGATGCATATCGTCTTGCTCTTCAAAGGAATACATCATTCACATTCACATTCAACCATACTAGACTTACCATTCCTATTAGCGTTGTATTGCGAAACTATCAAATGGTGTTAACATGTAAATAGCATGTTAAATGGATACGCCATATTCTGTGCAAATTTACTATTTGCACGATAGACGAGAGAGAATTGTCAGAGCATATGCTTCAATAAGTGCCGATGTGATAAGGAATACCACTCAATCCATATTAATAAGATTGCAGCACTGAACTGATACCCATGGTTATCACTTCAACATCTTTTGAAATATACATTCAAGCCACCTTTGTGACCTTAATTGACCTTCAAAGACCTTACTGTTGCACGTCATTGGATTTTCCTCGATAGCTGCTATCAGAAAATATGTACTACACTATAGCATCTCATTTAAAAAAGAAACTAATTTTACATTCGTATTTCTGATGTGACCCCACCTAGCAACATAAAAACCAACATCATATTATGGCCCACTTTGTCCCATACAACACTGTCACCACTAACTTATCAGCTCTTTTGGAGTTATTGTAGGCAGCAGTAATTATTGACTCACTCTACACAATTCAACCCAATATAAAGCAACTGAAAGCTGAAGCATAAGAACTAGGAATTAAACAATATTTTAAACTGGGAAAGGGTACACTTACTCTATTTCTCAATCATACTTTTGAAAATTTGTGTTTGAAGTAATTATATAAACTGTATTCAACAAAAACTCAAAAATATAATAATAAAATTGGTGATTGTATAAAAAATATTGATCTATGAAATAATATAGAGCCAATAGAATATGTATCAGGGCATCTCTCATCAACTCAAGATTTCATGACAAAATTTCAAGCTATATTTGATTGGGAATTTTTATTAATACAATGCTGAAATTGTGTTAATATTTTTTAGGAAAATTTAAGACAAAATTAACTGGTATACTTTATCACAGACACAGAATTTATCACAAGATTTTGACAGAATTTCATGCGAGATTATATTGTACTCCCATGTCATGTCAAAAGTGAAAAAAAATTGTGAGAGAAATTCAAGATAAATAAGACTGGTGTATTATACCAAATGAAAAAAAATTACCTGTAGATGTTATAAGATAATTTCAAGATAGAATTGAATGGGATCGTACATCAAATAAAGAAAAAAATGTCTGTAGTTCTAAACAGAGAATTTCGAAGTAGAATAAAGTGGAATAAAATATCACATCGCAAACTGACTAAAAATTTCTTAAGAAATTTTCAGTATAAATTAGATTTGTCTTACATATTGAGTAACCGACTATTATATGAAAAATTTATGTGAGAATTTGAGAGTAAAGTAGATGGCAATAACATATCGACATATCAAGAATTATCCAAAGACTTACTATAAGAAAACCAAGGTATATTAAATTGAATATATTTATTAGTTTATTTTGAATTATCTGCAAACTTTACACAAGAATTTCAAGATAAATTAGGTTGGGATAAATGGCATATAATCGAAAAATATCTCCAGATCTTCTGAGAAAATTTGAGGATAAAACGAGGATTGTGTATCACATGCACAAAAATTATCTGAAGATTTTATAAGAGAATTTAAAGGTAAAGTTCAGTGGAAAAGTATTTTAATTTGTGAAAAATAGTCTGATTCTTTCATTCTCAAAATAATATAATCTAATGAAATATCATCTATCACAGAAGAAGATTGTTCTACATGCTTAACAGTCAAGATTACCAGTTTATAAAAACTTGTGAGTTAATGAGCACTAGATCTCATTTAAATATATGGCCAAAAGAGTCAGCCTACAGGAACTGTAAAATGAACCATGTTGTCCAGGAGCACATGCCACAAATGGTGGAGATTCACCATGGGATGGGGAAAGTCACAGGTGTCTATTGTCTACTGAGGCCTAAGGGCTGTAGTGTGCGAGTGAGAGAGACGAGAACCTAAGTCATATTGAAACCCTGTATAAGGCATTTGTATGAGGGAGATAAACCAGTGTTAAATATGGCTCAAAATGGCTCTGAGCACAATGGGACTCAACTGCTGTGGTCATAAGTCCCCTAGAACTTAGAACTACTTAAACCTAACTAACCTAAGGACAGCACACAACACCCAGCCATCACGAGGCAGAGAAAATCCCTGACCCCGCCGGGAATCGAACCCGGGAACCCGGGCGTGGGAAGCGAGAACGCTACCGCACAACCACGAGATGCGGGCTGTTAAATATGGCGGATATAAGATTGGCAATAAAGGGAAACATTTGTGGAAACTATTTAATTCTGTAGTAATTCAGGGAATGAAGCCACAGTAATTTTAATTTGCCATCTTCCATAAATTTTCATTGTGATTCCAGTAAAACTTTAATATTGTTCATATCTATAATAGTTTAGGATATACTGTTAAATTGAAATTAACAAGTTTTCTAAGAAAGGCCTGAATGCAAAATCTGAACGTTTTGGTTGATTTTAACGAAAGACATTTCATATGTAAGTGCATTTTTATAGTTACAAATGTTGTAAATATCGATGCTCTAAATTTATTTGTTTAAAAGATGAAGTAAATTTAAATAATCAGTATTTTCAGTTAAGCATCAGATCAGCATTTCCTCCACACAAAACACATTGAATGATGACAGCATGACACCTTATTGAATCATTGAATATTTGTTGTAAAGTTTACTGTATAGCAGTTACTTTTGTTCCTTATTTAATTATCAGTAAGCACAATGGCAGAAGGCTACTGCCTGTGGTATTCAAAGCTAAGGAGGAAATTGTATTGGTTTTATGTAAAGGAATTAAACATTTATTATGTAATGGATATTATTGTTACCTTATTGAAAACATGAAAGTGGTCAAACTTTGACGAATTAAATATGTTAAAATGTAAAATAATGTAGAAAAATCTGTAACCAATGAGATGGACGGCTTCAGGAAAGGGAACTGCCCTAGTCAGTTGAGCGAAGACATTCACCATGCGGGAAAAGTGGTCGGGACGAAAAGAGGCACAGTGCTGGTGCAGACGCGAAAGCGGACTTTTGGGCTGGAGACATCAAAGGGTACAATTGGGACTGAGACGAGAGAGTGGGCACTCGGACTTTAGGCAGCTATGAAATGAAACGACTTAGAAAATTTCGCGTTGTGGGGTATTGTGTGACTTAATCTCTGAGCAGTGAGCAGCCGCATGCCAAGTGCGAACTCTAACTTTTTGTGTAAATACCGAAGTGGAATGTGGACTTGTATTTTGCAATGAGTTTGTGAATGCTCGAACTGTGTCAAATGGTAATAGTCGAAGGTAATAGTAATTCTAAATAAGGCCACTTTCACTATTTCTTTTCTTTCTGAATAAACATTATTCCAACCAAATAGCAACTGTGTGGGCAATGCGATTGATGGGTTGTTAATTTAGTTCCTGATGTTATTATAACTGTTATTATACATTAGATTAACTGTGTTTCATACAATTTCGCAAACTTAGCATGAGCCAGACAATTTAACCAAAGTGTCACACATGTGTAATTTAGAGCTTGTAATGCGACATGTGTGGTTCAACCCCTGCATGAGTTTGAACCAAGACATTTCGATGAAGAGGAACTGCATGTGAGCCCAAACATATTTGGGATGTTAGCTCGCAAACTACATGTAATCACACATACCATAAAGAATGTATTAAAATGGTTAGCAGATCCTGATCATTCTACTTGTCCAATGTGTAGAATTGATATTAAAAATTATACCTGATGAAGAGGTACTATTTCACTGACAAGTTTTTCTTGTGTATAGTTGTCCAAAATATTGAATAAATTGAGCCAACAAGCATTTCTTAAAGTATCTTTCACTCTGTGGTATGAATTTACTGAATTAGGGTTATAATTAAGTCATAACATTTCTCCATAATTAGGGATTCCCTCTTTAATTCCACATAACTTCCTCTGCAAATTTTGTTTATTGTGCTTTAATGACATAATAATTATATCGAAAATTTGCATGACATAATTTTAAATGAAAAAGTTGCTCATAAGTTCTGAGCTATTGTTTGACAAACAACATGAGGCAATAGGCTATCTGTTTCCCTGTTTCTCTCTTTTATTGTTACTATAGTATTATCAACAACACCATTTAAATTTTCTATATATTCATCCTTAATTTAGTTTGTAAGTTCCAAGTGAGTTGTTTGAACTCAATAGAACTATTTAATTTTATTTCCTCCATGTTTATGAATTGGTGGTAAAATTTCTTCATTACTCGAAACTTGAGAATATTCTGCTAATCAAATTTTTGATTTCATGATTGCTAAATATTTGCCAGGTTCATCAATACAATATTCGTCAGAAAGCAAGTGAAACCTATGTTCCCTTCCAAATCCTTATACATTTCTTGCATTTTTCTCTAACATGATCTGATATTGCCTTTGGAAATTCTTAAAATTTAGCCACATCTTTAGCTTTTAACTAAGGTTTATTCTATTCATCAGTAGTCACAAGCACTTGCATATTCTTATATGTGAACTTGTTGTTGATGAGGTCTGTTTGACTCAAGTTAGTAGTTATTATTTTTATTACAGATGTTACTTATATACTATTTTATAAACATGTTTCACTGATAAATGTCTCGCCTGCAGTTCCATTTTATTTGTTTCTCTTCATTTCTTTTAAAATAATTTTATTCTTTAAATTGATGATAGCATAAATATCAAAATTTTGTTCATCAGGATTAAAGCGAAAGAATTTATGAGATATTTGCTATTTTATTAATCATATTTTGATGATTTTAACCATTTCGATCACATTCAATTGCTGTTCTGTATGCTGCACAGTATAAATAAACTCTGTACATCCCCATACAGAACTGTGTCTCAAAGTTTTCAATTTTAAATCAGTTGATGATGGTACTAATACATTCCTCTCCCTTTGTTCAAGACATTAAATTTAACTTTAAATAAAACTCACTAATTAGTTTTTAGTGCTTTTCTTTCGTTCTAATGAAGTTATGCCTTTCTTTTACTAACAAGCATGCTGAGAGGATGTACATATTTATCTATATATGAGATATTTTTCAGTTCCTTACACATTTCCAACCTTCTTCATCTACTTTTCATTGTAGCTTCTGTAGTATTTTTGTATTCCATTATTTCAGCCAAATCTTTAGTTTTAACCCATGGACAATTCCTTTTATCAATAATCATAAATGCTTGCTTCTGTTTGAATGAAAAGTTGTTGTTGATGAGGTTGATGACTGACTCCATTTAATAACAATAATTTTGGTTATATATATATATATATATATATATATATATATATATATATATATATATATATATTAAATTTTATAATATTTTATATCTATATAAATAAAGTTATTTCTATAGTTGCTGTTTCTGAAAATAGTTGTTCCACATGAACAGAGTAAAGTAATTCATATTTTAATGACTATGGTTACTTAGGTATTCAGGATAATAAAAAATTTATCCACATGAGTGACATTGTATATGGAGAATCACTAATGATATTTCAGGACATACATGGTCTTGAAATAAATGATGAGTTAAGTGAAGAAACTTTAAATATTATGAATAACAGTAGATGTAGTACTGGCTATAGAACTGCTATGTGTAATGGAATAAGAAAAATATATGGTTGTATTATAAAGATGCAACTGAAAAGGTATTACAAGTGAGAAATGTAGCATTTCATTTATGGCAAAAGTTTATTGCCAATCAGTTTTATGAAGATAACCATATTCCAGATATTTCAGTTAGAAGTAAAAGACATGTACATAGTTATGAAATATATTGTCAATGATGTCCCAAGGATCTAACTAGAAGTGATGTTGTGTTAGGTATTTCATGTTTTCAACAGTGATTAATTACTCATACGTGTGCATAATGAAGAATTGTGACATTTCGAAATTGATGGGAATACACCAAAAGATAAAATAAATTTATTTGAATACTTGGTTCACCATTACATTTAGATGTTCATAGAGCAATAATTTAGCCACACTATAATGGTTCACATTTAGAATTATCTCAAGATGATACCTATGGTATTCAGTGTTTGTATGGTAAAAATATCAGCATCAATATAGCAACCTATACCAAAAGGAATTCCAGTTGTTTCAACTGAACAAATTTAATCTTTATGTCAGAACTACTTGGTTACAATTTTTAACACAAGATTTACAACAACAAAGAATAGGCAGAACATACCAAAGACAAGACCCAAAAATAGTTTTATTTGTTGACAATAAGTATATTGGGTAAATTGTTATACATTACTAATTAATACTATGATATTCTAAGCCAACAACTAGTACGAGATTACATCAATATTTTAAAATAAATGGTATGCGAAGACCATATTCAGGAGAAACATTTTTATTTCTTAGTCAACTTTTCCTTATGGTGACAGATATATATATAAAGGATGATGTGTTACAACTAGAAAGTCTCCAGGAGAGAGACTGGAATAAATTCTATATTTCTTCTAGGTTCTTACAATCTATAAAAGTAATAGAGTCACAGAAAAGACAGTTAGAACTGGTGCAGCTGATTTATCTATATTTGGTATTGATTGCAATAAGACGTCAGCATTTGTTCCCTGAGATAATAAATATATTAATAATACACAGGTAAATTAAAGTTTTTTATTTCTTCTTAATATTTTTTTGTCTATAATTGGAGCAGGTTCAACCTAAACTGCATACATACTTTAGAACTGAGAAGCTAGCTGATACTTATAGTTCAGAGAAACATACAAAAGGTGGTTACAGGATAATAAGCAGGAATGAGTATAAATGAGTATGATAAAAAAGTGTACAATAGTAAACAAACTCCTTTAGTCTGTGGAAAAAATGTTTTTATATATTATCATCAAAATTAATAACAACAAACTCCAAGTGAAGTACATTCGAAGATACTTTTGTCAATGAAAAATGATGACCAACAGACTGAGACAGATAACACAAGAAAATGAGTTGACTGTCAAGAGTTTATAGAAATCGAATATGAGCAACAGACTGAGACAAATAACAAAAGAAAATGAGTTGATTGTCAAGAGTTTATAGAAATCGAATATTTGTACGCAGAGCCATAATGTAAACAGGACCTCAAAAATAGCTGTAAGAAATATACTGAAGAATATAAAAATAAATAAGAAATGTTGCTGATCCTTTTTTAAAATTCCTTAATAATTTTTTTGGTATTAAATAACAGACTAAAATGGAGCAATTCACGATTGCCCAACTTTGTGATTATTATAGAAAAAAATAATATAACCTATTCCAGGAGATTAAGAAAAGATTAATTAATTAATTTACCTATTCCTACAAGGACTATCAATAACATGAGAACACCTGCACTCAAAATTTGAGCTTAAAATCTTGGTATTACAGGATACAGTAAATTAAAGAAATCAGAATTAATTAATTGTATTATTATACAAGATTTTTAGTATCATCAAGAACAATTCCAAAAGACTAAAATAAGTTAAAAATGTGTAACTAACATAAATTACTTTTACACATGCATCTTGGAAAAACTCAACCACCAAGACCAGAGAAAACAGTCCGACTAGATCAAATTTATGCATTCAGTTGTAAACTATATGAGCTAGAAAAAGACAACAAACTGTCAAATACGATTTATTTGAAACAAAATCCAAATTAAATATAAATTTAAAGCTTGGTCTGTTAGCTATGAAACTGTTTTTAATGGCACTAATATCAATAAACTTGATACCGCTAGTAAGAAAACAGATTGTATAACGAAAACACTTGATTCTACATTATAAGTAGGAAAACTATGAACTAACTTTAGAAAAAGTGATATGGTGAATATAACAGCGGCACATCCAAAAATGTTTGATCCAATTTCTGGAGAATGTAAAAAATAAAATACTGATAAAAAATCTGTTCAGGTTTTACACAATGAAATGAGAGATATTAACTTCTAATGAGTCTATCAATATAGCAAATATTACATTTTATATTCAACTGTAGGCAATTTCAAAAGGTAGCAAAGGTAATAAAATAACAAATTTAGGGAATGTCAAAAGTATTAAAAGATGCAGTACAGGAATTAATAAAGATGAGAACCAGGGTTGCTCTAGAGCAACACTAGTTGCATTAACATCACACAGGTTTTACCTTAGCAGACCCCAAGCTACTGGTGAAATTAAGAATATTAGCGAAGGAGATACATTAGAACCAAGAGAAGAGTTAACGAGGATGTTATGTAACCAGTAAGGTGAAGACATCAAAGAAGAATTTTTTAGAGATGATATTCAAACGTTGGGAAACTATTGGATATTCAAATGAAAGTTTTATATGCAGACAGTTTTAATTCAGTCTATAGTGGTCCTGAGAAAGCGTTAGAAATAGAACTGTATAAAAATAACAGAAATTTAGATGTAAATAGCAGTATGTTAGCATTCTTATGATCATCATATTTCTGTGATAAATGTAACAAAACATATAACTACAATGAGGAACATAAATGCAACACAGAAACAAAAATACATATGTTAGTCAATCGTACAGAACGCAGAGTTGTAGAAAATAAGCTACTTAGTGAAAATGTAATAGATACTATTATAATCAAGAATTATTAAACATTCACCAAGAAGATTGTGATGTACTTTATGAATGTGAAGTAAGTAAAAGGATGTATTTGAGATCTAAGGAACATATATGTGGCTTTGAAAAATGTAGAAACTCTAATCTAGAAATAGAAATTAAATATCATAAATACTGCTGGATGTCTTTTCCGGGTATGGATACCTACCCCGGCTTCTTCCTCTGGACAACCTCCATAACAATTGTATACTGGTGATCTTATTTTGGTACATCTTGTACGAGGGCAGTTCAATAAGAAATGCAACACATTTTTTTTCTCGGCCAATTTTGGTTGAAAAAACCGGATATTTCTTGTGGAATATTTTCAAACATTCCTGCGTCGTGTCGTATAGTTTCATTGACTTCCTACAGGTGGCAGCGCTGTACGGAGCTGTTAAAATGGCGTCTGTAACGGATGTGCGTTGCAAACAACGGGCAGTGATCGAGTTTCTTTTGGCGGAAAACCAGGGCATCTCAGATATTCATAGGCGCTTGCAGAATGTCTACGGTGATCTGGCAGTGGACAAAAGCATGGTGAGTCGTTGGGCAAAGCGTGTGTCATCATCGCCGCAAGGTCAAGCAAGACTGTCTGATCTCCCGCGTGCGGGCCGGCCGTGCACAGCTGTGACTCCTGCAATGGCGGAGCGTGCGAACACATTCGTTCGAGATGATCGACAGATCACCATCAAACAACTCAGTGCTCAACTTGACATCTCTGTTGGTAGTGCTGTCACAATTGTTCACCAGTTGGGATATTCAAAGGTTCGTTCCCGCTGGGTCCCTCGTTGTCTAACCGAACACCCTAAAGAGCAAAGGAGAACCATCTGTGCGGAATTGCTTGCCCGTCATGTGGCTGAGGGTGACAATTTCTGGTCAAAGATTGTTACAGGCGATGAAACATGGGTTCATCACTTCGAACCTGAAACAAAACGGCAATCAATGGAGTGGCGCCACACCCACTCCCCCAACCAAGAAAAAGTTTGAAGCCATACCCTCAGCCGGTAAAGTCATGGTTACAGTCTTCTGGGACGCTGAAGGGGTTATTCTGTTCGATGTCCTTCCCCATGGTCAAACGATCAACTCTGAAGTGTATTGTGCTACTCTTCAGAAATTGAAGAAACGACTTCAGCGTGTTCGTAGGCACAAAAATCTGAACGAACTTCTCCTTCTTCATGACAACGCAAGACCTCACACAAGTCTTCGCACCCGAGAGGAGCTCACAAAACTTCAGTGGACTGTTCTTCCTCATGCACCCTACAGCCCCGATCTCGCACCGTCGGATTTCCATATGTTTGGCCCAATGAAGGACGCAATCCGTGGGAGGCACTACGCGGATGATGAAGAAGTTATTGATGCAGTACGACGTTGGCTCCGATATCGACCAGTGGAATGGTACCGTGCAGGCATACAGGCCCTCATTTCAAGGTGGCGTAAGGCCGTAGCATTGAATGGAGATTACGTTGAAAAATAGTGTTGTGTAGCTAAAAGATTGGGGAATAACCTGGTGTATTTCAATCCTGAATAAAACAACCCCTGTTTCAGAAAAAAAATGTGTTGCATTACTTATTGAACTGCCCTCGTATATTAATCTCCAGTGTAGTGTAACAGCGTTTGTTCAGTTCTGCATTTAATTAATAACATTGCGTTAGCTGAATCATATATCTGTTGTGAACTGGATTACATGCTGTTCCTGTACGGTCATAGGTTCCAATCCTGCCTCAGGCATGGATGTGTGTGATGTCCTTAGGTTAGTTAAGTATAAGTTGTTCTAAATTCTAGGGGACTGATGACCACAGATATTAAGTCCCATAGTGCTCAGAGTCATTTGAACCATTTCTCCAGACATGAACATTATTGAGCACATCTAGGGTGCCTTGCAGCGTGCTGCTTAGAAGAGATCTCCACCTGTCATACACTTACGGATTTATTGACAGCCCTGCAGGATTCATGGTGTCAGATACCTCCAGCACTACTTCAGACATTAGTTGAGTCCATGACACGTCGTATCGCGGTACTTTTGCGTGCTCACGGGAGTCTACACGATATTAGACAGATGTACAAGTTTCTTTGGCTCTTCGGTGTGTATTCAAAGTTTTTGTTTTGTTTTTAAGTGTATACATTTTGAGTGTATCTCTTTGCTGGAAACCATCCACTTGATTTAACTCGGTGGATCAATCGCTGCAAAAAATTGTTCGAAATAGTCAGTGCAGATTTTATGTGCTACAGGACTAAGAAAGGAACTCACAGATAGGCTACCAGATGGTCTTTAGCCTCAAACACGAAGCAATTCTGTTTTAGATAAGTTTGAGTCGCAAAGATTATGCGATGTATGTTTCCAACACTTACATTAGTAAGTTACGACATTCAGTTGTCACCTAATAATTGCCTAAGATGCAGAGCGCAGGGCATGAGAACACAAATAATACTTGGAGAATGTCTGAGAATGCTTTCTTTTTTTGATATTAAAGCAAGAGTTTTTCAAAACATTTCACAGGATTAGTTTCGTTAAAGAATAGTATACTGGGAGTGCTAACTGTCCTTACCCCTTTGCAATTAAACGTTTCTCATCTAAATTTTCCTGGGGATGCAGTGATGGAATATTCTGCTACACTGTGAACAACAAATTTCCTGTATCCTTCGAAGGTACTTTATTTCTACATTTTTGACGTAGGTTGTATAATATTCGTGGCATTATATGTTTACCTCAATTCAGATTTAATCTGGAAACAATCTGTTGATTTCTGTTCGGATGTTGGTGGTATTTATTTATTGCCAAATAATACACCTGCTACCTGATGTTTTAAAACAGGTCGTACATCTTAACAATTTTCGTTTTTCATCTTTTTACAGTTTTTTTTTCTTTTGTTTTATCTACAAAATTTACAAAGAATGACGCTTTTCAAAATAACAATAATTTAAGGTTGAAATATAAATAAATTTTGTGGTTTTTCTAGAAGAATATAAAAAGATGTTAGGATAGAGGAGAGATATGTTAATACCATCATCGAATGTGACTGACGGTGAATACCTCGGAATTGTTTCGTCGAGCCGTTGAATGCTAGTCAGACACACACACACACACACACTCACACACAGAAACACACGCATACGCACGCGCATACACACACACACACACACACACACACACACACACACACACACACACACACAAATGGTTTTCTGTAGAAAGTATTGCCTGTCCTACTTATTACTAATCCTATGTATTAACTTTAGGTGCCCATCTGTGTACAACATTTAGTGATTTCTTGGACAGATGGCCAGCACCTTATGCTTATTTACTATCACATCTCGCTTCCTCCTCCTGTTCCTCTTTGTTGTCACGGTTTTCGCTGTGACAGTTGGTATCGCTGTGCACCCTCTGGAGATTGTTGTCACGTTGCACATAGGCATGTCTGTCATGTTGTGTCCGCACGTACTTTTCATGTGTTGTTTTGGAGAAACTCTTTGTCAGTACGTTTACTTGTGCCAATTGTTGCTCGTCTCTTATTCCTGTGTACATATATATGTCTGTATCTGTGTAGTCTAAGTGTAGTGTATGTCTATTTGTTCTCGTATTGTCTGCAGAAAAAGACAGTGTGCTCTGGGGAACCGTCAACTCCGCATGTGCATGTAGGTGTCTGCCTCAGAATCACGCGTTTTAAGAGCATGGGATAAGGTCCGTGTCCGGTTAATAATTGTACCATACCGCGGCTGGGATCGAGATGTTTCATCCTCAACCACTCCCTTACGTCAGGGAGGAAATCGCGCAGACTACGTCCCTTATTACTTACATCCCACCCACCTCGCTACGTATCCAAATGCCAACCTTTAAGGTGACGTATCGTCTCTATCGGCACACTAGTTATTGTGTGTGCCGTATCTAGTCTCTCCATTTTTAATCAGTACTTTGCAGTTCTGTATTTGATCGTGATATCTATGGGGCATATTCCGAGCACCACACACAGTGCATCCGCTGAGGTGGTGCCGAAGGCTCCAGAGAGCTTAAGTAGGACACTTTCTGCCCTGTTCTGACCGAAGCTTTATTGGTGACCACGTTCTGTCTATGTGCCCAAGTGCTAGCTGCGAAGGTGAGTACTGATTCGAAGAGTGCACAGTGGTATGTCCGTATGACTGGTAGAGGTAATCTGCACTGTTTTGAATTTAGTCTCACCACTTGTGGAGTATTTTTTCTGCTTTGCCTGTTGTTAGCATTATGTGTTCCTGAAAATTCAGTTTTTCATCTATGTGTACCCCACGATAGCGCGTAACGTGTGCTCGTTCGATGTTTGTGTCCCCAATTTTAACACAAGGCTTCCTTTGGAGTGACCCTTTCAGTAATGTGTATGTTGTTTTGTTTTCGGCTATCCTGAGTTGATTGTTGTGACACCATTGTGTAATTGTTTGTGGTATTCCACTGACTTTCTCTCTTAACTGGGCTCTGTTGTTTGCAGTGACTACAACTAACAGGTCATCTGCGTAGGCGACAATTCCGTCTGACGAGTCATCCCCATGCAGAAGTTGTAGGTGAGGTTCGATTGTTATGTCCCAGATGATGGGGCCACAGATCGTCCCTTGAGTACGGCCTTTGATAGTTATTTTAATTATTTTCCGGCTGTCCATCTGCCATTCGACTACTCGGTCCTTACAGTAGTCTAGGAAACTGTTGTACAGTGACTGCGGTACCTCAAGACGTTTTAACCTTTGAAACCGTGCAGGCCACCGGAGATTACCGAATGCTCCGGTAATGTCAATCATTATTGCCATGGCGTATTTCTGTTTCGTAGTATTAACTATGTGTAGGGCGTGGTTGATCGCATCATCTATTGATCTGCCAGTTCTGAAACCGAATTGGTGTTGGCTCATACCCCTGAGAAATCTGTGTGTTTGCAGGCGCTTCTCCTGAATCTTTGCTACGGTGTTTATTAGGCATATTGGCCTGTAAGTCTTTGGATCTGAAGGATCCCTGTCCGCTGATTTCTTAATAATGACTGCTTTGGAGGTTTTCCATACTGTATGTACCCCGCCCAACCGTAAGGCATCGTTCAGTAACGTTGTTAGGTACGGGGTGATCTGCAGCGGAAGTTTTTTCAGTGTTTTAAAGCGGATACCATCTGGTCCAGGTGCTTTCTTGTTTGTGAGCTCTGAGATTGCTAGCGCAACCTCTTCTTGCGTTAAAGGACAGGTGACAGTTGCAGTGTTGTATGGTGTGTGTAGGTTTTCTCGTAGTGTTGTACGATATTGTGTCTCTGTATCGAAAACGTCGTCAGGGAGCAGCTTATACAGAAGGATCTTCGCTGAATTACTCCGTCCCCTCGTCATCGTGCCGTCATCCCGCCTTAGCGTTCCCAGATGTAGTGGGGCTTTTATCTTCTCCGTCAGTATTTTGTATGGTTCCCCGGATATATTTTTCTCTGTGAGTGTTGTTACAAATAGCTCCCGTTGTTGTCTACACGTGTTGTACAGGATCTGTCTGTATAAGTTTCGTCCATGCTTATATGCTTCAAGTCTTATTCGTCTGTCCCTATCTGCTATCTCCCTTTGATATAATTTTCGTTTGCGTCTTGCATCATATTTGAGTTTCGGGAGTTCGTTGGTCCATGATACTGGTGAACTTTTTGAGTTCTTTGCTGTCGGTATTTATGTGTTTTGTGGATGTTGTATTACCTGTGTTAACTTGTGTGCTCTGTAATCGGTACTTCCATTGATGTTTTCTAGAGCGTGATGTTGGATAATTTCCGTTAATTTGTTCCAGTCTGCTCTGTGTCCCAACAAGTGTCTGGTGTGTGATTTGGTCGTTGTGATCTGAGTGTGAGTTAGTGTGTATGTTATAACATTGTGATCATTACTGGTTATGTTGTCGTGTACAGTCCACTTTGTTACGTATGCCATTGCTGCATTATTCGCTAGCTTAAAGTCGATATTACTGCTCGTAACACCGAACCCAGCATATATCGCTTCCGTATTCATTACATGTAATTGTGTTTCTTGTATTAGGTCGGTGATTTGCGTCCTCTGTCATGTGTTCTGTCTGCGTTCCAGAGGGTCGATCAGGAATTTATATCAACACTTATCACAGTTATTTTCCCTCTCGCATACATTACTATGTCTCTGATGTAGTCTGCGTACAGCGGTATTTGATGGCTGTATTAGGCGTACTTGGATGCAATAACCCTTGTGACGTTCCCATTAGTTATATCTACGGTAAGTAAGTGTTGACTGCATAACTGTGTTACCTCAATTATGTTATAAGTTCTATTTAAAATTACTGTTGCAGCCTTACAGTCATTGTTGCCTGTTACTGTGGTTGCATGTTTTGGTAAACATATCAGTTGCCCTTCGTTCTTGTAAGCACATGATGTCTTCCTGCAAGTCTTGTGCTACTTTAGGGATTTCCGCGCTGACTGTCGTACTATTTTATGTATTACGTCGCCAGATATCCATTTTTGTCTGTCTTCTGGGTGCTTTACGTGTACAAAAAAAAAAAAAAAATTCTGCGTGTCCGTGGGTAATCGAAATATGTTCGCCTGTGTGCTCTTACATGATATTTATATATTTTGTCTAAGTCGAATGATTATGATCTGTGCAGGCAGACCTGGAGCATGAGGTCGAGCAGCGGCTCTGCTGACGTACGAATATTTTCTGTCCTTAGGATAATTCTGTCTGTCTGCTCAGTTACTGGAAAACAGAGAGAATCTCCCTTTGGCTGGTACAATCTAAGTAGCATCCGTTGTGCTGTCTGCAGTATCTTTTTTTTCTTTAGCCTACTTAAAAGTAAGTTAAATTCTAAATTATCATAATTAAGTTGCTGTTGGTGATGGTTTCTGATGCGGTTTTTGAGGCTTGGTGTTGGATGCTCATTGGGAAACATTTAAAGATATCTTTGGGATGTCACACGGTTACTTTTCGTTTTGTCAGGCGCTTCTTCAACGCTTTCTGCCTTCACACGTTTTTCACTGATGTTGGTGGTGCTTGCTGGTGTGGCGTCGCCGATGGTGATGGTTTGTGTGGGACTGACTGTATGTGTTATGTTGTCTTTGTTGATGTTTGGAGTGAAGGTTGTTTCTAGATGCTCATTGACATCGTTGCAAATGTCACATGTGTCTCCCTCAGTTTTGTCCTCATCTAATTTCTACTTTTATAAGTCTGGGTCCCGTACTTCTGAGTTTTGTATTGGTTTGTGGCCTGATTGTTTCGATGTGTATTGATTCAGGGTCTACGTATCTGTGCACCGAGACAAATCTGACTGGTTTGATTTACTGTTCACGTTTACGAGTGTCGTAGGGTTTTCCATGTGATGATGATTCGGGTTTGTGTTCATCTTGTGTATGTGTGATGTAATGAACTTCGCTTGGGAGAAATTGTGAAGGAATATGTCAGTATTGTTTGAACATTTACTTGTGCAAAATGTATGTAAGTTCATCTTCCAACTCATCTATCCTCAGCGTTAATTTTGTTTGGAAATTTATCCTGTGGTGTAATTGTCTTTTAATTTGCTTTACACCTCATAGTAGATGGAGCCACCGATTGTCATATCATTATATATTCTATCGTATCGATGCAGCTATCCTGTAACGTCGTTGAGTGTGTTAGGGGCGGTATGGGTTCATTATCGTCGTAATTCTCCGACAGATCGTTCATTTGTCTTCTCCAGGAAACTGCTCTTTGGATAGCTTCCCTGTAACGTTGACGGTGATTTGTATTTACGTGTTTTGGGCGAATGGCTTTATGTGTTCGTTTTCCTTGTGTCTGTGCTGATTTTAGGTGCCATAGTCTATACTGTCCAGGAGCCGGTCATACAGTTGTTTATAGGTCTGACAATCACCTCCTTTTGCGGCCTCTTTATTTGCAGGGGATGCAGACGCAAACCGCGGACGTGCACTCAATACGCTTGTGTCCTTAGTTACCGCACTTGGCACACTTAACTTTCCTGTACCTTTAGTCGTGTCACAAGACTTATAACAGTGGTTTACTACTGTACAGTCTTTCACAGAGAGTGATTCGAGGTTTATGTAGACTCTCTGTCTTCGCGTAAGTACTCTGTACAAGTGTGGACTGACCTCCAGTATCTGATGACTGAAACCCCTTCCGATAGAGCCTGTTTTAAACCTTCTTTTGACTTCTCTGTCAAAGTCTTCTTTCGTGGTGCCACCGTTTAGATTCAGCTCGTAGAGGCTTTCTAGAAAATCCTCGTCAGAAAGTGTATCTGGCACGTGATATACTGCCACGAGTGGCTTGCGTTTTCCGGTCCTTCACAGACAATGGTGTGCAGGTCTTTAGTCTTTTTTATTGTTTCTCGACAATCCTCCTGTGTTTCCGTTTCTACTATAACTGCAGTCTGGGTGACTCTGGTTGACTTGATATGTATATTCTCTTTCCTGGGATTTATGTTCTTGGTGATTGTCTGTTGCACAGCTTTGGCTTCTTGATTTGCTGTCAATTTGACATATAGTGTTGTGGCCTGTTTTGGTTTAGCCTGTTCTGTTCTTCGAGCCTCTTTGCTTTTGGGATCTATTGTTAATGCGGCAGTATATGTCAGTGCCTGTGTTTGTGTTTGCGCTTGTTGTGTGACTTTATTAGTTAATTCTATAATTTGTTGTAGCAAGTCTTGGGTCGCTACACTGAGTTCCCCATTTTCGTCCTGTGATTTTTCAGCCTTCTCTTGGAAAGTTTGTATCTGTAAGTCTCTGACTGGATTCGATGCTCTCTGTAGTTCAAGTCTTAATCGCCTATATTCATTGTTTAGGCAGGGTAATTTACCTTCAAGGCTAGTTATTTGGAAAGCTAAGGGAAACACTTCGTCTCTAATGACGGTTAAGAGAGCAGATCAACCATGCTTAGCATTTAACTCTACTCCTATTTCGCTCAATATTTTGTCTATGGCTGCTATCTTTTGACTGGAGGACATAGGCCCAAGTTCTTCCTCCGTGTGTTCCATTCCGGATGTGAAGATGATGGCTCGAGCTAGCGCGTTACACTACGCTTTCCTTCTTCCATCGGCCTCTGGTGTGGTGGTGTCGCTGTTCGTCGGCTGAAATCCAGGGCCGAGCGTAGGCAGGCGGTTGTTTATCAACACCAGGGAGCACAGCTGGTGGTCCCTACTGCTGATGTCGACGGTGGGGCGTGGGGCAGCAGATTCGGATTCCGCTGCGGCTAGTGAGGTGTCACAGCGCTTGAGGTGTAAGTGGCTCTGAGCACTATGGGACTTAACATCTATGGTCATCAGTCCCCTAGAACTTAGAACTACTTAAACCTAACTAACCTAAGGACAACACACAACACCCAGCCATCACGAGGCAGAGAAAATCCCTGACCCCGCCGGGAATCGAACCCGGGAACCCGGGCGTGGGAAGCGAGAACGCTACCGCACAGCGCTTGAGGTGTTGGTGGTACGTGGAATACATCAAAGATACCTGTTTCGTTGATTCTATTACACTATCACAAATTCATCTATGATATAACTTATTGCGCATTTGTGCCGTTGCAACCCTTAGCATATACTTCATAGAATATTCTCACTAGGCACTGTGTGCTTGGACGGTACAGATAGGTAGTATCAGCATCGTATAATACAAGTGGCACAGGAACTGAACATACCATTTGCATCAATGGACCAACATTTAAACTCCCTGTGTCCACGTGCGTGTGTCTGCTGATTGAATACTGTTGAAGCAAGTAAGAACGACTACCTTAGTTATTTAATGTGGAAGCTACAAAACCTTTATCCGAAATAACACTGTGATACTGATAAGGTTCCATGGAATACGGACGCATCTCATAAGATCGCGCTAAAGGAGACATCGATTCCTCCGAGCCCATTCAGTTACCACACAACGATAACTTAAAATATCTAAATTACTCGCTCTTGGCAAGCGAGGTCACTGTGATATGTTTGCTTCATACCTGTTGTGCCCAGTTTAACTGATTCCTCCGTCCCTTCATGACTGAATAACACGATTGTAGGCCTGAGAGCACACACCGTGTTGTGTCCTCCAGTTATCGTTTCAACTCCTCCATTTGCAATTCGTAACTCTTCGAAAAGGTACCCTGCACTATAGTGCACTATTCTTGAGGGCAGTTTACCACTACTATTCATGAACGGTTAGGGGAACATCAGAGCAGCCTCTTCTCCCGAGCTTTACCCATACTAATACTTTTACAAAATGCTACAGCACTGGCCATTAAAATTGCTACACCACGAAGATGACGTGCTACAGACGCGAAATTTAACCGACAGCAAGAAGATGATGTGATATGCAAATGATTAGCTTTTCAGAGCATTCACACAAGGTTGGCGCCGGTGGCGACACCTACAACGTGCTGACATGACGAAGTTTCCAAGCGATTTCTCATATACAAACAGCAGTTGACCGGCGTGGCCTGGTGAAACGTTGTTGTGATGCCTCGTGTAAGGAAGGCCGGATTGTAGCCTATCGCGACTGCCGTTTATCGTATCGCGACATTGCTGCGCGCGTTGGTGGAGATCCAATAACTGTTAGCAGAATATGGAATCGGTGAGTTCAGGAGGGTAATACGGAACACCGTGCTGGATCCCAACGGCCTCGTATATCTAGCAGTCGAGATGACAGGCATCTTATCCGCATGGATGTAATGGATCGTGCAGCCACGTCTCGATCCCTGAGTCAGCAGATGGGGACGTTTGCTAGACAACAATCATCTGCACTAACAGTTCTACGAAGTTTGCAGCAGCATGGACTATCAGCTCGGACACCATCGCTGTGGTTACTCTTGACGCTGCATCACAGAGAGGAGCGCCTGCGATGGTGTACTCAACGACGAACCTGGGTGCACGAATGGCAAAACGTCGTTTTTTCGGATGAATCCATTTTCTGTTTACAGCATCCTGATGTTCGCATCCGTGTTTGGCGACATCGCGATCAACGCCATACTGGCGTATCACCTGGAATGATGGTATGGGTACGTCTCGGTCACCTCTTGTTCGCATTGACGGCACTTTGAACAGTGTACGTTACATTTCAGATGTTTTACGACCCATGGCTCTAACCTTCATTCGAGCCCTACGAAACACTACATTTTAGCAGGATAATGCACGACCGCATTTGCAGATCCTGTACGGGCCTTTCTCGGTACAGAAAATGTTCGACTGCTGCCCTGGCTAGCACATTCTCAGGATCTCTCACCTCCTGAAAACGTGTGGTCAATGGTGGCCGAGCAACTGGCTCGTCACAATACGCCAGTCACTACTCTCGATGAACTGTGGTATTGTGTTGAAGCTGCATGGGCAGCTGTACCTGTACACGTCACCAAAGCACTGTTTGACTCAATTTCCAGGCGTATCAAGGCCGGTAATACGGTCAGAGGTGGTTGTTCTGGGTACTGATTTCTCAGGATACATGCACCCAAATTGCGCGAAAATGCAATGACATGTCAGTTCTAGTATAATATATTTGCCCAATGAATACCCGTTTATCATCTACATTTCTTCTTAGTGTAACAATTTTATTGGCCGGTAGTGTACCTTTTACTAACCGAGCTTTTACAAAAGCAAAGTGCGAACCCAAGACTCAGCCTGCTGATCTAAGATTCTGCAGAGCGCATTTCATCAGCTTCATCTATTAAGTACCACAGTTTTGTCATTAAAATTCTAATAAAACTCGTTAGTATTATAAAAAGAACATGTTTTACATTTGAAAATGAATGAGCAGCACAGACAAAGACGAGTTAGTCCGTTTGAAAGTATTAGGTCACCCTTTCTCAAGCACCAGTCTGCTAAAAAAGAGATGTAACGTGATAGTCCGACACAGTATGCTTTCAAATTCGTCGTCACAAGCTACTCCCCTTCGGAGCTAGGTTTCTTAGTGAGCAAATATCAAAAGGCACTACTGGCTTTTTCCACAAGTTTGTGTCCTTCGCTGTGAAACCAGCCCTGCTGGGCTAGTGCTTTGACCACCCTTTAGACATTGCCGACTTTGCTAACGTCCCCTCTCACGCAGTAGAGTTTCCAATTTAATTTTTTTTTTTTTTTACCCTTGTGACCGACCCTTCCTGGGCTACAGTGCACTTCTATTTCCTCACTATCCTTGGCTGCTTTATTTAATTCTGCCTCTGCCACACTGACCGGCTCACATTTTTCGTCCTACTTCCCGACGCCCGTGACACGAAAACGCCACAATGTGGACTCCTATCGACTGAAGACGTCTTCATACTTTTGTTTTGACCTATAAAAATCTTTCGACAACGTAAAACGGTTTCAGATATTTGAGCTTTTCAGTACAGAAAGTAAGAGACTACAATAACAACTGACTAACGAAAGAGAAGTTCATCTCTTAAAAAGAGCTTGATGCAAGGATTCCATCGTACTCCTATACCGATCAGTACAAATGGTAGAAGCGTTACAGGATACAAATAAAAGGGACAAAAGTTGAATTAAAATTCAGGGTAGACAGGATATCAATGATAAATGGCGATTTTACCTTCTGTTAAAGTGAGGACGAACTACAGCGCTCGAGTAATGAAATGATCAGGCTAAAGATCGCAGAATATGGGTTAATGTAAACCACAGAAAGAATACATTTGGCATAGGACGCGTAGTAGCGCAGAGTATCAAGAAACCAGTAAAAAATCTGACGACTGCGAAAACAAACATACTCATTTACTTCTGGAAAGAAATTAATTTCTTGTGTTCACCTTACATGTTTTGCTAGAGGACATTAGGTACTTGTCACATGACGACTATGCATTGCAACGTATCATCCGGCGGTCTACAATTGTGTTGTTCTCCGCTGCCAGATGGGGTCAAATACGTCCAGTAAATGTAAGATAGGTTTTCCAAAATCACTTTAGGTTAGTACTGGAATTGTTCCTTCGGTAAGATCGCGGCCGAAGTCTTTCTCCATCGCCGTCTGGATTTGCTGATTTCTCTCTTGTGCCATCATGTGATCGTAATGTAAACTTTGTGTCTTGGTAATACTTCCAAGAAATGTTTCTCTTCGGAATAGCCCTATCACTTTTATAATATACTTGATTCTCTTCCTAGTAACACATACGCAATGTTTACAAAAGCTTCGTGCTATTAAAACAGTTGAACTAAGGATAAGTGTAATATGGAATCGAAAAATTGTTTTCAGAGTTCAAATGGTTCAAATGGCTCTGAGCACTATGCGACGTAACTTCTGAGATCATCAGTCGCCTAGAACTTAGAACTAATTAAACCTAACTAACCTAAGGACGTCACACACATGCATGCCCGAGCAGGATTCGAACCTGCGATCGTAGCGGTCGTTCGGTTCCAGACTGCAGCGCCTAGAACCGCACGGCCACTACGGCCGGCGTTTTCAGAGTTAAAGGAGAAACTGTGTCATAATAAATCTGACATTGGTAGCTAGATTCCAGAAGACTCAAGTACAGTAAAACGCACTTTTCCAGAAGAAATTTTTCGCATGATGTGTCAACGTTGCGAAGTTTCACACACGTTACTAATACGCGTTTACAGTAGTACACCACATTTTCTTTAGCAATGAGGATTGGTAATATAGTATCAACGAACTACAACAGCATTCCAATGTGGACCAACATGATTTTCGGAGCATCGGATATAACATTGCAATACCATAAATCCAGAGTCAGAAGTTAATTTTAAACAGACATTTTTAGTATATGGTTTTAAAAATACTAAATGTATTCTTCGTTCTATTACCACTCTATTATAAAAATCTTGACAAAAAGAAAAGTGAAGCACCCATAAGAAGAGGAGAAAACATCAAACTTCACGGACTGAGAGGTTACATTGTGTTAATGGAAAGAACACTGGGAATTCTGGCCTTACTAATATAGAGCAACATCACTCGAACCAGAGTAGTGTTCGTTATGAATATAAGGTAGGACATAGAGTGATTTAAAGTGAACAGTTGGATGATAGAATTGGTCTCATCAGAATCGACACCAAACCACCACCGACGAAAAAGATACACATGGCGATGTGGCATGCAGAAATGAAGAGACAGAGAAAGAACACGAGAATACTGAATGGGTAATTCAGAACGAAAAATGGAGATGTAAATCTAACAGTCATGGGAGATTAGAACGTGGTTGAATGAGAAGGAGCAGAAGAAAGCGTTACCAGAGAAGATGAGCTTTGTTGTAAGAACTAGAAAGGAGAAAGGCTAATTGATTTCAGTAATAAATTTCAGCTTGTAATAGCTATATTCTGTTCAAGAATCGTAAGAGGATGATGATGATGTTTTGGTTGTGGGGCACCTAACTGCGCGGTTATCAGCGCCCATACAAATTCCCAAACTTTTCTCACAAGGGGAGGCCGCCAATTGTGAAATTCAGATTCGATTCATACTGCGCATAATAAAAGCTCATGGCCAGAGGTGTAATGTGGCAAAGCACCAAGATGCACTTCTCAGCCGTTGTTGAGAAAATCGACATTTAACTGTCGCTGCGCTGCCGCTGCGGTGAAATACTCTCTGCGATTAATAATTTTCTACAGCGTCGTGGCGCAGCGGTAAACGCTCGGGTTCGTAATGCGAAGGTCGCCGGATCGAATCCCGCGCTATGCAACTTTTTTTTATTATTTGTTTTTTTGTAATTCAAATATATATACACACACACACACATTATATATAATTCCCGGCAATCAGTTGCAACAATTCTGCATATAATAAGTTGTTGAAAGTCGTTTGTCGTGGAAAAATAATACTTGAAATGAAACACAATATCACAAATAATATTCAAGTGGATACAATTTATTGAAAAGTTCGGTATACACTCGCACATCATGAACAATTAGTGACCAGAAGTAGCTGGAGTATCGCACAAACCAGAGTGATAGTTATCATAGAAACATGGAAAACAGAAAACAGCACGACATCGAGCACATCTGATAAACGATGCGTTTTTACAAGACCAATTGTTTTTTAAATTACCTGTTGGGAAACACACCTGATTGACATTCTGAAAAATTGTTCTATCGTTCGTCAGGTTTGATGCATACCACGCGTATCGTATCATATCGGCAAAAATCGGAGAAGACAATTGGTGGTGGACGATGGATTGGATTTTTATACAATCGTCTCTGGAGTTGATGTCACGGTTTCGCTCGATTAAAAAAGCACAATTTTGAAGGCGCTTGATCAAATTTTTTACCTGCCGGTAAAAATAAACGTCCCACGGTCGGACGAGAGGAGTGCACTTTGGAGGAATGACTTTTATAGTACACGTTGGTAACTTCTTATCGTCCTGGAACGTCTCATCGTATAACGCCGGGTTCGTTTGCCCACCCCAAGAGTCGATCAGAAGGAGAAACTCTTTCTTTTGTACGTATGGTTGCAAAGCATTAAGCAAGAAGTCCATGAACAAACCCGTTGTTAGTTTACCGGATTTGGAGGATGTAATAACAACGTTGGTATACTTCTTGGCGTACTCGTCGACTGTCTTCTGTACTCTGGGTCCAAACGTACCTGTGGACTCTTGGAGGCATACGAAAACAAGAGGCAAGACTCGTCCAGACATCGTGATTGAATATTGTGCCGTATACGAATGCGTCACCTTGTTCATGTCGTGTCGGGTTACCAGGACAGCCTTTGACCCTTTTTCGGCGAGAGTTCTGTTGAACGTGGATTGGTACTGGCACCCTGACAAACAAAATATAAAAATATAGTTTATATAAGAAATATACGAAATCTGTGTTGTCAATCATATATCAGATTATCATATTCTATCATCATGTCATATGACATTTGTGAACAGCTCTTTACGTACCTGTTTGATCAGTATTAATTACGAAATCTTTGTCGAAGTTAGTTATCAGCGTTCGCGTCTGGATCCGAAATGTGTCCGCTGCGGCCAAAATTTCGTCTTGGGTAGCCGTCTCTTTCCGGGAAACAAATTTTGTGATTTTCCGTTGCCGAATACCATGCTTCTTTTTAAATTCGGTGACCCATGTTTTTGAAGCTTTGAAGTTGAAATCTGGGAACTGACTTGCAGCGCCCAAGGCCCGCTGCTGCAGGGTTCTGGTAGTAACTTGCTGGAAGTTTTGTCGAGCTTCTACGAAGCGATCATGCACCCATGAATCGATGGTACAATATATATCAAATTTGCTACCGCCACGTTTGATTTGCTCTTCCCACCTGGATAAATAGCCCATATTTGTCAAACGAGAGCACCCCTTTTTTTGTAGAGTTTTGAGACTCCAGCCTGGATGTTCTTGGGCCAGATTTACAGCTCTAATTTTGTAGTCCAGAGAAATATAATCGTACCCTTTTTTTTTCTTCTCGTCCGGCTCGTATTCGTCTGATGATTCTTTGGCAATGGGACTCGTTTCAACGACTTCGTAGGCATTATTATCGTCGATTTCATTAATGTCTATCAGTTCCTCATCATGAACGAGGGTTTTTTCGGCGAGCATTTGCAGCGTATTCTGGAACATTTCTTCCCCAATTACCATGGCTTCTTCGTCGATTGATGATGACGGTTCTGCTGCGATGCGATTACTGTTACGAAGGAGGCTTTCAAAATACACCAACGCATCTTTCAATAGTTGTTTCGCCACTTCACTGTGTATAGAATCTTCTTCGATGACATTACTTTCATGCGAAGGGCCCGGATCGCTCTCCAATTGTGCCGTCTCCATTTTTCCGTTTGTTTAACAGGATGTACCAAAGCTCCACGCACTGATTTTCGACGATGTTATAAGTTGCGCTAGGGACCGCATCTACCTTCTTTCGAAGTTAGCAGGCAACTACGCTGCTATGCGGCGGCTCGTTTCGCCCCATTCAACATCTGTCCTTCAAGTGCAGCGAGCGAGTAACGGAGTTTATATTTCATACCTGCCACGGCAAATTTGTGTTCGTGGGGTCTCTATTCTAATTCGAACGTTTGACTTACAATATACGTAATCGTTTCGGAATATCGTTTCTACGTCTTCTTTCAACAACTTATTATATGCATAATTGTTGCAACTGATTGCCGGGAATTATATATAATGTGTGTGTGTGTGTGTGTATACATTTGAATTACAAAAAAAAATATAATAAAAAAAAGTTACTAGCCCGGGATTCGATCCTGCGACCTTCGGATTACGAACCCGAGCGTTTACCGCTGCGCCACGACGCTGTAGAAAATTATTAATCGTAGAGAGTATTTCATCGCAGCGGCAGCGCAGCGACAGTTAAATGTCGATTTTCTCAACAACGGCTGAGAAGTGCATCTTCGTGCTTTGCCACATTACACCTCTGGCCATGAGCTTTTATTATGCGCAGTATGAATCGAATCTCAATTTCACAATTGGCGGCCTCCCCTTGTCAGTTCACTCCCGCCATTTTCATGAATGATGATGAAATGATGAGGACAACACAAACACCCAGTCATCTCGAGGCAGGTGAAAATCCCTGACGCCGCCGGGAATCGAACCTGGGACCCCGTGCTCGGGAAGCAAGAACGCGACCGCGAGACCACGATCTGCGGACTCATAAGAAGAGCAGATATACTAGGAAATGGCTGAGACAGGGATGAATATTTCAGCTAGATTATATAATGGTCAGGCAGAAATTCCGAAATAGGATATTGGACTGTGAGGGGTAGACATATATTCAGATCACTATTTGCTAATGATGAAGAACAAGCTGAAGAATGTATGCGCAAAGAAGTGGGATATCGACGTACTAAGGAATGAAGAGATACGTTTGAAGATATCTCAGGATAAATATACCGCGATAATCAATTGCTCAGTCGACAGTTCCGTTGAAGAGGAGTGGACATGTCTAAAAAGGGCAATCACAGAAGTTGAAAAGGAAAGGGATACAGAAGCTCAAGTTACTTAGAAATGAAATAAATAAGAAGTGAAAGGAAGCTGAGGCGAAATAACTGCATGAAAAATGCCAAGAAATCGAAAAAGAAATGATAGTCGGAAGGACTGACTTAGCACGTAGAAAAGTGAAAACAACCTACGTTGAAATTAAAAGTAAGAGTGTTAACATTAAGAATTCAATGGGTATCGCACTGCTGAATTCAGAGGAGAAAATGGATCGATGGGAAAAGTACACCAAGGGCCTCTGTGAGTGTGAAGAGATAAGACATGCGGTGCTAGAATCGGAATTTAGAAGAGCTTCAGAAGACTTTAAATCAAATAAGACAGAAGTTTTTCATAAGATTCCATCGTAACTTCTAAAATTACTGGAGTAAGGGGCAACAAAACGACTGATTAAGCATCAGACTTTATGAAGAACGTCATCCACAGAATTCCAAAGGTTTCAAGAATAGACAAGTGAGAGAATTACAGCACAATCATCTTGCATCCAAGAGTCTGACAGGGGCAATACGCAGAAGAATGGAAAAGTAAACTGATGATGTGTTAGAAAACGACTGGCGTTAGGAAAGACTAAGGCACGGTAGACGTTTTCCTGACGTTGTGACAGATAATGGAAGCAAGAGTGCGGGAAAATCGAGACACTTTCATAGAATTTTTCGACCTGAAGATAACGTTCGATAATGTAAAATGGTTGAAGATGTCTGAAATCCACTGAAAAATAGGGGTAAGAAATTGGGAAAGGTGCTTAATATGCATTATGTACAACAACGAAGAGGGAATAATAAGAGTGGAAGACTAAGAACAAAGTGCGCGGATTAACAAGGGTGTAAGACAGGGATGTAGTTCTTCGCCCCTGCTGTTCAAACTATGCGTTGAAGAAGCAATGGTGGAAAAAAGAAAGGTTCAAGAGTGGCACTAAAATTCGGGATGGGAAAGATATAAATGTTGAGATTCGCTCATGACATTGCTGTCCTCAGTGAAAGTAAAGAAGAATTAGTGGATCTCTTGAATGGAGTACAGATTTTGAATTAAGCGCGTAAGTCGAAGAAAGATGAAAATATGAAGAAGTGGCAGAAATCAGAAAAGCGACAAATTTAACATCGTAACTGGTGATCAAGAAGTAGATGAAGTGAAGGAATCTGTTAAATAGGCAGCAAAATAACCCATGATGGATGGAGCAAGGAAGATACACAGAGAAGACTAGCACTGGCAAGAAGGTCATTTTTGGCTAAGGGAAGTCTACTGGTATCGAATGTAGGCTTAATTTGATGAAGAAGTATCTGAAAATGTACCTTTGGAACGCAGTATTGTATGTTAGTGTGACATGGACCTTGTGAAAACCGGAAAAGAAGATTTATGTATGTTTCCAGGTGCCGATATTCAGCCGCCAAATAATTGTTAAAATTCATGGTGAAACCTTCAGCTTGTAACGGATCATATTAAAGGCTTTACTGTACCGAAGTATGCGATACCCTCCAAATTCAACCAGTTTAACGAGTATTTATGATTATAGAAATGTTATTGTGTATGTTAACAATGATTGCATAACATGTCTGCATAAACAGTCAACCCATTAAATTATACTGAATAACTGACCCACACAAAAGTTTATATCACTTGATCACTGATACAGCAAATGTCATCATGTAAAAACAGTAAGTTCATCTTAAATAATTGATATGAAGTACGAAAAATAGTGGCCAACTTAGGTATTTTGGATCTCCTTAAATAAAAATCACCCAGTGAAACCTATTTGTTCACCAGGAGCGTTTTCACTCAGTATTCACGTAATCAATCCTATTTTAGACGAAAACCAATGTAATTCTTAATAATTCATGTTATTTACTTATCTATGCAAATTAGAGAAGTCAATTGACAAACTTCTAAAAAACGGCCTTTTTGTAACAAAGAATTATTCTGTCAAGTCAACAAATCTGTCTGTCATTTTAATAACATGTTAAATTATGTCACTCGATGCAAATTAATAACTTTTCTGCACAAATTATGATAACAGATGTACGTGTGACTTGTAAACTATATTTCTTTTTAGTAGTTCTTTGACAATGTTATAAATACAAGCAGAAAGAACGGTCGGGAGGCAGTCGGAATGTCACTCTGGTAAAGTGTGTTTGTGTGTTATTGTTTGAGGTGGATAAACAATGCAAAGAAGATGTTACGGAAGTACTACTTTGTGTTGAGTCATGGTCTTTGGTGGACAGTGGAATTAAGATGGCCACCAGAGTAATAAATATTTGAAGTTTACATATTTGTTGGTTTCGCTCGTTCTTTATCATCAAAAGCACATAAAAAACACGGGACCTCATGTTTTTAACCCTAGACAACCAGATGTAGAGCCAGCATCAGCATCGAGAGACAGCAGCGATCCAGCAAGTAGCACCGATTACTACAACACAATGCATTTTAATGGCGCCAACCTAACATCAAGTGCTAACAAGCTCCGTAAATGAGAGTGAAATAGTGCGATTATAGCAATTAGCAATATCTACGACCAGGCGACCATTAAAAGCTGCCATTTATTTTACATAATTCACTACTAGGCTGTTTAATTTTGTTTTCTGCTTGGCATGCAGTTTTCCTCTTGGTTAGGCATGAGCTCTCAAATCCATTCCCGACCCAGCACACCCCCATGGGTCCTCATGTCTTGTATTGGTTTATTTGGTTACGTCTTAGCCGGCAGACCCTAGAGGTGGTCTGTAATATTCATAAAAAAAATTGCCTATCCACCTCTATTCACACCTGTTGAGGGTCTGTATAACTTTTGTCAACATTTAAGCTGTAGATTTACTCCCCCCCTTCAAACAGTCCTACCCCCAACATCTTCCATTGGGTATGTGGACTTAAAAGCGTAATAACAGTGCAATAAGGTTTCAATCTCTGTTCAAGAGAAATGCATTTTTCTGTTATGTTTTCGTAAAGGATACTGTGTGAGACTGGCTTCTTTTTTCTCAATGCCCTGTTTTTTGAGCTGATGATTACTTGCTAGTATATGCTATTGGGTGGTTTGTCTCTGTTTACAACATCCTAGCCCAGGAATATGTCCTACCTGAATTACTTTTCGGCAATTACGATGCTTTGTAATATACAATATTTCCCCATTTTGGCTTTATCTGGTGTCTTCATGTCATTAAATTGTTTTCTGTGGTTTAAACTAATTTATTTTCGGCAGTTACGATGTACCGTATTTTAGATTCCGAAGGTCACAGGTATGGAGTTTCTTGATATATTACGGTTGCTAATATGGAATTTCACGGTCTAGCTCACTAATGCACAGTGTTTACTTGGAACCAAAGATTATAAAGTACTTCCTAGTAAACTGATACTGGAATTGCTTGTATTTACTACCGTTTTGTCTCCGAAATGGCATTGTCTTTGACTGTATCCTTGACTGTTTCGTCCAGTTACATCTGTTGGTGTGTTACTAGCTGTCGATGTGGACTTCGTTACTAACGAAAATTATCGTACACAGTTACTATTGTGAGAAATTTGTTACGTACTATGGTGGGCTTAGAAGAACAAATTACTTTTTGTCTAATTGTGGTATAACTTTCCCGCCTATTAGGCCAGTGAGTGAAATACTATTTAACTTCATATTTTCCTGTAAACTGCGTAATCTCTAACGGTTTGAATTATTCGATTAGACTAAGATTTATAATGGTCGTAGACCGAAACTAGTAGCGAACTGTACAAAATTAATGACAGATGAACTTTTCATCATGAGTTTTAATGGAAAAGAAGGGACTCAAAGCGTTTGAGACGTGGCGCTACAAAAGAATTTTGAAAATTAGGTGGACTGATGAGGTAAGAAATGAGGAGGTGGCCGCAGAATCGGTAAGGAAGAGAATATATGAAAAACACTGACACAACACTGGGACATCTGTTATGACATCAGGAAATAACATACATGGTACTAGAGGGAGCTCTAGAGGGTAAAAGTTGTATAGGAAGAAAGAGATTGGGATATATGCTACAAATAACTTAGGACGTAGGTTAACTGATGCCTCAAAAAAATAATTATGATGTTGATTCAGTGATCAAAAAATCGATTCAAACAGACAAAGAACTTGGTAGAATGAGCCTGCTTATCAGTATGACGTTGCATCCCCCTCTGGTTTAGATCAGTGCTCTGATTTGGTCAGGACGGGTGTCTAAGGCCGTTGTAACTGCTCTTGATTCAAGCTGTCCCACAACTGTTGTAAATGAATTTGATATCCTGGATACTCGTACTAGCAAGGAATTGGCGTCGTTTGCGTGTTCTGTCAGGGACAGATCTGGGGAGTTTTCTGACCACGGGAGTACCTCATTATCACTAGGACAGTTCACATATGCGGGTTTCATTTATAGACGAGTACTGTCCTGTTGAAAAATGATACCACAATACTGTTCCATCACTTACGATGGCGCAGGAAGCTGTGACGTACCATTGTGCCATCAAATATCTCTCTGTCCGAAATCTTTATCGATGACACTGAGAGTTGGCAATACTCTCTTAGAACGTAAAGGTTGGCTATAGAGCGCATACACAAGCTCTGGAATCTAAGATTTTGTTGTCGCGCCTCGCAGCGCACGGATTAACTAGCTGCAATTTGGAGGCCAGCGTAGGAGCCCGCATGCTGTGGTGCGCAGATGTGTTGGGCGAGGGGCCGTCGCCGAGCTGCCGAACTGCCGTGTCCGGCAGCAGCGACACAGGATTTGGTATTTAGTTCACTTTTTTTATAATTTGCAGCGCGCTTATTAATTTAAAGAAAAGGGTTTGTGTATGTGCGGAGCAGCAGACGGTAATTTTGATAATGATAGGAGTTGAATTCTTAAGGGGAAACCATTGTTAGATTAAGTATTGTTTTTTGTCATTGATTTCTTTTGTAATTGTCAGGGAATTGTTTCACTATGTATTCAGTTGAGAAGTATTTCAGTCTGTCTCAAGAGTTTGATTAGTTTGTAATATCGCTTTAATGTCACTGGAGACAGATTTACAAAGGAAGCGATTGTTCAAAGAGCTTCTAGCGTTTTGTTAATTGAATGAGAAAGAATCGCTTTGAGAATATAGTTTTTTGTTTGGGTTATCATTTATCGAGTTTAGATTTGACCAAACTCTTTCTCTTGAATTATATGTAGTTGTAGTAAGTAGCAGCAGCCGCAGCAACAGCAGGAGGCGCCATACAGAACATGCATTGCACTCAGCATGAATAATAGTTTTTTTCATGTTTTTCTTAAATAATGGAATGCAGCAGAACAAGCAGTGGCAGCAGACAGACCAAGTAAGTTATTTATTCCGCACAGGACCAATAGAAAAAAAAATTTTGGTGATCTCTGTAATAGTAAAGTTAACAAGAGTACAAGCACTAGATTTTCAGTAGAAAACACGAGATAAGAAGATAGAGCTCGCAACTTTCACCTGTCGGCATGCCTGCCAGGATACGTTTTTTTTGGATGAGTCGTAGTTAGGTATGCTTCGTCTTCTACTGCCTACTGCAAGCTTACGCAACAGTAATCATTAGTGGAGGCACAGCATTTTGATCGCTTGCGCACTGCTTTGTATTAACACCAAATTTTATTTCAGCAGTTTTGTCTTCGAATTTGTTGGTGCACCGTGTAAATTTTTAGGATAGCGGTGTATTTTAGTGACATGTTTTCGTTCGTATTGCGACAATGAAGACGCGAGTACAAAAGAAAATGGAATATAATGCAGATGCTACTGCAAGCGCGAACGTAGATACGGTTGCGAACACGAATGTAGGAGCGGTTACAAACGCAGTTTCCGAAAATTCGGAACAGAGAGTAGAAAATTCTTTTGAGAATGTTGAGATCCGGGAATTTTCGAACAATACTGTGGAGAATCGGAATGTAGGCGATCATTTGCCAACAATGCGTGATGAACAACTGTGTGCTACACGCAACTTAGGACATGACAATACAGTGACGCAAACCGAACCCATTATGAGAAATTGCAGCGTTGCTTCCGCCTCAAAAGTGCAAAGTAATTTTGTTTTCCCCACTTTCGGTGGAAATTCAGGTCTGGTTGCCACTCCGATAGAGTGGAGTAATTTTGCCTTTCCTTCCGGTAGTGGAAATGCAGGTACTGCTTCTGCTATAACAGAGAAGAGTAACATTGTACTCCCTGCCCCCAGTAATGATGTTTTACAGTTATTACTGAGTAAACCCACTGAATTTAATGAAAGACAGGAGAGTAAACTCACTGAATTTAAGGGTAAACTCACTGAATTAAATAACAGACAGGAGAGTGAACTCACTGAATTTAAGAGTAAACTCACTGAATTTGATGACAATAATGCAAAGAATATCAAATCGCTTCAGAACGAAATTAACGATAATCTCACATTGTTTCAGGGTGAGGTGAATGACAATTTAAATAGTAAATTTGAGGAAATGACCAGTCACTTGAAAATTCAGCTACGTGAAGAATTCAAATCAGATATTAATTATCTTCTATCCCAACTTGATCACGTACAAAATGTTGATATTGTTGAAGTGAAACGACAGACATCATAACAAGAACTGCAAGTATAGGAATTAGCGAAAAATGTTGAGTCACTGCAATTACAGACCAACAATGAAGTTTCAAAAATAGAAACTCAATTAACGACACTAGCTAAACAGGTAGATGAATTATCCAAGAAAGTGACGGAACTGAGTAGCGGGTTACATACGAGGTCAGATGACACTCAACCTGTACCGATCGCGGATACCGAAGAATTTCAGTCTCTGCAACGTTTTAAACAAGGGCAGATGACAATTAATCAGCAAAACAAACGTGATGTACAAAAAATACAGTAACAGCTTGCCAGCATCGAAGAAAAGATCGATCGCAGCAGTGACACGGGTAGATCCGATAATTACCAAATTGGTAACGACAATGAGCGCGATAATTATGGAAATGCCGACCACTTTTTTCGTGGATATGACACGTCTGCGGGACGTAATGAAGGAAACGTGAGTCATGCTGTAAAAGAAAACTCATCCGCTAAGAAAAATGACGAGTTTGACTAAGCATTTTCTCACAGTTAGGAAATTTAAAATTTTTCGGAATGCTAGTCACGAAATCCACCATCGAGAGTGGTTACAACAATTTGGCTATTCTTTACCACCAACATGGCCCATTGGCCACAAATTGGAATTCATTTACAGTTGTCTTGAAGGAGAGCCTGCAACAAGAATGTGCTCAATAGTACGTGAATGTCACACATATGGTGATTTTTATCACGCATTCTTATCTGCTTACTGGTCATATACAAGATCGTGTAAAACATTACATCATTATGATGCAAAGTTATGAGAAGTCGAAATTTTCAACTCCAGTGCAATATTTTGAAAACATGATGCGCATGAACAGATATTTAACGAATCCTTACAGTCAGTCGGAATTAATTCGTATCTGTTTGACAAAACTGCCTATCAGATTACGCCACGTAATTTTGGCAGGTAGATGCAAAGATCGCTTGGAGGCATTCCAAGCTCTTTTGCAAGAATTATAATTTGACAGCTGTGAAAACACACAAAGAGATAATAGTAATCAGTATTTGGAAAATAATAATCTGTGGCGTGACCGTAATCGCGTATGGAACTCGGACGAACCTCACGCGTACAGGGCGGAAGAAGATAGGCGCGATATGCGGCATGAACCGTATACCACAGATCGTAAACGCCAGAGAAATGATTTTTATGATCATAGGAACTCTCAGTACAGTAATAGAGATCGTGTACCGCGAGAGCAAAGGTGTTATGGAAATGAAAATTATTTTAGAAGGAATAGTCGCGGTAGGGCCAATCGAAATTGGCGCGGACACGTAAATTACAATTCGGAACGCGGTGCTCATGCAGAATACAGAGCATCGAGCCCACTTGATAATTATGGTCATAAAAATTATGAGAACCAAAACAGTTATGATGAGGGGACAAATCAAAATTGGCAGGATCACAGAATTTCCAATTTAGAGCGTGAGGACAATGTAGAAATCAGACCACCCAACCCAAGCAATAATTCGCGGCAATACGAGCCGGCACAACAATGACTAGCAACAAGGACTACAAACGAACCGTTTGTAGCGGCGGAAAGCCGACACACAAATTATGTTAACTTTGTTGGACTGGAGGACATTAGAGACACATTATTACAAGAAAACGATAACAGTGAAATTATGTATGCTCATACAGTTATAAATATCTCGGTAGGAAATATTCTACTTTCAACTGTACTTGATTCTGGAAGCCCTGTGAATGTAATTAGCGAGACAATGTTTAAGAAGTGTGAACTGGCATCTGTTTGTCCAACCTTGCCATTATTAAAGACCAAATTAAAGGGGGAGTCATTCAAGGAAAGAGTGTATACATACGTAATCAGACTTATTTAGTTTTCAGGTGTCGAGGACATGAGTTTTCTGCAAATTTCTTAGTAGTCACTCTTTTATCAACAGAAATGATTTTGGGTGTGGAATTCTTACTTGAATATAAAGCAATGTTAAACTTTTTTAATGCTGAAGTCATGTTACGAGTAAATCAAATGCTAGTTAGGCTTCAATTTCAAGTATGGTTAACAAAGGAGGATGAGGAAGTGATTTATCTGCATTTTATTTTTCCGCTTGAGGCACAACAATCAATGAATTTGTCTAATAGTTGCACAGATAACATCACTACGTTTTAATGTGAAACAGAACAAACCATTAGTACAGAACAATTAATAAAAAGGAAAGTTTACCGAGAGGAAGTAGATCCTAACGCAGGCACTGATGAGTTATTTGAAATATTACAAACAAATAGCGAAGTTTTCTCTCAATAAACAGTAACAATACGTAACTTTCTTTATGAATTCAAGGTCAAGGAACATAATAAAATTTTTGTACCACCATACGTTATCCCATTGACATACAGAGACAAAGTCAAACAGGAAATACAATCCATGTTAGAGCAGGGAATCATCGAACCAGCTGTGATTACATATAACAGCCCATTACACGTGGTTAAGAAAAGGGATAATTCCATTAGACTGGTTCTTGATTCCAGACAAATTAACACAGTAATCCAACCTGAAACCGATAGATCACAGACACTAGATGAACTATTGCAAAAATTCCATGGAGTGAAGGTATGTCACCTTTGGATTTACGAAGTAGTTTTTGGCAAATAGAATTAAAACCGAGGTGTAGGAAATACGCAGCTTTCCTCTGTTTTGGAAACTGTTACCAATTTCGAAAATTGCCATTTGGTCTCAACGTTTCGTCAGCTGCATTTATTCATGGTTTGAATACAATATTACCGACACACTTGAAAGACAGGATCACCACTTATGTTGACGACATTTTGATCGCAGAAAATTCATGGACAAAACACAACCAAGTATTAAGTGAATTATTACAAACATTTCGGGAACATGGCATTACAGTCAATTTAGAGAAATCGGACTTCGGTAGAACACAAATCAAATTTCTTGGCCACATTGTTGCAACAAAAGGCATTCTACCTGATACAGAAAAATTAAATGCAATCAAAGAAAGCCCCTACCAACAAAAAAGCGAAAATGAAAAGGATTTTTGGGACTAATTAATTTTTATCGTCGTTTTATTAGCCTACAAAGCTTGTCAACACCTAGATTATGTCAACTGACGGGTAAGAACACAGTTTGGGACTGGGATCACGATGCTCAAGCAGAGTACCACGATTTGAAAGCTGCACTACTGAATGCACCTATATTGTCACATCTCTATATATCCCTTGATTTTTGCCTTTCGACAGATAACTCAAGATCTGGGCTTGGTGTCCATTTGTTCGAAGAAGTTGTTGAAAATGGAATTCTAACTCAGAAAGGTATAGATTTTGTCAGTCGAGTATTAACATAATCAGAGCGCAACTATTCAGTCACGGAACTGGAAGCATTAGCCATAGTATGGGCGTTTGATAAATTTCGTTACTATCTCCAAGGCAAGCACACAAATGTATACACTGACCATCGGACGCTACAATTTCTCATGTCAGCCAAATTAAATGACGACTGTTTAAAACGCTGGTCTTTGTTTCTTCAGGAATTTAACTTCACTGTTATATATATTCCAGGTTCACAAAACATCATTGTTGATGCGCTTTCACGAGCACTGTTGGTTTAGCTCAAAGTAACAAGGAAGATTGCCTAGAAAATAATTACAGCTTACTCTACATACAGAAGGTTGCTTTTGAAAACTTCATTTCATCCTCATTAAGTGACATTGCTCGTGAACAAGAAAAGGATTCGATTTGGAAGGATATAAAAAGGAAGTGGGAGAGTAAGTCACATCCTGCTATGAGACAGTTTTATATCATACGTGGTAACATCTTATTCAGGCGCAGACGTTCTGACAGTCCTTCTTGGGTTTTATGCATACCAGATGAACTTGTAAATAAACTCATTTGGTACACACATCTCAGTTATGCCCACTTTGGTGCGAAGAAATGTTTTCAAAAATTACGGGACATATGTTATTTTTACAATATGGAAAAGAGAATCCGTGAAGTCCTGGCAATATGCAAGTTATGTCAGAAAGCAAAACCACCAACAGTGATACACAGAACACCACTATTTCCAATCATTCCAGTCAAATTAAAAGAGATGTCTGCCGTGGACATCTTCGGACCAGTAATAAGATCTAGACAAGGCCATTCATATGTTTTCGTAGCTGTTGAGCTTACTTCGAAATTTGTCTCATTCACACCTTTACGAAAAGCTACAGCAAAATCAGTTTCTACAGCATTCGCCAAGAATTTCTTGAAGGAAGTAGGGCACATTGACAAGGTGATAAGGTGATTTCTGACAGTGGCCCACAATTCCGTTCCAACAGTTGGCAGAAAACCTTGCGACGCATTAAAATTAAACCAGTATTTATATCACGTTTTATACCATCATGTAACCTAACAGAACGTATCATGAAGTAGTTAGGTAAACTTTGCAGATTGTACTGCCATCGCCAACATAGAAACTGGGACGTACATTTATCCGATTTCCAAAACATTATTAATGAACCACCTAATGATTCCACTACCCTGCCTCCACTGCTTGTGTTAAGAAATAACAAACCACCAGATAAGATACAACAATTAGTAGCCGTCCCTGCACAGCGACGTTTAAGACACCATCAAGTGGCAAGTATAGCATTACAGAAGATCAAGAAAGCTGCAGACAGAAGAATAAAGCTGCATAATCCACAAGTCAATGTCAAGAATTTACAGGTAGGTCTAAAAGTATTGCTTAGATCACATCGACTTACTCATAAGGGAAAATATTTGAGTAGGAAGTTTTTCTTGGTGTATGAAGGACCCCTCCGTATACGACGCATTGCACACACAAACGCTATGGAACTTGAGACAGTACGAACACATAAATCGCGTCTTCATCACTTATCACACATTAAAATTTTGAAGGAACAAGGCCTTAGGGAGTTTACTGAACTTTAGTAAATATATGTTTGGCAAGCAGCGGTGCCCCTAGCTGTTACAGTATATTGTTTCGATTTAAGTTTTCAGTACTGTTTCATAATCTTTGACTAACCTGTTTATCTATTAATCTTTTACTATCAATCTATCCTGTGCGAAAGACCAAGAATGAATGATTATGACTAATTTGTATAGTTAGAGAGAATGAGAACTTCGCAAAGGACATTTCTGACGAGAGGATTATACCAGCTGTTGATATTTTGCGATTGTTCACTGAAAAAATGAAATTTTCGTGACTCATTTGAAAAGAAATGCAAGAAATATCTATGAACGTATTTAGGGAGAAATAACATGCAATAACAGAAACTATTGACATTATCTTCCGGTAAAATACAGTGTATATGTGGCTCTGAATTGAGAAGTTATATTTGATGGGTAATAGTATAATTAGGAAACCTTCGAACTGACACATGTTCTGATTTATGAGGCAGTTTGAAGAGTGATGATTTATGTGGATTTTTCGTGTTTATTAGTTTGCCAGGTAAGGCGTATTAGGATTTATGGACCACTCATGGTTAGTGTGACACAATGAGGGAGCACTTTGCAGACATTAATAGAACAAGAGAAGGTAAGAGAGATACACTTCTAAGCAAAGAAACCCTCAACGGTATTCAATGAAGGAAGATATAGCTTATGCACATTTGCGTAAAATTTAAGTCACAGTAATGTTAAGGTAGAGTAAACACTTACTTAAAATCTAAGTCACAGTAGAGTTAAGACATGGCTATGAGTCACGAAAGGGGTTCTGATACAAATACACAGCAAAGTGTTGAATTATGTGATGAATGAGTGCCAAGAATATTTTTTTTTTTTTGCTCTGTGAAATTGTGGAATGGTAAGAATGATAGCGTTGTTTCTCTTCTTATTTTTGTTAAGGTTGACTTTATTGCATTTCTTACAGGAAACATGATCGCAACGAAAGTTTTCTCCAATGCAGAAACGAAAGCACTTAACGTGACGTAATTTTGTGTAGTACACGATATTTTCAGATCGGAGCGTAGCACGCTTACCGTTAAGGATCGCGAGAAGAAAGACGTTCCAGAAACAGTCGGCCGTGACAAAAACACCGAGCAATGACCTAGATAATTATGTCGTGCATTAAACGATTTCTTTTCTCTTTCCAGAGCCAAATGACTCTTACGCCAAGAGGCGAGAGTATCTGCCATATTTTATGAAAGTGTAAATAGTAGCGTAACATAAGTCAATTTAATATTTATCTTGTGTTTTTCTATTTCATGATTGTAATTTAGTGATGCAGTGCCGATTCCAGCACGAGGTTATGATGATTTTTCTCTTGTCATGTCATAAATTTATTTCTTGTCACCTTGATGAATAAACCATTTCTTTCAGTTTCTACTGGACAGATGGAGAGGTTTTGTGTGTTGTATTTTGTAAATAATTTTTTATATTATGTACTTTGCAGGTTGTTTCTTATTCTTGTTCTTAGTGACCGTCCAAGGTAGGGCCACACAGATTCATACAAAGACTACAGAGGCCTCCAAACAGAGATAATGAGGACTCCATATAAAAACGATTGAGACGCTATACCACAGACATTGATCTTCGACATCAGAAATATTGACAGTCATTACAGACTAATAATTATAAATTTGGTATAACTTAGTACTTAGAGTGTAAAGATTCTGACGCTAAGTCACGTAATTATTGACTAAATTTTGTACATATTCATGAACTGATTTGGCGAGCCGTTGGATAGACTTCTTCTAAATGATTCTGTAGCTTTTATTATATATAACAGCATCACTATGGAATTACTTCTCTATTTGTAGGATTATTTAAATATTTTATAACCAAAATGTACTTAATAATTATTGTAACAAATATTGGAACATTCTTTTTCAGCATCACTAGTAATGTAAAAATAGTAGGTAATTAGAGTTTGATGGCACAGGATTTATGCCTTGAAATTAAAATGCTACTTTTTGTATGGTGCCACATTTGTAAAGATTCGTGGGCACAATCAAAACTTTGCCACTGTTATTGGCCAAACTAATCGTAAGAAAATTAACTTGTCACCATGTGGCGAGCCTCATATTATGATTGAATTGGAAAATACATGCCACAAATCTGTGATTGCTGTGGCGAGAAATTAAAAAAAAATTAACTTGCCACCATGTGGTGAGCCTCATATTATGATTGAATTGAAAAATACATGCCACAAATCTGTGATTTCTGTGGCGAGAAATTTAAAGAAAATTGACTTTGCCACCATGTGGTGAGCCTCACATAATTCATGACTTGAGATATATGCCACAAATCTGTAATTGCTGTGGCAATAGAGTTAAATAAAACATTTCAATGAGCTCAGAGCTCACATGCCTGTTTATATGATATAATATTATTCCTTGCTTAATTTCTGTAATTAGGTTAGAGATATCGTATTTTAAAGGGAGCATCTATCTTCTATAAAATATGACGTTTTCAGTATAGAGAAATACTCGACCGAGACTTGTACTACATAAGCTTGAGGAGGTACTTATGCAATAACGCAGTGACATGTGGTTGTCAGTGGACACGAGGTCCCTGAGTCTGCCAACATTGTCGAAGTTTGTCATCCTGGGAGAATGGTCGTTACGTATGGTTGTCAGTGGACACAAGGTCCCTGAGTCTGCCTACGTTGTCAAACTGTCTCACCAGAGCAAAATTTGACTTCAAGTGTGGTTGTCAGTGGATATGAAGTCCCTGAGTCTGCCTACACCTTAAATTAACTAATGTTGGAATATTAGTGTGGTGGTCAGTGGATATGAAATCCCTGAGTCTACTGCACTTCAAACATTTAGGCCTGGTTTCATTTGACCAGAGCGAACTGCGAGCATAAGAACATACAGAATCATGTAGTCAGACCACTACTGATTAATGTCATGGAAACGTAAGTGCCCAAATGGAGAAAATAAAATATTATTTTTACTGGTTATTAGGTTATATTAGCTTATTGAAGAATATTCCATGCTTAAGTAGTTACTGTTCCACATCTGTTAAATCTTATATGATCTTTTTATCTACTTATGTAAGAAACTTGTTAGATTTCCTTTGATGTTTTCTTATTACATACATACTAGGCTAGCAACATTTTCATATTATTTTTGTAAAACGAGCAATGTTTTCTCCTTTCCAATCAATTAGGCAAGCAACATTTCTGCTATTTTGTATAAAATTTTAACATTTTCTCTTGCCTATATGCCATGCAAGAAAATTTTCGTCCTTTTGTAAAAAAAAAATTTACTGTTTGTTCCTTGCCAATATGTTAGGCAAGAATCACCCCTCAAAATTTTCAAAAATGAGGTTGGGGTTTATGAGTTGGTAATACTGTCTTAGGATGTAAAGCTTGGCTACAGCGCGCTTACACTAGCTCTGGAATCTAAGATATTGTTGTCGCGCCTCGCAGCGCACGGATTAACTAGTAGCAATTTGGAGGCCAGCGTAGGAGCCCGCATGCTGTGGTGCGCAGATGTGTTGGGCGAGGGGTCGTCGCCGAGCTGCCGAACTGCCGTGTCCGGCAGCAGCGACACAGGATTTGGTATTTAGTTCACATTTTTTTATAATTTGCAGCGCGCTTATTAATTTAAAGAAAAGGGTTTGTGTATGTGCGGAGCAGCAGACGGTAATTTTGATAATGATAGGAGTTGAATTCTTAAGGGGAAACCACTGTTAGATTAAGTATTGATTTTTGTCATTGATTTCTTTTGTAATTGTCAGGGAATTGTTTCACTATGTATTCAATTGAGAAGTATTTCAGTCTGTTTCAAGAGTTTGATTAATTTGTAATGTTGCTTTAATGTCACTGGAGGCAGATTTACCAACGAAGCGATTGTTCAAAGAGCTTCTAGCGTTTTGTTAATTGAATGAGAAAGAATCGCTTTCAGAATATAGTTTTTAGTTTGGGTTATCATTTATCGAGTTTAGATTTGACCAAACCCTTTCTCTTGAATTGTATGTAGTAGTAGTAAGTAGCAGCAGCCGCAGCAACAGCAGGAGGCGCCATGCAAAGCATGCATTGCACTCAGCATGAATAATAGGTTTCTTTATGTTTTTGTTAAATAATGGAATGCAGCAGAACAAGCAGTGGCAGCAGAAAGACCAAGTAAGTTATTTGTTGCGGACAGCACCAATAAAAAATAAAGTTTTGGCGATCTCTGTAATAGTAAAGTTAAGAGGAGTACAAGGACGAGATTTTCAGTAGAAAACACGAGATAAGAAGATAGAGCTCGCAACTTTCAACACACCCACACCATTACGCGAGGAGTAACACCAATGTGCCTCCAGATCGGCATCTCCTCGACTATAGTCATCAGTGGTAACACATCTCTGGACACGTGCAGTCAATTTCACATGCTGTCAAACACTCGGCTCATGCCACATTACCCCAAAAATCGGGATATGGTACAAATCTAACAGGCCATATGGAGACCCGCAATGAGACTGCTTTCAACTCTGTCAGTACTTGATAACACAGTCTGTGTCCCCCACAGTGACCCCTTAGCATCTGATCCTATTCAGGACCCTACCACGCCGGGTAACAGTACTAAGCACAGACAATACTAAGGAACAAATTTGTCCGTTCTGTCTGCCACGGAGAACCGGAAACCTAATCATTTACATATAGGCCTACAGTTTGTATGCATGCGAAGTTACATTGACATCCGACTATGTCCTGTGTGTAATTCGGATTTTTTCTCAGGCAGTACAGCTCGTCGTACAGTTTTAAGGAATACATTAGTTTCTCTGCTTTTATCTCAGTCACTACCAATTCACCCTTCTTTAGGAACTGAAATTCTTACTCATGACTAATTTCCTGTTTTTGTACAGTAATCTTCATCCTTTCGATCTCGATTTTATCTGTATGGCACACTTTCATTGTTCCCAGCTACGACAATGGCTTTCTATGGATATTTTGTATTAAGTTCAAATGGCTCTGAGCACTATGGGACTTAACATCTAAGGTCATCAGTCCCCTAGAACTTAGAGTTACTTAAGCCTAACTAACCTAAGGACATCACACATATCCATGCCTTGTATTAAGTCAAATAATGTAACTGCATATCGTTCACAGTCCCTTGTACACGAATCTGTCTGCTAGAAATATCAGCCGCTATTCAGTGGTACCTTTTTGCTCGTAACTATTCAGATGAAACTTGAATATTCGTTCCAGCTCGCCAGTGAATTTCCTCTAAAATTGGAAGAAAAGAGCCCCGGGCGAAATCCTTATAACAAAGGAATCCTTATAACAAAGGAACCCTTACTTTCCGCCATCTTGCAGTCGATACCTTTCAGGTGTTCCCTTGCAAGTGCTTTAATGCTGTGTAAAATAAGTCTTTAAAGCAAGAGAACGTACAACGTAAAATTGGTTCGCTAATTTGGAGTCGTGTGGGAAATACTTCCCCTATTAGTTACTGCCAGTCTTCTTGAAACGACGATGTATTTCTTGGAGCTGTTCGAGAGAATATTTAGGCTGTCAGCTTTCCTCATCGGCAAACGCCATCAATCCTTAGGCTGTTTCTGCAGCTTCGAGCAAAAAACAACTCTCTTTCTGTAAATGCGTAGTTTTAAATGTTGGCGAAACGATTTCGTTGCTGTCCGTGAGTAATCCAGAACTCTTTGTTTAATAGCCACCGGGTAGTAGAATTTGAAATATCACATATTTACATTCAATCAGCATCTGAGAGAGATGATTTTATGGTTACGTTTATCTGACATTACATTTCCTTGAACGAAATCGTTTCGTGCATGTTCTCGTCGCCCCAAAAACGGATCTATTTTTTCGCTCGTTAGAACGGGGTGTGCAAATCGATTCAAGTCTGTTCATACGAAACAGCGATTCGTTGAAAGGTGTCCGATGATGACTGTGTCCAACAAAGACTATTTCTGAACACATCACTGATATTCACGACTTTTTGCTTTGGTGAATTTATCGAATACAGGCGCCTTCCGAAAGGAAACTTGCTCTGCGTGGCTCTTTTATGATGATGAACAGTTGAGCGAAATTACACATTCATAGTAATGTTTATATTAACAAGTATCAATTGTATTCAACGATAATGCATTGCACTTGAAGCTAGGAACCTCCAAAGGTGCTATCGCTATAATTTGTCACAGCGCTACGTTATATTTTCCTACTTTGAACTGAACTCCGCCCGAACAGGTCTCGGTATACCCAACGGTACTGGCCCACCATTGTGTCATCCTCAGCCTACAGGCGTCACTGGATGTGGATATGGAGCGGAGCACACCTGGAGGTCAGCACACCGCTCTCCAGGCGGTAGTCAGTTTTCGCGACAGGGGCCTCTACTTCCCTGTCAAGTAGCTCATCAATTTTCCCCACAAGGGCTGAGTGCACCCCGCTTGGCAACACTGCTCAGCAGACGCGACGGTCACCCATGCAAATGTTAACCAAGCCAGACAGCGCTTAACACCGCTGTACTAACGGGAACCAGTATTACTATTGATGCATGGCTGTTGCCACATGTTCCTACTTTACAGATCTAAAATGGAGAAATGGAGAAAGCTGCTTTACGAGTAATTATGTGGTATACTGTTAACAACTTACGGGTACGTTTAGGTCTGTAGGTAGCCCACTGCCCCTTGTAGACGTCCACCGTGGCGCTCGGGGTCACAGCACCAAGTTACAACACCTGAAGATGGGCGTATGAAAGGCCGAAACCGGTCGTGTGATAATAAAAGAACTTTACAACTCTAGCTGTATTTTCAACCTCTGGCCAAAGACTTAGAATGTGTGATGGTTAAAAAGTGACTGTCAATAATTCATTCATGGAAAGTGTGGGCGAAATATGGCTAAAGATTTCCAATAAACATGGGTTCGCAAATCAACTGTTCTACACCTACATCTACATTTATACTCCGCAAGCCACCCAACGGTGTGTGGCGGAGGGCACTTTACGTGCCACTGTCATTACCTCCCTTTCCTGTTCCAGTCGCGTGTGGTTCGCGGGAAGAACGACTGCCGGAAAGCCTCCGTGCGCGCTCGAATCTCTCTAATTCTACTCGTACATTCGTGATCTCCTCGGGAGGTATAAGTAGGGAGAAGCAACATATTCGATACCTCATCCAGAAACGCACCCTCTCGAAACGTGGACAGTAAGCTACACCGCGATGCAGAGCGCCTCTCTTACAGAATATGCCACTTGAGTCTGCTAAACATCTCCGTAACGCTATCACGCTTACCAAATAACCCTGTGACGAAACGCGCCGCTCTTCTTTTGATCTTCTCTATCTCCTCTGTGAACCCGACATGGTACGGATCCCACACTGATGAGCATTACTTAAGTATAGGTCGAACGAGTGTTTTGTAAGCCACCTCCTTTGCTGATGGACTACACTTTCTAAGGACTCTCCCAATGAATCTCAACCGGGCACCCGCCTTACCAACAGTTTATTTTATATGACCATTCCACTTCAAATCGTTCCGTACGCACACTCCCAGATATTTTACAGAAGTAACTGCTACCAGTGTTTGTTCCGCTATCATATAATCATACAATAAATGATCCTTCTTTCTATGTATTCGCAATACATTACATTTGTCTATGTTAAGGGTCAATTGCCACTCCCTGCACCAAGTGCCTATCCGCTGCAGATCTTCCTGCATTACCGAGGAATCACATTAATTCGAGTTGGGGATCAACTGTAAATGCCCCTGGACATCGCGGTATTTACGATGGAATCTCAAGGTTTGGGATCGACTATCTGTTTTTCACACATGACAGCTACTCCCCTTCCCCCCTCCATGCACTGTGCCGTACCGGCCTGATAATTTTACAGCCGTGACGGCACCATGGACTGAGGTTACACCAATGGAGAGTACGCTGACATGCACTTCACGTATGGCAAAGCGAATGGCAGTGCCCTTGAGGCTGCGCGATTGTATGAAGCTGTTGCTCTCCGTAGGCGTACATTTAGCCAGCTATATCAGCGCCTTAGAGAAACTGGGACTGTCGCACACTATCTACGAGAAGGTCTACCCAGATCCATAACACCTGATGATGAGGAAACGATGTTACTCATTATACAACAAGATCGACTGCTACCCAAGAGCATCTCCTCAGTCATAGCATGTGTGCCAGGTCTTACATCAGCAAGTACTCTATCCATATCACCTACAGGGAGTGCAAGCCCTCAACGACACAGACTTCCCTGCTAGAGAGAATTTCTGCGAATGGGTACAACAACAGTGTATAATGAGTCTCCCGTTTTAAACAGCATTATGTTCATGGATGAGGCTGGATTTACCCGTGATGTTATCTTTAACTACCATAGCTGTCACATATGGGCGGATGTCAATCCTAATTCGACACACATATCACGACATTAGCAGCGTTATTCATTGAACGCTGGGCAACATTCCTAATCAGAGGCCAGCGTTTACCGGTTCTGCGGTCTGAACTTCCAGATGTATATGATGATGCCCTACTGAACAAACACCTGAACATGTCATTCATGCATAATGGTGCACCAGCACATTCGCATTTACGAGTGCGCCGCGTTCTAACTCGGAAGTATTGTCAACGTTGAATAGGTAGAGGAGGGTCTGTGCCATGACCTCCAGATTCTCCGAATTTAAGTGTCATGGATTTTTTTGTGTGGAGTCATGTCCAAAGTCTGGTCTACGCTACCGACGTCGTCTCTCTTGAGAAATTACGCTTGCTGATCGAAGCAGCCTTCCAGTATTTACAGAATTCCTTAGAACGGCGTGAGAGGATTCGCAGCTCATTTCAGAGACGAGTTAAACGTTGCATTCATGCATTCAGACGCATGTACAACATTTTGAACACCTAATTTAAAGTTTAGAGATGACGCGTGTTCCTAGAAACTGATGAACCGCAAAAGAAAACGTATGTCGACAACAGCTGATTTGTTGACCCATGGTTATTGCAGATTTTAGCTGCTTTTGGCCTGTACTATCCATCATCTATGAATTATTGACCATCACTTCAGGAAAACGCTATAATTAGAACCAAATTAAATCAGTATTTAAGTCACTTACAAAATAATAATTATAACAATTATACATCGTATATCTTTTAGTAGGTTAGTACCTTCAAGCGCATATGGCGAGAGCGAGCAAATCATGCTTATGTCCCCTGGGCATCAGATCAAGTGTTGAAGTGAGGTCACGTGGACGCAAAACGATCAGCCTATAATGACAGGAGTAGTGCAACAAAGGGTGCAGTACGACTATGCAGAAAACATCAGATCGTAAATATTGTTTTGTGATGTGTTTGTGGGATGACTGTTCGATCCAGAGAAAGACAACCAACACACTAATGTGTGTACATATTCAGGTACCACATACAAATAATCTGTACTTATACCTATTACACCCTGTATATATCCTCCCCCACCACTCTGTTTCTCCTACTCCTTTTTAATGTTAAAGGATGGACGCGGCGGTCAGAGGAGGTCTATCAAATTACCTCAAATGGAAAGCCTAATGTCTAACTCTTTGCACGGTAGAAGAGCTGAAAGTGGTCACACTCAACGAAAGTGCGTCTGTGATGCAACAAATACTGGCAGGTGTCATGTGAAAGTGTTCAGAAGTTCTCAAGCTCAGTGTGTAGCATAGCGACCAGCCTTGCCAATGATGGAGGCAAGATTCTCCTTTGTTCACCTCAATGGCCCAGTGCACTAAAGAGTGGGGTCCTACGTTGATATGCTGTCATGTCTGCTCCCTGTGTTTGGATACAGCAGGTGAAGTCTCACACGTGTACACCTTGCAGGTCGAAAAATGTCACACGCCAACCTGTGGACTAATAAAGTCAATATCGTTATACCACTCACCAGTAAATTTTAAGAAACCATTCACATTAAAAATAGCTAAAAGTTTGGCGAGTTTCTGTTCTATCCATGAAATAATTTCTCAAATAGTAAAAATTACCTACACCATAAATTTCTATGATTTTCATTAATAGCAAATCCTGACACATAAAAACAATTTTTTGTAAATACGGCAGAAGAGAATTTGAACTCTTTGCTGTTAAAACGTCAGAGAACTGGTATTTTAAAAAAATAATTGCCGATACTATTTTCAGTTCTTTTTCATATTATTATCATCACTTGTTATACTGCGAGAGTGAGTTAGGGGGTGAAAGCAGGATTATGGGAAGTTTTAATCTTGGAATTTGTTAATAATTAATGATAATTGAGTGTTTGAATCACATTCTATAATCGTACAGTAAATCGCATATATCATGAAATGCTTATTGCATAGTAACCATTTTACGTATGCTACAAAGAAAATACTTTTGTCCCTACGACAAGTAAAGATTGAGTTGTTTTCAGGTTATTAGACTTTCGGAAGAAGTAGATTTTGGAATACAATAAAGTTAAGGAGAGATGCTATAAAGCTAATTACCTGCAACGTGTTAAAGTCAATAAGGAGGAGAATGCTAGCGCGTTCTCGAAACTGGAGAGATTTGCGCACCCCCGTCTCGACGTGTCGTGATTCAGCTCCAGTAGCATCATGGCAGATTGATCAGTGCTCCGATAGTTTTGTAATATTTTAATCTGATTCTGATGAGCAGCTGAGTATTTTTTCAACTAATGAGATCCTTTGACAGTGACGTTTCGGAAAGTTCTGATATTTTAGAGAAAGCTGCGACTTCTTCCGATGGGATAAAAATTACACGTAACCTATTATGAAATCTGATTTCTGCTGCTTCAGATTATTAATAAATAATGTGGAGCCTTGTAGTATTGAGCGGTTATTCTGAGGTGATAAATATCGTCTGAAGTTTCAAACTGTTTATTATCTTTCCAAAGTTGTTGTACTGTCGACAATAGGCGGCAAAGTCTGTAATTGCGATGGCTTTTAGTGAGAGAGTTTGATATGTTAACGATTACAATGAATATACTGCGGTTAGAGTGATAATACAGACAAAAATTTGAGCCGGTAATTAGTTTTATTTAGTAGTTTCAGGCAGACGTGATACAATGCAGTGCCTTTCCAGTTAATACGGCAAAATCTTTAAAGCGCGTTTTTTGACACATACAGCGTGGCCTATGCTTTAAATCGCTTATTCACGATGAATCGCATTGTCGCTGTAGGACAGCGGTCAGTTGTTCCCAAGGAGCTCACTCTCGTAAGGCAGAGAAGTTGAAGAAAAACGGACGGACTCCACTGTGTTTAGACTCTATACTGAGAAAAATGTTGCACCTAATCTACGCAAATTTCTTGAGTGAGGCTAGATGAATGTAGCCCGCTTGCACTGAAATTTGACATTAAAGGCAAACTGTTTTGGTTAAGTTTAAGATTTTTACTTTGCTAGCAACCGATTCACATTTATTTGAAATACATGTTTTATCTTTACGCCTAGATCGCGCTTTCTCTATTGATAGTTCTGTTTACGTGAAAGCCTTGCAATGGATCGCATTAACGATGTTTCAACACGACCATTTCGTTTGCTGACGGCAAGGCAAACAGCTCGTACTGAAAGTGTGGATCACTAGCTGCATTCAGGTGGTCGTTTGTCATTCGTAATTTCGGCTCATCCGTCACCGTGTCTGAATGGTGACAAGTTTAGAAGTCCCCGTGATTGACGAGTCAGTTTTATCCAACTGTGTAGGGGAGGAGAGACCTGTAACTGTGGTCATATTGTGGGGTGGGAAAGGAGAGAAGCAAATTAGCGCTTAAGATACGTAATGTGTTCGCTAATTTCGTTTAATTACGTGAACATAGTGCTAAACAATATACGCCATATCAATGTATTCAGTAATTGGCTGATCTGGAAAATACAGAATTGGTGGAAAAGTTTGTAATCAAAATTAAAACACCTGCAGCCATTTCTTATGAATTTAATTTGTCGAAGCAACCAGTTTGGTCTTCCATTACATAATCTTCACACCCTCGACCAATCTAATTTGGAAGAAATCCAGTCTAATGCAAATACATAACGGGATCCTCGGTTTACACGACACTATTCCTTCGTTCATGGATCGAAGAAGGGGTAGTGTCGTGTAAACTAGGAACCTTAAATCACCGGATATATAATATTCACTCCTCTTATGATTGCACACGAGATTAGATTCCGCCCAATTTACGTTGCTCAGTGTGTCTGAAGATCGTGTAATGGAACACCGAAACAGGTACGGAAATAAATTAAAGGCAAAAGAGACGGCTGCAGCTCTTTTAATGTTGTATTCAGCATCGGAAGTCCCTGTGCCCATCTATTACAAGGATGGACATACAATGAGATCTGTAATCATTTGGTGTACCGCGTTCACAAGTGACTATAGTGCTTGAAGGTGAAGACCAATTTCCCCAAAACAAAAGCAAAGACACTTGTAATAAATCAATACCACATACTATAAGCGATGAATTATATAGTAATGCAGTAAGCTCCAGTGGCAGGATCGCTTACAACCAAAAGTCCATTGGCAGAATGATTAAAAATAAGATAATGTACGTAAATGTAATTATGTACTTATTTCAAGACTATCAAGATGTTTCGTAGCAAACTGTGGCGAAAGGCCTGTTTCATTATACAAATTGCATTTATTCAGTTGCTTTCAGACGTAGCCCCGTTTTACTACAACAATCATATCATTAATATCGTCTTCCCAGTATTTCGCAGTGGTATTATTCAACAAAATCCTGTCGGTTTATTGGGAACGACGGGGATTGAAAACCAAGAACATTTTATTGAAGATTATGTTTCCTTCAATAATTCTGATAAGCCTGTGCTCACCTTCTAAATGACTTTTGTGACATTTCTCAGTAAACATTCTGTTAATATGCGATTTTTTTTCTTATAGTTCTCCAAAAACAGTTCAAAATTAGATATGCATGTGGTGTGTATTAACGTTATGTAACGGAGCTCTTCGTTCGCAGTACGTCCTATCCCTGAGTGTTCAGTAACTCCCGTTGGTAATTGAACTGGTATGATCGCAATGAAGAATGAATCTCTTAACAACATGGTCACATCTTGCAGCTATTTCTTAAAAGTAATGTCATATTGGACACTTTCACGTTTTCACACATCCGTATTTCATATACCAATATCGCTGAAACTTCCCCGCTGAACATTATCAGTATTTGAATATTATATTTGGTGTTTTTCATATGAGTCGTACGTCGTTTATCAATATGTGTTAATGTAAGCACGCGTAACGCCCGTGTTCTATGAGAAATATTAAAAAATGCGAGTATTTAAAATATTTAGTTGAGTTCAAGATCATCATTTAAGGGCTAGTAGTTCAAGCTACTATAAAAAGTAGGCGGTGGGCATGTTGACAAAATACTCCGTGAGAAGTCAAAGGAAGATCTGATACGTTTTAGTTGTTATCACAGTAGTTTCGTCGTCTTAAATAATTGGCGCAGTAACACTGCAGGACATGTTTTGAGTATTATTCATCTGTTATTTTAAGTATTTGCTTAAATGTGATTGTTTAAATATGTTGCAGGATGCCAAAGCACAAGGAATTATGTGCATCAACAGTAAAATCGGTGACCAACAGCTATAACAGTTAGACTGGCAAAGATACTGCAGCAGTGGAAGTGGACCACGAGAAAAAGATACGACGATCACCTGCAACAATTATTTAATTGTTAAAAGCAATTACTGCGCTGTAGGTTCTTTTGCATAGGTGGTCCCAAAACGGTTTCACATTGGTCCTAAGGTCAGTTATTGTGGAGAAGTTTTGGACAGTCAAGTTCACACTGAGGCGTTCTCAATGGAGGTGGTTTGTTGGTAGTAATAATTAGCCGTGGGACCGATAGTCGCTGCGGAGCGGTGAAACTTGTAATAGAGTTTGTGTACTTAGAGATCATAGTGGTTACTGGTCCACTATACTTGAATTGTTTAGCTCTACGAGTTTCTGCTGATGAGTTACTGTTTGGGGGTTCCCTGTGTTAATCGTTGCGGAGTGGTGAAACTTGTAATAGAGTTTGTGTACTTAGAGATCATAGTGGTTACTGGTCCACTATACTTGATTTGTTTAGCTCTACGAGTTTCTGCTGATGAGTTACTGTTTGGGGGTTCCCTGTGTTTATCTTGTTATTATTGGTGGTGAGGCTGATCTTTCTAGACAATGATGTACATAGTGGGACTGCATTATTTGTTGGATGATAGAAATATTCACCGAGAGGACTGTACTGAAACCAAGCACCTATTGTTCATGCACGAGTTGAGTTACAGTTAAATACTTTGACGTACTCGATACAGAAACCCAATTCACATCTAAATTGGTAGCGAAAATGTCTTCTGAAGTGTTGTGATGGTACCATGCATTTTGAAAAATTATTTATTCACACTCGCACAGGGTGACACACCTATCACACATGAAGTGTCTATTCGTTGACCCCTGAAAGTGAATGGACTGAGCGTTAATCTCGTTGTTGCATGCTTTAACAGTAGTACAGTGGGAACTATAGGCACTGAAGTTCAGCATTAATCAGTGTTCTTTTAAACTGTGCTGCCACCTCTGTTATAGTGTGCGAATTACGTGAAGTTTGTCAGCTGGCACTCAGAAGCTATTCTATGTCTCTATGTCTTAGTCATTCAATGCCGAGGCACTGTTTATGAATATAACGAAACCATTATATTGACCACATCAGCTTGTTTTTGTATTTGCGCATAGCTATTTTTTTGTACAGTAAATTGTGTTACATTTTTGTACTTTTACATTTACTAAGCGGACAGTGTACGTTTGTATTTACCAACTTTCTCTGAAAATCACGGAAATACTGCAAGGTAAATTAGTGGGAACTATTTATCCTAGTGAACTGTGTGTAGTGTGCATGCGATGTAGCAGTGAAATCGGCATCGTTTTTATTCTACATTTCTCACTGTTTGGTTTCCATAAACTGACGCCAGAACAGAGTCTAAGATTTCTACACTCCATACGTTTAAAACTCTTCCTGTGGCGTTAAAGGAAATCCAGTAAATGTACCTAGTTTCTCAGTAATCATCTTGGGGTTGAAGCTCTTCTGTCCATATTTGCTTACAAATGTATTTGTTCTTGGACTGGGTCTGCCTTGAGAAAATAAAAATAAAACGTTTTGCTCAAGGCGGATCATCTCCAAAATCGAATCTACTTTCTCAATGCTGATACTGAAATAATTTTTTTCTGGTTGCTACAGATTTGCAATCAAACAAGCTTACAGACAAAGTAACAACTCAGGGAAGAAAACAAGTAAAATATACTCCATATGGCCGAACATTAAAGCTCCTTGGCTGAAAACGGCAACACAGGGAAGAAAACAACTAAAGTAGATACCAACTGGCAGGATATTACCGCTCCTGTGCTAAACAATTTCATGGGAATGTTTATTTCGCCAGGTATACATCAGTTTTCACAACTAGGAAATTGTTGGAATTCTGATCCTTTGCTTGGTGAATCTGCTGTCTCATCCATGATGACAAAGAACTGATTCAGAAAACTGTTGAAAATGTTCAATGCCATGACAACAGCATGACAAACTGCACAAAATCTCACCTGTTATCATTACTGTGTCAAGGAAGCTCAGTGGTGTCTTTTATCAGTTTATCAGTTGACAAATGTATGGTGGTCTTCAAAAGCCATTAAACACTGAAACAAAATATGCCAATGAAACCAGTCAACCTTGGCCATAAAGTGTGGACCTAAGCTGGTAAAAAGATTGGGTGTATTACAAACATTAGCATCTTCACTAGAAAAAAGGAGAAAGACGGTGGGTCTGAAATTTCTTTGGCTGAAGACGTTGCAGTTACTGCAACAAATGCAGTGTCAGGAAGCAAAAGGCTGGTGAAATCTGCTAACTATTTTACAATGCATCAAAGAATGGAGAGCTACAGTCTCTTGGACTTTGTTCAAACAAGAACGATTTACCAGACATGCTGAAAAAAAATTTCAAAACTTAGCAAAGGAGAATTTGAAACTGCTCTCAGGACATGTGTTGCAGCAGTCAAGTGGCAGGATAGTAAACTTTTGCGTATATTATCAGTCTATCACAATCCAAAAAGAGAAATGTTTTGAGAACGAATAGAGATAGCGGCAGAAATGACGTACTCTGCCCTATAACTGCGGCAGAGTGAAATAAAAAAATGGAGAGGCTGACAGATTTTGTGAGCTGTGAGAATGGTACACTGTAGGTCGCCATTCACTAAACTGATGGTACAGAGTATTTTTGTTGGTATTAGGGTTGACAGCTGACTATTCCTACATTATATGGGACGTTCAAAATACAGAAGCACACCAGCTAACTTTTCGTTTACACTTAGCAAGGCAGTTTATCCCTGGCCTCTCAAGCCATAACTGAAGAGGAAGACCTACACATTTTCAAATACCAAAATGATGGCTGTCTGGAGTTCCAGGTAAAGTTCGTCTGTAGAAAGTTGGGTTTAATTTGCCCTCAAAAGGTGCAACAAAAAGAAGATGCCACGAATGTTGCAAAAGAACAAAGAAAACAGAACAAAAGTAATGTGTAACAGCTTCTACCTTTGTGTATAGTATTGTGCATCTCTAAACCTCACGGTACAACACCTTAGTGAACTCAGAGGACAACTCAAATTAATATACATAAAAATTTATTATTTAATATGTCTTGTTCTGAAAAAGAAACAATAATTATTTCCTGAAACTTAGTTTTTTTGTACCTATAGGTTAGTCTAAGAGCTTCAAGATTTAATGTACGAATTTATGTGTTGTTTCTTGGCCCAGTAAAATGTTCATGTGAAGTTTACAGCTTCTGTCAACAATTTAGTCAAGAAACGGTTAACTGTCGTTGGGTAGTCCCCGTCCAGAACGGTGCGTGATCAAAAAGTAACGGGAATTTTTTTTTAATTTTGGGGGCTTTATACATCCGATTTTCTATTTTTTGTATGTTGTTGGCATACATCTTACTGATGCATGTTTGAATTTTCAGCAGTAGTTTATTGTTGACAGTCGAGAAGGATACACCCGTTTTAGAATGTTCTGACGTGATTTGGTTTCGAAAAACAAGGATCACAGAATCTGAATTAAATGTTACTTGAAAAATGGAGTTGAATGCAGCACTGCATTCGGATTGTTCACTGTGGCTTTTGATGAATCTACAATGAGTACGAAAAGAACTTACTAGTGTTATGAACGTTCCAAAGGGGTCATTAATTCGCTGAAGATGACGATCGCCCTGAACGCCCTAGCACATCAAGTATGCTGAAAATGTCGAAAAAGTAAAGGAAACGGTTCTGGAAAATCGCCGAATCACCATCAGATGATGATGATGATGTCAGAGTATCATTTGGCCCATTTAAAGGTTTTTTTTTCGGGTTTACTGGGCAGGAAACGTGTAGCAGCAGTGTTTGTCCGTAAATTGTTGAACTTCGAATATAAACGACGTCTCTCAGAAACAACTCAGGAATTGCTGAACATAGCTAACAAAAATCATGAACTTCTAAAGAAGGTTGTAACAGGTGACGAAACATGGGTATACGGGTATGACGTCCAAACCAAGATCCAATCGTCCCAATTAATACTGCCTAAAGAGCGAAGGCGTAAATAAATTGGACAAGTTCGATCATATGTGAAGGTTCTTCTCAACGTTTTCTTCCATCATAATGGAATAGGGAATCATGAGTTCCTGCCTTATGGTCATATGATCAATATGGAATACAACCTGGACGTTAAACGCCATTTGCGTGTAGCATATTCAGCTGACATGTCCCCTGCGACTTTTTTCTATTTGTGAGCCTGACGAGAACCGCAAAACGACGTCGTTTTGCCACTGTGTATGAGATTAGAACAAAATCGATGAAGTAACTGAACTCTATGAGGAAAAATGAGTTCAAGATGTTCCTCCAAGATTGTCAAAATCGCTGACTCAGATGTATTATATTTGAGTGGGATTACTTTGGAGAAAACAAATTTGATGTTGCTGAATAAATGAAGATTCTTTAAGAAAAACCAATATTACCATTACTCTTTGATCACGCCTTGTATTGTATGACAGTTCAAGTAACATGTGAGCTGTTTGAGCAAATTAACAGTACATTTACCTTTGCAGTATTCTGACGGAAATCATATCATTCACAGTATGAAAACACTACCTGCATGCCACTAAACTGGATATTTTCAAACTTTACTCTTCATTAGAGAACATGCCCACAACCCCACGTCTGCTCCCACTCATATCTAGATTATGTCTTACAGGGAATACCATCACTTTAATATGCGACGTGTGCCGTCGTAACCATCTTATGAGCGTTGCCGAAAATGGAACTCAGTCTTTGAAGAAGACATACGCGCTGCTACTGCTGCTGCGGCTGCTGTGGTGAAAACCTGAAGCCTGGGAATCATTTCTGTGTGTCCTGATATCACTAAACCGGGGAGCAGACTGCGTGCTGATGCTGCTGTACTGCATCACCAGGGCCCTTTGTACTCTAGGAGAAATAGTAAATGACAAAAACATATAATAATAATGATGATAAATGAAATGGAATCATTAATAATACCGACATACACCAGACTTCTTCTTCTTTTTATTCTAGGTGTGGGTTTTGGATGATGTCTACTGCTGCTGCTGATGATGATGCTCCATGGTGATCTACTTACGTACAGAGCACGAATGACGAACCCATTTTATGATGAGGGCTACCATACCCCAACTACTGGTGTGGAGGCATTGGTGGGAGACAGATCCCACCATAGCGTAATGATACCCGCATTACAGGAGTAGGGGTGGCCATTCTTTGAGTCATTAGCTATGATAACAGATGGACTAAAAGAAACTTAAACTCACATTAACGAATGTTTGACACTTGGAGAATGGATGCGAAAAGTGGTCACCTTGCGTCATAAATTATGATAATTGAGATTAGGCTAAAAGGACCTGGTCATAAATTAAACCTGTATGTACCCACCTTGTTGGCATTCTAGTAATCAGTTAAACTTGGATAAACAAAAAAAAGATATGTTTAAGAATCACGCAAGTCCAAATGGTCAGTTTACTTGCATAAGGAGATCAATGGGCTCTTTGTGCCAGAACCTACGCTACTATACCACTATCCCATAATGAACTGGTGTAATATAAAAAGTTAAAGACTGCAGAATTTAATACACAGTAATGTCACATATATTGTTACAATTTATTGCTTAAAAGCAGGGACACTAAAATCTCTTGTGTGTCAATGTGATGTTCAGCTGGAGAAATAGCAGATGATTATTTTTTAGAGCCTCACAAACCAATCAACTACTTCATGCAATTTAATGCTTGCTGAAAATTTGTGAAATTAAATCATTAAATACGTGCCATTTCTAGGCACAGTAACTTTCCACAGCAATATAATGACAGATGATTCTGTACCTAATGGTTTTGTGTAATGGAACTCCTTTCTGAATTAGAGTTGTTGACGAAGAATTTACTTTTCATAATAACGAAAGCGGTCTCTTTGAAAAATTGTGCAGGACCTTTAGAATCCACCAGGTGAAACGCCTGTGATCTTCCTATGATATCTTTCACCAGAAACGCAATCACGAAAAAGTGTAAGTACACAACAGCCACTCTGCCTATATGTAGCCATTACACACATCTGAATCTCTACATGCAATGTATCCATTACCATTACTACTCGTAAATCAGTACTGAAAAACTGTTATCTCTACATTTTAACCACGTACAAGCCCCAAACCAGAAGTATTTCAACTATTTGTGAGAATCTGAGATTAATTATTGAGTCTCAAAAGGGAAAAAAAATCTGAGATAATAGCAATGTAGGTTTTTTAAAAGGATTTGCCACATAAAATGCTGAAAACAGTAGACTACTTGCGAAAGTGTATCTTCCAAATAACGTACAGCAAAACGGCACATAATTCAGTCGTTAGCTTTGCAAAGGTAATATTTAGACAAAAAACTGCGTGTGGTATGACCATTATGGGTACCTAGTGTAACTGGAGAATTTAGTTCTATCTCTGAGACATGTCTACACAAAATAAAGGTTTAGTAATGGTAATGGATACATTGCATGTAGAGATTCAGATGTGTGTAATGGCTACATATAGGCAGAGTGGCTGTTGTGTACTTCAGCGTACTTCATAATACATTAGTGTTCTAAAGTAAAAGTAACTTGCTTCACAAATTCATGGAATTCCATAAAAATTGCTTAAACTTTACCTGAAAAGGAAAGTTAGTGTAACAGATACAAAATACTTTATGCCCTAAATTTACTTTATTGTCGTTGATTTGTACGAGGGTTGGAACTTCAATAGTGAAAACTATTTATTCACAACGATACAAAAGAGTTACATGTTTTCCCCTGTTACTGTCCTTCAAAGTAGTCACCAGCGTTGTGTATAACCCATTGCCAGCGATGTGGAAGGCATAGCACATCGTTAGCAGAGCCTGTTCTGTTGATGGTACAAATAGAGCGGTCTGCTGCCTGTCGAATCTCTGGAACAGTTCTGAAGCGAATGCCACGATGTGGTTCCTCCTTCTTCGGAATCAAATAAAAGTCACAAGGGCTTATGTCCGGTGAGTATGGTGGATGGTACAGAACTTCCTAGTCGCATCGACCGAAGAGAGCAGCCACAGCTTGCGCTGTATGCGCCCGCGCATTGTCGTGTAATATGATGGGTGGGTTGTGTGCAGAAAGTGTCGTCGCAGGTTATGCTCCAGTAACGAATAGTAACACTGTGCATTGACGGTCTGCCGTGGAGGAACGTAATGCGTTAGGATAGCACCATCATATTCGCACACGAGAATCACCATAACTTTAGACCACTCCATTCGCACCATCAACAGAGCAGGTTCTGCTAACGGCATACTACGCCTTCCACATCGCTGGCAACGGGTTCTACACAGTGCTGGTGACTACTTCCGAAGGGCAGTAACAGGTGCAAACATGTAACTCTTTTGTATCGGCCGTGAATAAATAGTTGCCACTTTTTAAGTTCCAACCATCGTATATGAAAAGTTCCTTTAGGTATTTCAAACTGGATTTTTCTTTTGTATGTGTGCAAAGCTTCGAACAATCCCGACAGAAGGTAGAACTACTTTTGAGCCATCAAAACGTCTTCTACGCAAGACACTCGTTGCAAGGAAAACACCAAAACGTCTCAGATTTATCATGTGAAATTAAATGAAATGACATGTGGCTAGGGCGTCCCGTCGGGCCACGCCCGGGTTCCCGGTTTCGATTCCCGGCGGGGTCAGGGATTTTCTCTGCATCGTGATGACTGGGTGTTATGTGACGTCCTTAGATTAGTTAGGTTTAAGTAGTTCTAAGTTCTAGGGGACTGATGACCATAGATGTTAAGTCCCATAGTGCTCAGAGCCATTTGAACCTCCCGTCTGGTAGACCTGTCACCTGGTGTAAGTCCTTTGAGTTGACGCCACTTCGGCGCCTTGCGCGTCGATGGGGATGATGTGATGATGATAAAGACAACACAACGTCCTGTACCTGAGCGGAAAGGATCTCCAACCCAGCCCAGAATGGAACCCGGGCCCCTTTGCATGGGATTCCGTCGCGGTGACAATTTTTTTAAAGAGCTTTACCTTCTTCTATTTTTTCTTTTTTTTTAAGGAATACTAGACCTTTGGGGCCCAGGGAACTCCTCACCTATCGAGGCGGACTAAAAATCATCTTTTAAACTGTAAAATTCTTCAGGGGGAGCAATTATGAACTGTGAGCACACCTTGTTGGACCTCAGCTGCATATTATAAAGCAAACAAAAAATTGCATTAAGGTAGCATGTTTAGGATGCTGAGACTCATATAAATTAAGAGAATCAGTAGTTGTTTAGATTTTGAAGAAGTTTGCTGGTCAACGACTAATCGGAACTCGGAAAGAAACTTAATGAAAATAATGGGTATGTGGATATGTTTGAGAGATAAAGTAGTACAGATGATCAAATAGGCCACAAGACAAGACACTACAGAAATTTCAGGATGATATATCGTGTATAAGACTGGGTTGATGAAAGAAGAAAATATGAAGTATAGAAAATGATGCAGACAAAATGAAATACAGAAGTGTAGAGAATGTGGTTGATAGAAGAGGCCAAATGATAATGCAGGAATACGAGAAGAAATAAGTTATATAGGCACACATGAGTATGGGAAGTATTAGTGCCGGACAGCCGAAAATAAGGAAACCGTTGCTAAACGGAAACACTCTGAGACAGCTGGTTAGTATGAAGAAAAGATGCCCAACTCCGTAGCTGAGCGGTAGGTATAGCTGACTGCTATGTGGAGAACCCGAGTTCGATTTTGGGTTCCGTCAGGGATTTTTCTTGGTAGGAGCATGAAACAGAGCGCACGCAACCTCGCGGTGCGCGTTTAGGGGATAACTGACCGAATACTAGCGGCTCCAGGTCTCTGAAACTGCCGACGGCTTGGAGAGCTGTGCGGTGACGCCACAGCCCTCAGTATCGCATGCGATGACGCCAGTGGTGGAGGTATTCTTAGGAGGGCCCCATAATGGACAGAGATTTGAAGACAGTATTGTGGACAGGCTAGAGAAAGGGATTTTGATGCTGAGGATCTCTTGCTTACAGGTGGCCTCCTTTTTTGCAACAGATACATAGTTTTTTGTGAAGATGTTTTCGAAATAAATGGTTGTAGCTCCGTTGTAAGGTGCATTGAAGAGTACCTTTTTTATTTCTTGATGCTGAAATATTTCTAATAATATTTTTACTCTTATAAGATACAAATTATGGGGTGGTCGTTTTCTGTTAATCGCAATCGATGAGCAAATAATCCAGAAAAAATGATAAGCAAACGATTTTTTTGTTATTCTTGTGTTTTGCGTACTTATTTGTTATTTATACAGTGTGGTCCATCTGAAGTTTCGTATGAGATTATCTCGAAAACTATACATCGGGTAAAAATAGTGGGTAAGATCAGTTCGTAAGCTCAGAGGGGGACATCGAATGAAACCACACGTGACCTCCAGCCCACGCCCCCTTGGGTGGGGCGGGGAGCTACTTTTAAATCTTAAAAGGAAGCACCAATTTTTTATTGCGGATTCGGATTCTCCATAAAATGGTAATCAAGTTTTGCCTGAAACATTTTTTTAAACCATTGACAGATGGCGCTGAAATCGATAAAAAAGTAAAATTGGGAAAGAACTCTGATTTATTTTGAATTATCCTAGAAAGACGTATCAAATCGATAAACAATGTGCACCAATTCTTTTGTTACGCCAAATTAAGCTATTTTTGTACAAAATACTACTTTTAGCGTTACCCAGGAACAACGACGTGGATGTAGTAGAATGATGTTCCCATGGCGTGCTTCATTAGTGTGATGAGTTCCCTTGCCTCTCACATGTTGGTGTTATTGATTAGTGTGAGTCCCCATGCCTCTCACATGTTGGGGTGCTTCATTAGTGTTCGGTCCCTTGCCTCTCACAATTTGGGGTGCTTAATTAATGAAATTAGACACGAAGAAATTGTTCAAAATTATCCCCATTTGCTTCAATGCATCAAGTCAATCTACGAAAGTTGTCCACAGTTTTGAGCAGCACATTCTGTGGTATGGCTGCACACGCTCTTCGAATGTGTTGCTCCATATCGTTTCGGGTTGTGTGCTGTCTTTCATAAGCAATACTTTTTAAATAACCCCACAAGAAACAATCAGGAGATGCTATGTTTGGTGAACGTGGAGGCCACCGAAATGGTCCACCGCGTCCTATCCACCGACCAGGCTACCGTAAATTTAAAATGGTCTGCACATTTTAGCATAATGTGGAGCTGCTCCATCCTGTTGGAACCTCATTCGTTGCCTAGTTTCTAAATCAATATATTCCATTAGCTCCAACAATTCATCATGGAGAAGTTGTAAATAAGATTCCCCATGAACATTTCGGTCAAAAAATACGGTCATATCAAGTAACCGTTCAAAATTCCACACCAGACCAATAACGACCATTTGTGTTGATTGTCAACGGGTCTCTGCGAGTGTGGAGTGACAGGGGACCAATAATGACAATCATGACAATTTAATTCGCCATTGTTTTTGAGTGTGGCTTCATTAGTGAACATAATGTATCTAAAAAAAATCATTGCCACCTCTTAACATTTACAAGACATTTACAAGACCCATTGGCAGAAATGCACAAGTATTTGCATATCTTTCAGCATTAATGCCAGTGTCAGTGTGATATGATATGCATGATATTTATGTGCCTTCGAAATCCTCAGAACAGTTGATTTCTGTATTCCAGTTTGTCTCTGAATCACACGACCTCATTTTGGGATCCAATTGAACACAGGCTAGAACGGTAAGGGTACGGGGTACGACCGTCATTTTCATTTCATTCGCGATGAGGTGGTAATGGGTACATGTATCCAGTTCGAGCTCGTGGAGCAGCTGCAGCGTAATTTTTATGGCATTTACCTAAAATTAACATCACATCAACAATCTCTGTAGGAGGATAGTGAGCCATGTTTCGATAAAGAATAATTTACTTTCGTCAGTTGATGTTCACGGTTCACAATCAGAAGATGATGCTACATCTGATCGCATTGCACCGATCTTTATACTGAGCCATAGTTCGCAGTTCGCCCACAGTAGCGCCACAGTCAGGTGAGTAATGCAATTGTGGAGACTTCCCTAACGAGATTTTAATACCATTCCGCCTCCCTCCATCAAAAACTGTGGCGGGTAGGATACATTTTGTAAAAAAAATGCCTTAGTTAGCCGTCATGAAAGAATTGGTGCATATTTTGTATCGATTTGATGCGTCCTTCTCGGATCATTCTAAGCAAATCGTTCTTCTTCTTTCATTTTTCTTGATTTCAGCGCCATTTGTGAATCGTTTAAAAAATGTTTTAGAGGAAACTTGATTACTTTTTTATGGAGAATTCGAATCTGCAATAAAAATGGGGTTTCCATTTCAGATTTAACAGTTGCCACCCCGCCCCACCCGAAGGGGCGGGGGCTGGGGTTCACTTGTAGTACCATGTAGCTTACGAACTTTTCTTACTCATTATTTTTACCCAATGTATGGTTTTCAAGATAATCTCATCTGAAACTTGAGATGAACCACCCTTTATGTCTCAAAGTATGTAAATAAACTGACAAAACTTTACTGATCTATAAATTAGTTTCATGTAAGCAGCTTACTCTACTGTAGTAGGGCAAAGAAGGAACAAGCGGGAAAAATCCTCCGGAGCTCAAAGAGGTAAATATGTTCGTCTTGAAAAGACTCTGCCTGAGAAGTATGGGACCCGCTGACTCAATCCTCAATTCCCGTTCCTCACTAAAAATTTTGGCATCCAAAAGCTTTTTGCCCTGAGAGACAGTGGCAGGCAGTGACAGTGATAAAAAAAGAAGAAAAAAAACGAATGGAGACAGCAACAATGGAACAGAAAGAGGGAGATGTTTTTATTTTGTTGCCCAAATACTACTGTCTCATATGCGGCCGAGCCTCACCACGCTTCGTATTCTTCCTTCGTTGTGGAGTAAATTGTGAGGATTTCATCAGTGTAAGTCAATGTTCCGTAAACTATATTGGCACCATGTAACATTAATAAGAAGGGTTAGGCGAATGAAGCTTGTCTTTTGACCCATATGGAAAGAATTGGTGATTTCGCATGTTAACCCCATGAAACATCATAGCGACCAATTCAGTCATCGTAGTTTTCCATTTTATCCATTTACAGTTTACTATACCTTTATTCTGTGTTCTGCTTGTGGGTCCTTTACTTGCTCTGACCTTTCAACTATACTATTTTATGTTATGTACCAGCCTTAAGAGACTGATACTGCTACAAACGAATAAGCGAATCATACTTATACAAGAACCCGAAGGAAAGACTTTTTAAGCCTACGTAGTGTCTCACAATGGTACTTGTGGACCGGAATTACAAGTAGATAATTAATTTACTTTGCAGAAATTGAGGTACTCTCTATATAAAGCGAAATCGCCTCTAATGTAAATGGAAAGGCCGGCAAGGTGGTGTAATGGACTCACATTCGGGAGGACGACTGTTCAGACCCAATCAGAGATGTATATTTAGGTTTCCCGTGATTTCCCTAAATCGCTCCAGGCAAATTTTTGGGAAGTTTCTTTGAAAAAAAGACACGGCTGATTTCGTACCCGTCGTTTTGTGATCCGAACTTGTGCTGTGTCTGTAAAGACATCGCTTTAGACAGGAAGTTAAACTCCAACTTTCCTTCCCTCCGTTCTAAATGAAAAACTTGAAACCTGTGAACTGTAAAAAACGCAATGAAAAGCAGTTTATTGGAACATGTTTATGCACTACGCTGCAAAACGTATACAGTAAAATCTAGAGTAGTTTACTATTCATTTAACAGTGGATCCAAATGTATCTGCATAATTTATTTGCTGCCACGTAATGTGGCTGATCTGAATTGTAATGGCTGACATTTGGAGGTACAGACAGTAATGCCCAGAGTAATATGCAACCTAACGGCAGTGTGTAGCTACTGACTGGACTGACCGCAGTTCCTCTGGGACGTGACCTAGTTCGATCAACTGGAGAAACACTAAGTACAACCGCTGATAGAAACAGTGCTAACCATAAAGTGAAATCCGAGAGTGGGAATGTTTCGACGCAAGTTGTTTCACCGCAGGTATTACAAGGTGAACAGTGTGGTCACCGTTCGTCGACAGTGAATGAAAATCACTAAGCTGAAGAGTGACAGATGATTTTCGGATGGTGCTGAACATCGTGACTGCATACCACTAAGGGAATAAGAAGTGAAGATATGTTTAATGCTTATTTCTCCCAGGCTCAGCACAGTATGGAAGTAAAATGAAAATAATACTACAGCAGTAAAGAAGAACAACTGAAATAAATACAATTCATTCAGTGATATTGAAACTGACTGACTAATTGTGGAACGAAGCTAAATTACAGAGATAAATTGGAGGAAGAAGATTATTGGAAGATTAGGGACGTAGGTTCTACGAAAGTGTTGAGTAGCAGGTATTGCTAATAATTCATTGGTTCCTTTTTCGGAAGTGAAGGTTTCTTTTGATTTCCGGTGGAGCCTCCTATTTCCTACAGTTAAGTAACCTGCTAGAGAACCCATTTTCAACAGTTTTAGTCAGCATTCCTTAGCCACGTTTGGGGAAAAATACGTTGGTCCGATGTACAGTTAAACGTAGAATGTATTGGTTTTTTGCAGTACTGTTATTTAGTTGAAATGTTGTAATTATGAATATGGACGTCCTGTTAGAGATGTATTGCCCTTGCATTTACAGCTAGAGTGCTGTGCGGTGATAAACGCTTACCAAAACTTCCGTCACTGTTGTAAATAGTAGTCCGTTCACTAGGAAGCTTTCCACAGCAAGACGTCTTTTGGTACGAGATTTTCAAAAGGCGATAGTTCCAATATTAATGCGCGTGTGATCTTGAGCCCTAATCATATACCATATAGTTTTACTCCACAAATCAAACACTTGAACAACGCTCAGTTCCCCAGCTTTTCTCCTATCACTCTTAGATATTTACACTATAACAGGAATGAAACATGGCGCATACACAAAAAGACATGTACCATTCACAATCTGTCTTTCTCAGTCGACCGAAATAAAGAAGACAGTCAAAGACACTGGTCCGTGCTCACAGTCCACGGTAAAAATGTGTTCAAAAACTATGCGGGCAAAAATGCGATATTTCATGAGTCCTTATCATGACCTCTATTTATCACAGAGAGGGAGTCAAACGTTTAGGATAGCCCTTGGTCCAGCAGTCATTGGTAAACCTAGCGGGGGAACTGGCATAGATTCAAAATGTAAACGCTACACACTTTCTGCAGCCCAGGAAAGTTCAGCAATTAGGTTGATTCTTGTGGATTAGGTGTGAGCTGGGGTGGATCTTGGCGACTGATAAAAGCACTGTTCCTGGGTGACTCCCTAGAAAATCCCGAAAACCATGGTTTTTGAGTACTTAAAGTACCAATTCTAGACATAGCTGCATCTAAACTTTCTGTTGACGGATGATCGTAGCAGTTTTTAACCACATATTCTTCGGTTGACTTTCTCGGGGAACCAAGACACTTTTTTGCATATAATTATCCGCTACCGACGTCCAGTGGTTGTTAGTTAGAACACTTACGCATGTAATATCCGATCAGTGACACAAATGTAGTTTTAACTGTCGTAGACAACACACGGCCACGGTTTAAGGGTCATCGTAAGGTATCTGAAGTCACCAAACTACGTTATCAGCCAACATATTTTCGCCAATAATATTTTCTGACAAGCTGTCTCTGTTGATGGTCACGTAACGCCTATGCAAATTTGCATTAAGTAGAACAGCAGTGACAATAACTGGGCTAGAAGGATCTTAACATGCTTGAAAAGAATTTAAATCACTGCTAAAAATTATATAAAACGCGAAATTCGTAGAGAAAGGTAGATGAACGAAGCCAATAGCAATGGGATCCAAAGAGAGGGAAGGTATTGTTGGTCATGGGAGACAAAAGCATGTGATCGATGAGCAAAGTATCCAGAAAAAGTGTAAATAGGCGATTTTGTGTTATCCTTATATCATGCTTACTTGTTCGTTGTTTAGGCCTACACATGTCAAAATTTTTAAGTGTGTCCTACTATATTAATAAACTGTCAAAACTTTACTGAACAACGGAATTCCTTTTATCCAAGCAGCACAGCCTGCTGTAGTAGGGAAAGGAAGGGAATCAGGGGAAAAATGCTCTTGTCAGAGCACAAAAATGTCGGATTTGTTCTTCTTTAATAAACTAAAAACATGAGACACCAGACGCCTCAGTCTTTGTTCCGCCTTCTTCACAGATAATTTTGGCACTTGAACGTATTCACGCTTTTTTGTGCTGAAATGGAGTAGCAATGAATATTGGTGGTGGAGGAGAGAAGAGGCACTTCCAGTAAGAGACAAAGAGGGAAAAGACGCTGATAGTGCAACAGAGAAAGTTGGCAGTGAAAGAGGACGAGAAATGAGTAAAGACAGTAGCAGTTGGAGCCAAAGAGAGAAAAGATATCGACGGTCAGTGAGAGACAATGGCAGTAAAAGAGAAAGGGACATGGGTGAAAATAGAAGGAGTGGTAAAAAAAGAGAGGAGACGGTGAAACTGAAATATAGAGACGAGTGGAGGCTATACATAGACGTGGAAAGGGGGGCAGGGGGGGACCCTGCCAAAGCGGTGAACATGAACGAGTAAGTGTAGAGGAGAACACACTTTGGACCGAGATTTTAATCACGTCGATGTATGGGAAAAACCAAGTTGAACCTCTAGAATTTTTGACCTGTCATTTTATGGTGGAGACTGTGCCATAGCGGAAAATAGGGACAAGAGAACATAGTGTAATTGAGGGGAGAGAGTGGTAGTCGGATATACTGTAAATCACTGGGAGATAAGAGGCGCAGTGGGAGAAAGAGATGTGTAGACAATGACAATGAATGAAGGATGCTGAGTATGAAAGCTCAATTGCGAAGAGGGACCGTGTAAAGGGATTCAGAATTTTCTGTGCTAAACGAGTTCGAACATGTTTGCATGCCAATATTTTTGGCGAAGAAGGAAGTCTGAGGACTGAGACAGTTGGATCCCCACTTTCCTGTCACAGTTCCTTAAAGAGGAAAATATTCCCTTTCATGTGCTCCCACTGGAGCATTTTTCCTCTATTTGTATATGATTTATTTTATCAGGAGGAACAGTTATCCGTTCAACATGTAACTGAAGCAGCAACACAGAATTTAAGAGAAATATATTGTCTTATATAGCACTACTGGACCATGCACTTGTTTAATTATATGTTGTGTCAGGAGAGTAAATACCTGCGAGTAATTAGTTAACTGATTTAATTAAGAAACATTCATCAAATATGTGAACTATAATACTATTTATAAGCTGCTTTTAGTGCGTTATGTCATGGTCAAGTTGAAATAATTTGCTAGGATTGAAAAGAAATCCGTTAATACACAATCTACGCTAATTTCTTACTAGTACATACACCATTTACATCTACATCTACATCTACATTTATACTCCGCAAGCCACCCAACGGTGTTTGGCGGAGGGCACTTTACGTGCCACTGTCATTACCTCCCTTTCCTGTTCCAGTCGCGTATGGTTCGCGGGAAGAACGACTGTCTGAAAGCCTCTGTGCGCGCTCTAATCTCTCTAGTTTTACATTCGTGATCTCCTCGGGAGGTATAAGTAGGGGGAAGCAATATATTCGATACCTCATCCAGAAACGCACCCTCTCGAAACCTGGCGAGCAAGCTACACCGTAATGCAGAGCGCCTCTCTTGCAGAGTCTGCCACTTGAGTTTGTTAAACATCTCCGTAACGCTATCACGGTTACCAAACAACCCCGTGACGAAACGCGCCGCTCTTCTTTGGGTCTTCTCTATCTCCTCCGTCAACCCGATCTGGTACGGATCCCACACTGATGAGCAATACTCAAGTATAGGTCGAACGAGTGTTTTGTAAGCCACCTCCATTGTTGATGGACTACATTTTCTAAGGACTCTCCCAATTAATCTCAACCTGGTACCCGCCTTACCAACAATTAATTTTATATGATTATTCCACTTCAAATCGTTCCGCACGCACACTCCCAGATATTTTACAGAAGTAACTGCTACCAGTGTTTGTTCCGCTATCATATAATCATACAATGAAGGATCCTTCTTTCTATGTATTCGCAATACATTACATTTGTCTATGTTATGGGTCAGTTGCCACTCCCTGCACCAAGTGCCTATCCGCTGCAGATCTTCCTGCATTTCGCTACAATTTTCTAATGCTGCAACTTCTCTGTATACTACAGCATCATCCGCGAAAAGCCGCATGGAACTTCCGACACTATCTACTAGGTCATTTATATATATTGTGAAAAGCAATGGTCCCATAACACTCCCCTGTGGCACGCCAGAGGTTACTTTAACGTCTGTAGACGTCTCTCCGTTGATAACAACATGCTGTGTTCTGTTTGCTAAAAACTCTTCAATCCAGCCACACAGCTGGTCTGATATTCCGTAGGCTCTTACTTTGTTTATCAGGCGACAGTACGGAACTGTATCGAACGCCTTCCGGAAGTCAAGAAAAATAGCATCTACCTGGGAGCCTGTATCTAATATTTTCTGGGTCTCATGAACAAATAAAGGGAGTTGGGTTTCACACGATCGCTGTTTCCGGAATCCATGTTGATTCCTACATAGCAGATTCTGAGTTTCCAAAAACGACATGATACTCGAGCAAAACACATGTTCTAAAATTCTACAACAGATCGACGTCAGAGATATAGGCCTATAGTTTTGCGCATCTGCTCGACGACCCTTCTTGAAGACTGGGACTACCTGTGCTCTTTTCCAATCATTTGGAACCTTCTGTTCCTCTAGAGACTTGCGGTACACGGCTGTTAGAAGGGGGGCAAGTTCTTTCGCGTACTCTGTGTAGAATCGAATTGGTATCCCGTCAGGTCCAGTGGACTTTCCTCTGTTGAGTGATTCCAGTTGCTTTTCTATTCCTTGGACACTTATTTCGATGTCTGCCATTATTTCGTTGGTGCGAGGATTTAGAGAAGGAACTGCAGTGCGGTCTTCCTCTGTGAAACAGCTTTGGAAAAAGGTGTTTAGTATTTCAGCTTTACGCTTGTCATCCTCTGTTTCAATGCCATCATCATCCCGGAGTGTCTGGACATGATGTTTCGAGCCACTTACTGATTTAACGTAAGACCAGAACTTCCTAGGATTTTCTGTCAAGTCGGTACCTAGTATTTTACTTTCGAATTCACTGAACGCTTCACGCATAGCCCTCCTTACGCTAACTTTGACATCGTTTAGCTTCTGTTTGTCTGAGAGGTTTTGGCTGCGTTTAAACTTGGAGTGAAGCTCTCTTTGCTTTCGCAGTAGTTTCCTAACTTTGTTGTTGTACCACGGTGGGTTTTTACCGTCCCTCACAGTTTTACTCGGCACGTACCTGTCTAAAACGCATTTTACGATTGCCTTGAACTTTTTCCATAAACACTCAACATTGTCAGTGTCGAAACAGAAATTTTCGTTTTGAGCTGTTAGGTAGTCGGAAATCTGCCTTCTATTACTCTTGCTAAACAGATAAACCTTCCTCCCTTTTTTTATATTCCTATTAACTTCCATATTCAGGGATGCTGCAACGGCTTTATGATCACTGATTCCCTGTTCTGCACTTACAGAGTCGAAAAGTTCGGGTCTGTTTGTTATCAGTAGGTCCAAGATGTTATCTCCACGAGTCGGTTCTCTGTTTAATTGCTCGAGGTAATTTTCGGATAGTGCACTCAGTATAATGTCACTCGATGCTCTGTCCCTACCACCCGTCCTAAACATCTGAGTGTCCCAGTCTATATCTGGTAAATTGAAATCTCCACCTAAGACCATAACATGCTGAGAAAATTTATGTGAAATGTATTCCAAATTTTCTCTCAGTTGTTCTGCCACTAATGCTGCTGAGTCGGGGGGTCGGTAAAAGGAGCCAATTATTAACCTAGCTCGGTTGTTGAGTGTAACCTCCACCCATAATAATTCACAGGAACTATCCACTTCTACTTCACTACAGGATAAACTATTACTAACAGCGACGAACACTCCACCACCGGTTGCATGCAATCTATCCTTTCTAAACACCGTCTGTGCCTTTGTAAAAATTTCGGCAGAATTTATCTCTGGCTTCAGCCAGCTTTCTGTACCTATAACGATTTCAGCTTCGGTGCTTTCTATCAGCGCTTGAAGTTCCGGTACTTTACCAACGCAGCTTCGACAGTTTACAATTACAATACCGATTTCTGCTTGGTCCCCACATTTCCTGACTTTGCCCCGCACCCGTTGAGGCTGTTGCCCTTTCTGCACTTGCCCGAGGCCATCTAACCTAAAAAACCGCCCAGCCCACGCCACACAACCCCTGCTACCCGTGTAGCCGCTTGTTGCGTGTAGTGGACTCCTGACCTATCCAGCGGAACCCGAAACCCCACCACCCTATGGCACAAGTCGAGGAATCTGCAGCCCACATGGTCGCAGAACCGTCTCAGCCTCTGATTCAGACCCTCCACTCGGCTCTGTACCAAAGGTCCGCAGTCAGTCCTGTCGACGATGCTGCAGATGGTGAGTTCTGCTTTAATCCCGCTAGCGAGACTGGCAGTCTTCACCAAATCAGATAGCCGCCGGAAGCCAGAGAGGATTTCCTCCGATCCATAGCGACACACATCATTGGTGCCGACATGAGCGACCACCTGCAGATGGGTGCACCCAGTCCCCTTCATGGCATCCGGAAGGACCCTTTCCACATCTGGAATGACTCCCCCCGGTATGCACACGGAGTGCACTTTGGTTTTCTTCCCCTCCCTTGCTGCCATATCCCTAAGGGGCCCCATTACGCGCCTGACGTTGGAGCTCCCAACTACCAGTAAGCCCACCCTCTGCGACTGCCCGGATCTTGCTGACTGAGGGGCAACCTCTGGAACAGGACAAGCAGCCATGTCAGGCCGAAGATCAGTATCAGCCTGAGACAGAGCCTGAAACCGGTTCGTCAGACAAACTGGAGAGGCCTTCCGTTCGGCCCTCCGGAATGTCTTTCGCCCCCTGCCACACCTTGAGACAACCTCCCACTCTACCACAGGTGAGGGATCAGCCTCAATGCGGGCAGTATCCCGGGCAACCACAGTCGTAGTCCGATCGGGGGATGCGTGGGACGAGCTGGCCGTCCCCGACAAACCCCCATCCGGACCCCCACAGTGATGCCCATTGGCAACAGCCTCAAGCTGTGTGACCGAAGCCAACACTGCCTGAAGCTGGGAGCGAAGGGATGCCAACTCAGCCTGCATCCGAACACAGCAGTTGCAGTCCCTATCCATGCTAAAGACTGTTGTGCAAAGAAAGTCTGAACTAATCTACAGAGAGCGCAAACAAAACGACACAAAATTGAAACGGTTATTAAAATACAAGATTGCCTAGTAAATGCAGTAATGCTGCCACTTGTGCACTGCTGACACACTGCTCAGCGGCGGAAGGAGACTACGCGATTTAACACTATTCGAGTACTAAAAACGCGATGCTACAACTCTCAAATACTATAATACGCCCGAAATTTATGAATTAAACAATGCAAGTACCAAAAACACGCAAAGAAATTAAGAATTAAACTATGTAACAAATGAGTGAGCTAGGAGTATACGACTTGCTGCTGCAGCTGCTTATCCAACGGCGGCAGGGAGCACACTGACTGTGACCAACCGACACTGGCCGTTCAAAACAAAAACAGATGACAGACGACTACGCGAATTACACTATTCAGGTACTAAAACGCGATGCTACAACTCTCAAATACTATAATACGCCCGAAATTTATGAATTAAACAATGCAAGTACCAAAAACACGCAAAGAAATTAAGAATTAAACTATGTAACAAATGAGTGAGCTAGGAGTATACGACTTGCTGCTGCAGCTGCTTATCCAACGGCGGCAGGGAGTTTATTACCTGAATGATAGACATTTTTATGAATATAGCAAATATTCTCGATTTACAACTTCAGAAAATTTCGTATAGTTCGTTATTTCCTTCGATGAACTTGGTATGTCGTCCTTGCCATCACCAGAAATGCACTGAAACTGCTAAAACTTACCTTCATGCTGTGTCAAGTTTCGGAGTGGCCTCCATGATGCTGAAACAATATCTGTGTAACATGCTAAAGCATGAAAGACAGCTCGCGACCACATAGAAAAATTTCTTCTTGCTATATATTGTTATTTACAATGTATGAAATACAAGTTAAAACACACCACTCTGGAACGACGGTAATTTCGTTCTCCCGGTTACGCCCCAGTTTGTTGTACTAGCAGCAAGTATCGAGATCGGAGTATTAGGTCCCAACAGCAAGTGAAATCCTACGTACCCCTAAAGAAGGTATACACGTGCACTTCCAGTTTATTTTTCCACTGCGTGCCCGTTTATTCAATCTTTCGTCACAAACAAGACTAGCGAATGACCCCTACAATTTCGTTTTTAATATTGCTGTCCTGTTATGGTACTCGTTACCGTTAATGGATGATATGTTCTTTTGTCGTATGCCCCAATTCTGAATGTCACAGTTTATAATCGAACACAGTTCCAGCATATATATAAGAGTACACACCATCACTTGGTCCGTCTACTATTTGATTTTCCTCCTCTAACAATGTCCAAATCCGCAGTGTTGGTATCCTTTAACAACAGAATATTCATCCATTTTGTTAACAATGCATCACACCAAATCGCGTTTTCACGGTCTCCAAATAGTGTAGGTTCTGCAAGCCAGTCCCCAACTCTTCTGTTCGATGTCTTTCAAAACATATTCTCTGTTCGTATTAAGTCTTGACTTCTAATTCCCGCACAACCGGACTGAATTATCCGAAATAAGCGCGGGTTCACACGCTGGTAGAGCTTCCCGGTAGTGTCAATTTTTTTTTACAGATTGCTATTCTACTTTAAGAAAATCCTAAAAAGATAATAAGGGAAGACAATTGGCTCAAAAAATCGATTTTTTTGCCATTTCATATGTTTTGTAGTTTTCTTTGTAAAACGGACTTCATTGCATGCAAATTTGATGATTATTTTCGGTTGTGATCATTCAACAAGGCTTTCGGTTTTCAGGGCTACGAAAGCAAAAGAGAAGTTCGAGAAACTATCGGTTAGAGAGCACAATGGAGACGCCACTATGGATCCGAAATGAATAGTGGTGAACCTTTCGTCAGAAGTACTCACTAAAGTCGCTGTTTCAGTTCTGGGCAAAGGTCTGGATTTCGCAACTACACAAAAGAGAATACCTATTGAAGGAATCGTAGGTGCCGTCAAAGCATCGTTGTTTCGTCTTTTGAAGGTGTATGCCGAAGAATTAAAACGAGATGTGTCGAGAGTTGTATGGAAATCGAAACCTCCCAAAAGCAACACATCAGCGCAGGAAAGGAAATGTCTTAATGAAATCATTAGAAGCAAGAGCATCGTTGTAATGAAATCGGATAAGGGGAATGCTACCGTTGTTTTGGACGCTGTGAATTATCAAAGGAAGAAGGAAAAAGTGCTAGCTGAGGTTGGGTGTCACAAGTTAAAAAGCTATCCGACGAACATAAATAATAATCTAACACATCGAATACCTGTCTCACACAGAACGTATGGACCACATACGGAATAGGTTCCTTTGAGGCCGATCGTCAGTGGGATTAACTCGCCGACTTCGTTTTAGCACGTCGTTTATCTGGTAAACTGAGACATCTGGTTGGTAAAACAAATACTTTTGCCAAAGATGGAAAACGTTTTTTTTTACAAATCACAGGCACAATGAAGATATCTGCAGACGACATTCTTGTTACCTTCGATGTGACATCGTTATTTACTAACATCGCAGTATCAGATACAATGGAGATCGTAAGGGAGAAAACTTAATTACGTCTTCGTTCGAGCTACATATTTTAAATATAATGATGACTTCTACGAAAAGGCTGACGGCCTTTCTCTGGGATCACCCGTATAGCCAGTTGCAGCGGACATTTTTATGGAACATTTTGAGCAACAGACATTCAGTAATGCCCCTTAAATGGAATTCATCCCAAAATCAAATTTGCCTTGGCAGTTGAAAGTCAGGTCGGTCTCCTGTTCCTAGATGTGTTGGTATACAGAAGATCTGATAACACTCTAGGTCACAGTGTGTACGGAAAGCCGACCAACGCAAACAGGGATTTAGATGGCGCTTCGCACCAACATCCAGCCCAGAAGCGAGTAGTGCTCAATACTGTCTTTACGTGCCTTCCGTATCAGCGATAACGACAACCTGGACTCGAAGTTGATTTTTTAAAGGGGACAGGAAAGGGAAATGGCTATTATAGATGTTCAATCGACAGGGCTTTTAGGCGGAATATTAATCACGCTGATAAGAATGACAAGCAACCGCTTCAAACTCCGTTAGACTACCGTTCGTTTCTGAGTGCATAAGCAGAATTCTAGAGAAACAGGGGGTATCCAGACATCTTACTTTAGTCAACATAAAATAAAAGATTTTTTCTGACGATAAACGGATGCACCTGGTTGCCTCGACAATGCAGGCATCTATCAAGTGACATGTGACTGCAGCAATGTGTGTATAGGCAAAACTGGAAGAATGTTAAAGAACGCATTAAGGAACACGAACGGCACACGTGGCTAAAGCAAAGTGTTAAATCGGCACGAGCGGAACATCATGAGAACTGTGGCTTTTTGGGCCGGCCGGTGTGGCCGAGCTGTTCTAGGCGCTTCAGTCTGGAATCGCGCGACCGCTACGGTTGCAGGTTTGAATTCTGCCTCGGACATGGATATGTGTGATGTCCTTAGGTTAGTTAGGTTTAAGTAGTTGTAGGGGACTGATGACGTCAGATGTTAAATCCCATAGTGCTCAGAGCCATTTGAACCAACTGTGGCTTTGACATCGATTTTATAAACGTTTAAAGAAGAAAGGTCCGAGGAGTGGTCGAAATTTCCAAGAATGCATATAATGTCAGTAGGGAGGACGATTATAGGTTTCCGGCATCGTGGCTTCCCGGCATCAAGAAAGTAAATATGTGGCCGCAGTGTGCGATCAATACAAGCAATGCTCTGCATGTCACCTCGGCGCCCAATAATATTTTATGTAAACATTCCCCCTCTCTTGCTCTGTCCGTTTCGTATCTAGCCAATGATGGTGGCCAACCAATGGCAGTAGGAGAAATTTCAACCAATAACCCTTGAAACGTCGATTTTTTAGAATGAAATATGACGCGGGCTAACAATCCTGACGACTTTAACTTAATCGATATTACGTTTCAATTTTTTCCGGACTATGCACGACCGAAAGCCTTAAACGTGGAACGTTCCCTCCCGTGAGGTGGCGAAGATCCAGCCATCGGAACTTCTGGGTATCCACCTCTCCATTCTCAGCACTGTCATTTCGGTTAAAATGATCAACGACGCTGCGTGTGAGCGCATATTAAAACCGACTATACACAGATTCCGTTTCCGTCAGGCTGACGGTTACGTCGGCGTGGTCAAAGCCGAAGATGTGGGATTAAAAGTTAGAATTACTGATGTGTTGGAACTGCCATTCGAGGTACCTGCAGATGACGCCTGAGCGGCTTTCCGGCCTTACGGAATTGTTCATGATCATACGGCAGAACGCTGGGCCCACATACGCACTGCCCTGTTCTTAACAGGGTGCACCAGATCACAACTGATCTGCGGAGGTATGTTCCCTCTTATCTGACTCTCAGCGGACAGCCGTGTACTTGTTCTGGGTGAGGAGAAAAGGGACACATCAGGCTGAATGTCTGCCGCGACGGATATCGCAGCTACCAAATGCTGGAGTGGTACTTGCCTCGTCTGAGGTATTTCCGATCGCAAAGGCGATGGCGCTTAAGCCGCCCCCGGCCGCTCAGCGGTTCTTGGAAGCACATCAGGAGCTACTGGGTAATGTTCCGATACTTCCTGAACCGGTTACGGACGAGGCGGCTGACGATGTGACTTCAGCCATTTCCTCCGTTCCAGTGGTTGCTCCGGCTGCGCCCATGTTCTACGCTGACGTTGAACGTGACTCCTTGACTCCTTGGTCGATCCTTTGGTCGGCCTGACGGCGGCCTAATGCCTGACTGACGAGATTCCCTCCAATCTTCTGATGCGGAAGGCCGATTGCGTAAACAACGCTCCCTAAACGGCGCAAAAAGAGGCGCTGTGTGACGTCGAAAGACTCTTCAACCTGTCCAGATAATACATTACCTTTTACGTTTCAGAGTTTGAGACCTTGGACGACGGCGTCGTCACTGCATTGTGGAACGCTGGTTCTCAGTGGCTGTTGCATTGACAGACAGAATTGTTCCTACCTCTGCAGCCCCTACCGAAGAAAAGGGGGGAAGGGGATAACAGCCGACCTGGCAGTGTCGGTAGCCATTGAACATATGGATACCACGACGACGGAGTCACTGTGGGCGTGGAGCGAGAATTTCTAAGAAACGGCAGATCCTGTACAGGAGTATCCACCGATAGAGGAGGGGACTTGCTCATGTCAACTTCTACGCTCTGCAAAGGTGTAAGTAGGCTGTTTATATTTTCTTATTGGCAACGTAACGTAGCGCTCTGTATGAAAATCACTGGCTGTGCTGTGTGCAGCCTGTGGCTAGTTTGCATTGTTGTCTGCCATTGTAGTGTTGGGCAGCGGCAGCTGGATGTGAACAGCGCGTAGCGTTGCGCAGTTAGAGGTGAGCCGCCAGCAGTGGTGGATGTGAGGAGAGAGATGGCAGAGTTTTGAAATTACATATATTATGACTTGTGATGATATTAAGGTAAATACAGTGTTTGTTCTCTACTAAAATCTTTAATTTGCTAACTATCCCTATCAGTAGTTAGTGACTTCCGTAGTTTGAATCTTTTATTTAGCTGGCAGTAGTGACGCTCGCTGTATTGCAGTAGTTCGAGTAATGAAGATTTTTGTGAGGTAAGTGATTTGTGAAAGGTATAGGTTAATGTTAGTCAGGGCCAGTCTTTTGTAGTGATTTTTGAAAGTCAGATTGCGTTGCGCTAAATAATATTGTGTGTCAGGTTAAGCACAGTCTTGTAAAATTGTTCTAAGGCGACGTTTCATATGGCGACCCTGACAGGATACCTCACTGGAATCTTCTGATTTTTTCTTGTAGTTTGTGTAATTATTGTAGATTTTGTTTATTGCTAGCACGTAATTGTAGAGAGAATCTCCTTTGTAGTTGCAGTCTTTCATTGTTGTACAGTAAAACAGTTGTGGCATGCATGTAGATTTGCACCAAGTATTTCTCAGCTGCAATTAACTAGATATTATTTTCAGTACTATGTTAATGTGTTCTCTTATTTTTGCTCTTCAAATTGTGCTTTTCTGTGTTATCATGTGAAATATTGTGACAATAATGGCGTGTGAAAAACGTAACACTAGGCTCCAAAGGAAACTGAGAAATAACAGTGAAGACGAAAGTAGTGTGTTAGCGCCACCATGTAATGAATTAACTAATGTTCAACATAGTAATTTGGTAACTGTGCATAGGGAAATGGAGCGGACGGCAAACAATGGCGTAGGCAGTGAAACAATTAGTGAACAGGGAAGCATTATCGATCGATCGGTCGGCAACAGCTCGCCTCAGGAATCCGAAATGACAGAACACAATGTTGCAAATACTATAGACTCAGGTTTTGCGTCCTCACCGTTTTCTCAAATGAGTCAAGACACATTTTCTGCTTGTCAAAATGTGAATGTTGCCGGTGAAAGTGCACTGCCAAAAAGCATAGAGAAACAGATTCCAGACACTAATATATTATTATTGCAACTAATGCAACAAATGGAACAAAATCAGAGACAAGTGGGACAAAGGCTACAAAAGTTAGACACAACGCTTGAACAAAATCAGAAACAAATGGGACAAAATCTTCAAAAGTTAGACACAATGGAACAAAATCTTCAAAAGTTAGACACAATGGAACAAAATCTTCAAAAGTTAGACACCACACTTGAACAAACACGTGAAGATTTAACTACTGAGTTACATAACATTGAATCGAAATGTCAAAAGGTCTGTAATGAAGTAAAAACACAAATTTGTGAGCATTTTCAACCTATTTTTTCACGTCATGAAAATGCATTACAGAATCACGAAGCAGCCATAAAAGAACTGCAAACTATTGTTCATGAAAATCATGAGACCTTGCAAGCTAAAATTGACTCAGTTGCATCTACCGATTCGGTTATGCAACTTGCAAAAACTCAGGAAAACTTAAAGGACACAGTAGATACCCTGATAATTGGTTCAGAAAGAGGAAATAAGTACACTATCGGAGAAAGTAGCCGAACTTTCGGAACAGGTCACTAACTTATCTACAAAGGTAGATGATGATCTGAATGACACAAGACACATAGCCTTCACTGACACAGAAGTGTATGAACAAATAAGAAAATTCAAACAAAATCAGAATCAAATTAATACGCAACACCAAAGAGAAATCCGGGAAGTACAAGATCAGCTGACACAGGTAATACAAGAATTACGTATTTCAAAGGACACTCGCGTTCCAATACGGGAAGAGGGACATAGAAATACGGAACAACCACAAAATAATAACAAAGGACACTTCGGAAATTATGAAAGAAATTGGCAAGGTATACCGAATTTTGAGATGGAACCGCCGACACGACGTAACAATGACCGATATGCTACTCGCCGACACAATGATTTTGACTATAAGCTGTTCGTTACTACACGTAAATTCAAAACGTTTAAGAATTCTGCCAATGACATTCATCCACAAGCGTGGCTCCATCAATTCTCTCATTGTTTCCCTCCTAACTGGTCATTGGAGCACAGGTTAGAATTTATGTGTGGCTACTTAGAGAATGAACCAGCTGTAGGAATGCGATCGGTCATTCACGATTGTCACAGTGAAGGAGAATTTTATCATGCCTTCCTCTCAGCGTATTGGTCTCAAGCTACACAAGACTGAGTGAAACATAGCATCATAATGATGAAACGTTTCGAACAATCTCAATTTTCCAGTCTTATGAAATATTTTGGAGACATGTTGCATAAGAATCAGTATCTTTCAAACCCATACAGCCCCTCAGAACTCATCCGCATTTGCTTAATCAAACTGCCTGAACATTTACGACATATTATTTTAGCAGGACGTTGCAAAGACGACATTGAAGCTTTTCAGGGACTCTTACAAGAATTAGAAATTGACACAGACAGTCGCAGGATGCGAAAACGGGAAAACAATCACTACAGGTCACATCCGTCACAATTCCATGACGACAGAAATAATAACTGGACTCGACAATTCTATTCTTACAACGTAAATCATGACCAAAAGAGACACCACCCGTATGACAACCACTGGCAGAGTAATAGTTACAGAGAGAGATCACCTCTCCGCGGTAATGACTATCACAGAGACAATCAGTGAAACAGACAATAGGGGAACCAAAACAATTATTATCAAGGGAGACAGAATAACTTTAGACGCAACGGCCCACCGTGTAGTGATAATTCAGGGAGAAATTCTCCACCACTTAACCGACAAGAAAGAAACTACAGGATTTACCGACATGACGACAGACGATATAATCATAACAACAGACCCGAATTTCATCAGAACTAGCGGGAATTAAATAGAGCAGGGCACTTTCGACAATGTGAATTTGTAGAAGCTAGGTCTCGTAATCCCAGTAACGACGCGCGCCAACAAAGGAACAGACAATGACTCGCACCACAGGCTGCCGTGTTGCCGTGTGCGTCCGCTGGCTCAGAGAAAAATAACATAGACGCTAACCTTGAGAAAAATTCCAGTATTCTTTACCGATGTATACCACATGATAATTGCGTTAAAGTTGAAACTCTGCATACTAGGAAGAGCAAAGGGCTACCCCACATTTCACATGTGAAACCATTTATTGAAAAATAATCTGCCTTTTAACTTTGTCTTTGCCATAAAACGGTGCACTTCACGTTACTAGTATGCTTTAGAAACTGTTACCATGCAACAATGTTTAAAGTTAAATATCCAGTCAAAAACCAAGAGAACTTATTTAAACAGAAATTACGAATGCATTGTTATTGTGAACAGACGACACAGTGTTATTGTGTGTGTGTGCATTCTTGCTTGTTAGTTGCACGATTACGTAACGACTATAAGTCTCACATACTTAGAACATTTACCAGTAGTGCTAATGAGATTCTAATGGAACATTTTGGTTTACTTGAAAATACATTCTGAATTAAAGTACTTTCTGTGAGATACCAGATGACACAGTGGTTAGTTAATATGACAGCTACACGATTATATCACGACATTACTAATGTGTGACACAATTTACATTGTTGCTTTTGCGGAGTATCTTTTTCATATCTGCACAGTTTTTCTGAATTCTTCTGGAAAGTAAAACGTGTTTTAGTAGTAACTTTTGTGGTACAGCTACAATGAGACAGCCTTTTCCGTAGCACAACAATACGTTACAGCACAGTAATTTCTTCATCACGGCAATAAGCGTAATAAGTAAGATATCTATACGCAAAGCATTTCACTTTTGTTTATCATGAGGTAAGTACATTGGCTTCTGCTGAACTTAGCTTTCGGAGGACGATAACTACGACACTCCCACAGAGATTATCTTACAGCAAGACGCACATTTAGCGCTACAGGACACGTATTTGAGTGATTAATTTTGTACTTAAACCATTTATTTTTCAAGATTTTTGAAATACAAAGAAAGTTTTCTGTGATACATTTCCTTCCATTGCTGTAATCTGTAACACCTGAGGGTATAATTACATTAATCCTCAGGGGGGTACACGCCTACTTTGTGTACCATGTGTTTGGCAAGCACAAGGAGCCCTAGCTAATATGGTATTTGCTTATACAACTTTACACATCGGTACCATATTCCTCTAACACATAAATTACATAGCTATCTGATCATTCAACTGAGGAAGACAAACTTTTTTACTACGGCAGTGACAGATGTTTACGTAATTACACCGTTGGATAACTTCACACTTACAAAATTGTATTTTGTCTGTACTTTGTGAACTGTTCATATTTTTTCAGACCCATTGTGATGTTATGAGAGCTTTGAATGATATATTTGGTATGGGATCACGATTTTAAAGTATGTTTGAGGCAGATGACACTTTTGACATGAGCAGAGAATTTTTTTTAGGTTTCGAAATTATTGGAGGAAGCTACGACGATTTTGAGAGTTGACTGAGGTGTTACGATGTTATTATTACGATGACTAGGTGTATTATGCTGTTGCGGTATGTTTATGATCAATAAGCTGATGCTATATGAGTTATTGGATTATGCTACGTATCTGTTATGATGAAATATTGAAAAAGTGTCGACGAATATGTATATGTGTAATAAGATAAGGAGTAATGAATAGTGGTTAGGGACTCTGATTTATGGAAAGGATGTTGGAATGCAAGAAACGTACTTTAAGAGTTATGAAATGTATGTAAATGCGTGAATGTATCACAATGCCCACGAAAATTTTTTGGACACTATTATATCAATAGCATTTGGTTTCTACAGATTTGTAACGCCAATTCTTGACCTGTGAAATATTTTTATATGAGACTGCCACTGTAGCAGAAACTGCTGTCGTAAATATTTCAGTAAGAAAGGTAAGTGACCACCTGCACGTAATGCGTTTTGGGCGCCCAGCTGAGAGGTAGTCGTCTGACAAAAGAAAGCCATTAGGTGAAAAAAAAGGGAGGCCATTATCATCGCCATTGACATTCCTTTAGAGAAAACATTGCAAATGCGACACCCTCATTACTTGGAAAGATACTTACATCTACACACCTGATTATGACAAGCGTCTTTCTCTAGAATTGAGGGAATTTTTACTGCGTTATGAAATGCCATATGGCTAATGAATGATGTTTCATGCCGTCCTTTGTACATATTTGCTCATTTCCTTTAATATCTAGTTCCTAGCTGCACTGCAGCATTGGTTAAAATAAAATTTAATATATGTACTAATATAGTTATTTTATGCCTACAGATCCAGTCAATAAGAAATTTATGAGCTACTTCCAAGAAAACGAGGGCACATAAATAGACATTTCCCTTCACAGGAATTGCATAAATAATTTCTTTACGAGTTGGTAACTTATCTGCTAGTGTAAGTTCTCGTGATGCATCACTCTAGTGTTAAGATGTGACATAAGTATTACACATGGCCATTTTTAGTGTAGTATTTTTTCTGCTTGAGCTATGTCATGTTTAGGTATAAGTTAATGCTGTTTGCCAGGCATAGTGTTACTGAATTTGACTTTGTGTTACTCTTCTAAGCTAGTTTTACTACTGTTTTATTTTCCTTGTTTGCTGCACAGTGCCTTATATTAGTTGTAGTCCTGCAATTGCTTCGCATATTTAAATTTTTCGTCATTGCTGTTTGTGTTAATTGTTTTATGCTGCTGCATTGCCTCGTCCCTTAGTTTAGCATCTGAGCTCAGTAGATTTAAGTTAGCTTAAGAAGGGTAGACTATATAAGAAACTGACTATGGACAGTAGGGAAAGAAAGCATTGAGAAGTTATATGAAAAAGATTTGGGCCAAAACGAGTATTGTACAATCAGAAATACTTATTTTGAAAGAGATATGAATAGAATACAGGATGGAGGTATTGATAGGACTTTTTGGGAATAATGATGAATGAAGGGAGATCTCCAAGAAGCAAAGAAAGTTTTGTTTGCCAAATACTGCAGTAAAACAAACCCTGTCCTTTCCTTGTGTTATCCCATTATGTGTTTGTGTACCCTTGTGTATTTGTTTTCTTCCTGTCTCTGTGTAGTTTCATAGAATTTTTTTCTCTTCTAATACTAAGCTATATTCACTATGATGAGGAATACTGTTATCCTCAAATATAATTGGCATTAATAATATGTTATTTACCTTGTAAATATGCTTAGACATTATTTATTCTGTTTTGTTTTAATGCTCATGTGTAAAGTTGATGTTTCAAAAATTATTCTGATCTTTTATGTATTTACTCATGTCATAATTCCTGTAACACTGATGTATATGTTTATTTCTATTCTATTGTAAAGCCTGTACTACAAATGTTATCTGTATTGTTATGTTCTTTAATGATGTATTTTGTACCTTTGTAATTGTATTCTTATGTTATAAAATTGTAATTGATACCAGTTCATCATATTATTAACTTGTTAGTTACATTTCACTGCACACTTTTCTGTTGGTCATAGTATATGGACAATATGTGAGAAGTTGGGACTGTTAGCGTTTACATGTGTGTTAATAATTCAGCAAGGGACTGGATAACAGCATTGCTGGTTCTAAGGACAATTCCAAAAACTTTGTGAGTGCACAAGTGGTGGTTCATGGACTTGCTATATTCTCTGCAAGACTTTTCGATGGTGATTGTGCACCCGCACAGTCACAACAGATGGCTGCTGGCCATCTCTACCAGGACTATAGTGGGCCTGTCCACACTTTCTACGAGGACTGCAGTGGGTCTGCACCTCTAGTGGCCCACCAATACCGTAATCTCTACCAGGACGACAGTGGGTCTGCTCTGTGATGACCTACCTACCAATCTTCTTCAAAACGTCGAATGACTCTGCTGTGGGTTTGCTCTGTTGCGGCCCTTACCTGTCTGCATGTCAAGAGTCAGCACTGTCTTTCCGTTGGAAGGACAACACTACTTCTTCAAGACTGCATGGAAATCCACTACTTCTGTGTGCAATTTGTTTTACTAATGAGACTTTGTGAAAAACAAAACTGTAATTACTATTATGATGAATGATCCGGACTATCTTTATGGACTATGAGAAAATTTTAGCTTTTGACCAACATTGTATTAATAAGTGTGTGCATTTGATATCTTTCTTACTGTAATTATGAAAAAATTTATCAAATCTGTATTGGCCACTGCCCAAAAAAATTTGTAAAATTTTTTTGTGGGGAGCGAGGGGGCTATGTAAGTAGGCTGTTTATATTCTCTTATTGGCAACGTTACGTAGCGCTCTGTATGAAAATCACTGGCTGTGCTGTGTGCAGCCTGTGGCTAGTTTGCATTGTTGTCTGCCATTGTAGTGTTGGGCAGCGGCAGCTGGATGTGAACAGCGCGTAGCGTTGCGCAGTTAGAGGTGAGCCGCCAGCAGTGTTGGATGAGAGGAGAGAGATGGCGGAGTTTTGAAATTACATATACTATGACTTGTGATGATATTAAGGTAAATACAGTGTTTGTTCTCTATTAAAATCTTTCATTTGCTAACTATCCCTATCAGTAGTTAGTGACTTCCGTAGCTTGAATCTTTTATTTAGCTGGCAGTAGTGGCGCTCGCTGTATTGCAGTAGTTCGAGTAATGAAGTTTTTGGTGAGGTAAGTGATTTGTGAAAGGTATAGGTTAATGTTAGTCAGGGTCAGTCTTTTGTAGGGATTTTTTAAAGTCAAATTGCGTTGCGATAAATAATATTGTGTGTCAGGTTAAACACAGTCTTGTAAAATTGTTCTAAGGGGACGTTTCAAAGGGAACCAGCAGCGCCTGCCACTGGGTGCCCCCGCATCTTGACGGAAGCGGTCTGCAGCTCCCCACCCTCGTAGTGCACAGCTTCGCAAGTACCGTATCGCGACATGGAATGTCAACGGCGTCCGCGCGCCGGTCAAGATGCATCATCTGAAAGACATGATATGGGTTTCGGAACTAGACATTGCACTGTTATAGGATGTGTACTTAGCAGCGCTACCATGGATAACAATATACGGCTTCTATGCCCCTCACGACGGTTACCTTGGCTGTGGAAGGGCGTTCTACACTTCTAGCCATTAAAATTGCTACACCAAGAAGAAATGCAGATGATAAACGGGTATTCATTGGACGAATATATTATACTAGAACTGACATGTGATTACATTTTCACGCAATTTGGGTGCATAGATCCTGTGAAATCAGTACCCAGAACAACCACCTCTGGCCGTAATAACGGCCTTGATACGCCTGGACATTGAGTCAAACAGAGCTTGGATGGCGTGTACAGGTACAACCGTCCATGCAGCTTCAACACGATACCACAGTTCATCAAGAGTAGTGACTGGCGTATTGTGACAAGCCAGTTGCTCGGCCACCATTGACCAGACGTCTTCAATAGTAGAGAGATCTGGAGAATGTGCTGGCCAGGGCAGCAGACGAACATTTTCTGTATCCAGAAAGGCCCGTACAGGACCTGCAACACGCGGTCGTGCATTATCCTGCTGAACTGTAGGGTTTCGCAGGGATCGAATGAAGGGTAGAGCCACGGGTTGTAGCACATCTGAAATGTAACGTCCACTGTTCAAAGTGCAGTCAATGCGAACAAGAGGTGACCGAGACGTGTAACCAATGGCACCCCATACCATCACGCCGGGTAATACGAATACACGCTTCCAATGTGCGTTCACCGCGATGTCGCCTAACACGGATGTGACCATCATGACGCTGTAAATAGAACCTGGATTCATCCGAAAAAATGACGTTTTGCCATTTGTGCACCCAGGTTCGTCGTTGAGTACACGATCGCAGGCGCTCCTATCTGTGATGTAGCGTCAAGGGTAACCGCAGCCATGGTCTCCGAGCAGATAGTCCATACTGCCGCAAACGTCGTCGAACTGTTCGTGCAGATGGTTGTTGTCTTCAAACGTCCCCATCTGTTGACTAAGGGATCGAGACGTGGCTGCACGATCCGTTAAAGCCATGCGGATGAGGTGCCTTTCATCTCGACTGCTAGTGATACGAGGCCGTTGGGATCCACCACGGCGTTCCGTATTACCGTCCTGAACCCACGGATTCCATATTCTGTTAACAGTCATTGGATCTCGACCAACTGGAGCAGCAATGTCGCGATACTATAAACCGCAATCGCGATAGGCTACAATCCGACCTTTATCAAAGTCGGAAACGTGATGGTACGCATTTCTCCACCTTACACGAGGTATTACATGAACATTTCACCAGGCAACGCCGGTCATCTGCTGTATGTGTATGAGAAATATGTTGGAAACTTTCCTCATGTCAGCACGTTGTAGGTGTCGCCACCGGCGCCAACCTTGTGTGAATGCTCTTATAAGCTAATCATTTGCATATCACAGCAGTTTCTTCCTGTCGGTTAAATTTCGCGTCTGTAGCACATTATCTTGGTGGTGTAGCAATTGTAATGTCCAGTAGATTACATATGCGAAGACATCCTGATTGATGACATCATGTATCTACCATTTGCCAGAGATATGGCATTTACGGTTCACTCCACATGTGTGATTTATGTCTATGCGCCTTCTGGTACCGGGAGTCGGCGTCAAAGAGCACTATTTTATGCGGAGGAGATTGCCTCACAGTTCTTAGGTCGACATGAACATCTGCTCCTTGGCGGGGACTTTAACTGCGTACTCGGCCGAAAAATCAATAGCCGAATATTACGCCGTGCCAGGAGCTGCATCTCATTGTTCGTCATCTAGCCCTGTGGTATAGCTAGCAGGCACGGCCCGCAGACAACGCGGAATTTACGTTTCACACAAGCCATTCGGCATGTCGGTTCGATCGCATTTATGTCTCCAGTAGATTCGTTGACGCGGTGCTTGATGTACAACGCTGGACTTCTGTGTTCTCTGACCATTCCACGTATATGTGCCCATTGATCCTTCCCTGCCAAGGAGGTTTGGAGGAATCGAGTACCACAGAAACTCAAAACTCAGTATCTGCAGGATCCTGATTGTCACAAGCCTATCACAGAGACGTGAAAAAGATGTGAAAAGCATCTCCGATCCAAATCATCTGTGGTGGAATGTTGGCTGAAATGTGCAAAGCCGATGCACCGGAGCACAATCCTCACTTACAGCAGGGAGATGGCCGCTTGGCATAGGCACGTTACGGAGTTCTACTTAAGCACCCTCCGTGATCTTGATTGGCAGCCACCTTTCCCGAAAGTGCAAACTGAGCGCAGCTTGATTAACGCGAACCTACTAGCAAATTCTCGCCGGAAACTACGGAGCGATGTGGAACCTGCCTGCAGATCTGATGTGGTGTGGCGGAAGCATCCCTCTATACATCGTATTGTGCATGGGAGAATCTCTCCATGCAGCATATTGTGCACTGTTGCAGATACTGCAGACTAAACTGAAGTCGTAGACCATCGTATGCAGCGGGTCACCTGCCGAGCGGACATCATCGATATTTTAGTGGAACATTATCGCCAACTCTACCGTGCCGACGATGGGGCCGTCCTGGACTACGAGCCTATCGTGGACGTTCAAATAAAAATGGTTCAAATGGCTCTGAGCACTATGGGACTTAACTGCTGTGGTCATCAGTCCCCTATAACTTAGAACTACTTAAACCTAACTAACCTAAGGACATCACACACATCCATGCCCGAGGCAGGATTCGAACCTGCGACCGTAGTAGTCGCACGGTTCCGGACTGAGCGCCTGAACCGCTAGACCACCGCGGCCGGCCATCGTGGACGTTCCGCGCGCCCTAACGCTTGAGGAGGAGGTTACGTTAATTGAACCTTTTGAATTCCGAGGTGGTCACTATCGCCATCTTCAATGGGACGCTATTCAAGTCAGCAGGCATCGACGGACTCCCAACTGAATTTTATCGTACGTTTTGTGGTCTCATGTCTACGCCATGGACGGAGATGTATAATGAATTGATGCCGTCTGTAGCCTAGATTTCGCCAGCCTTTCTCGAGGACAGTATTGTTCCCATTCATAAACCGACGCCTGGAATTACTACGGGCCACTACAGCCGTATCACCTTATCAAATAATAATTACACGACTTTTGCACGGTTATTGGCGGCGCGCTGCAGGTCCGTCTTATCACGTGGCCTCTCCACCGCGCAAACTACGCCAGGTGGCACAGGTAACGTCTAATCAGCAACTGAGAACTTTCGTGACGTGACTGCGCTGGCAAAGGCATGCAGACGTCGTGCGACGGTCATAGCCCTAGCTTTTGACAGCGTGTTTGACAGGGTGGGCCATGTCTCCCTATGTTCTGTCTTAGAACGGATGAGCTTCCCTGCCCAGTTCGTTAGCGTCCTTCTGCGGCTCTTCAGCAGCGGCGGTCATTGGTCCACGTCAGTTGGCATTGGTGGGTCCGATACCTACACAACGGTCGTTCCGACGAGGCCTACCCTTGTACCTGTACCTTTGCGCAGTGGCGCTGGAGCCGCTGAAAAGTCTGTTAACAACGCAGTTGTCTGGACTCTCCTTACGCGGTTACACATTCCGACGTCGTGTATACGTAGATGACCTCTTGCCGCTGGTTCGTTCTCGGCTTGGGGTCGCACGAAACCTCGACGCCAGTATGGTTCATGGGAGAGCAAATGGAAGTGTGATGAATGTGCGCAAATCCAAAGCGCTTTCTAATGGCCGAACGATCTCCGGATGATATGGCGCCCCTGCCCGCGTCTAACGTCTTTGCTACCTTAGGATCACATTTACGTCGTTAACGCGACGTACAGCGGCGGTCATCTTTCGTCGAGTTCTGAGAATTGCAAGTATGACAATCAGCCACAATTCCCTACGCCGCCTCGATCCTTTGCAAAAGAATGGCTCTGAGCACTATGGGACTTAACATCTTAGGTCATCAGTCCCCTAGAACTTAGAACTACTTAAACCTAACTAACCTAAGAACATCACACAAATCCATGCCCGAGGCAGGATTCGAACCTACGACCGTAGCAGTCGCGCGGTTCCAGACTGAAGCGCCTAGAGCCGCTCGGCCACCGCAGCCGGCTGATCCTTTGCAGCGTGTACCTGAATGTCTATATTGCACCAGACTGGTTCGTATTGCCCAGGTTCTAACGCTGCAGATTATGATAGGCCGTTGTATTCAAGCGGCATTCAGAAATTTTCTGACGGCTGGGTCCATCTTCAAAGTACACCCAACTCGCCCGGCTCGTGTAGGAGTGCCTGGTCTTACTAAAGTCCGCTATCATGAGGCAATACTTTACAAGCCCACTAGGCCTCTTTTATGCATCATTTATTGCCGTGCTTCTGGCAGTAGCCCTCTCCCTTCTGGCCCCGGTCGTAGGATAAGGCTTGCTTTTGCACACATCACGACCTTCTTTGTGGACCTCAGTTATGCCAGCGGTGAACTCCCACGAACTTGCTGGCCGCGGGTGAAGGATTTCTCTGTCCTTCCCCTGCTTAGTGTCTCCTGTACATCGTAAAACGAGAGTTCCCATTCTTGCCGTGATTTGGCGGCACATTGATAACAGCTTTCTCCGACGCATATCAGATCGAGTTGGCATTATGCTGTCTGTGGTAAGTATCCAAACAATCAGCAGCTCCATGCCACAGGACTGGAAGAGTCTCGCCTGTGCACCGTTTTTCTTAGTGCCGACGATGATCATCACCGATTCAACGGTGTAGCCGTTGCGGATGTCTGGTTGTCGGGACGACAAACGGTAGCGTATTTTCTACGAGTGCCGCCGCATGTTATTAACCCAGAGTCCTTTCTTTACCTAACAGTTGACTATTTACCTGCAGGAACGTCTCAGGTGGTTACCTCTATCAAGTGCGGGACTTTGGCTTATCTATTTGGAAATGCTCGTCAGTCGCGCCTTGATTTTTCGTAATACCTGCAGACTGGACACGCGGAGATTTCGAGCAGTTCCCGTTATCCTGCGTATTTTACCAATATCTTAAGAGCGCTTTTACCACGTCTCCACCAAAATGGCGCGTTCCCGGCATGGCAGACGTTCGCCCAATACGTAATGAAATATCAGCGACTATACCTTAGCTTAGTTTCAGCCAGCGTTGCCATCCTTTACGATTTTCAGGATTCCGGATGGGTGGACTAAGTTTCATTTGTTTTTCCACTGTATACATCCACACAAATAAATATATAAATAAATAAGTAAAATTAATATGAGCAGTGTGAGCGTGCAGCACAGGAGCGGGAGGAGGCAGGCATCGTGGCCAGGCCCCTTGTCTCCTCCAACCTGCAGCTGACTGTGGCCCTAGCAAGCCGAAAACAGAAAATAGTAGATAAATAAAGAGAAAACTGAAAAAGGAGAAAAATTAACAAGAAATGTGTCACACTTAAAAAACAAAAAGCGTGCCTGCGTAGTAATAATGAAAAAGTTAAAAAAATGGTAAGACCACGGTTGAAGAAAAACAAAACAATGTCCAGCTTCTTGGTTCAGTAATCAAAACGTGCTCGGTTCTGGGTTCGAAACCAGCCACCGCTTAGATTTTGAGTGTGCATTGGCGGCCGAAGACTTCCGGCATAAGAAGTCCTTCTCAAAGAGGGCGGATGAACGGACAGAGGTTCAAGACATTCCCCTGTCCTACGTGTTAAAAACGGCCACTAAAGGCTGAAGAATCAGCAATGATCAACTGTTTGAGGATCCAGAAGGCCATGGAAACCACTGCATTAAAGACACGTAATGTGTATCCACAGGACATGAGCCCTGTAGTCGAAAAAGTGTCATGATGGTATCTCCATTGGCAAAAGATTCCACAATAGTCTTACACTCAGATCTCTGGGAGGCGACTGCCAAGAGGGAAGTAACCACGGGCAAAACATTGAATAACCAAAGAAAGGATAACGATCCACGAGTCGGGGTGTGAAATGTAAGAAGTTAGAATGTGGTAGGGAAGCTAGAAAATCTGAAAAGGGAAAGGGAAAAGGCTCAGTCTAGGTATACACACATAAAAAAAGTTCTGCTTCATCCAGTTCCCAGTTTCATCCAGGCGTTGACTGTGGATATTGATCACAAACACAGTCCATTTCACTGTCCAGAATGCCACTAAATCAGCCAAAAGATGTAAACAACCATGTATGACCAGCGCCTATTAGACGGAGGGGGCCCGACAGGCGATCAGTTCCAGTCATTCAACCAAGAAGGAGGCACACGGCTCGTGTTGTCTTAATTCAAACATGCCTAGACGGTCAATACCGCGGTTCGATCGCATCCGCATTGTTACTTTCTGCCAGAAAGGGATCTCAACAAAGGAGGTGTCAGGTGTCTCGGAGTAGACCAAAGTGATATTGTTTGGACATGGATGAGATACAGACAGGAATTGTCGATGACATGCCTCACTCAGGCCGCCCAAGGGCTACTACTGCAGTGGATGACTGATACCTACGGATTATGGTTCGGAGGAACCCTAACAGCAACGCCGCCATGTTGAATAATGCTTTTCGTGCAACCACAGGACGTCGTGTTACGACTCAAACTGTGCTCAATAGGCTGCATGATGCGCAACTTCACTCGCGACGTCCATGGCGAGGTCCATCTTCACAACCACGACATCATGCAGTGCGGTACAGATGGGCCCAACAACATGCCCAATGGACCGTTCAGGATTGGCATCACGTTCTCTTTACCGATGAGTGTCGCATATGCCTTCAACCAGACAACCGTCGGATCGGAGACGTGTTTGGAGGCAACCTGGTCAGGCTGAATGCCTTAGACAAACTGTCAAGCGAGTGCAGCAAGGTGGAGGTTCCCTGATGTTTTGGGGTGGCACTATGTGGGGCCGACGTACGCCGCTGGTGGTCATGGAAGTCTGTACAATTCGCGAATACCTTCCTCCGACCGATTGTACAGCTATATCGACAGCTTACTGGGGACGCATTCGTATTCATGGAAGACAATTCGCGCCCCCATCGTGCACATCTTGTGAATTCAGAATAACGACATCGCTCGACAAGAGTGGCCAGCACGTTACCCAGCTATCAGCCCTATCGAACATGCCTAGGATAGGTGGATGATTATGGACGATGTGATCCACCAACCACTCTGAGGGATCTACGCCGAATCGCCATTAAGGAATGGGAGAATCTGGACCAACAGTGCCTTGATGAACTTGTGGATTGTATGCCACGACGAATACAGGCAGGCATCAATGCAAGAGGACGTGCTACTGGATGTTAGAGGTACCGTTGTGTACAGCAATCTGCACCTCCACATCTGAAGGTCTCGCTGTATGGTGATACAACATGCAATGTGTGGTTTTCATGAGGAATAAAAAGGGAAGAAATGATGTTTATGTTGATCTCTATTCCAGTTTTCAGTACATGTTCCGCAACTCTCGGAACCGAGGTGATGCAACACTTTTTGTGATGTGTGTAGTATGGGTAAGTAAAGTAAAATGGAAAGAAGACAAGAATTCCTGGTCAGATAAGTGTAGGGTAATAGTAACAGCAGCAGAAAATGGTATAATGGGAGAGCGATTCGTTGTGAATGAGGAGGTATGGCAGAGAACGCGTTTCTTTAAACAGTTTCGTAACATTCTTATCAGAATCGATAGCTAACCAACACAGAAAACTATAGCTTAGGCGTACATGCGGATGTCGCAAGGTGCAATGGAATGGACAGGGAAAGTACGAGGATATTGAATGTGAAATACAGTACGTAAATTGAGATAAAAATCTAATAGTCACGAGGGACTGGAATGCAGCCGGGGGGGGGGGGGGGGAGTAGAAGAAAATAAAACAGAATATGGGTAGGGGCAAGGAGATTACTAATGGAGTTCTGTAATAAATGTCAGCTATTAATAGCGAATACTCTGTTCAAGAACCACAAGAAGAGGAGGTATAACTTGAAAGGGCCGAGTGACACGGGAAGATTTCAGTTGGATTACATCATTGTCAGACAGGGATTCCAAAATCAGATATTGGATTGTAAGGCGTATCCAGGAACGAATACAGACTGTCAGACCAAAATGGAGTAGTGATGAAGAGTACGCTCAAGTTTACGAGATTGTCAGGAACAACCAGTTAGCAAAGAAGTGGGATACGGAAGTACTAAAGAGGCTATATTTACACCGATAACGAATAGCTCCATAGCCAGTACAGTTAAAGGGGAATGGACGTCTCTAAAAAGGGCAGTCCCAGAATTTGGAAAGTAAAACATTGGTACAAGGAAGGTACACTGAAGACCTCTATCAGAGAGATGATTTGTCTGATGAGATAGAAGAAGAAACGAGAGTCTATTTAGAAGAGATAGGGGATTCAGTATTAGAATCAGACTAAGAGAATTTTCGTCGGCTTCCGATCAAATAACGCAGAAGGGACTGATATTTCATCAAAGGTTTTAAAATCTCTGGGGGATGTGGCAGCAAAACAATTATTCTAGTTGGTGTATAGAACGTATGAATAGGGCGACATACCATCTGACTTTCGAAAAAATATCATCTACACAATTCCGAAGTCTGCAGCAGCTGACAAATGCAAACATTATCGCTCTATCAGCTTAACAGTTCATGCATCCAAGTTGCTGACAAGAATGCTGTACAGAAGAATGGAAAAAAATTGAAGTTGTATTAGATGACAATCAGTTTGACTATATATACTAAGATGGTATCTGTTCTTCCGGACATGTCAGGAAGTCCGAAAGAACAGATACCCTCGGGGACCATGCAGCTTGTTAGAATGAAATTACAATGAAATGAACACCCTTAGCTGCTTACAGGCGTTGACATACGTCGACGGGGACAGACGAAAATGTGTGCCCCGACCGGGACTCGAACCCGCGATCTCCTGCTTACATGGCAGACGCTCTATCCATCTTAGTATATATATAGTTACGGCTCACTGGCCACTTGACCATCTTCTTCTTCTGTGTGAATGCACGAACAGCGCCCGAACTCTTACGGGAATCGGCAACGCGCCGCGAGTAATGAGTGTAATGGGCGGGGGCACTACGAATGTAGCGCGGGACAATACGTTGAGAATGTGGGTTTCGCGGGAGGCGTGCCAGAGATAAATCCCTGCAGTCGCAATATCCTCTGTGTTCTCGGTGGCTCAGATGGATAGAGCGTCTGCCATGTAAGCAGGAGATCCCTGGTTCGATTCCCGGTCGGGGCACACATTTTCCTCTGTCCCCGTTGACGTATGCCAATGCGTGTAAGCAGCTAAGGGTGTTGATTTCATTGTAATTTCAAGGTAAAGGCAATTATGACTTTGTGGTTGAATATGGAAGCAAGACTAATGAAAATTGAAGACACGTTTAGAGGATTTGTCCACCTGGGAAAAGCGTTCGACTATGTAAAATGGTGCAAGATGTTTGACATTATGAGAAAAGTAGGGGTAAGCTACAGGGAGAGACGGGTTATATAAGTACAAGATCCAAGACGGAATAATAAGAGTGGACGACCTAGTGGGAAGTGCTCAGAATAAGAAGGGTGTATGAGAGGGATGCAGACTTCTGCTCCTGCTGTTCTATCTGTACCTAGAAGAAGTAATGATGCTAGAGAGTGGAATTGAAATTCAAGGTGAAAGGATACCAATTATACGATTCGCTGATGATATTGTTATCCTGAGTAAAAGTGAAGAAGAATTACATGATCTACTGAATAGAATGAACAGGCTAATGAGTCTAGAATATGGATTGACAGTAAATCGAAGAAAGGCTAAAGCAATGAGAAGTACAGGAGATGAGAACAGCGAGGAACTTAACATCAGGACTGATATCAGGAATTAAATAAAGTTAAGGAATTGTGATACCTAGACAGCATAATAACCAATGATAGATGTAGCAAGGAGGACATAAAAAGTAGACTATAAATAGCAAAAAAGGCAATGCTGGCTTCGAGAAGTCTACTACTATCAAACGTAGGCCTCAATTTGAGGAAGACATTTCTGAGAATGTACGCCTGGAGCACAGCATTGCATGGCAGTTAAACATGGACTGTGGGGAAAACCCAACACAAGGGAAACGAAAGATTTGAGATACAGTGCAACAGCCGATTGTTGAAAATTAAGTGGACTGATAAGGTAAGGAATGAGGTGGTACTACTCAGAATATAGACAGGAAAAGAATATGTGGAAAACACTGGCAAGGGGAAGGGCCATGATGGTAGGACACCTGTGAAGGCACCAGGGAATGACTTCCATGGTACTAGATGGACTGCAGACGGTGAAAAGTGTAGAGGAAGACAGAGTTTGGAATGCATCCAGCGAATAACTGAAGACGTAGGTTGCCAGTGCTACTTCGAGATGAAGAGGTTGGCAAAGGAGAGGAATTCGTGGGGGCCTCTTCAAACCAGTCTAAAGACTGCTGACTCAAAAAAGTGAGATATAGACCATTTAATTAACACTTTTGTGCTAATCACTATTTTTTATTAATTATTACGTGGTGCTCTTTTCCCCCTGTGTGCTTCATGAGCGATTGCACCAATTTCCACCCATTTCAAAATTATTATTAGTATATAGATTAGGTTTAGAATAGATTTTTCTTCCAGAAAGGTCTGTTGTATACATTTGTCCCACTAACCTGAATTATTTTCCTTCGATAACGATAGCCTTGCACATTGTAAAATTTCATTAGGCTTACGCTAACACGGTCATTTATATCGCAATCGACGTTATGACAAAACGGTATCAATCTGGTATTGTTCTTGGCATGAATTTTGCATTGAGCAGATTCACAGCCAATTCAACCCTTTCTCTGTAAATAAAGCCACTCACGCACGGCATTACTAAGTGGTAGAAAGAGCTCACAAAATTTCTAAATTAGCATTTGTCAGTTGAACAGGCAACATGACGGACATAAATGAAACTGGTAATTTGATTGTACTTAACAGGGAGCAATCGACAGAACAAAGGGGAACGCTGGCAGCGGTACCCACCTTTGAGGAACCGGCGGCTAGCATCACAGACAGTGCCGCTGAAAGCCAGGAACTTATCAGAATGTCACTCCTGGCATTTCGAGAAGCTGCTGAGTTAGGAATAAAGATAAAAAAAAATCCATTAACGATGGGTACGAGGAAACCAAAAAGAAAGGACCCGAGCTGAGTCAAAAGCAGTAATATCTGGAAATATAAACGATTTGTTGAGCATGTTGATCGGTATATGTAACGCTCAGTCTGAATCAGTTAACAGTAAAACTGATTCACAATTAAGTAAAATGGATGATCAGAACGGAGCAAAAAAGACTGTTAACAATAATTTGAAGATTTTAACACAAGAAGATGAAATCAAGAAAGAAATAATTGTATCGAATATCGAAATCATTAAACTTAAGCAGGGCATGACAGATGAACACTCAAAAATGGGATGCATAAAGAGTCGTCTTCAGAAGCAAGTGGAAAGGATTGAACAGAAACTGGAACAGATCGTAGATCCCGTTTTTGAAATTAATAAATTTAAAATTTAGAGCAAAAAGACGACAGGGAGAAGGTTACGATTTAGAAAACGTTAACATCCGGCGTAGATACCTGGCTGAAGGGACAATTGACTACGTGTGATGAGAAAAAGAAGGAAGTGGAAACGTTAGCGAAGACCAGTTAATAAGTAGTTAAAAAGGAACCGAACTAGAAAAGAGATTAGACGTAAAGCTGCACTATGTGTCATGCCACGCACATAATACTAAAACCATGGCGAAGGAGGAGTGTTTCGACCCCGTCAAAAAGCAAGCTGGATTGCATGCTACCGACTTCATAAAAAATTGCGAAAGGCTACTGCCTGAATCGTGGACGAATAAAGCAATAATTAACGCTGTAACCGACGTGCTAGCGGGCGGCGCTAAGGGAAGTGGCTTAGACCTCGATGTTGCGATTTTGAGCTTTCAAGAATTTAAGGACGCGTTCTTGAAAGAATAATGGTCAGAGCAGTAGCCGGAGTGCGTATGGCGCGATTTCGTAGTCTCAGAATCCTACGTCGCAAACTAGCGCGGCTCAATGAAAGAATTTTGCGAAAATAGGTTCCGTAAATTAGAAGACATGCGTACCGGACGGACTGAATTGGAAATTGTCTGGAAGCTGTGGAATAAGCTTCCCGATAATTCGAAGAGTTAGAAAGGCAGTAGCTGCGGAACAATTACTGCATTCTTAGAGAAGGTCGAAGATGAAGTTAGTTGGCGGAATAACAGCAAAAATTTTGAAAACTGTGGTAATGGGAACAATTACACAACGGCAACAACCGAAATAACAATAACCATGGCAATAATGGTAACAACCACCATGATAATAATAACGCCACTATAACAATGTCATAGTGGTAACAATAAGAGTAGAAATGATGGAGGCCGGAATCAGGTGAACATTGTACATGGTTATCAGCAGAATGATAGTAAGCTGGAGCAAAATCAGCAATTACGACAGCCTGATAAAAGCGGGTCTGTCGTACTTAATCAGGGAACCATTAACCGCGTCGTATTGGGACCACCGAGTATGGGGCGACCTTGGAGGCTCAGAAGAAAGCCTAGGCAACGTCGCTATGACAGACCCGAATGGGTAATTCGCCGATGGGAGAATGTGCAAGAAGGCAGAGCGAGTAACACACCCGCAGCCACAATAATTGAAGTAGGAACGGCAGTCGACAAAGCAATCACTGACCGTAATAATGATGAAAGTAGAGTAGCGGTCAGTAACGAAGAAGTGACCGCTGTTGAAGCCACAACTGTACCGCAGGCTCCTATGCAGTGTGATTCGCTGGAGGAATTAAAAAAGCTGATATCGGATAAAACTTCCGCTATCGCGCAGGGCAATGCGGAACGCGTATAATTGTCGTTATTTCAATTCTTTCAGATATACCACGAACTGAATAATTATAGAGGATTGTATGGGAGCTCTGCTAAAGGGGAGAGGGGAAAATATTTGACGCTTATCATCCTGCACTAAATTAGCGTTTATGAGGAAAATGAAAGCTTTCTACCGAAGAGGCAGGCTTGTCCAAATGTTGTAGTAATTGAAGTAGCCAACCTCAACAAAATGGTTCAAATGGCTCTGAGCACTATGGGCCTTAACTTCTGAGGTCATCAGTTCTCTAGAACTTAGTAGTACTTAAATCTAACTAACCTAAGGGCATCACACACATCCATGTCCGAGGCAGGATTCGAACCTGCGACCGTAGCCGTCGCGCCTTCCTGACTGTAGCGCCTAGAACCGCTCGGCCACTCTGTCCGACCAACCTCAACAACTCTGGTCCTAAAGAACACTAACGTGAAATTTCTGGAGAGAGGCAGGACGTGTTTGCCGATAATAAAAGGGTACAACTAATTGAAAGCCACGTAGATTACAACATCTACGTGGTTAAGGCTGAAGTGGTATAGATTGCGTGAGCTCAGGAGAAAAATTAGAAGCAGTTCGGAAGATGATAGCCATCTTTCTGAAGAAAATTTACCTGACTTCACAGTTAGCGAACTGTTCCTAAAACTAAGTTCGTTAACCAAAGAAATTGACAAAAGGGTTACAGTGTTGGGGTCAAAACGGCTTCAACAACCGCAGGGCAGGCAGATATAAATTAAGTATGTCCTAGAACAGAAAATTAGAAAACCACCAGATAAACCGCTTTCAGTATCTGAGATGGACTGTTTTTTTCTGAAATGACCTAGATGTGGATGAGGACTTGTTATGGGGAAACGAAACCAGAGGGGTACTGAAACTGTTCTACTTTCAAGATATAGAAGGACGAAAGAAGATAGAGTGTTTGTAAAAAATATGCGTCGTCATCAAAGCGATGACGAGTGCTTGAAAACAGTAAAGAGCAAGTATGGTCTAAAGAATAAACACGGAGGAAAGTCGAGAAAGTATTACAGTATGTACAAAAATATCCTGTATATACGCAAAGATGAGGATAGTGGCACTTGGCACGTGCCTTGAACCACCAAGTAGACCACCGAAATAGTGGACTATTATGACTTAGCCTATGGTCATTGCGGACCAAAAAAAGTACAGAGCAAATAGCTGAAGTTCTGAAGTTTAACAACTTGTTAAAGAGAGTAACAGATAGACAAAGACTTGCGGTAAGTGTCAGATGGTGAAAGTTACCAACGGCACAAATAGTGGTCCTATGCAGAACATACGATTAGACGTCGCACTAGAGTTAGTGTGCACGGACCTCTATGGCCCTCTACCAAAGGCCTTAGGTGATTTCACCTACACACTAGTAACGTTGGAAGGTTTTTGAAAGTTCATGATGGTACAGCGGTAAGAAAGGCGACAGTGAAAGCGGTTTATTAAGAAGTTGCTAACGATTACTTTGTGCATATCGGTAAAAAAAGTGATTTTGTCCGAAGATGGGGCACAGTTTACTTCCAAATTATGGGCTGAAAGTATGGAAAGAATGGACTTCTGATATACTCGTACGCCTCGGCCTACTGCCTGGCCGGAAATCCGGAGGAACGATACATGCGTGAACTGGGGCGTCTTTGCCGAACGTATTGTCACTACAATCTCAGGTCGTGGGGCAAATATATAAATGGTTCAGAGAAGATTATGAATGCTTTGACGCACGAATCTACAGGATTCACGTCGGAGGAAATCACATTACACCATAAGTTTGAGTTTGGTGAAAGAGATAACTGATTTCCCTCAACGAATTACTATTGCTATCTTGGTGAAGAAAGAAAGCGTACGAGAGGTAATGAAAAAGAAAGCTGAGGGGCGAATACGTCGTCATAAGCAAAAGCGGTATGCTAAATTTATAGTTGGTGACTGCGATCTCGTTAAAGCGAACGAGAAATCGCTCGAGAGTGATGATGAGATTTCAAAATTTTAATTCATTCATAATGGACCATTTTAGATTGCCAGTATACCTCACACCAACGCTTACTGTTTATATTTCCCTAATTGTGGCAAGCTGTTAGGTGTAGGTAACGTAGTTGAGTTGAATTTGTATCAGTCAGGAACTGATTAATCTGAGAACGAATATCCAGTAAAAAACTTAATTATTACTGTAATTTTTAAAATTTATTCGAAATTTTTTTTCTTGGACCTAACTTGCAAAAAGCATAATGAGAAATTTAGCTTACAGGGTAAAGGTTCTGCAAGCAACTGAAATGAGAGAAAAACCCAAGCCATGACCAATGTCTATAAACGTCACTGTGGTATATGTATCATTTGTAATTTTGTAAATAGTGTTGTAAAAAACTGTTTTGTACTACATATTGTGTAAGTGAATAGCGATGCCCTCAGACAATGTATAAGTTTTGTTGAGCTAACCACTGTGACATTAATAGGACACCTTGAGATTACTCAGGAGTCAGTTTTCAAAGAACAAAAGGTAAGAGGACGTCCTGGAATGCCACTGCACATACGAAAAGATAGATCCGGCGTACCGCTGTTTTTTTATATTTTTAGCTGGCTGTTAAGACGATGCGGCTTCCTCCGTAAATGCGCGTTGTGAAGGCGATTCTTTTCCTTTTCAGCACAACCAGTGTAAAGCTTTCTGCAAGAATTTAAGTTCTCTCACAATGCGAAATGTAATGTGTTAATGACTATCGTATTTACGAAAAACGATGATAAGTAAACATTGCAACAAATGATTTCTTATCTTGCTTCTTGTCTTTTTACTTATTATTTTGTGTACCTTTAACAAGGTTACTTAAATTTCTTGTACTGCACTGAAATGAAATTTTCGTAACATATGAACCATTTCAAACGTACTAACGATTTTCTTGAAGAGGTGATTTTGTTGTTTAAAAGCCGGCTGGAGTGGCCGAACGGTTCTAGGCACTACAGTTTGGAACCGCGCGACCGCTAGGTTGCAGGTTCGAATCCTGCCTCGGGCATGGATGTGTGTGATGTCCTTAGGTTAGTTAGGTTTAAGTAGTTCTAAGTTCTGGGGGACTGATGACCTCAGAAGTTAAGTCCCATAGTTCTCAGGTCCATTTTGTTGTTTAAAATTTGCTATATTACACTGTGATGTTTTGAGTTATGACACAGCCATAGTAATTATGAGATCACACATAATTATCATAATTAATATCATAATATTTATTATTTTATATATGTATAGTTGTACATTATTATATTTTCTATACTATTCATTATATATTTCATATCTAAATATATTTATATAATTATTTTATTTCTATTAATATATCTGTATACTGTATATATTTTCATATATTATTATTTACATATTATTAAATTTTCTACATTTTCATCTTTTACATATTTTATATTAAAATATATTTACATATTTATTTTATTTATATTAATATTTGTAAATTTATATATTTTATATATTTTTATAAATTATTATTATTTATAGTATAATATTTTATATATAATAATTGTCCTAATAATGAGTGATTAACAAATTTATGTAGACTAAACTGATGTCTATAAGCAACTGCATTTCCCTTTCTATTTCTTTGGATATTCCGTGATTATTTCCCTTCAGGGAAAAAACCCAGGGAATGTGGGTCACATGTAACACCGACAATGGAGATAAATACCTTCTACATGAAAGTTCTCTTAAAATAATATACATAGAAATTTCTCTTCTTAATAATTAAAAATAAATATACATTAGTGTTTTTGATTGTAAGCTCTGAGCTTAATTAAGTGAACTGTCGTAATGGAACTTGTACTGTCATAATGTGAAAGCAAAGCTGCACTGTAATAATAAACTGTCGTAATGAAAAGGGGTGTATTTCATACTGTAAAAGTTAGCACTCTGCAAGAATTTTGAACAGTATATGCTGCCTGAATAAAGTAGTTTGACATAAAAGCTACAGCAATTGGTTTTGCAAAATTGATCACAAACACTGTCTCTGAATGACATAAGTTGTACCTGACCGAAAAAACAAAATCAAAATATTTTGTACTTACCTGTATCCTGCACAAATCTGGACAACGCATTGCAGTACTGCTGTTTTGCGCGCCACTATAGTAAAGCTGAAAATTACTTTATCTACACAGAGACACACGAGAGGTGCAATGAGTTCTCTGTTAATTGCAAATCGATCTGCTTTTAGAACACACTTGTACCATGATCCATTAACAATTGTAAGAGAATGGTTGGTAGAAAATGAAATACGCGCATAAATGACAACAGTTTTGTGTATACTATGAGAAAGTGCTCAAGGTAGATTTTAAATTTAATTAACTTCTTAACATCCAAACAATACACTCCCTACCTCTCAAATCTAGTAACTCTCAGTACAATGACACAGCAGTACTATGAAAAAATTAACATCATTATAATATTTACCTTTGATATTCCATTAGAGTTCCTCCTTCACAAATCAATTTCCGTTACAACCCTGATATAATCATGTCGATTGAGCAAGTTGATAAATTGAGACATTAAATTTGAAATATAATATTGCCATTGCTTCCTCACTCTAGCACAGATTAATACTGTCTGCTTCCGTCTTCATTTTGACACAGCTTAACACTGTCTGCTGCATTGCGCCCTCACACACATCAGAAATACTAACTAACTTCCGCGATATAGCTCTACAACATTGTTGCTCCATCACAATCGATTCAGATGCCCAAATTATACATGACACCTATCAAGCACTTCCCTTGGATTCCCACATCTGTCCAGCTTCAGCGATGCTAATTGGCAAAAACAGCCTCAGACCACGCAACTGGAGGCAACAAATACTCCCTGGAACCATGAGCGAACTATAACTACCTCGCCTCTCTATTTCTCAGACATAAACTCGATTGTTGTGCCACCCTCCCTAGGTGCCCAGTTCGCGTTTTGGGTAAGACATACGTGGACAATGCATTAATCAAAACAGATGTATATAAGAAACTGGATCTGCACACAGATTTTTCGTAAAATCAAAGTTGTTGTTGTTGTGGTCTTCAGTCCTGAGCCTGGTTTGATGCAGCTCTCCATGCTACTCTATTCTGTGCAAGCTTCTTCATCTCGCAGTACCTACTGCAACCTACATCCTTCTGAATCTGCTTAGTGTATTCATCTCTTGGTCTCCTCCTACGATTTTTACCCTCCACGCTGCCCTCCAATACTAAATTGGTGATCCATTGATGCCTCAGAACATGTCCTACCAACCGATCCCTTCTTCTGGTCAAGCTGTGCCACAAACTTCTCTTCTCCCCAATCCTGTTCAATACTTCCTCATTAGTTATGTGATCCACCCATCTAATCTTCAGCATTCTTCTGTAGCACCACATTTCGAAAGCTTCTATTCTCTTCTTGTCCAAACTATTTACCGTCCATGTTTCACTTCCATACATGGCTACACTCCATACAAATACTTTCAGAAATGACTTCCTGACACTTAAATCTATACTCGATGTTAACAAATTTCTCTTCTTCAGAAACGCTTTCCTTGCCATTGCCAGTCTACATTTTATATCCTCTCTACTTCGACCATCAAAGTATATTCCAGAAAATATCTAACAGTTACATGTGGGGAGCTATTTTCTAAATTCATAACCGTAACTACTGTAGTTTCAACTGTCAAATGTTCGTCTCGCATTCATTCTTCGTCATCCACCCGTAGCATCATCAGTGTAGTGTCATGACCTGTTTCTAACATCACGCCGCTGCCTCTAAACTCGGTGATAGTAAACTGTGTGCATAGCCCGTCCTTCATTTTCCGCCCCCGCACTAAGTCTCATGTAGCTGGAGTATCACATCCACTTCTCATCTGATATTCCAAAACCGTATCACACAGTTTGTCTCGCAAGAGATACCAATGGTATCTGCCATTCTTCAGTAATGTATCCTCTAAGTCTCATGGTGGCATATTCTAATAATATCTTCTCCGTTTAGAAGAAATGTCACTTCGAATAAAATCTCGAGCTTTCGATAGCTGTCTCTGCCATCGTCATCAGGAGCTAAGATCAATGACTCCCGGGACTGGCACGGCGTTCCGCTTTCATAGCTGCAACCGCAGCGTCCTGAACCTTCAAGGGAATGCTGGAGTGGCACTGTCCCGCCGCGGGTTCGAGTGACGTCACATGTCGCGAGGGACCGTCCCCACGTTTGGAGCTGCTGCTCCCTCTGTTCCTACAAGCGCCAAACCTCCGTCTTTGCTTCCGCTCAATGCCCAAAGACTGTCCTCATGCCGTACTAAGTGTGTACCCCTCGTCTCTGTTAAAATTGTTGCTGTTTACTCCAATTTCGATCGCTTCTTTTACAACAGAACCCCTGTATGATGATGCGTGTGACGTTCATCTTTTAGAATTTTACTTTATGCCTGTTTTGTAGCCAATGTTCAGCCACAGCCGACTCCTTAAGTTCCCTTTTTTTAATATACCGTGAATACTTTGCACAGCATTCAGCGACAGTTCGAATAGTTTGACCACTGTGGCTATGGACAGACGAAGAGTAGTTACACCACAACGAGCAGAAAATGCGAGAGACAAGGTATGAGCGCGATGTAAATGCCAGGAACTCACTTCGTTGTCCTGTACTTCCGGCATCAACCTTGTCGCCATTCGACTGGAAGTGGGTAGACGTAGTGACGGCAGCGCAACAGCGTACAGGTTTGTGCAAGATGACATCTAACCCGTAGTCCAAGTTTTACCACTTAACTCGCGGAAGTGCCAACCTGAAGTCCAGTAGGACCCACATAAGAGTCATTAATGAATCCAACGAAGAATTGGATTACGTCTCCTTTGCTGTGCGTAAAGGCTTCAATTTTTCTTCAGCATCGGGAAGACTGTCATTTCACGATATAGTAAGTAGAGTAGAACAGCACATTAGGTATTTCTCGCACGCCGCAGCTAAAGAAGAGAAACTACTAGCCATTTCCCAGCCATAGCTAAGCAACCGAAATCTAATGTTAGACTTTTCTTGGTTTAGTACCTGAGAGTGAGAACTTGGTTGGCTTGGCAGCGGATGAAGGAAATGCAACAGAGTTCCTAGACACCAAAGACTACCGCCGGAAGATGCTGCATTTATTAGACGACGGTGCATATCAGAAGTTCAGTCGTGATACATTACAGACCACTGTGAGACAGACAAGGAAAAAGTGGCGAAGAAATGAATGTTATACATCTTCCTCTGAGGCCTACAGTTACTGCAATCAGTTCACCCAACTTTATTTTGCTTTATTTTATTTTTTGAGTCATCAGTCTTCTGACTGGTTTGATGTGGCTCGCCACGAATTCCTCTTCTGTGCCAAACTTTTCATCTCAGAGCAGCACTCGCAACCTACGTTCTCAATTATATGTTGGATGTATTCCAACTCTGTCATCCTCTACAGGTTCTACCCTCTACAGGTCCTTGTGGTACCAAGGAAACTATTCCCTGATGTCTCACCGATTCTGTAGATGACCAATTCATTCCTTACCTTATAACTCAACCTAATTTTCAACATTCTGCTGTAGTACCACATCTCAAATACTTCGAATCTCTTCTATTCCAGTTTTCCCATAGTCCACGTTTCAGTGCCATACAATGCTGTTCTCCAAACGTACATTCTCAGAACTTTCTTCCTCAAATTAAAACCTGTGTTTGATTTTAGTAGACTTCTCTAGCCCAGAAATTCACATTTCGGGAGTGCTTGTCTGCTTTTTATGTCCTCCTTGCTCCGTTCGTCAAGCGTTATTTTGCTGCCTATATAGCAGAAATCCTTAACTTCATCTATTTTGTGATCATCAAACCTGGTATTTAGTTTCTCACTGTTCACATTTCTGCTACTTCTCATTACTTTCGCCTTTCCTTATTTTTTACCCATCAGATTCTTCAATCACCTACAGATTGGCAAAATATCTTGCAGGGGTATTCGCAACCTAACGGGGACACTGTGAATATACGTTGTTGTCTCGCTGTCATTCGTTGGAACCCTCAGGAAAATAAAGGTATTCCAAAGAGACTTAATAATTGTTGTGGACTTGGTGTCACTTCTACGCGGGCACGGGTACGAGAGATACGGAATCTTGTGGCCCAACAGTTTCCACCTGACATTGTCAAGCTGTTCCGCCATGCCTTAACGACAACATATTTTCTGTAGCGCAACGACTGTTATGGGATGACGGATGGCACAGCTATGGGATCCTGACTGTCTCCAGCCGTCGCGAACTTTTTCATGCAGCATGTTGAGGAGGAAGCTCTGAATTCAGCGAGGAGGTTAAGGTAGATTAGCGACACCCTCTTGATATGGTCTTACGGTGAAGATACGCTACAGCAGTTCGTGGACAAAATGAACGGTACCCATCGAGCATTACGTTTAATGTCGAGTTAGTGAGGGATGACTGGTGTCCATTTTTGGATATTTTAGTTGACTGACAGGTAGGAGGCTGGGTTGGTCATTTAGTGGGTAGGAAATCTACGAATACCGAGCGGTACGTCAACGCCAGCAGTTTTCACCACCTTGTACACAACAAAGCGGTTAGTATACAGGGCAAAAATTATTTCTGACGATTACCATCTAGAACATGAAATTTTTTAAGCGCGTGTTCGGAGAAAACTGTTGCAAAACCTTTCTGGTGCCATCGTCGTAAGGCGCCCCGTTATACGGCGGAGGGAGCAAAGCTAACTGCATTGCTTTCATACTGCAGAAAAACTTCTAGCAAGATACAGGGTGTTTCAAAAATGACCGGTATATTTGAAACGGCAATAAAAACTAAACGAGCAGCGATAGAAATACACCGTTTGTTGCAATATGCTTGGGACAACAGTACATTTTCAGGCGGACAAACTTTCGAATTTACAGTAGTTACAATTTTCAACAACAGATGGCGCTGCAAGTGATGTGAAAGATATAGAAAACAACGCAGTCTGTGGGTGCGCCATTCTGTACGTCGTCTTTCTGCTGTAAGCGTGTGCTGTTCACAACGTGCAAGTGTGCTGTGGAGAACATCGTTTATTCCTTAGAACAGAGGATTTTTCTGGTGTTGGAATTCCACCGCCTAGAACACAGTGTTGTTGCAACAAGACGAAGTTTTCAACGGAGGTTTAATGTAACCAAAGGACCGAAAAGCGATACATTAAAGGATCTGTTTGAAAAATTTCAACGGACTGGGAACGTGACGGATGAACGTGCTGGAAAGGTAGGGCGACCGCATATGGCAACCACAGAGGGCAACGCGCAGCTAGTGCAGCAGGTGATCCAACAGCGGCCTCGGGTTTCCGTTCGCCGTGTTGCAGCTGCGGTCCAAATGACGCCAACGTCCACGTATCGTCTCATGCGCCAGAGTTTACACCTCTATCCATACAAAATTCAAACGCGGCAACCCCTCAGCGCCACTACCATTGCTGCACGAGAGACATTCGCTAACGATATAGTGCACAGGATTGATGACGGCGATATGCATGTGGGCAGCATTTGGTTTACTGACGAAGCTTATTTTTAGCTGGACGGCTCCGTCAATAAACCGAACTGGCGCATATGGGGAACCGAAAAGCCCCATGTTGCAGTCCCATCGTCCCTGCATCCTCAAAAAGTACTGGTCTGGGCCGCCATTTCTTCCAAAGGTATCATTGGCCCATTTTTCAGATCCGAAACGATTACTGCATCACGCTATCTGGACATTCTTCGTGAATTTGTGGCGGTACAAACTGCCTTAGCCGACACTGCAAACACCTCGTGGTTTATGCAAGATGGTGCCCGGCCACATCGCACGGCCGACGTCTTTAATTTTCTGAATGAATATTTCGATGATCGTGTGATTGCTTTGGGCTATCCGAAACATACAGGAGGCGGCGTGGATTGGCCTCCCTATTCGCCAGACTTGAACCCCTGTGACTTCTTTCTGTGGGGACACTTGAAAGACCAGGTGTACCGCCAGAATCCAGAAACAATTGAACAGCTGAAGCAGTACATCTCATCTGCATGTGAAGCCATTCCGCCAGACACGTTGTCAAAGGTTTCGGGTAATTTCATTCAGAGACCACGCCATATTATTGCTACGCATGGTGGATATGTGGAAAATATCGTACTATAGAGTTTCCCAGACCGCAGCGCCACCTGTTGTTGACAATTGTAACTACGGTAATTTCGAAAGTTTGTCTGCCTGAAAATGTACTGTTGTCCCAAGCATATTGCAACAAACGGTGTATTTCTATCGCTGCTCGTTTAGTTTTTATTACCGTTTCAAATATACCGGTCATTTTTGAAACACCCTGTAGATCATTGTTCCAGCACACCTTCAAGGTAAGAGACGTGTTACTCTCCGTTGAAACCACACAGGCCTTCGAGTTCCTGGCGTGTACGGCGTTCTGTGTGAATGTGGAAGCATTCGTACTGTTTGCTGAGCGTTATACAGAGCATTCACATCCTATTAAGTAAAGGGTGTATAGAAGTCACCTGTGGCTGAACATTGTCTTGAAAACGGACATAAAATACGATTTGAAAAGGCGAGAGTCTTCACTCACGCATCATACCGGGAATATGTTATAAAAAAGCGACGCAAATTAGAATAAACAGCAACCATTTTAACAAAGACGAGGGGTTACACTTAGTACGGCATGGGGACAGGCTTTGGACATTGAGCGAAAGCTGAGATGGAGTTTTGACGCTTGTAATGACGTGGATGCGGCAATTTCAAACGTGGCGCCCGCTTCTCGCGACATCTGATGTCATTCACTCCCGCGACGGCACCAGGCTGCCAGGAACAGCCAAACTTGCCTTCTGCACATGCGCCATGCTCTAATCTCATTGCCCATTCATTCGGTCATACATATAATTTTGGAGAACAGCTACATGAAACATAAATATTAATAGTTTAAACACTTGATTCACCATCATTGTAAAGTGTATTTCATTGTTTCCCCATATCCTTCTTCTTCATTCACTATCCTATTACGTACGAAACTCTTTAATGTATATTATTCCTTACATTTGGTTCGACTTCCAACACTTTCTTGTTGTTTACTCCTGTTGCCCTGAATAGACGTTCACGTACATCAAAGAATTATTCACTTTGTTCCGTCTCATCAATAGATTTCTTCTGGACATGTACAAGCACTGAATCACGAATGGTAAACTGGGAAGTGTTTATCCTGTTACAGCTCCTTCTTCCTTGTGCAGTTCTCCCTGAGTACTGATTTCACTCCTCTGTGGTATACCTATCGAATAAGATGTCTAGCGTTTCTTCATTGCTTTCTGTTTCATACGTCCCAAGCTTTCGAACACAAGTCTTCAAAAATTTAGAAGTACTTTCTTCACACAGTATGTCTGTCTGAACAATGGGTTCTCGACGGTCAGACTTTCTCTTCCATGGATTTCTCAGACTGCTTTCTAGCTAGATGATATAGTGTTGTATACGAGTGTTACAAAATAGTATGGCCAGACTTTCAGGAATCATTCGTCACTTGTAGAAGAAGAAAATATGTTGTATGGACATGACTCCAGAAACGTAGTACTTCGATTTTAGACATCCTCATTTTCTGCGTGTCATCTTAATGACATAAATAGTCGGAAACACGCAGGAAACGTTTGCATGAAACGTTTTCTTCGACTAAATGTTCAAAAGTTCCGCTTGATTACGTTTGCTTACAATATACCGTAAGTTGTAATTGTTAGGTTCTCAGTCACTGTTGTACCACTGGAACATGGGTACTACTGATGTGTGCCTCACTTCATTGCCCAACTATCATGGAGCACGTAGCATCTACTGTTTAATGCTCGTCATTAATTGTGCAAGCAGATACCATGACGCATGGATATGTATAGGTGGACCAGTTCATTGGCCACCATGCTCTCCAGACTTAAAACCACTTGACTTTTATTTGTTGAAGCATTTGAAAGCATTGTGTTCGTAACCCGGCACAAAATATAAGTTTCTTGGTGCCCATATTATTTAACACTGCGAAACAGGGTGCAGTTCTCCAGGAATACATAAATGCATTGGGGATTGAATGCAACAAAGGGCTGTATCCGAGGGGTTTTTGGACATTCCATTTCCGAAAGGGTTTAGAACTGAGCTGAAACATTCGTTTCCTGTGTGTTCTCACCATTAATATACGAAAAGAATGGGAAAACGACCGCTTGTGTGAGAAAAAGGCGTTTCTGACTGATGTCTTTATAATTTACTTTCTTGCTTTCTGTGTGAAGAATGTTTCCTGAAAGTCAGGCCACACCATTTTCTTCCATCCCGTAGATAATTTCATTGTAATACTTTGATGATTTTTTATTTTCATCGTCCTCAGGTCAACTGAGGTCAATTACCTGACAGAGTTGCTCTTGGGCTACCTATATCTTTCAAATACTTACCGAATTTAGGCGCTGCATTCCACGCTGCTGCTTAGCTAATGCGATGTATTCTTAGCACTTACATGGACCAAACATACCAACAGGTATCAAGTCTAATACATCGTGTGGTAGGATATGTTGATGAACCTTTACATGGTTTCGTTTGCTTTCTTGACTTTCTGACAACTATTTCAACTGATAATATTTTGTTTCGTAAGCTTTTCCATGCTCTTGGAAAACATCATTTCCATCAGTTTTTTGGGACCTTACCTAACACAGAAATGTTCATGGCACAAAGACATGTAATCAATTAGCAGCTCTACGCAGCCCTGTGGCCAGCATATCTTCAGTTCATAACCCTCTTCCACCTGAATAATATTTCTTGAAATTTAGTACATTGCCTTCAGTTTCGTCCTGCATGTGGTTCCGTTTTGACAATACTGGCTGCCAGTTTGGATTTTCTTTTTGTAGCTTTTTCAGTTGTTTACATACCGAGTTCATAACACCTTTATATCCATTGTTAGGTATTTTTCATTAACTCGTAAGCTGTCTTCCTCTTCCTGAACATCTATGGGAAAATGATATATAACATCTGCTACCACGTTTTATTTTCGTTTAACACATTTAACATGTATGTCAAACGCCTCTACGACCAGTAACAACCGAATTACCATGATTTGCAGCTTTCTCTTGTGGTCCATGACAACTATCGCACTCAACCCCATGCATAATAAATGAATACCTCTAATCCCCACACAACTGCTAGTGCTTCCTTTTGTGATACGCTGTACTTCTTCACACACTTAATCGGTCACCCACTAGTGAACGTGGTTCTGATTTGTTCTTCATTCCCTTTTTCTGTTTCATACCAATGGCAACCCTATGGTGTACCTATTGCAGTCAATGGTTAAATGAAATTATAGTCAGATTGATTCAGCACTTCCTGATACTGGCCTTAATTGTTTCTTTGATACCAGAGGAAGAGCTTCTTTGGTTGTGCCTATTTTCTCAGGGTCGGTGCTGTAGCATAGGATGTAGATGCTCCTGGGTTCAGGCTGGGATTTACGCAGACATTGGGTTCAATTTACTAATTATGTATAGGATCAACAGCACAGTGATAACATTCCAAAAGAAACAAAACAAAATATTCATTTAGCCATCAAGAACCTTGCACAGACCTCTATACTAGTATTACAATAAAGTGCGTCCCATTATACACTCCTGGAAATTGAAATAATAACACCGTGAATTCATTGTCCCAGGAAGGGGAAACCTTATTGACACATTCCTGGGGTCAGATACATCACATGATCACACTGACAGAACCACAGGCACATAGACACAGGCAACAGAGCGTGCACAATGTCGGCACTAGTACAGTGTATATCCACCTTTCGCAGCAATGCAGGCTGCTATTCTCCCATGGAGACGATCGTAGAGATGCTGGATGTAGTCCTGTGGAACGGCTTGCCATGCCATTTCCACCTGGCGCCTCAGTTGGACCAGCGTTCGTGCTGGACGTGCAGACCGCGTGAGACGACGCTTCATCCAGTCCCAAACATGCTCAATGGGGGACAGATCCGGAGGTCTTGCTGGCCAGGGTAGTTAACTTACACCTTCTAGAGCACGTTGGGTGGCACGGGATACATGCGGACGTGCATTGTCCTGTTGGAACAGCAAGTTCCCTTGCCGGTCTAGGAATGGTAGAACGATGGGTTCGATGACGGTTTGGATGTACCGTGCACTATTCAGTGTCCCCTCGACGATCACCAGTGGTGTATGGCCAGTGTAGGAGATCGCTCCCCACACCATGATGCCGGGTGTTGGCCCCGTGTGCCTCGGTCGTATGCAGTCCTGATTGTGGCGCTCACCTGCACGGCGCCAAACACGCATACGACCATCATTGGCACCAAGGCAGAAGCGACTCTCATCGCTGAAGACGACACGTCTCCATTCGTCCCTCCATTCACGCCTGTCGCGACACCACTGGAGGCGGGCTGCACGATGTTGGGGCGTGAGCGGAAGACGGCCTAACGGTGTGCGGGACCGTAGCCCAGCTTCATGGAGACGGTTGCGAATGGTCCTCGCCGATACCCCAGGAGCAACAGTGTCCCTAATTTGCTGGGAAGTGGCGGTGCGGTCCCCTACGGCACTGCGTAGGATCCTACGGTCTTGGCGTGCATCCGTGCGTCGCTGCGGTCCGGTCCCAGGTCGACGGGCACGTGCACCTTCCGCCGACCACTGGCGACAACATCGATGTACTGTGGAGACCTCACGCTCCACGTGTTGAGCAATTCGGCGGTACGTCCACCCGGCCTCCCGCATGCCCACTATACGCCCTCGCTCAAAGTCCGTCAACTGCACATACGGTTCACGTCCACGCTGTCGCGGCATGCTACCAGTGTTAAAGGCTGCGATGGAGCTCCGTATGCCACGGCAAACTGGCTGACACTGACGGCGGCGGTGCACAAATGCTGCGCAGCTATCGCCATTCGACGGCCAACACCGCGGTTCCTGGTGTGTCCGCTGTGCCGTGCGTGTGATCATTGCTTGTACAGCCCTCTCGCAGTGTCCGGAGCAAGTATGGTGGGTCTGACACACCGGTGTCAATGTGTTCTTTTTTCCATTTCCAGGAGTGTATAAAGGAATTATATAGGGTGGTCCATTGATCATGACCGGGCCAAATATCTTTCGAAATAAGCTTGAAACGAAAAAGCTACAAAGTACGAAACTTGTCTAGCTTGAAGGGGGAAACCAGATGTCGTTATGGTTGGCCCGCTAGATGGCGCTGCCATAGGTCAAACGGATATCAGTTGCGTTTTTTCGAATAGGAACGCACATTTTTTATTACAGATTCGAGTGGTACGTAAAGAAATATGAATGTTTTAGTTTGACCAATTTTTCGCTTTGTTACAGATGGTGCTGTAATAGTCACAAACATGTGGCTCACAATTTCTGACGAAAAGTTGATAACAGGTAGGTTTGCCGGCCGAAGTGGCCGTGCGGTTAAAGGCGCTGTAGTCTGGAACCGCAAGACCGCTACGGTCGCAGGTTCGAATCCTGCCTCGGGCATGGATGTTTGTGATGTCCTTAGGTTAGTTAGGTTTAACTAGTTCTAAGTTCTAGCGGACTAATGACCTCAGCAGTTGAGTCCCATAGTGCTCAGAGCCAGCCAACAGGTAGGTTTTTTAAATTAAAATACAGAACGTAGTAACGTTTGAACACTTTACTTCGCTTGTTCCAATCTAATACATGTACCTTTGTGAACTTATCATTTCTGAGAAAGCATGCTGTTATAGCGCTATTAGCTGTAAATACCACATTAATGCCATAAATGCTTAAAATGATGTCCGTCATCCTCATTGCATTTGGCAATACGTGTAACGACATTCCTCTCAACAGCGAGTAGTTCGCCTTCCGTAATGTTCGCACATGTATTGACAATGCACTGACGCATGGTGTCAGGCGTTGTCGGTGGATCACGATAGCAAATAACCTTCAACTTTCCCCACAGAAAGAAAACCGGGGACGCCAGATCCGGTGAACGTGCGGGACATGGTATGGTGCTTCGACGACCAATCCACCTGTCATGAAATATGCTATTCAATACCGCTATGTGCCGGACATCCATCATGTTGGAAGTACATCGCCATCCTGCCATGCAGTGAAACATCTTGTAGTAACATCGGTAGAACATTACGTAGGAAATCAGCATACATTGCACCATTTAGATTGTCATCGATAAAATGGGGGCCAGTTATCCTTCCTCCCATATTTCCGCGCCATACATTAACCCGCATAGGTCACTGATGCTCCACTTGTCGCAGCCATCGCGGATTTTCCGTTGCCCAGTAGTGCATATTATGCCGGTCTACGTTACCGCTGTTAGTGAATGACGCTTCATCGCTAAATAGAACGCGTGCAAAAAATGTGCCATCGTCCCGTAATTTTTCTTGTACCCAGTGGCAGAACTGTACTCGACGTTCAGAGTCGTCGCCATGCAATTCTTAGTGCATATAAATATGGTACGGGTGCATTCGATGTTGATGTAGCATTCTCAACACCGACGTTTCTGAGATTCCCGATTCTCGCGCAATTTCTCTGCTACTGATGTGCGGATTAGCCGCGACAGCAGCTAAAACAACTGCTTGGGCATCATCATTTGTTGCAGGTCGTGGTTGAAGTTTCACATGTGGCTGAACACTTCCTGTTTCCTTAAATAAAGTAACGATCCCCTGAACGGTCCGGACACTTGGATGATGTCGTCCGGCATACCGAACAGCATACATAGCACACGCCCGTTGGGCACTTTGATCACAACAGCCATACATCACCACGATATCGATATCCGCACTGGCAGAATGTTACGTGATACCATATACTTATGCGTTTGTGATTATTACAGCGCCATCTATCACAAAGCGAAAAAAGTGGTCCAACTAAAACATTCATATTTGTTTAAGTAGTACACGAATATGTAATAAAATATGGGGGTTTCTATTTTAAAAAACGCAGTTGATATCCGTTTGACCTATGGCAGCGCCATCTAACGTGCCAACCATAGCGCCATCTGGTTTACCCCTTCAAGCTAGACGAGTTTCGTTATTTGTAGTTTCTTCGTTAGATACTTATTTCGTGAGATATTTGGCCCGGTCACTATCAATGGAGCAACCTGTATATCACCTGTGATCTAATATGCACAAGCAGACTAGAACATTAATAATTTGTATTGCTTGTCCCTCAGGCATGAACGGTAATAATATATGAGGCAACTTCAGATGTAAAACATAAGATGCCCAACTGCTCTTAACGTAACTGGGACCATAACGAGCAATTACTCATTGGTATACTGGTACTACTGTCACCAGCTAGCTACCACTACATGCTATACACAACTTTCTACTAAGCTATCTACGAATGCATCTTAGTAATCCTTATACAATAGCACAGATAATATATTATTGACACAGAACGAGTAACAAGGTGAATTCTCAGCAGAAAGTATTCGCTCATGGTGTAACTTAAACAAAACGCTTTGGGATTGTTAAAGCACCAACTGTTACACACAAGTTTCTGCCAAACTAGCTATACTTAAATTTTAATAATCCTTATACAAAAATACAAACAATACACTTATTATACATAACAAGTAACAAGATGAACTCTCAGCAGAACGTGTCAACAACTTAATTCGCTCGTGGTGTAATCTAAACAAAACATTTTAGAATTAATACAATTATACATGTTCAGAGAGTGTACTTAAGAAATTTTAACTGTTCTCGCTCACAGTGCACCCACCCATACTGAGTGCGCCATTATTAAGCAAGCACTTGTCAGACGACAGCCACGGTCTTCTATGCACACTCAGTGGATAGCAAACACAGCCAATGCACTGTTCCTGTACCACACTGTATCACCCATAAAACTACTTTTGAGGAACTGTTAACTCCAAAAGCGTTCCACTTGATATGGAGAAGCGTCTTTGTCTTCTTTGACTGGGATCACTGAAGGTCCTCCCGGGAAAAGACACCAAATGCTCCACTAAGCTTTTGTGTTCATAAAGCCGTCGCGCCCTGTGCCGCGAACAGTGACGTCCGATTGACAGAACGACAGCACGCCAGTTTCTTTAAGCCTTCGCTGACGGCTCTGGTGAGAACTAGCTCATTCGTCCTCTCCAGCAACTGATTCTCCAACATGTTTCGGCCCAGCCTGCTGTTATGGACACATCGACTGCCCCTCCGGTCCCTGATGACACGCTTCTGGCTTGTCCACAACTTCAACTGCGACGACAGCACTGGCCTCCAAAATATGCGGAAGATGTGGTTGGTTCCACTTGCTGCAGCTGACTGACCCCACTGCAGCCCGTGCTTGCCACCAGCTCGGCCACAGTGGTTCTCGCACAATCATGTGTCCGAACTGTCTACCCTTTTGAGACACAAGCATGACACGCCACTCAAATTTACTATCAGGTAAAGGTGAAATCAACTGTTTCATTCGACGTGTCACAGTTGGATGCCGTCCTTAGATTTGTAATGGCTCCAACATGTTTCGGCCCAGCCTGCCGTTATGGACACATCGACAGCCCCTCCGGTCCCTGATGACACGCTTCTGGCTTGTCCACAACTTCAACTGCGACGACAGCACTGGCCTCCAAAATATGCGGAAGATGTGGTTGGTTCCACTTGCTGCAGCTGACTGACCCCACTGCAGCCCGCGCTTGCCACCAGCTCGGCCACAGTGGTTCTCGCACAATCATGTGTCCGAACTGTCTACCCTTTTGAGACACAAGCATGACACGCCACTCAAATTTACTATCAGGAAAAGGTGAAATCAACTGTTTCATTCGACGTGTCACAGTTGGATGCCGTCCTTAGATTTGTAATGGCTCAAAAATTGATTTCTCTCAATAATAAACTATGACTGTTCTACGTCATCGCTGCTCGGAGTATGGCTTTTCTAGTTTCCCGAAGTGTTCAGTTCGATGTCTACTGATCACTAACAAGACACCTTGTAATACAGGGTGATTCAAAAAGCATACCACAACTTTAGGAATTTAAAACTCTGCAACGACAAAAGGCTGACAATTTTGGTAAACATTTTTGGAAACAGTGATCAATAAATTGTTATATTTTGACTAGAGTTCAGTCTTGATCACTAATGTATGAACCGGTTTCGGTTCTGTAGAAAGAACCGAAACCGGTTCATACATTAGTGATCAAGACTGAACTCTAGTCAAAATATAACAAAAGGCTGAGCTAAGCACTATCTGTCGGCGAATTAAGGGAGCTATAAAGTTTCATTTAGTTGTACATTTGTTCGCTTGAGGCGCTGTTGACTAGGCGTCAGCGTCAGTTGATGCTAAGATGACGACCGCGCAACAGAAACCTTTTTGTGTTATTGAGTACGGCAGAAGTGAATCGAACGAAGTATGGTGTTAAACCTCCTGATAGGTGGTGCATTAAACGTTGGTATAAACAGTTTACAGAGCATGGGTGTTTGTGCAAAGGGAAAAGTTCTGGACGGCCGAGAACGAGTGATGAAAATGTAGCACGCATCCAGTAAGCATTTGTTCGCAGCCCAGGAAAATCAACTAGCAGAGCTAGCAGAGAGCTGCAAATTCCACAATCAACTGTATGGAGAGTCCTACGAAAAAGGTTAGTTGTGAAACCTTATCGTCTGAAATTGCTTCAAGCACTGGATGGATCGGCCGCCAGGCAGCCCGTGACAGAGCACTTCATCACTGGCCTCCAAGAAGCCCTGATCTTACCCCCTGCGATTTTTTCTTATGGGGGTATGTTAAGGATATGGTGTTTCGGCCACCTCTCCCAGCCACCATTGATGATTTGAAACGAGAAATAACAGCAGCTATCCAAACTGTTACGCCTGATATGCTACAGAGAGTGTGGAACGATTTGGAGTATCGGGTTGATATTGCTCGAGTGTCTGGAGGGGGCCATATTGAACATCTCTGAACTTGTTTTTGACCGGAAAAAAACCTTTTTAAGTACTCTTTGTAATGATGTATAACAGAAGGTTATATTTTGTTTCTTTCATTAAATACACATTTTTAAAGTTGTGGTATTCTTTTTGAATCACCCTGTGTTTATGTCAATCTGTAATGTGATATAGTGTGGCTAAATCCATCTTGGCAGCGCAGTTTCATCGTGATGCGTCGGTAACCGTGAACTGTGTGCGTGGGTAACACCTGAATTCGCAGAAAAGGTGCTTAGTTCATCTTGGGAAAGAACAGAAAGAATGTTTTCTGGTTTTCTGGTCTCCCACTGGTCTTATGCATGTAGAGCGACACTGTGTTTTTTATTCGTGTGTAATTTTGACATTGTTATTGTGCTGAAGTATAGTGGCTCTTATTGCACCATGACAATAAGTTATTGTAGCTTGGCGCATACCGAAATCTCCGTGGTGGCTTCCGTAATGGCGTGCGTGATCCTGCTGGCGCCACTTGTGTGCGCGTTCCGTCGACTCCAGCCTTATCGTAGAATCTTTGTTGGGTTACGTGTTTCCTCTGGGCTGTGTGGTGGGACAGGGAGCAGGACGGGTGTGCCCAAGTACTCGGCGTACTGGCGACTGCAGTGGGGGAACACCGTCGATCGTTGGTCTGTGCGGGCCCGCGTTTTCCTGCAGCGTTGACCGTTTCCACCGACGAGTTAGTGGGCAAGGAGCGGCCCTCGTCGCGAGCAGCGTGGTTACGGCATGCACCAGGTAATGGTGGGGTGGTAAATACGGCGAGATGTTCTGAACAACTTGTTAATTTCGACGAGCAGCAGGGTAGCACTACCGAGTTCCTACCTGAAGTCCTGGTGCCATTGGCATCCACCGCATTTGTTTGAAATTATGTCAAGACTGTTTAGGAAGTACTGTACTTAAAGATTGCTAATTTCGCCCGTTGTGAGCTGGCCAGGAATCCAGTTTGTGTATGACTTTCGGTGACCCCTTTGGTTAGTGTATCTCAATCTGTAGGTTTCTATGTGCACCAAGCTAGTATATTGTAATGTTAATCTTGTACTTGAAATAATTTTTTGTTATCACTGACTATTTGATACTATTGATAGTAATTTCTGTTTGTTGTAGTCCTCATGGCCTTTGCTGGAGCGATTTATTAGATTTGGTCAGTAACTAAAGCGGTGCGCCCTCAGCCTAAAGGTACGCACGCGTGGGTCATGGGTGTGTACGTGATTGTATTTGTACTCTCTCTTACGCCGTGCTGAGGAGCCCTTCGGGTTATAGTTGTACGGTTTAATCGACCATCTGGATTTTTGTGCGTATCCCAATTACCATATCTATTAGCCCCTAAGAGTCCCCAGTAAAGGTATATCTTAATTTAAAAAAAAAACTTGTTTAAATTTTTATGTAATTATTCTTTTAAAGACCTTGTACATTGCTTCTTCTTATTACTGGGAAGACTAACTTGCAATGTTATGAGCGGGCCACTCTCGTACTGAAGTTTAACAGTAGAATTTTTAACTGTCCGTTTAAGCATTACGTTAATTTTCATCATACCTGTTTTCCTGTTTGTTGTTTGGTGTATGTTGACCGGCTTGTATCTTCGACGGTTGACGCGTTGCTGTTCAGCTGGCCCGGGACAGGGACGCGTTTTCATTCTCTTTCCGCGGCTTTCCCCTCATCGCACGAGGCCTAAGTGTTGGCAGGTTACACGCGATTCTGCGGATCTCCCAGTTTCAAGAGTAGTAGTTTTTATTTTGGTATTGTGCCACGACGGGGATGTTGCCAGATTAGGAAGTGATTAATTGACTCAATATTTCTGCTATTGTATGGTTCTTGTGGGCGTATGATGAAGTTTTCTGGGCAAACTAAGCACTGACTTTCTTGATTTCTTTAAAAAAATAAGAGTGTCATTGACGTTATCATTTTAATTGTCTTTTGGAGGACCAATAGTTTAAGTATTTAAAGGGATTTCCGTAGAACAAGCTTGTGGCCAGTCAGAAGTACTACTCCTATTTGGGTTTTACGAGTGGGTAGGTTTTGGGCAGCTTGGCCTTTTCTTGTCTACATGACAGCAGAATAACCAGTAGAGATATGTGCATTTTAATGTCTTTTATGTAATGTTTGTTCAACTTGTTTGAAGTCATATTGTGGGATTAGCCCACAGTTATATTCAAATAATTGCTTGAGAATGATAAATGGCGCATCAAGTTGGGCTACCCTTCAACTTGTTTTCCGTAAATTAACACCGGTCGGTAGTCTGGGTCTCAGTCTTACCATTGTTACTGTGGCGAACTATAGTGGCTCATATACAATCATTATAGAAAGTTATTGCCGCTTGTTTAATAAACATAGTCGTGGTTGTATTTATGTTGTTACCTTTTATTTTTTAGATAACCGGTTACGATTTTCTAAGAGAACATCATCAGATCAACATTCATTCATGACAATAGAAAACTCTGGCGTGCAGCAGGTCCGTCTCTGTAGGCGTGGAGAACTTTTAACTCAAGGAGAGGCAGAAATAAAACAAGTGGCAAAAAAAATTGTTTGATGTAATTACAAATTAAGTCTGCAGATTTGTTTCTTCGTCTTTAGTGCCAATCCTCGCTTCCTGCCATTTTTTTTTATTCTTGGTCAATGGTAATTAACATATAGGTTTTGATGAGTGAGTCTGTAAGTTTACCAATATGTGACACAGAAGGAGGTAGATTTTGATTGGAATCATTTACGAGCTTAAACGTTTCACACATCCAAGGGATCATAGACGGAAGCACGTGACACAAATTTCAACCTAATACCTGTACCTGTGCCTGACAAAAAAGGCGTCGCAACATTTGGACACACCAAAGGCCAACAAAGTGATCCTACAAGGATTCCTTTTTTACCGACTGAGATACGGGTTCACGAGAACAGTTTATTATTAAAACACACAATTTAACAATGGGAGCACTGATGCGTAGTAAAAAAGGTCTTAAACTCACCGCTCATCACATCAATAAACACAATTATTAAAATAAATGGGTGCCAGGTCATAATTGACAAAATTAAAGATTGTCGCACAGTTGCGAACCCAAATTAAAAAAAAAGGGCTCTGAGCACTATGGGACTGAACTACTTAAACCTAACTAACCTAAGGATATCACACACATCCATGCCCGAGGCAGGATTCGAACCTGCGACCGTAGCGGTCGCGCGGTTCCAGACTGTAGCGCCTAGAACCGCTAGGCCACTTCGGACGGCGAATCCAGAATAAAAGCGTCTTCCTTTTCTTATTAGTTAATGTAACGTACTAAGCAGTTGCAACGAATTGCCACATGGCGTTGCTCGTTCAAGGGCAACAACAGCTCAAGAACGACATTTAATCTAACAAATAAATACCCTTAGCAACTGCACAAAGGACATAAGTCTCAAAGATAAATGCCTACCACAGCGAAGCCCTTTCAAGTTATTAAATTTTGCATGCAAATTTCATTAAGGAGAAACATTCCTCTCCCCTAAAGAGCTACTCACGGCCATACTGATAAATCTTAATTGAACACTATGTCACTACCCAAAAGTTTTTAATAATGTTTAAGGGAGATACAGGATAACAGAGTCAATGGCCGTGCAAACAGGATTTAGAATGGGATAACGTGCTTCAGAATTTACTCGAAATTCGTTAAAGAATACAAGATTCCGATGAGTAATTATTTTAAGGGACCATAAGTTTACATTCAAATACTCCTTTAATGACAGGCATGCTATCACGCTTATAAACACAGTGAGCTTTACGGCGCAACGGCCGATCGAAACTCCATGTATAAGGTGTGAAATTCGTGAGAACTTCATGGTAAATTAGCTGGAACATGTCAATCTTAAGGGAAATTAATTATAATTATAGAGGTCCTCAGGCCGATATCATATGCAACTGGAATATAGAACGCCAAAGTGAGGTAAATACCTAATCTTAGGAAGTTACATGCAGACAAACAACGGCAGTGGCCGATCAAATATGTAGAAAAAGTTAGGTGAGCCCGGCGGGAAGAAATGCAAAAAAAAAAAAAAAAAAAGGGAAACAAAGACATCCGCAACATTAGAAGGACAAATGATATGCATTGTCATACAGTGATGAACAATGCAGCTATAAAACTGTTTGAAATTTCCTCACGGAAATTAATACTCCGACATATGGGGAAGAGTTTTTATATGTAGCTTAAATATCTTTCTCCTTAACATATCCTTCAATCAGTTATTTGTATACAGAAATACCGTACCTGTAACTATCCCTCATATATATGCAAAAACCCTCCTGTCACTAGTAACAATATTCTTTTAACTAACACAAAAGAGATGACTGCTTTTTTCTGCTAACGTATCTGGTCAAAGAGCCCCAGAGGATATTCGAACCTTGTCTTTTCTCATATCTCAATTACATCACTTTAAATTTTGTTTGATGTGCTAAAGATAACACGTTCATGAATACTAGGATGTAGTCCATTACACCATAACTTATTATTTTCTAGACGTCGAAACTTTTGTCATCGTTTTCATTAGTGAGTGTTTCTTGTAAACACATCTACAATAACTGAGTAACCAGCTTTTTACTTACAATGATATAGAAAATTTCAGACTATTCGCATTACAAATTCTTTGTTCTATACTGCTAGGAAAACTAGCATAGTCATTTTGTTACATTTTCAGCTGTCCATCATTAGGCAGTGGGGTATTTCTGTCTGCTGTGAGTATATCCTTAATAAATCTGTATTCGTTCGGACTAAGTAGTTGCAGAGTACAAAATGTCTGACCGCTACCATCGGAATTAAATGGTGTGATAATAATTGCAGGTACTGTAAGACAAAATTCTATGACACGGGAAAATCACATCCGTTCACGTCACGTCCTTGGAAACAACACATAGTATCATAAGCAACTGCGAGATACCTAGCTTTGAACGACAAGGGTATTGTCAGAAAGAGGACTACTAAAAATTGTATGCAAAACTTACTAGCGAAACAGCGCAAGCTAAATCGAGGAAATCCTACATGGAATTCACACGGTACTACGAAGAAAATCCTCCATGTTGAAGTGTATTCAGCTAAACCTGATCTCATCAACCAATAACCGCGCTCTAATGATCCAGCCACAGACCGCACAAATTTGGCACATATCCAACAGTAATGAACCGAAGTGGTGGCAACAAATTTTTGCCTGGTAGTTTAAAAGACTTTTCGTTTGTTGGAAAACCGTTGGCAAGACTCAACATGTGCTACATACATTCATCTCAGTAAACAATATTACACATGATAACTATCAGGTGACTAAAGGTGCATTTATCATTTAACACTCCCTGTCCATACAAAACTTAAGCAGTAAAGCTGTGTATCATACAGAGTGTGGGCGAAAAGTAATTCCCTATTTCAGTTTTCAATTTCTTTGATATAATCTGTGGACAGCAATGAATGCTATCTGGTTTTATAGACCAAAGAATGCCATTTTTAAAATTTTTCTAGATCCTGTGATGCCATAGAGATGCCAGGAAGATTAAGTACTAAAGAGAGAGCTGAACTAACAGCATGTAATGAAGTTTGGTAATCTGTAATTTACGCCCAACGATGGTGGAAGTATCATCATGGGAGGCAAGATGTGCTGGATACAATAAACAACTAAATATTGCCACAGAAAATTAATAACTATCGGAGGTGTAGTGGAAGCGAAGAGATGAGGTACACGTTCGGCTTCGTATCAGGGGAAAGGGTGTTCACAGTGAGGGAGATGATCGAGAGAGGCACTCGAAAATCTACAAGGCAGGCTCCATGTGAGAGTGACATTACAGTCTATTCTGTGCGGTGCAGTTTATCAAAGAGAGTTACATTACAGACCGTGGAAGCCCCCTTATGTCAGAACTTCGAATTCCAATTATTTCAATAGGATTGTTGAATTTTGTGAAATAGTGTTCATATGGCATAAGGGTCATTCACACCAGCGTATTCGTTAGGAAAAATTATGCGGATGGGTGGAGCTATGTTGCGTTTAGGGGGAGGGGTTTCGTTAATCACAAAATAGCCATTATTGGGTAGAAGGTGATCCCAAAGAGACCATAGAAAAGAATCCAGGCTGAACTGAAGGTGACTACGTTCTGCTGATTAACTTCTACACGCATTGTTAAACCCTTTCTGTTGAGAGACGCTTTAATGCTGAAAGATACCCGGAAAAGTCAGAAAATTTTGTACGGTCTGCAATTTCTGAATGGGACGAGCCACATGCAAGATGTAGCTCACCCACATTCCTTCTTGTCTGTAAGACAACGAATGGGGAATACATCACAGGAGGTTGTATAGGCCAGAGTTAAGTCGACGCCTCACCTCATGCAATTTTGTATGGGGGGTGGGCTAAAGAAGAAGTGAATCGTATAATACCACAGACCCTTAGCGAACTTGATGAAGATCGTAAGAAACGTACCTATTTATTTAAGACAGTGTCACGAGAACAGTGTTACACTTATTAAGTTGTAACTATTGAAGAGATAACAGTATATAATAGACTCTTTGTGTGCAAAAAATTGAGTTTACACCTACTATATCTTAGGAGTGGAAAAAAATTAAAAATATGGGATTATCGACTGCCAATTCTATATGGTATGTGCTTAAACTGACGCTGAAAGTCCTAATAATCTGAAGCCTGCTAGAAAAGTATTGCGTCTTTTCTAGCTACTGCCTCAATAATAAGTTCCAATTACATTAATTTAGCATTTGTTATCTCCATTTTTCTGTCAACATACAGATGCATGTGCTTCACAAGCTCGAAACGAGTGTGTGCCACACTTGCAAATTTTCCCAGTCTAAGGTATACTAATACAAATGCACGTTAGTACACTACCTTTCATGTAGGGACTTCTAGAAATTTCATTTGTATCTACTGTCATTGAATTTCTTTGTTTTGTTAATAACCAGGAAGTCAAATTTTATGTGATTCCAACACTCACCACATTTGTTATAAAGATCATTGCATTTCATGTCAGCTCATACTTGCATTTGGTATAAATGTTTCAAACTTCTATTGCCCAGTTTGAATGCGATAATAGGATTCTCATTATTTCTTACCAACAGCTTTGGAATCCTGGAATATATCCGGTTCAATAAAACGCATCGGGTTTCATGTGACAGATGGAACAAAAATATTTGTGTATCGGAGTGTGGTTTTCCACTGTAAAATTGTCAGCTGTGAATCATCTATTTGGCTCTACTTTCTCAGATGGTAGAATATAATTGTTCTGCTAATGTTGGTTGACTGATAAGGAGGAGGCGGTCAACCAGCCAGGTAATCGGTCACATCGGATTAGGGAAAGATGGTGAAGGAAGTCAGCCATGCCCTTTTAAAGGAATCTGAAGCCACTTAACGAAATCATTAAAAACTTAAATGAGGGTGGCCGGACGCGGGTTTCAACCATCGTCCTCCCAAATGCGAATCCAGTGTGCAGCCCACTGCGACACCTCGCTCGGCTTCTGCTAATGTCTGATAGGCTTCTCCATCAATGCCATGCAAAATATCGTATAATAGTTTATACTTGGACTGAAATAGGATTTTTGAACATATATATAAATGTTCGAAGCGAATCCCATTAGATGTGTTAACAGTGACAGAATAAGGTTCGTCTACCTGCAGCCAGACGATCCAACAAGCAGTGCACATACATTTTCATGAACCTATCGTTATCTTCATCGCTTGGTTTCTGGTATCATTACAGGACCAGTCGCTTACTACAAGACCTTTGTGGTGAGGTGCTTCATCCACTTGCTTATAGCAGCAACTGTTTATTTACATTGGAATGATGGAAATGTTGTAAGGAAATAAACAACACGTGCATACCTCTTAAACTTTTTAAAAATTATAATGACTTTCATACAGCTGGGTATACATACAAACCTAAGGACTTCCACAGTGACACTACCTGATCAAAAGTATCCGTACACCACCAAAAACATACGTTTTTCATATTAGATGCATTGTCCTGCCACCTACTGCCAGGTACTCCATATCAGTGACCTCAGTACTCATTAGACATCGTGACAGAGCAGAACGGGGCGCTCCGCGGAACTCACGGACTTCGAACGTGGTCAGGTGATTGAGTGTCACTTGTGCCATATGTCTGTACGCGGGATTTCCACACTTCTGAACATCCCTAGGTCCACTGTTTCCAATGTGATAGTGAAGTGGAAACGTGAAGGGACACGTACAGCACAATAGCGTACAGGCCGACCTCGTCTGTTGACTGACGGAGACAACTGACAACTGAAGAGGTTCGTAGTATGTACTTAGCAGACATCTATCCAGACCATCACACAGGAATTCCAAACTGCCACAGGGTCCACTGCAAGTACTATGACAGTTAGGCGGGAAATGTGAAAACTTCGATTTTATGGTCGAGCGGCTGTTCATAAGCCACACATCACGTCGGTAAATGACAAACGACGCCTCCTTTCGTTTAAGGAGCGTAAACATTGGACGATTGTACGAGTAACAGTGGAAAAACGTTGTGTGGAATGATACGATCAAGCTACTTTTCATAATGCACGGTCCGTGGCGGAATGGTTACACGACAATAACATCCCTGTAATGGACTGACCCGCACAGACTTCTGACCTGAATCTTACAGAACACCTTTAGGATGTTTTCTAACGCCGACATTGCGCCAGGCCTCACCGACTGACATCTATACCTCTCCTCAGTGCAGAACTCCGTGAAGAATGGGCTGTCATTCCCCAAGAAACCTTCCAGCACGTCACTGAAAGTATACCTGCGAGAGTGGAAGCTGTCAACAAGGCTAAGAGTGGGCCGACACCATATTGAATTCCAGCATTACCGATGGAGGGTGCCACGAACTTGTAAGTCATTTTCAGGCAGGTGTCCAGATAGTTTTGAGCACGCAGTGTATGTGCTCAAATCTGGCGAAGTTGATTCATTCATTTCGTCAACTATTGAGGCACAGTATAAATCGTTTAGATACTGTTTCTTCTAGAGGATGGAGAGTCAAATAATCGAACTCCAGCAGATTGCTTCACAATGTCTCATAGAAATCGTTGACACATGGCTGCCAAATTATTCGGCGCTCTAGCTCATGCTGTATTTTGTAGGTGGTTACATTCTGAGAAGTCTGCTCCTTTTCACGCATGCGCCCTCTGTTATTAAAATTATTTACGGTTCCAGAGAGTCCCCTACAGAGGCTGTATGATCACCATGTGTCACTGACAGAGTATAGGTTTCATTGGAACAAGGCATAGTCGACACCATTCTTCCATAGGTAATATCAGTTTGATGTCGCTATACCGAAGGTTATCAAGAAATACCACCAGGTAGAACTCCAGTTTCTATATGACTTCAAGACTGACATATTTACAGCCACAGGTGTTGAAACTCTATGTTCGATTGAATTAGATTACTTCCATGCCAGGTGGCTGTTGCTGTAATGATTTATCACCCCAGCAGAGAATATTAGTTTTTTTTTTCCTAAACTCCTATTTATCGCCATCAGGGTTAACACAAACACTGCCTCTCGGTAGGGAGTGTTGATATACATCCCAACACCCTTACTCTTTGCCATTTCTCTCATATGTGGGTAAACCCTTTATCAATCACTGTAAATACGTAGCATTCGTAAAGTTGGTTTTTGTAACAAATATGCTGACTTCCACTGATCCTTCGTAATCTTCACCAAATGAAAAATTTATTCCCCTCTTTAGTACTAAATACCGAGTGTCGTTGCTCATTGTCAACTTATATAAACTTGGAATGCTGTCATAGATATTCTGGAGCAAATTACCCAAGTCTGTGCCCAGTGATTGAAACATTTTTTGAGACATGGAAGTATTACAAGGGTATTGCGTGTGCTGTGAAGTGGCTTGCGGAAGATGCGGCTGCTGCTGATACTGAGAAGTGATGACGTGCACTGAGTACTGAATACGCGACGTGTGGCTGACAACTGCCTCAGGGTAAAAGGCAATGAATTCACAGAGAGCGCAGTGCATGTTCTCTGCTCAGCACCACACACCTAAAGTTATTATTATAGGCTCTCCAGACAATTAACTTGATGACTCTTTATAAACTCCTAATGTAGGATATATTTACTTACATAATGAAAATTTTACATTTTTTTTTTCTTGTTTGGAATATACGGGTGCAGACTGTTGTTGCTGCAGTGACGTGCGGAACACCTCTATTTCCTCCCTCCTGTGCTGCGATTTGATAGCGGCGAATCCTGATTAGGAGTAACACTACACTGTGCGAGTTGCCTCTATGTGGTGTCGATTAACGAATAGCCTACAGAACAGCCGCTATAAGATTTTGTACAACAGTTCTGCTGTTTGTCTACTGGTGTACTCTGGACCATTAACTATATTATACCTGCATATGGCTATAAAAATTACTCTGACTCTGACACTAGTGCTGTATTGAGACAGAGGAAGCGCTCCTCTCTACAATACCACTGGTGATACAGTCTCTCCGTCGCAATTTGGTACGCTGCCACACGAGTCATGGAATTTCCCGTTCAATTATCCTATTACGTTATTATTTGTGGCCATTCTTTGCGGTATATCTTATGATATCATTAACGTATAGACAGTCCACTTGTGGTTCAGATACTATTCTACCTTACGAGACAACATTATTCCAGGTTATTATAACTAACCTTTCCCTATTTAACATGTTATAACACGAAAACTAATTACCGTGCGAGTACCAAACTTGGTAGGATCAACGTCGAGATTATGGGGTGCTTGATTTCCATGCATCGCAGCACCACCGTCCAGTTACAGCTGTGGCCACAACGGACACTGATCAGTAATCGTGATTCCATATTCTCTGACCAGTCGCTGTGCACTTGTTGAGCCTGGACAAAATGAGTAGGGCTTCATTGGTGAAGCTCTATTATCAGAACAACAGTAAGACTCCAGCCGCACTTGGAGAATATCGCCCTCTGAGAGAGTTACGGAAGGATCCTGTTTGTCCACCTGCTGTGCGGAGTATGATGAAGACGTCCGAAGCAACTGGAGAACTGGGCGTCGCTTTTGGAAGAGGCCGGCGACTGGTTGCACCACAGGTGTTTGACGAAATCGCTGTTGCAGTTCCCGATAGTCAGGCAGTGCGCGTTCTGTCACGACTGTTGAACATCCCATGGTCTTCTGTCCGCAAGGTGCTTCGAATGATTCTCAAATGATATCCATAGAAGATCCATATCGCACAGCAGTTTGCGCCATATGCGTTTTGACTTCATTCTCCATTTTCTCGAAAGGACTGAAGATGCAAAGGAACAAAGATCATTGTTCTCTAACGGGTGAGATGAACAAACAGAATTACTGATCATTGTTCTCTAACGGGTGAGATGAACAAACAGAATTACTGGGAGTAGGGATCTTCACCTCCAGTCATCGTGCATGAAGTTACTCTATATGGTGAACGTGTCACCGTACGGTGCGGCTTCACGGTTACGTTCATCATTGGTGCATCCTTTCTTGAACAGGTAGGCGCTCAAGGCCCAAAGACGTGCAGTCTGAGTGGCCAGCGTTACTGTGATATGCTTCGGCAGCATGTCATACCCGCTCTACAGGAGAGACGCATTGAACTCAGCACTTTTCATGCAAGATGTGGCTCAACCGTACATCGCTCGTGAAGTTGATCTGCTTTCCCAAAACACATTTGGTAACGATGGAATTGCCAGCCGATCGCTTCCAAATGCTTGGGCGGCACGATCACCTGATCTCTCTCCTGAAGGACAAGGTTTATGAGGGAACATTCACACATCTGCTGATCTGTAGCACAACATATCAAGATAGGTAGCCGGCATGCGTACGGACTTGCTTCCTTTTGCTGTGTAGAACGCAATACTGCGCTTTCACACTCTGCTGGACACTGATGGATGCCATTATCTTGTAGTTAAGTCGAAGTAGTTACTCCGTGCTAATTGGTATGGATGGATTTTATACTTAACAGCCGAACTAAGTTAATAATTAGCTCCTTCTACCGACCCCTAGACTCCGATGATATAGTTGCTGAACAGTTCAGAGAAAATTTGAGTCTCGCAACAAATAAATACCCCACTCATACGGTTATAGTTGGTGGGGACTTCAACCTTTCCTCGATATGTTGGCCAAAATACTTGTTCAAAACCGGTGGTAGTCAGAAAACATCTTCCGAGGTTGTCCTAAATGCTTTCTCCGAAAATTATTTTGAGCAGTTAGTCCACGAACCCACGCGAATTGTAAATGGTTGCGAAAACACACTTGACCTCTTAGCCACAAACAATCCAGAGCTAATAGGGAGCATCATGACTGATACAGGGATTAGTGATCACAAGATCGTTGTAGCTAGGCTCAATACCGTTTCTTCCAAATCCACCAGAAACTAACGCAAAATAATTTTATTTTAAAAACGCGGATAAAGTGTCACTAGAAGCCTTCCTAAGAGACAATCTCCATTCCTTCCGAACTGACCATGCAAATGTAGGCGAGATGTGGCTCAAATTCAAAGATATAGTAGCAACAGCAATTGAGAGATTCATACCTCATAAATTGGTAAGAGATGGAACTGATCCCCCATGGTACACAAAACAGGTCCGAACGCTGTTGCATTGGCAACGGAAAAAGCATGCGAAGTTCAGAAGAACGCGAAATCCCGCAGCATGGCTAAAATTTACAGACTCGCGAAATTTGGCACGGACTGCAATGCGAGATGCCTTTAATAGGTTCCACAACGAAACATTGTCTCGAAATTTGGTAGAAAATCCGAAGAAATTCTGGTCGTATGTAAAGTACACAAGCGGCAAGACGCAGTCAATACCGTCGCTGCGCAGTGCCGATGGTACTGTTACCGACAACTGTGCCACTAAAGCGGAGTTATTGAACGCAGTTTTCCGAAATTCCTTCACCAGGGAAGACGAATGGAATATTCAGAATTTGAAACACGAACAGCTGCTAGCATGAGTTTCTTAGAAGTAGAAACCTTACGGGTTGCGAAGCAACTCAAATCGCTTGATACGGGCAAGTCTTCAGGTCCAGATTGTATACCGATTAGGTTCCTTTCAGATTACGCCGATACAATAGCTCCCTACTTAGCAATCGTATACAACCGCTCGCTCACCGATAGATCTGTACCTACAGATTGGAAAATTGCGCAGGTCGCACCATTGTTTAAGAAGGGTGGTAGGAGTAATCCATCGAACTACAGACCTATATCATTCACGTCTGTTTGCAGTAGGGTTTTGGAACATATACTGTATTCAAACATTATGAGTCACCTCGAAGGGAACGATCTATTGATACGTAATCAGCATGGTTTCAGAAAACAACGTTCTTGTGCAACGTAGCTCTTTATTCGCACGAAGTAATGGCCGCTATCGACAGGGGATGTCAAGTTGATTCCGTATTTCTAGATTTCCGAAAAGCTTTTGACACCGTTCCTCACAAGCGACTTCTAATCAAGCTGCGGGCCTATGGGGTATCGTCTCAGTTGTGCGACTGGATTCGTGATTTCCTGTCAGGAAGGTCGCATTTCGTAGTAATAGACGGCAAATCATCGAGTAAAACTGAAGTAATATCAGATGGAAGGATATGGATGGATATGGTGTTATGGGCGCTCAACAGTGTAGTCTTTAGCGCCCGAACGGAAACAACAACGGACGAGTGTCACTAAAATGCAGCAAGTGCAAAAATAGGACTAAAATTAAAGGTGACAGTCTACATAGGCAGTGTGCACATCAACAGTAGCAAAGCGGAAAGCAACATATAAAGAGGAGAACTGCAAGAGAACGTCGGGGAAGGAGTTAAAATGAAACACATAGCACATGTTTGGAACTGGCCTATTACAAGAATAAAAAGGAGTGGTCAGCCACTCGGCAACACACTAAAAATTCCAACCTAAAATTTTAGGCTGAAGCCCAGAAACATCACAGTACCTTAAAACTTTCTTGACACTCGCCTCGTCATCGGCTAAAATCGAGGGCAGATCCCCACTAATATTAACTTCCGCCCTGACAGAACGATATAAATCACAGTCTACTAAAATGTGGCGTACAGTGATTCGTACGCCACAGGCATCACACAGCCGGGGTTCCTCTCGCCGTAGTAAGAAGGCATGTGTAAGAGGACAGTGCCCTATGCGAAGACGTGTAAGGGTCACTTCGTCACGCCTAGGTGACCGGCAGGAGGAACACCACGGCTGGATGCTGGGTTTCACCAAGCGCAGCTTATTTTCCCTCACCGCCAGCCATTCCTCCTCCCACAATTGCATATACTTCCGCCGCAGCACAGAAACGACACCTTGCAAAGGCATAGAACATTGTGTCACCTCCGGTAATCTGCAGGCGTCCTTGGCAGCTCCATCAGCTTGTTCATTTCCCCGTATGCCCACATGCCCTGGCACCCAGCAAAAGGACACTTGCTTGCCCTGTCGTTGGAGGATGTACAGTTGGTCGTAAATCAGCTGTTCCAAATTCTCCGCTGGGTACAGGTTCTGCAGTGACTGTCATGCACTCATTGAGTCAGAGGAAATTAGGAAGTGTTTGCCCTGAGTACTCCGTATTGTACTCCTGGGGAAAGCGAATCCTGATGACACGTTCGGGGAACACTACTGAGCAGCCAAGAAAATCCCCCTGTTGCGATCCTTCAGTGTAGACTACTGTAAAATCATGATGCCTATCTAAAATGTTAAAAAACAAAGATTTGAAAGTAAAATCTGATGTACTATCTTTCTTAAAATTTACCCAATCTAAAATAAGCGTGGGCCTCTGGAGGAGCCAAGGTGGATATCTGCTCCAACCTCGACGTGAATCATTAAAACCGGCCACACCCATCTCTAAAATGCAATCCTTTGCACGAAACCCATTGGGCGTTGTTGCTCGTTGCCGGTTGCGAAAATGCCTTTCCAGTGGAGGCCGAGCAACAGTGTGGTATGCAGGTGTGTATGGTGTGGATAATGTTTGATAGGCCTGGCGCACCATTAGTAGACGCCGCCGGAGGTGAAGTGGCGGTTCACCTGCCTCTGCACAGAGGCTCGGTATGGGGCTCGTTCTGAACGCCCCAGTGGCCAACCGAATCACCTCATGGTGCACCACATCCAGCAGCTTCAATAAGTGGGTCTTGCAGACCCATACACCGTGAATCCATAATCAAGCCGGGACCGCACGAAGGCTCTAAAAAACCGGAGCATACAAGTCCTGTCTGCTCCCCATGTGTGGTGACTAAGACATTTTAAAATAGACAGCGTCTTAAGAGACCGTTTTTTCAGTTCCTTAATGTGTGGCAGCCACGTAAGCTTGGAATCAAAAGTGAGGCCCAGAAACTTCACTGTGTCTTTAAAATTCAGAACGGTGTCCCTCATCCTCAACTCAGGCAAGTCAAAAATGGAACGAGAACGGTTAAAAAGAACACACACCGACTTATCAGTTGAAAACTTAAAACCACTCTTCTGTGCCCATTCATCCAAACGTCGCAGAGTGAGTTGCAACTGACGAGTCGTCGTTGCAAGGCTTGAAGAAGAGCAAAATACAGAGAAATCGTCCACAAACAAGGAACACTGCACAGGACTTTTCACAACAGACGTAATACTATTAATACCAATAGCAAAGACCGTCACACTTAAAACACTACCTTGAGGGACACAGCTCTCTTGTTCAAAGTGACTACACAGTACGTCTCCGACTCGGTACCGAAAATAACGTGGCGACAGGAAGGACCGAATAAAATTGGGAAGACATCCCCGAAAACCCCATTCATGGAGCTGCCTGATGATAAGATGCCTCTAAGTAGTGTCGTATGCCTTCTCAATGTCAAAAAATATTCCCAACAGGTGATGCTGGCGCAGGAAAGCCTCCAGGAGGGCCAGGTTATCAAAGGTGGAGTGATCCTCCTGAACCCACACTGAAATCGACTAAGGTAAGGCTTCACAACATACATGCTCGCGGAGCAAGCTGTGAGCAGCAAGGCGCGAGCACGGAGCAGCGCGAGCTTGCTACCCCCACTACCGGACCAGAGTGGAGAGTGGGGAGAGTCAGGTGGGGTACACAACAGCTGCCGCCAGTCGATGTAAATCCGCGGCCACCTGCAGGGATATCACTCACGAATTATTACTGCGACAAATGAAACAAATAAAGGCGAATGTACACCTGCCGCATAATTTTATTAGCTTAGTGTATGTCTCTACCATCTGTAGACACTGATACTAAAGAATTCCACGACAATCCTATATTTCCTACACTTCCTTCAACACTACTTAAAATATCACCTCCGGTTGTAGTGTTCTTCGTGGCTACTACATCGAGGAGCTCCTCCCTCACCTGAAGATCTCTATTAACACCTCTAAAAAATATGGCAAGCTGCGCTGTTCCAGTGATATCAACACTTCGTCCACAGCTAGAGAATACGCCATAAAATCTTTACAGATATTTGCAAGCTGGCTCTGGACGTCGTCTGCCATGTCCTGGATGCGACGCATAGTGGTCATGTTAGATAATGGCACAATCCGAAACTGTTCAACTTGAGATGGACACAAATGTTCCGCTGCAACTACCAATGTTGTTGTTGTTGTTGTTGTGGTCTTCAGTCCTGAGACTGGTTTGATGCAACTCTCCATGCTACTCTATCCTGTGCAAGCTTCTTCATCTCCCAGTACCTACTGCAACATACATCCTTCTGAATCTGTTTAGTGTATTCATCTCTCAGTCTCCCTCTACGATTTTTACCCTCCACGCTGCCCTCCCAATACTAAATTGGTGATCCCTTGCTGCCTCAGAACATGTCCTACCAATCGATCCCTTCTTCTGGTCAAGTTGTGCCACAAACTTCTCTTCTCCCCAATCCTATTCAATACTTCCTCATCAGTTATGTGATCTACCCATCTAATCTACAGCATTCTTCTGTAGCACCACATTTCGAAAGCTTCTATTCTCTTCTTGTCTAAACTATTTACCGTCCATGTTTCACTTCCATACATGGCTACACTCCATACAAATACTTTCAGAAATGACTACCTGACGTTTAAATCTATACTCGATGTTAACAAATTTCTCTTCTTCAGAAACGCTTTCATTGCCATTGCCAGTCTACATTTTATATCCTCTCTACTTCGACCATCATCAGTTATTTTGCTCCCCAAATAGCAAAACTCCTTTACTACTTTGAGTGTCTCATTTCCTAATCTAATACCCTCAATATCACCCGACTTAATTCGACTACATTCCATTATCCTCGTTTTGCATTTGTTGATGTTCATCTTATATCCTCCCTTCAAGACGCCATCCATTCCGTTCAACTGCTCTTCCAAGTCCTTTGCTGTCTCTGACAGAATTACAATGTCATCGGCGAACCTCAAAGATTTTATTTCTTCTCCATGGATTTTAATACCCACTCCGAATTTTTCTTTTGTTTCCTTTACTGCTTGCTCAATATACAGATTGAATAACATCGGGGAGAGGCTACAACCCTGTCTTACTCCCTTCCCAACCACTGCTTCCCTTTCATGTCCCTCGACTCTTATAACTGCCATCTGGTTTCTGTAGAAATTGTAAATAGCCTTTCGCTCCCTGTATTTTACTCCTGCCACCTTCAGAATTTGAAAGAGAGTATTCCAGTCAACATTGTCAAAAGCTTTCTCTAAGTCTACAAATGCTAGAAACGTAGGTTTGACTTTCCTTAATCTTTCTTCCAAGATAAGTCGTAAGGTCAGTATTGCCTCACGTGTTCCAGTATTTCTACGGAATCCAAACTGATCTTCCCCGAGGTCGGCTTCTGCTAGTTTTTCCATTCGTCTGTAAAGAATTCGTGTTAGTATTTTGCAGCTGTGGCTTTTTAAACTGATTGTTCGGTAATTTTCACATCTGTCAACACCTGCTTTCTTTGGGATTGGAATTATTATATTCTTCTTGAAGTCTGAGGGTATTTCGCCTGATTCATACATCTTGCTCACCAGATGGTAGAGTTTAGTCAGGACTGGCTCTCCCGTCAGTAGTTCCAATGGAATGTTATCTACTCCAGGGGGCTTGTTTCGACTCAGGTCTTTCAGTGCTCTGTCAAACTCTTCACGCAGTATCGTATCTCCCATTTCATCTTCATCTACATCCTCTTCCATTTCCATAACATTGTCCTCAAGTACATCGCCCTTAAATAGAACCTCTATATACTCCTTCCATCTTTCTGCTTTCCCTACTTTGCTTAGAACTGGGTGTCCATCTGAGCTCTTGATATTCATAAAAGTGGTTCTCTTATCTCCAAAGGTCTCTTTAATTTTCCTGTAAGCAGTATCTATCTTACCCCTAGTGAGGTAAACCTCTACATCCTTACATTTGTCCTCTAGCCATCCCTGCCTAGCCATTTTGCACTTCCTGTCGATCTCATTTTTGAGACGTTTGTATTCCTTTTTGCCTGCTTCATTTACAGCATTTTTATATTTTCTCCTTTCATTAAATAAATTCAATATTTCTTCAGTTACCCTGGGATTTCTACTAGCTCTCGTCTTTTTACCTACTTGATCCTCTGCTGCCTTCACTACTTCATCCCTCAAAGCTACCCATTCTTCTTCTACTGTATTTCTTTCCCCCATTTCTTTCCCCCATTCCTGTCAATTGTTCCCTTATGCTCTCCCTGAAACTCTGTACAACCTCTGGTTCTTTCAGTTTATCCAGGTCCCATCTCCTTAAATTCCCACCTTTTTGCAGTTTCTTCAGTTTTAATCTACAGGTCATAACCAATAGATTGTGGTCAGAGTCCTCATCTGCCCCTGGACATGTCTTACAATTTAAAACCTGGTACCTAAATCTCTGTCTTACCATTACATAATGTATCTGATACCTTTTAGTAACTCCAGGGTTCTTCCATGTATATAACCTTCTATCATGATTCTTAAACCAAGTGTTAGCTATGATTAAGCTGTACTCTGTGCACAATTCTACCAGGCGGCTTCCTCTTTCATTTCTTAGCCCCAATCCATATTCACCTACTATGTTTCCTTCTCTCCCTTTTCCTATACTCGAATTCCAGTCACCCATGACTATTAAATTTTCGTCTCTCTTCACTATCTGAATAATTTCTTTTATATCATCATACATTTCTTCAATTTCTTCGTCATCTGCAGAGCTAGTTGGCATATAAACTTGTACTACTGTAGTAGGCGTGGGCTTAGTATCTATCTTGGCCACAATAATGCGTTCACTATGCTGTTTGTAGTAGCTTACCGGCATTCCTATTTTCCTATTCATTATTAAACCTACTCCTGCATTACCCCTATTTGACTTTGTGTTTCTAACCCTGTAGTCACCTGACCAGAAGTCTTGTTCCTCCTGCCACCGAACTTCACTAATTCCCACTATATCTAACTTTAACCTATCCATTCCCCTTTTTAAATTTTCTAACCTACCTACCCGATTAAGGGATCCGACATTCCACGCTCCGATCCGTAGAACGCCAGTTTTCTTTCTCCTGATAACGAAATCCTGTTGAGTAGTCCCCGTCCGGAGATCCGACTATTTTACCTCCGGAATATTTTACCCAAGAGGACGCCATCATCATTTTATCGTACAGTGAAGCTGCATGCCCTCGGGAAAAATTACGGCCGTAGTTTCCCATTGTTTTCAGCCGTTCGCAGTACCAGCACAGCAAGGCCGTTTTGGTCATTGTTACAAGGCCAGATCAGTCAATCATCCAGACTGTTCCCCTTGCAACTACTGAAAAGGCTACTGCCCCTCTTCAGGAACCACACGTTTGTCTGGCCTCTCAACAGATACCCCTCCGTTGTGGTTGTACCTACGGTACGGCTATCTGTATCGCTGAGGCACGCAGGCACGCAAGCCTCTCCATCAACGGCAAGGTCCATGGTTCATGGGGGGGGGGGGGGGACTACCAAACTTTTATTAAATCGCCATCAGTTAAGGGGCACGGGGAATTTGCTAAAAGGAAAGCAATTTTGTAACCCACTCTGAGAGCTGCCACCGTTGATTTTTCTTCGTAATCCAGATCTTCAGATAGCTCCCTTTTAAGTTTAATAACTTCCTGTGCACGATCTGGTCAATCAGTTTCCACGTCCGCAGTCTTTCGCGTGGTACGACATATAATGTCGCTGTAAATTAAATTTCGTAAAAGAATTCTGCGTTTTGTGACATACTAAACATTTTGCAACACTATCTTTTTCTGTAAACAGATACAATTCCTCCCAATGGGGGATGAACTGCGAAAGCATGGTTGGGGTTACACAACGGCGACTTCACATGATTCTTAACCAGCGAAGTGACTGTTAAGAGCTGATCGTAGTACTTTAAGCGTTACACAGTCGGCACGTATTCAATAGGCACGCTGCGGCCCTGTTCAAACGTGCGCGTGCATTTCCCCTGCCTCACCACCCTCCCTACTCCGCGACCTTGCAGCTGCTTGCGAGCACGTGCCTGAGCAGACGCGAGTACTCGCGCTCAAAACCGGCCAGTTGTTAAGCCCTGGACTAAGGAGTTGTCTGGATTCTAACATCCAGACAAGGCGGCGGTTGACCATCCGCTGCAAGGTCTTTCCCACACAGGTAGTGAGGGCAACACTACGGTAACCACCCGTGTACGTGCGGTCTTTCCCAGGTTTTAAAAGAGAAATGAAAATTGCTTCACGCCACGAGTCGGGGAAGTGACCGGACATTCAAACAAGATTAAAAAGTCGGAGGAGGATTTCTTTATTTCTCCCTGTGAGGTGCCGCAGCATGCTATAGTGGATTATATCCTGACCAGGGGATGTATCACGAGCACCACACAAAGCAGAATCCAGTTCCCACATGGAAAATGGGCAGGTGTACTCTTCTGTATTGGGTGAGCGGAAGTTAAAACCGCTCCTCTCAGCAGCCACTCTGTGGGGATGGAAAGCTGGATTCTGTCTGGCGGTTGCAGTAATAGCTGCCATATGAGCCGCCATAGACTGGGCAATATCTTTTGGAGTCATTTGGAGAGTACAATTCCACATTATAGCAGCCATAGGGCACCTCCCACCTCTCCCAGAAATCCTCCTGATGGTCTCCCATACAATGGAACTTCGTGTAGAACGATTAATGGTGTTCAGGAACTGCTGCCACGACTTCTTCTTACTCTCTCGTATAATTCGACGACACTTTGCACTCGCCACCCGAAAGGCTGCAAGATTCTCTACAGGTGGCCGGCATTTGAACCTACGCAGAGCTGCCCGCCTAGCCCTCATTGCAGAGCGGCATTCGTCGCTCCACCAATGGACAGGCTGCCGCTTTGGTTGTCCCGTGGACTGTGGGATGGACGCTTCACTGGCACGGTGGATCACTTCAGTAATATTATCCACCCATTCCTGGACGCTGACCCGATGTTCAAACTGGGCTAGTTGACTATACAGTGCCCAATTGGCTCTACCGAGCACCCATCGAGGCGGTTTCCTTTCCGGTTCCACTGCATGTGGCAGGTGAATCCAGATGGGGAAGTGATCGCTGCCATGTAAGTCATCAACCACTTCCCATGCAGCAGGGTGGGCGATGGCTGGAGAGCAAAGCGATAGATCAATGGCAGAGAACGACCCAGTTGCAATGCAAAAAGCGTGCTTTGACCTGTATTTAGCAAATAGGCACTGGAAGACAGAAGAAGCCTCTCGATTGCTCTACCCCTGGGGCAAGTACTCACAGAGCCCCAAAGCATATTGTGTGCATTAAAATCACCACAGAGGATGAAGGGGTGGAGGAGCTGTGTAAGAAGATCACTGAGCGCCTCTTCGTCGAGCACATCATGTGGTGGCAGGCAAAGCGAACATACTGTTAGCATATGACGCAGATGTACTTATATTGCAACTGCCTGTAAATTCGTCGTGAGGGAGAGAGGAGAGGAGTGGTAGTTGGTGTTGACGAAAATACCTACTCCTCTTCGAGCTCTCTGTCCACTCAGGTCGTCCTTTTTGTGGAGGATAGAACCACGTAGCTCAGGGGTGTATCTTTCACTGAAATGTGTCTCTTGCAGACATACACACATAGGTCTAACCTGAACCAATAGACGTAGTTCCTCCACATGTGTCCTGAACCCTGGCAGGTTCCATTGTAATATGGAAACCATCACTGTGGTTGTATTTTCTGCTTCTCTTTCCGCCGAGGTGGGGAGACTGCAGCGGGTGGAGGCTCAGTCTTGGGGCGAGATGATTGCCCCATATTCTCAGACTCCATCGGCTCTGGGGAAGAGTCTGATGAAGCGTCTAGTGGGACCACATTAACATGATCCGAGGGTTTATCAGCTGATTTAATCTGTTGGTGCTGCTTGACGTGGGCTTTCCTTTGTTTAGGGGGCTTTGGTGGAACTGGAGCTGGGGTGTTTATGACCATGCTGGGCTTTGGAACAGCCTCAGCAATCGGAGATGCCTGGGGCTCTTCAGTGTTAGCTACTGTACCTTTCTCTGCTGTTCGAGGAGGGGCTACAGGCTGTGATACACTTGCTGCCTTGTAAGTGCACTGACATGTGCAGGTGTTCGTGCCAACACTAACAACCTCAGGCTGTGTATATGTATCGACTTTTGGAGGCGGCTTCTGAACAATGGAAGCAAAAGACGTAACGAATGTGGGGGGCTGCATGGCCTTAAAGATCTTTTTGGCTTCACTGTAGGGGATACGCTTAGTTGTTTTTATTTCTTGTATTTTACGATCCTCTAGGAAGATTATACAGTCCCTACTCCAAACAGGGTGGCTTTAAGAACAGTTTATACATCTGACAGGCGAAGAACAATCAATTCCGTCATGGGCAGCCTTACTACAGTTGCCACACATCGCTTCTCCTTTACACCCTAGAGTTGTATGCCCAAAACGCTGGCACTTAAAACAGCGCATTGCGTTTGGGACATACGACCGGACGTTTAGTCAAAGAAATCCAGCCTTGACGTGTTCTGGGAGTCTGGGGGTACTGAAAGTAAGAATGAAGGAGTCAGATTTCACCAGGTTCCCATCCACCCTTTTCATGATGTTCTGAACGTCAACAATACCCTCCTGAGCCGACTCACTCTTTAATTCTTCTACAGGAATGTCAACGAGATCCCTACAGGTAACAACACTCTTACTGGAGATCAGGGTTCTGTGAAGCACTGTATCGATTGTGTATGCCCCCAAGCTTTTAGCTGTTTGAAGGTTAACTGCTTGCTGAGCAGTTGATGTTTCAACAAGCAGTGTCCCATTCCGTAAACGCTTCACTGATTTTAAAGTTCCAGCTATTCCTTCTAGACCCTTTTGGATATAGAATGGCGAAACCTTTTCAAAGGAACCCTCTTTCCTTTTTATTATTCTGGTTATCAGTATGTGCTCTGTTACTCTGAACTGCTGTACGTTGGCTGACGCCTGAGTCAGGAGGACTGGCTAACCTAGCCCTCTTGTTGGATTGGGCGGTAGTGCCTACCAGTGGTCCACCCATCCCACTGGCCAGCGAAAAATTAGAAAGAGGAAAAGAGGAAGAATTCGAGGTATCCATGGTCGTCCCACGAGCAGCTAGGGAACCTTATGTCCATCCAGACAGAGCCCCGCATGCCTGGATAAGCCTTGTACAACTGAGGTGCGGCAGGTTCCCCAGAGGTTGCCCGCTAGCGACTGTTCCATCTCAACAGCCATGCATCTTATCGGCGCGCAGCACACCTTAAGATTGGAGGTGTTTTTTATAGAGGTATGTACCGTCCTCGCGATCCAGGCAATCATGCCAAGGTCCCCGGTCCCTACGACACACAACGTTCCACCGTTGCGCCACACGGTGGTCGCTGAAGCATGCCCAGAGCTTACGGTATCAGCAGACTGGCGGCGCACACCAGTCCACAGCTCGAGGACCCCGGGTTCGCCAAGCCCGTACCCAGCAAACGAATGCCGAGCCCCCTGAGGGAGATATCAGATGTTCCCCAGGGAAGCGTCCTGGGAGCTCTGCTGTTCCTCATCTATATAAATGACCTGGGTGACATTTTGAGCAGTTATCTTAGGTTGTTCGCAGATGATGCTGTAATTTACCGTCTAGTAAGGTCATCCGAAGACCAGTATCAGTTGCTAAGCGATTTAGAAAAGATTGCTGTATGGTGTGGAAGGTGGCAGTTGACGCTAAATAACGATAAGTTTGAGTTGTTCCACATGAGTTCCAAAAGAAATCCGTTGGAATTCGATTACTCGATAAATAGTACAATTCTCCAGGCTGTCAATTCAACTAAGTACCTGGGTGTTAAAATCACGAACAACTTCAGTTGGAAAGACCACATAGATAATATTGTGGGGAAGGCGAGCCAAAGGTTGCGTTTCATTGGCAGGACGCTTAGAAGATGCAACAAGGCCACTAAAGAGACAGCTTACACTACACTCGTTCGTCCTCTGTTAGAATATTGCTGCGCGGTGTGGGATCCTTACCAGGTGGGATTGACGGAGGACATCGAAAGGGTGCAAAAAACGGCAGCTTGTTTTGTATTATCACGTAATAGGGGAGAGAGTGTGGCAGATATGATAAGCGAGTTGGGCTGGAAATCATTAAAGAAAAGACGTTTTTCGTCGCGGCTAGATCTATTTACGAAATTTCAGTCACCAACTTTCTCTTCCGAATGCGAAAATATTTTGTTGAGCCCAACCTACATAGGTAGGAATGATCATCAAAATAAAATAAGAGAAATCAGAGCTCGAACAGAAAGGTTTAGGTGTTCGTTTTTCCCGCGCGCTGTTCGGGAGTGGAATGGTAGAGAGATAGTATGATTGTGGTTCGACGAACCCTCTGCCAAGCACTTACATGTGAATTGCAGAGTAATCATGTAGATTTAAATGTAGATATTGAGCCGCTTTCGTAATCGACCGTTATGTAATGGTATGATGCACCGTAGCACCACATTAAAAGTGTTTCTGTTAAACTGATTCTACATTATTTCTCTTCCCCACGTCCGTGACATTAATGCTACCAGTTTTGGTACTCGTACAGTTATTACTTTCTGTGTCATAAAGTGTTAATAGGGAATCTTTAATTATAACCACCCGGTACATTAACGGGACAAGCGTGCTTATGTAGTTCTTTGAAGATTTTCCTAGGTGGAGGCAAGTGTTTCTTGAAGGCAAACGAATATGCAACCACATCTAGGATTATACTATCTGATAAGACAATTAGAATCGGCAGTTTAATGTAAGTTACCTCCAATTGAAGAGTAAAGATTCTATGAAGTGTTATATATGTCAAATCACGAGGCCAGGGGGGAAACGTAATTTTAACCACCTTATAAATTTTGTAAAGTTGTCGGACACCTGGTTATAGGAAACTTTCTTACCATTCCTTGGCTAAAGAACATGTTATTACCAGGCTTGAGGTCATCGCGGAATGGATTGTGTGTTTGTTTCCTGTGTGAAGTTCTTCATATAAATGTGCATGATAAATTCTCTCCCTCTTTTCAACATAATGGGCTGGCTGAACCTCTAACGTCATTTCTGGTAGCTTATTAGAGGTTTGAACGTGAATGATGTGCTTGAAGACTTGATATTAAGCGTATATTTCAGCTGAGGCCCCATCATGCGTTGGTAGAATCTCTAATGTCATTTCCAGTTTTGATCAACAGATTTTTTTTTAACGCAGCGACTTCCCCCTATATGTCTAAATGTTAGTACGTTACAGAGGATAACATTATTTTAATGCATGATGTGGTATTTGTTTACTATTTATAGCAGTGCAGGGTGGTCATACAATCTCTTGCGTTAGGTGATATGATGGCTTATTGTGGCGTACTAAATCGAATTTTCGTAGCAGTTTGGCTTATATTACGATAAACATGTATTTTATTCAGTTACAAAAATAGTAGGCCTAACTCTTTTATGCAAGGAATTGGCTCTGACATTGTCTCTGAAAATGTGACATCTCTCACTATTACGATCTTCGGACATGTGTTTACAAGCAGTGCACATTCTTCTGTAGTCTAAGTAATATTTGACCATATTCCTTCCTTACTTCCCTAATAAGGTATTTGTGTTATGTGTATGATTTTGGTGGTGTAATTGATTACAACTTTTTATTTTTGTAAGCCATAGTGTCTGTAAATGCAGCTACACAGACTGAATAAACACTTTATGGATTTAGACACCACTGCAATATGAACATCGCATTTTTCACGTTAACCTCAACAAACAAACCAAACATCGTACTTTTTACGTTTCCTACGTACTTTCAAACATTTTAGAACTTTTTTCATCATCTTTGATGTGGTAAACCATTAAATTCTGGTACTATGGTCTTTTGCCACCATAGGTATGCATTCAAGCTCTTGATGCTGTACATAGCCTTCAGAATGCCTGTGTCATTTGTAATAACAGCAGTAACTGGCAATTAGTAACATAATTTTGTTTCTAGTGAATATCATAATGCATTATCTTTGTCACAAAATAAAAGTGGTACTTGAGAACAATTTAAAAATGTGGACATATTTAATTTTTGAGGGAATATTGTAAATGGGCCATGTTAGTTACAATCAGTCTGTGTATCTACCTACTCATGGCAGTATTTATTAGCTGACACATATTTTTCATAAGTTATATGCCAGGTCAGGTTAGTTTTTTGATATCAATTTATTAGGCCCATCTTTTAAAATGACAACTGTTGTTAGATGTGCAAATCTGGTAGTGAGTTACATACTTTAGAATTATTTCGGGCACTGACTTGGCGAATATGTGTACATAGTAAAACTAACTTACATTTTCTTTAAAAACACAGACTTTTTTTCAGTATTGTGGTTTTTGATTAACGAACTCCTACAGCATTTTAATCTATTAACCTCAACTAGTTACGTAAACATCGCAGCTTCCAAGCTTCTGACGTATTTCGTATACATTTTAGAATTTTTTCAACGTCTTAGCTGGGGGAAATTACTACACTGAAGTTCCAAAGAAACTGTAATAGGCATGCGTACTCACATACAGAGACTTGTAAACAGGCAGAATACGGCGCTGCGGTCGGCAACGCCTGGCTAAGTTGTTAGAGAGGTTACTGCTGCTACAGTGACAAGTTATCAAGTTTTAAGTGAGTTTGAACGTGGTGTTATAGTCGGCGCACGAGCGATGGGACACAGCATCTCCGAGGTAGCGATGAAGTGGGAATTTTTCCGCACAACCTTTTCACGAGTGTACTGTGAATATCAGGAATTCGGTGAAACATCAAATCTCCGACATCGATGCGGCCGGAAAAAGGTACTGCAAGAATGGGACCAACAACGACTGAAGAGAATCTTTCACGTGACAAAAATGCAACCCTTGTGAAAAGTTCTTTAAATATCAATGCTGGGCCAGCAGCATGTGTCAGCGTGTGAACCATTCAACGAAACACCATCGATATGGGCTTTTGGAGCTGAAAGCCCTTGATAACTGCACGACACAAAGCTTCACGTCTCGCCAGGGCCCCTCAATAAAAACAATGGACTGTTGATGACAGGAAACGTGTTGCCTGATCGGATGGGTCCCGTTTCAAATTTTTGAGAGCGGATGGATGTGTACGGGTATGAAGACAGCCTCATGACTCCATGGACGCTGCATATCGGCAGGGGACTGTTTAAGATGGTGGAGGCTCTGTAATGGTGTGGAACGTGTGCAGCTGGTTTGATATGTGGCCCCTGATACGTCTAGATACGAATCTTACAGGGGACACATACGTAGTAGCGTTCTGTCTGATCACCTGAATCCATTCATGTCCATTGTGCATTCTGACGGGCGATTCCAGCAGGACACTGCGACACCCCACACGTCCAGAATTGCAGCGGAGTGGCTCCAGGAACACTCTTCTGAGTATAAACACTTTCGCTGGCCACCAAACTCTCCAGACACGAATATTATTCAGCATATCTGGTATGCCTTGCAACGTGCTGTTCAGAAGAGATCTCTACCCCCTCGTACTCTTACGGATGTATTCACAACTTTGCTGGGTTCATGGTGTCATTTCCCTCCAGCACTACTTCAGACATTAGTCGAGTCCATGGGACGTCGTGTTGCAGCACTTCTTCATGCTCGTGGGATCCCTGCATGATATTAGGCAGGTGTACCAGCTGCTTAGGCTCTTCAGTGTAGTTTACAACTCTGTTGCATTTTCTAACCTTGTAGCAATTTATTGGCAGAAGTAATAAATCGTGGTATAATGAACTAACATCACATAAAACAGCTATATGATGTGGAAAATAATTACTTTACAATGCTGTTGGTTTTTTAACTGTGCAGCCATCTGCTGGTGGAGCTATACGTTCATTTTCTACATTGCATCTGTCTGTTGGTGACAGTAGCGAGCTGAATGTGATTCTGGAATTACTTTTATTTGAGTTTTCAGGCCTTGTAGGATAGTGCTTAAGATGAAATTCATTTTCAACAAACATTGGTTTCTATTTCGCTATTTATATCTTATTACCACATATTGGTTTCTTGTTATTTATAGAGAAAATACTGTGTAATCGTTCCAATATTCAATGGCAAATTATATATAGATTCAAATCCAATTTCCCAATGTGACTGGTGAGGTAGTTCTTGTTTCTAAGTCTGTAATACTAACATAGATGACAAATGTTTTGGCGGTTCAGTTAGTTCACTCCTCCCCTCTCTGGTGGTGGGACAGGCCCCTCCCCTGTGCAAGTATGTGTTGGGCCCCTCCCCACTCTCCCACCACTCTCCCCCACCCGACCCATCCCCTCACTCCAACATCCCCTCCCTCCCATCCCCTCCCCACCCCTACTTGACTTTGGGACTTGGCAGGGTGTCATGATTCCTGAGGTGACCTTGGAGATAAGGGAGTTGTGATGCTGTCTCAGCTGTACTGTGACGCACAGATAAAGTGCTCATGCTGATGTCAACACTTTTTGGGTCAAAATATACACTGTCGCCCTACTGCTGTTTACAGCAAGTAGACATATTAAAGTCTTCTTTGCTCAGTGCAAGTATCTCGTCTAATGAACACATGAGACCTAGACATAAGTACAGCAAGTGAAGAAATGACAGTGCTCACAACAGTGTTACGTTTTTGCAGTTATCATACTTATTATTGTCATGAAACCCCAACTGGGTGCTTCACCATCTCACAGTTTCTGTACAGTGTAGTCGTGACAATACTGCATTGCATGTAGATTAAACTGGTGATGAGGGCGATGTAGAGGTGCAGGCTGCAAGGGGGGGAAGGGTTGGAGGGAAGGGGGAGCCGATTGGTAGGGCTGCCATTGACACACATTCCACATGTTTTCGTGTCAGATTCCAAGTAGCGATCGTGTCATTACCTTGTCACTCGTGGGCGAACTGCATGATGTCAGAATACCAGTAATTCTAACACCGAAAATTGCTGATGTCAGCGACTTGAGCCAGTAACTGCAGTGACCATCTATTCCTATTGACACATTGCTTTTTATGAATAAAAAGCCAGTTGTGATTCGCAGTAATGATAGTTTCAGAAGAACTAATGCTGACTATATGTCAGCAGAAAATTCATAACATTCCACCACAGTTTATGTTTAAAAACCGTTCTTAGTGACAAGGGTCAGTATTTCAGCGATTATTTCTATTTCCTTTTTGGCGTATTGGTGTGATCAGTGGAACTTTTTATTCCTTAAGTACACATCTTTCGTCTAGCGAGCCGTTGCATATGATTACTAAATAAGGAGCTATTACATCAGCATACGCCGAATGGAACTGATCTGTTATACAGTCTGCACCGGCAGACGTCCCTTCGCGCATGCTGAGTGTGTCTACCCCTGAATTATTCATGTTGGCAGCTGTCTATGGTTCGAAATCTTGAAATTTACTTCTTCTTTGGTGAAGGAATTTCCGAAAACTCTTTACAGTAACTGTACTGTCATGTGGTGAAGGTACTCCTTTTGTCTTGCCGCTAGTGTGCTTTACATACGACAAGTATCTGGCAGCACTTTCTACCTGATTTGGAGACAGTTTCGTTGTGGAAACTATGAAGCCATTTCGATTTGAGGTCCTTGCTAAAAGTCGAACTTTTGTAAAACATAATCAATGTTGATAATTTTGGGTTCTCTTAAAGCTATCATCGTTTCATCGCTGCTTCTGTAATAGTTTTCTGGCCTGATTTGTGAATTATGGAGGACCTGATACTTTTAATTCTTCTTAGCTGGAGCTCGCAGTAATTAACTTCTAGGCCATCGAAGAGCCAAAGAACAGGAAAGTGATGTATTAATTTAAAAGGTAGCTAGAGAGAGTTGTCGTACATGTACTTATGCTGTTCACGTTATTCAGTCTATACACAAACCAAGAAATAAGTACAGGAAAGAAATTATTAAGAGATTATATCGCTTGGAGAAGAAATAAAAAAATTCGCCATATAGCGATGGCACTATTATTCTGTCAGAGACGAGAAAGGAGTAGGGATATACGAGTTTCAAGTTTTGAAAAAAAAAATTACAAGATTTTGAAAGTAAAGAGGATATTAAATCCAGACTAGCTATAACGGGAAAAGTTTTAGGGGGAAAGAGTGACATATGGGGATATCTAACATTAATTTAAGGACTAAGATGTCGTTTCTGGAACTAATGGTCTGTAATTTAGTCCTACGTGGAACTGAAATATGGAGAAGAAGATGCACAGTTTACACGAAATTATAAGCTTTTGAAACGTTGTGCTACAGATGCCAAAAGTGTCGCTCTGTAATTGCAGTTGATGTATTGTATCCATAAATGTAATGTACCTGTTGAGTTCTGAAATGGTTAATTTAAGAGAGGTTACAAGCAACGTAAGAGAAGTGTGTTTACCTCCTTAGTAAATTATCAGTCATCTTAACATGGTTGATCGCTGGGGTGTGTGATGTGAGAGTCATGGATTTCATTTGAGGTTCATTTGACGTTACCTCGCTTAATAAAAACTGCAGCTCGAAAAAATGTCATACATAAGAAATTTCCAGAAACAAAACTTGTGAATGTCAACAGCGAAGATACAGCAACATACAGCAACACAAAAGCTGACTTAGACGTCCTGAATGCAGTCTTTAGAAAAGATAGAAAACACTGAGATACGGTACGAGTGCAGATCTATAATACAGCGGCGTCTGCATGTACAATCAGTATAGCAAATCCCGTGAGTGAGTGAAAGTAGTGTAGGAACAGGAGGGAAAGAGAAGTGTTGAAACCAAATGGTTCAAATGGCTGTGAGCACTATGCGACTTAGTTTCTGAGGTCATCAGTCGCCTAGAACTTAGAACTAATTAAACCTAACTAACCTAAGGACATCACACACATCCATGCCCGAGGCAGGATTCGAACCTGCGACCGTATGTTGAAAAGAGCATATATTTTTTCATAGGTTTTGGAGAGAAAATAACTTACTATAGTCGGTGTAACTAGTCTGGCAGCAACTTCAACTTACTTCGTTATTGAATCTGTTTTCTTAGAGAAAATCCGGTACTGTTATTGTGTATGGTGTGATACCAAGAGAAATTCGTAACCAGCATTTGTTTAAAGAGGAGCATTGTGGACACCATGGAATGTGTTCAAAGTGGACAATACTGGTACACTGCCCAAGTGGATACAAGGAAACGTCCGCTACGCTCAGATACTGCTGATGGAGTCTAGGCACCCAAGACCTTCCAGATGAAATTTTTAGGGATTGAAAACTGTTGGAATTTATGATTAGAAGCCGTTAGCTGTTTCGACGGAGGTGACTTCTTGAGAGCAATCGTGTTTTAGTCTGAGGATTAGAGATGCACCCGGTTTGGACAAACCAGGAACACATTACCATACGATCCGGAAATATAACGATTAAATCTGTGTGGCGGACCAGAATTCAAATCTGCAGACTTTTTCGCTGCAAGGTCTCTAACCAATGAGCTAGCAAAAAGCAGTTCACGTTCCGCCCTCACAGGTGAGTCTTGAATAGTTGAGTTGAAAGAACACGTGCTTCCGAAAGCAACAAAACTGAGGTACGGGTACCTGTCAAGTGCACAGTTTCAGTCTGCTAGGAAGTTTAAAATCGGCGTACACTCCAGTAGGAAGTGGAAATTAATTTTGTAAACTAGAATGTGGTAATTAAGATGGCGATTGCATCATGATTTGGACAGGTACGGTGTTCAATCTTAAATTTAAATGCCAACAATAAGTTAATTTTCAGGCTACATATACTGCACAGAGGTAATAGGGGACATCCCAGTTCATTTTACGTATTAAGCCGGATGTGGAGATGCTAGAGAGAGAGAAAGAGAGAGAGAGAAAGAAGATATTGTGCGAATGTGACCTGCTTGTTCGCCTCTGTTCACATGATGGAATATACGTAATGCTCTGTGTGGACTTATAAGACGGAGATGACGCCAGCACCTTAGGTTCTTCATGACATGAAAATCAAATAAAAGGGACAAGAAAATGATTGTCTAGTGACAACAGTACAGCTCCTAAATAGCGACCCAAGGAAATTAGGATCAAACATTATTATTTGTCGACGGTATTCTTCTCGTTATTTTGCTGCCTAACATAATAAAATAGATTGATGAATACTGTTAGTACTAACTACATGATTTTTATTATTAGTTATTTTGTGTCCATACATGTTGGATTATTTCTGCTCAGTTCTTTCAGAATAGTCGGTCCATTCTTTTGTATTATTTTTTTATTTGTGCAGCGTCTGTTACGTCAGTTGTACTGTAAGTTCTTCTTATAATTCTGTGAAGAAGTAAATTCAAGAGCAAGTTGCAAGAAATGAAACAGAGAAGTTATGGAAACACTGAAGTATATGATAATAAGTAACTGACATTTTACCTTATGTATTAAGTTAATAGTCATGCATAAGAAAAAAGAAAGGGTGCTTCATTGTACCATAAGATTTAAAAAAGTGCTTTATATCAACAGACAAAGTAATTTATTGTCTCGTGGTAAGAAATGGAATTAATTAACGTCGTACGATCCTCAGTAGTGTCTTCCAATACAATACTCACGTTATCGCAGAATTCCAACCCATAGAAGAAGAGACATAACAAACAGCGTAGTCCTTGGCACAGTTTGGGTGAGTCACCAAATATCAACATAAAGCATGTTAATACTACGACGACAATATTGGATTTTCCTTGTTTAACTTCCACATAAACATGCTGGCCAAATCACATTAAAAAAGAAAAATGCAGTCAACGTCTAAACGTCCCAAAGCAGAGAGCCTCGGTAAAAAACTTAAATTCTTAAATACGTTGTCCTTCAGACTAAATGTAAAAATAATGTAATTGAATGTAGAGAACAAAACGTAAAACAATACTTATTGGTTTCCTGTTTCCCAAATACATGGACGCAGTGGTGAGCCGTTAAATGATTTACAATTTCTTCCTGGGCACAAGTTACTGATGGTTCATTAATTACGGTTTGTAGCAAATGGAAAGTTATTCAATTTCATTTACAGATAAGGTAACGGTATTGAAACTGCTTGAACGTGGATTTTATTTTATCATGATTGTCCCGTAGATGTCGTCAGATACAACTGGTGAACTGATTTTGAGGAAAATATTACACAGATTTGATACCTAGGAACTAGAGTCAAAACCCACGAGATGAACGAATATTTGATACCATTACACGAGTGTTAGCCATGAAGACCTAATTATAAATTCGAAAAAAATTACGCTATGAAACTTTTGTCTGTTATACGCCTCACATGTGTGAACTCCTAGTACACATTCGCGATGAATAGTACCACAGCAAGCCGCTAGAGGAACCGAAATAAACCGGGCAGCCTAATGCTGAAATTGACTATCATGCGGTGAATCTCTTTCGGATGATGTAGAAAGGTTTCAGCAGTGTCATGTCAATCCAGAAGACATATTCAGCCGTCTGATAAATATAACTTCTTCTCATAGAGTGAAATTAATAATACAAAATTAATCATTCAACCGTCTTTCAGTTCACTGTGACAAAATTTGCATATAATTCCGCTCATGTGTAGAGTTTGTGCTTTCCTGTTATAAATAATTGTTGTTATCGTTTGTTAAATTCGCGTTAATTATCGCAGTATTTCCGAATATAACAAGACGCGTTATAAGGCAGCTTCCATTGAATAATGGATGTTTCAGTCAATGATTAAGTGAAACATTTTTAAGATTGTCCATGCAGCTTAGATTCTATGCACTTATTTCAATTGTTTGTTGAATAGAATTAGCTTGAGAAGTTCATTATCAGGAAGTACATAAACGTGAGTAGAAAATAATTCTAAGGAACTCTCTCTTAGAGCTGTTATAAATATCAGACACTTTAATGGAGATGAACAAAAATTTATATATTGAAAGGAAAACAGAAGGACGAAATATTGTAAATATCGTCTGAGACAAAACGCAGACTAGGAATGGACATATCACTGAAAGCAACATACAGTAAGAAATATGTGTCCAAGAACAGGAACTTCAGGTTTTCGGGAAGGAGGAGTGAAGACATGGACATTGCAAGAATAATGACACTAGCGAAGTCGTTGTGGAAAACATGCTAACTAAATGAATAACATTTGCCTAGTGGGATTTCTTGGGGATCCTTAACTATCCTGGTGCAAGAAACATAAACTGTAAATAGAGTGCGCTACGTCACTGTAATATTTGTTATTACTGGTCTGAAATATTTTTCATGCATTTACTAAAATTCATTTCAGCTAAGATGGGAAGGACATACACGTAATCATATGCTAAAGTATTTGACAAATACTAAAAGTAATACTTAATATCTGTAGCCTAAAAAACTAATTAATCAAGGAAAATAATCATCAGGTGTTTCAGTCTATAATCCTGAACGAAATATCAAATTTTTGGTAAGTGGGAATTGGGAATCGAATCTGGGGAAGTAGAGGTGCAGTTGATGCACAAAATTCTTGTCGTTTTACGGGGCATGTTCTGTGTGTTAAGGACATACAGGAGAAAGAGGAAATCGAGACACTGGAGTCCGAGTTTCTTGCCACTTATGCCCATTTATGCGATCTATATGGAAAGCTTCCAGTGTTAATAAAAAGATTGAACCTACCCGTAATTTCATCTACTCGAAAGACTTCTTTCCACTATGGCTTATATGCTAATCTTCTTTATTATTCGAGAAGCTTTTGAGAGATACAGCGATACACATTTGTAGTGTCCGACGGATAGATTATGTACAGCGCAAAAACGTTCTGTTATTTTCTTGGAAGTCGTTTGTCGACATACTTCCTAAGGTTTTAAAGAAGGGCCAACAGGGACTACAATGAACAAATAAATACCTGCGACAGCTGGGATGAGGCTTATTTTGGAAATGGAACAGCAAGTGGCATAGAGTAGGACGAGACGGGAGGGTTATTTGGGACATATGTAATACAGAATTTTCAGGTAAATTTATCACAAAATATGACATCTGAAGTTGTGAAGAGACTAATTCCGTACACCCAAGCAACGTTGCTCTTCAAAAGGAATCTCATTAGTGGTTAAAAAAGGAAAACAACTTAAAAGGTATGAAATAGATCTAGTACGTCGAACCATTAGTGTTATGAAAAAGAAGTCAATGAGGTTAACCCGGTTTCGTTGTTCACTGCTATTCAGCTGAATATTTTCGAAGCGCTTCATTTAAAGTCACTGAGAATGAGTTAACTTACGTCTACGTAAATTAAAAGTGTCCCTCAGAGCAAAAAGATCACTATACATTTTTGTATTTACATAGAGAAAACCTACCAGAATATCTCATGTCGCAGGATGTAAGAGGTATTACTTATTCAGCGGCATCTACGAAACGCAAATGTTAACCTGTTATGTAAGTGTCGTTGTAGTCCAGCAACCATTTGAAGATCTTCCTCGCCCAGCGCTGGAGGGAGCTGCCTCCTGTCTCAGTACCACATGCAACGTCCTGTTTTCAGGAAGTTGGTTAATGCTGGGCAACTTGCGTCGTTGTGGTACATGATGGGAGCAAAAGCACTTTCCGGCCTTTTGTGTAGACATTTACTGCCGAGTCACCCCTCAGGGCCGACCCGACCATTAGTCACGGACATTACACTTGCCATCAGCACACAGAAGACTGCACACACACACACACACACACACACACACACACACGCAAGCACACAAACACTTCCTATCTCCCTGCTTCCCACATTTAGCGAAAATTCTGGGAAATATTTCAGTATCATATAGCGTAGCTCATAAGTTTTCTTATTTCGGCTTCTCCAAACTTTTAATGAGATTTGAAGAGGTCTAAATGGAGTGTAACAGTTTACAATTTTAGGATGTAATCATAGTCGAATTGG